>NW_022631018.1:4625975-5316808 GCF_010015895.1 Lontra canadensis | reverse complement strand
AAGAAGTAAAACTGACATTCTGCCTTTTACTTATTCTCATAAAATGTGAAGAATTCTCAGATAGAACCTTTTCTTGAAAGATTCATGACCTAAACCAAATTAAATAACTAAAAACTAAATATAGTTTTTACAGGCTATTTTGATTAATGTTACGGATTTTAGAATACCAAATAATTCTACAAGATTAGAATTCTGAAATTGTCTATTCTGTATTTCTCTACCTTGTGTTATAACTAATTTAATGTTATAAATATTTATCGGTTCAGAAAGCATATAGTTTTCTCTAAAGTAATCTGGCTCATGTATTCTCTTATTATGTATATTAACTGACATTTTTTCCCTATTTATTCACCTGAAATTTCTAAGTAATTTTGTTGAAGTTTTAGCTAAATGTTTTTATATGTTCTCATGATCATATTAATTATTGCAGTTTTACTCTTGCAAAAATAAACGTGTTTATATTTCCTTTGACTAAGAGATTTAATTAAATAAAGCACATAAAGGGATTTTTCACTCGAATTACATCTAGAATCAAACTTACCCATATCTGAATGTTCCAATATCCTAGTGTGTCAATATTAACAATAAATCCAAATAACACGACGTGTTCATCTTACAGGTATTGTTACACTGATATTTTATGACAGTGAATAAGCAATTACACAACCACTGCTCACACTCAAGTTCAGAGATGTCAAAAATGATATTGAAGTAGATATTCATCTAGTAGGGCTTCAAAGATTAAGCCCAGACCAAAGTTGAATAGCATGTGCTATTCAATGCTACTCAGTGCTAAATAACAAAGCCAACGCCAAGCTTCAGTGTATCTAACATTTTAGAATAGCCTACAGCCATGAAGAATGATAGTTTAAAAAATGAAAATGCTCATGATCGCATTAAGTACATAAGAAAACAGGACATACAGTTACATAAATACCATGATCTAAATCATTTCCATATGGACTTTTCAGATCCTGAAGAATGAGACCCACTCTAGCCGGCACAGGTAAGAGAAGTTTGGATAACCAGTGAACGATATGAATAATGGCCATGAAATCCAAAACTCAATGGAACTAACAAAGAGGAAGAAAAAATAGAGGAAGGGTAAATGTGCTCAATTCATCAAACATACGGGGCTATTCATTACTAAAGTTGATTGAACGAGAAAAGGAGACTTGAAAAACATATTTTTAAAGACTGAAAACAGGAAACCAACAGAACTACCAAGGCATTAAAAATTAGAAGGAGGAGAGTAGTGTAATACTCATGTCTGAGAGGGGGTAATCAATATATATATCTTAAAATAATCCATCAAAAATTGTGTAGGACAAGTGTACTACTTAGAAATAGAAAGGTAACTACCAAAAACACTAAAAACAAAGTCACTTGAAGATTCTTGCCTCCAGTGAGTGGAAATGGGGTAAGACAGACACCGTTCCTCCTTTTAAAGGCTTTCTACATGATCTTTTTTAATCCAAGGTTCATGTATTACCCGAATAAACATTTTTAATGACATGGCTGGTTGTATTAGAGACATTATTTCCCGAGGACCCATACACCTGCCTGGATGTTAAAGATGCGGGCTTCTACTCAACTTCCTCTTTGTCCACCCCCAGAAAACCCTGAGCTGAGAGGGAGCAGCCTGGGCTGGAGACATCCTGACTGAGATTTCTTCCATATCCTGAGCAGCACTTCTGCCCACATCTATTCCCTGTGCTCCCTTCTACTTGCTGGGTTAGTTCTGATCATTGGCAAGAGTGGGAACCCTCCATTTGTATTCAAAAATCACATCCTTTCCTTTCCCCAAAGACAGTACAGTGAAATTGTTTCTCATTTACATTTTGAAACTCCCTCACATAATAATTCATTATTCTAGGAAAATGTGCATTATTTTATAAATGTGAATGGCTTCAAAAAGCAAAGCATTAGTAAAAAAACATAATGTCCTTCCACGCCACATAAGTCAAATTCTGAGAAAGCTGCATTAACATACTGATTAGTAACTTTTGCATATTAAAAATTTTATATAGATTTAATACCATTTTCAGCTTTTGTTTAATGAATATTTAATTCAGAAAGCTAGGAAATAATAGGTAATTATAGCTCTACAAGAACACATATTGACATGTAGTTTAAAAGACTGTGAAAGGTGCCTTGTGCTTGCAGTGAGTTTATAATTAAAACACAAAGAAAAATTTTGAGGTTGCCAATCAAATATTCATCAGAAGAAAGAATGCATGGAGGATCTCACTTCCTCAGGGCACGTATGCAAAGGAGATACTAAAGATAACACAGGAGCAGGTTTGCCTAAGACCTTGTTTAGGCAAAATTCCAAATACACCCAGTAAAGAGCTGATGAAGGGAAATGTTTCCCTAGCTTGAAAAAAGGCAACAGCATATAAGGGTCAGGGTTGGAAAAGATGGTGGAGGTAATAAGCAAAGGGCCTTGGAAGTAGAACCAAATGGGCAAGCCCAAGAATTTTATTTCCCTGCCATTTCTTTTCATTTTTTTCTTAACATGAACTGTCCTCTAACATTTTCAACCCTGATTCACAATGGAGCCCAGATCCCTCTTGCTGTCCTTAAGAAATGTGGTGATTCTAATGTGTAGGGACTTAATGCATTCTCTTTCTCCTGGGGGTGCTTACATTTTAAAAGCCCACCTAGGTTTAAAATATGTATGCTCTATCACTCCAATAGGTGATCACCTTTTCTTGTAAAGAGTTTGGTCGGGTTTCAAAAAGAAAATTTAAGAGTCTTTCCAGCAAGTCTGTCCCCTACCTTGTAGAGAAAGTCCCTAGGCCAGTAGACCTCAAATTCTAACATGCTTAAGAATTTTATGGAACTAAAACTGACCAGTCCCATTCCCTGGTATTCTGAGATTCTGAGTCAGCCCCAGAAAGCTGTATTTTTAACCAGCATTATAAGGAATTCTGATGTAAACTATCCCCTAGCCCACAGTTAAAAGGCCTGCATTGCACTGAAAGACTGAAGGGTTAGAGAAAACTTTGTTTCCCTCCATTGCAAGGAAATCCACCAGGGCAGGTTTTCTGAAGGTTTTCTGGAACCCGCATTCTATCTTCTTGTTCTCACCCATGATTTGCTTCTAAAAATTCTAAAGATTCTTCCATTGTCCTTTCCTTCCCAAGCGCAGACATGGAACATAAGCACTAACCCACCTGCCACCTGGTAGCTCTTTCAGCACTCACTCAGAAACATCTGCAGACCCTGGAGATTTAGGTAGAAATGAGCCCAGAAAGCCTGCATCTTCAGCCCTCACAAGCCTAGCTGTGCAGGGAGCCATGGTTCCCCTCTAGTATTTTCAATTTCTCCAATTTACTGCCTGTTGGTTGACTGATTGGCAGTTGGATTCTTTCCTATTTCTTATGTAGCTGATACTATAAAATAATTCCTCTTTGCCTATTCCCCAAGCCTTGTGTCACCCATGTGTGTCCATCCTGCCCCAAAGGAAATAGGAAAACCCTCTAGCTATAGTTAAAACATTTCCACAGAGCTAGAAAAGATGGAAAAGTCTTCTTCCAAATCAAGATGCTTGAAATACTGCTGAAAAAAATTTCACAATCTGCTTTTTTCTCAAAAGCCAATCCCAATTAAAGCAATATTTCTTGCCTCAACGTAACAATGAGCACAAACACAACTGAAAGTGTGTTGCGGTCCTCAGCAAGGATAGGGTCAACCCTTTGGGAGGTCTAGCTCTAGCTCAAGGTTAAGGGCTTATGGTTTAAAGGAAAAAGTTTACAGAGTACTTGGCAATGTCCTTGACTTCCAGTATTCTACAGATCACAGTTCTAAAAACACCAGTATAATAGAATTCTTGTTACGGCCACTTGTTACCTATGTGATCTTGTTAGCAGCGTCTAATCTCTGAGCGACGCCTACAGCTAAAGATTGCTCAGTAAAAGCCTGCCAGTAACAGTGTAGTATGGAGGATGGATTGCATTGGGAGACCCTAAAGTCTTGAAGACCAGATGGAAAGTTATTGCAATGGCCCAGTATGGCACATAATGAATTGGACTAAGCTACCGGCCGTGGGAATGAAAACAGGTATTGACAAAGTTAGAAAGGCTCGTTTATGAAGAATCAACGTCAGTGACCAACTGGGTGTCTCCCCCAGCTATACTCTGCAGATGCTGTTTGGTGTTCTGTGATACTATGATTCCATCTTCCCAAACCATGTGGGAAACTCTGCTATAAGGTAAACATAACAATCCTCACATATCTTATTCCAGAATAATACTTGCTAGATCTACAATTGGTAACCCAAATGAAATGAGAAGTGAAAGTCTATTTAATTCCCTTTCTCTCGTTCCCTCGCCCTCTCTTTCTTCCTCCCTCTTTCTTCCTCCCTCTTTTTTTCCTTCTCCATCTGCTTCCCCATCCCCCCCCCACCACACACACACATTTACTCAGCCCTATAGCAGTACTTTGGTTATCTAATGCTCTGAATCTTCTTCTGGGCTGCTACATTCCCAGTGGCTGAGTTAGGACCTATCCAAAAGCAGGTATTAAGTAAATATTTCTTGAATGAATAAATGAATAATGAGTGAATAAGGAAGCAACTAGATGGTAGAATTAAAGAGCCCGGAAAGTACACATATCATCACTCCAAATTCCTTCTCCCGATGGCTGTTAAAATTTCATCAATAGAATTTAAATCCTTTGGCCAAAATCTCTCAGGAGTTTGCATCTGGCTCGCTCAGTTGGTAGAGCATACAACTCTTGGTCTTTGGGTTGTAAGCTCAAGCCCCATATTAGGTGGGAGCCTACTTTTTAAAAAAGAAAAAAAAAAACTCTCAAAAGATAGAGCTTTAGCAAAAGATTTCTCAGAAAGATGGCAGAGAACTTAATGGTAGTGATGGTCATTGTGAAGCACCTAAGAAGTAATAATAATTTAAATAATTATTATATTAGTAATACAATAATTTCATAATTATTATTTTGGTTATAAATAATTTTATTATTAGGAACTGAATGTTGCATGCTGGTAATGATTGACAAATTGGAACATGCTGTTATAGAACAAGGAATGGTTAATTCAGTAGAAGTTCCTGGAAGAATTTTTCAAGACAAAAATAAGTTGGCAGCCACAGTAAAAAGAATCAAGATTCCTTCACCCTGGCAACTTCAAAGATGATTTCTTGTGGCACATGCCTCAGGCAGAGTCCTGGCTAGCAAGCCAAATGTTATGGTGGCTTTCAGAAATCACAAAGTGAAGTCATCACAGCTTAATGCAACTAAGTTGAAAGGTCACTTTGGGAAATTAAATATCCAATGTACGAGACATAGAGGAAACCTGAACATGGAAGCAAGTATATCTCATGGTTCCATAGCCTTCTCTGAAAAACGATTTCAATGTCAAAAGTATGAGTGCAGTGGACGGATTTCAAAACAGTGGACACAAAGATACTCGAATGCTGTATTTGTAGGCAAGGATTCCTCATATTCTCTGATACACGTGTTATACAGGGTTTTCTGTTCATTAAATCTCAACACAATTTTGTGGCACAATTTTGTGTCCTTTGTTTCAGGTATTTCCAAGTGTGTTAGGTAAGAAGTGATACACAATACTCAAGGGGCACCTGGATGGCCTGGTCGGTAGAGCATTCAACTCTTGATCTCAGGGTTTGTGAGCTCAAGACCCATGTTGGGTGCAGAGATTAGTTAAAAAAATAATGAAATCTCTTAAAAAATAAGGAAAGAAAAAGTGATGCAACATGCTCAATATTCCAGGAAATTAATTACCTAGGGGAATTCATGAAAGATTGCAGAATTTTGATGCTGCATTTTAATATCCATTTGCTATACGTTCACTGACTGATGACTGCTAGAACTTGTTAGCTGACACAGGGCATCAGGTATCAAAAGGCTACGGAATTTTGACAGGGTAAAACAAATACAGGCAGCAGGTAGGAGCTGAGCTAGGACTGGATTTGGGCCCAGATGTAAGTTTGGCTAGGACAGGACTGGGAGAGTACATTGGAGTGACACACCCGTTTCTCAACTCTGAAGCCAAACTGGAGCACAGGGAGACCAGAGACAGCTTGAGGATTGAGGAAGCAAAGCAAATAGAAGTAAGGATGATGTCAAGGACCACCCAGGGTTCAAGGTGAAAAGAAGAGTAATGAAGAAAGACCCAGGCAGGGGCACCTGGGTGGCTCAGTGGGTTAAGCCTCTGCCTTCGGCTCAGGTCAGGGTCTCAGGTCCTGGGATCCAACCCTGCATCGGTCTCTCTGCTCAGCAGGGAGCCTGCTTTCCCCTCTCTCTCTGCCCGCCTCTCTGCCTATTTGTAATCTCTCTCTCTCAAATAAATAAATAAAAAATCTTAAAAAAAAAAAAAAAGGACAGACCCAGGCAGATCCACCTCCAGTACCACGTGTTCATCTACAGTGTCTAATAAAATTAGGAATATATCCAGACACAACATCAACAGACAGAGACTCCTGAAGCCAACAGTATTCGGTTTAATGGTATGGCCAAAAAAAAGAGATACAGCTTGGATGGCAAAATTATTTATCTTGGCTTCAGATTTGGGTAAACAAAAAGGTCAGTCACATTATGATCTAATATCCTACACTCATGGATGGGTACCGATTGACTGGAAGCTGAAAAACTCAATTATAATGCCTAGTGTTACGATACCTGCATCAAAAAGACCTTCATAAAGCCTAAACACTCTACCTGAGAAGAGGGTAATACTTGCCAGACTAAAAAAAAAAAAAAAAAAATTGGAAGATTCTCATCAATAAGCCAAAAGAAAAAATAATTGAAGGAATCTTGGACTTGTTACAAACATATTTTCAATATCCTGATATTCCATTTTTCTTTGACTTTGTAGTTGATCCAAATACTTTTTTACATATTTGTCTTATTATAAGATATGGTTTTATAAGAGTTAGGCTTGACCAAGATGATATTTCTGTAATAGAATCTACTAATATTAACAAAGGAGGTAAGGGAATTGACCTAAATACCCAAGTTAGGAACCAAAGAGCCATAACTTTGCACTGTCAGCACTCAGAGGATGTTGGGAAATTCAGAGCCCATGACCATTTAGTGTCAAGTCAGTAAAAGGCTGGCATTTATTGCAAGTTGAACTCAGTATTTTCTAAGGCAATGGTATCCATGGAAATATGTGAGCTAATACACTAATATGAACCACATATGTAAATTTAAATTTTCTAGTAGTCACATTAAAACAGGTAAAAAGAAACAGGTGAAATTAATTTGTATAGTATATTTTAACACGATATAGCCAAAAATATTTTAATTTCAACACATACTAAATATTTAAAAGTTATTAACAGTATATTTTACATTCTCTTTTGTTATACTAAGCTGTTGAAATTCAGTGTATATTTTACACTAACAATGTATCTCAATTCAGACTATCCCCATTTCAAGTACTCCATAGCCCAATATGGCTAGTGGCTGCTATATAGGATAGCACAGTCCTAAGACCTCAAATGGGTAGTGAAACTCAAATAGAAAAAAAAGCACTTAATGAATCTATCATATGATAAATCAAATTTCTAAAAACATCAAGTTGCCCTAACATACTATATTATTTATAGAATATAATCATCTGTAACTAAAGTCATTGCTATATATATATATATATATATTTTATTTTTTAAGAAAATAAAATGGGTTTGGCAGGGTTTTTTTTAGATTTTATTTATGTATTTATTTGTCAGACTGAGAGAGAGCACGCGGGCACAAGCAGGCAGAGTGGCAGGCGGTGGTGGAGAGAGAAGCAGGCTCCCTGCAGAGCAAGAAGCCCGATGCGGGACTCGATCCCAAGACCCTGGGATCATAACCTGAGCCGAAGGCAGCGGCTTAACCGAATGAGCCACCCAGGTGTCCCTGAAATAGTTTTCTTCATCTCCAAGAAAATATATTCATTAGCTAATTTTTGTGCTAAAATGCTTCAACTCAATAGAATTTGAAAACCAATCCTTTGGGATAATATGGATCACTGAGAGCAAGATATGATGGGGTCACCGTGGGAGAGAAGGAAGAGGGTAAGAGAAAGAAGGAGAGGACAGCATAGCACCATGCCCCTGACAGAGAGAGGACCCAGTGAGGGATAGGTGGGAGGGTGCTTTACTGCCATTGCATTTTTACCAAGACCCAGTCCTGGTATTGAATAAATTCATGCCTCTGTACAGCTCTGTTGCACCAGCTTGCAACTACTTCTTACTCTGGCTCTGTCATTTCTATATTCACAAGAGACACCTTGTGAAGGGATGGCTCATCTATTTATTCTGACCAGCTTCGTGATGGATATTGATCACCAGGGCCTGCCCCACATAAAAGCATTGTCAGTGACCTACAAAGAGCCCTTCTGCCCCCAAAATGCCTCCTCCAGTTCCCACTGTGATGCCTGAAATCTACAAAGAGTTTTTCTTTTGGATTAAGAGAGTGTTTTCCAAACTTCAACCGTTTGTTTATGTCTGTCATTGTTTCTGCCAGATCTGCATACCACCTACATATTGCTTATTTAATATATTTTCTTTAAATTAACTCTTTTTTATAAAAATAAATTCATTTAAGAAAAAACTCTGTATATCACTCCTGAAAAGTAAAGCCTATACAATTTGCCATAAATACTCTAAAGATACAAAAACAATGAAAAGCATTTTAAATGGTCACACATGTCACCCCTTAAATCCCTCTGCCTACCACCAGTGGCAAAATGATCACTAATTAGGAAATGCTGGGTTCAGTATTTCCAAATACTTAAGAAGGCGACTGACTGCGAAAACATAAATATAATAGAGCAGATAGGTAGACATTTATGAAAACTGGTTGAGCAGGTAATAGGGTTTAGGTTAGTGTTCTCATCTTTGTTGTGCATAAGAATCACCTGGGAAGCTTATTTAAAATATAGGTTTCTGGGTCCCACACCAGATTTCATAGATTTAGCAAAACTGGGTTGGGTCTAAGAATCTCCATTTTTATCAAGCTCTTCAGGTGATTAGGACTTAGTTGATCAGCAAATCATGCTCCCAGAACCCTAGGACACAGCACTACAACCCAGAAAGAGACCAAAAAAAAAAAAAAAAAACCCCAAAAAACTCTATGCCATGAAATTCAACACCCTGGGATAGTGGCAGGACTCCAAAATAGAAGAGATGTATGGGGAGAGAAGAGGAACCAAAATATCAGTTCCATCAATTCCACTATTTTGTACCTTCCCAGATACGTAGAGCTTAATGCAACAATCTGTTTCAACAGAAAGCCAGCAACAAAATTACTTTGATAATTATGAATGAACTGGTTATATCAGCCCTAGATGGAATCTTTCTGTCTTGTTCTTCCTCCTCCTTCAGAACAGATAAGGTCTCAAGTTTATTATGTCTAGGGTATTGGGAATCTATACTAAACTTCCACTTGATATGGAAAGTCTACATGAAAGATGTGAGATTTAGGTTGGTGTGAAAAAGAGGGATCGAGATTATGTGGTCAACCTTTTCCAGCGAAGTAGGAAGAATCAAAATGGATTCTTGGCATGATTATGTCAGTTATGTCATTCCTAACAAGATCCCTCTGGGTAAAGTCTGCCTCAGCAAATGAATCAAGCGAGAAGGAGAAAAACACTCAGCAGAGTCCAGTCTGCAATTTGAGATGCATTCTGGTTTCCCTTTACCTCACACCAAATACTACAGGTTGGGGTGCAGGAAGCTTCTAAGACCGGTCTCCAGTGACCCCTGCCTCCTCAAGGATCAAGCCCTCACATAGTCCCATCCCCTGCTGTGTGGGCTGAATCTTAGGGATTTGCTTCTAATCTGTAAAATACAGTGGAAGTGACGGGACGTTATATCTGCGATTAGGTCCTACAGCTGTGACTTCCATCTTGCACACATTCTCTCTGGCTCTCCTTGCTTGCTGTGTCTAATAAAACAAAGTGCCATGTTGTAAGATGTCATGGGAAGAAACCCATACGGCAAGGGGCTCAGGGCAGTCTATGAGAACCCAGGGCTGCTGGAAAATATTACTACAAAGTTGGTGGCTTAAAATAACAGAAATTATTCTCTCTGTTTTAGAAGCCAGAAGTCTTTAATCAGTTTCAGTGGGATATGATCAAGGTAACAATGGGGTGTGGTACCTCTGGAGGCTCTACGGGAGAATCTGTTCCTTGCCTCTTCCAACTTCTGGTGGCTGCTGGCATCCATTGGCTTGTGCCCTCATCATTCCAGTCTCTGGCTCTGTGGTCATACTGCCTCCTCCTCTTCTATGTCCAATCTCCGTCTGTGTCCCCCAATAGGGACATTTCTGATGGCATTCAGGGTCCACCCAGATAGTCTAGGATCATCTCCTCATCTCAAAAGCCTTAATCTCATCAACTGAAGCTTTACCGTTTGGTAAATTTTATGTTATGGATTTTTGTTTTGTTTTGTTTTTACCACAATTGGAAACTGCTTTCTAACTTTTTTTAAAGATTTTATTTATTTATTTGACAGACAGAGATCACAAGTAGGCAGAGTGGCAAGCAGAGAGAGAGAGAGGAGGAAGCAGGCTCCCTGCCGAGCAGAGAGCCCGATGTGGCACTCGATTCCAGGACCCTGAGATCATGACCTGAGCCGAAGGCAGAGGCTTGACCCACTGAGTCACCCAGCGCCCTGCTTTTTAATTTTTTTAAGTATTGTTCACAGATTCCAAAGATTAGGACCTCATTTCTTTGGGGGCCACCACTCAGCCCACCAAAGGTGGTCCCTAGTCACCAACCAGAAGGGAAGTGAGTTCAAGCCAGTCCTTTCCCAGGGGAGCCTTGAGATGACTGCAGCCCAGGGGAAACCCCGAGTGGAGTCTCTGAGAGACCTTGAGCCAAAGAACCCAGCCATGCATAGATTCCTGACGTAACTGTGAGGTAGTAAATATTTTCGTAAGCAACTAGGTTTGAAGGTTATTTGTTACCCAGCAGCAGAGCTTTGTCAAGGCTCATAAAATGCCAATTTAGGGGGCACCTGGTTGGTCAGGTCATGATCTCAGGGTCCTGGGTTGGAGCCTACTGACAGGCTCCCTGTTCAGTGGGGAGTCTCTTGTCTCTCTGCCCCTCCCCCCTACTCACGTGCATGCTCGCTCTCGCAAATAAATAAAATCTGTTTTAGAAAGGCCAACTTATTACACTGTATTCACACCTACCTAAGATGATAAGCCTACTTTATTAATGGAAGTGACCTGATACTGTCACAAGAGCACAAGCCATAGAATTAGAAAAAGCCCACTCACTGCATTACCTTGACAAGCCACTTAACTTCCCTGGAATTTGTCTTCATTTGTGTTAGATGGCAATAACCATCTCTCATAATAGTGTTGTTGATAATATTTAATGACATATAAAGCAGCTATTTCAGAACCTGGCATATAGTAAATACTCAATAAACAGTAGCTTACACTGTAAGGACCTATTTAGCCAGAGACTTCCATCCAAGTTAAACAATAACCTTGTTGTTTAACCCTTAAACTGTCCCTGCTCCCCTTCCTCCAGGGGACTTACTTAAAAACAAGTCCCGGAAACCAGCCCCAGGTAACAAAGCCCAGATACAAGGATGGGTCAGGTCCGGTGGAGACATCCAATCAATGGGGGGGGATGCATACTGTCTTCCTAGCTACCAAGGAGTATGGGCCCCGCCCTTTGGGAGCCTTTTGGGTGCCAATTCTAACCAAGGTGATAGGCTAGGTCAGATGTCTACTATAGGGTAAATTGTAATTCAATTGGTCACCTAGCATCACTGTGCAGCTTTCTCTGTGTGTTACAATTTCATTGACCACCTGTGCGTGGCCAGGCCCAACCGCACGGCCTTTGCCCTTAAAAACTAGTCTGTGAAACAGAGAAAGGTCGCCCTCTCTTATAAGAGGAGCGGCCCCAAACGTTCGGTTTGATTCTTGATGCTTGGCGCTTTGCTTGATCCTTGGTCAAGCGTTGCTTGACCTTCGCTTTGTATCAGTCTCGCTCCTTTAATCACGGACCCATTATTGGGGGACCTAACAATACTATTTCTATATGCCTTAAGAAAATATATATTAAAAATAGAAATTAAATATATTTTAAACTTCTCATCTTAGATTTTTAAGTGAAATTATAGGTTCTCCAAAGACAACTTTTTGGTATTATTAAAAAAAAAAAAAAAAGTGGGAGGGAGAGGTCACATAGGTGGCTCAGTGAGTTAAGCATCCAATTCTCGATTTCGGTTCAGGTCACCATCTCAGGGTCCTGGTTTAGAGCCCCATGGGGAGCTCCCCGCTCAGCAGGGAGTCTGCTTCTCGAACTCTCTCTGCCCCTCCCCCTGCTTACATGCACACTCTTTCTCTAGAATAAATAAATCTTAAAAAAGATAAATAAAAGACTCTAACATCTCCTGTAATAGACTCTCCCATCACCATGGGCCATGGGTCAGCTATACTCTGGCAACATTTCTACAGTCAATCCTTCTGGAAACATTAAACATAGTTAGTATAAAACATAGAATCAGGAAATGAGAGAATAGATAAATCAAGACCAAATTCCCTGGCTAGAGTCAGTGAACATTTATTGATGGGGAGAAGGAGAGAGATGAGGCAAACACTTCAGAGTAAACTAATAAAAGACCTCGAGACCAAATACGAGTCTGGGAAATAGTCCAGAGATGGATTGCAGGTCAATTTAGGTGGCTGGGGCAGAATGAAGTGGCTGTGCTCTCATTGGAGAGCCAGGCAGACAGTATTAGAAGCATTTGGGGGAGCAAGAGGCTGGAAGTTCATGGCAAGGACACTGAAAGATGTGAAGGCTAGAGAATTAAGACGGCGTGCTCACTCTTTCATGGACGGTTTGCTCTGGAGTCTCAACCCTGAACGTGATAAGCACTTAACCTCTGGTCTTTCCTCATCCCTGATAGAAGGCATCACACTGGATCATCTCCCGGGTGCCTTCTACCTGACACTCACGGCTTCTGCCCCCATGAAAATGGATCATTCTGCCGCCTGTGTGTTGGGAGGTACTCAGCTTTCAGGTGAACGATGAAATATGCAGGTTACAGTCAGGTGCTGTTTTGCTTCTCGGCTCTTTCTCTAGTGTCAGCACGTTATTCCTCTTTAGGAAGAGAATCAGTGCTTAACACAGGAGAGAAAAAGCACCTGAAAGATGGCTTTCCAAGGGGTTTCTGCTCAGCGCAGTAAGACAACGTACTTCTCCCTCTGCTGATGGTAACAGACACTGGGGCACCTGACCTTGAGTACTGAGATGAAGGAACCGACATGCTTTGGATGGGGCTATTAAGGCACTGGAAGTCACATACATACATACACATTCTCTGGAATTTATAAGGAATTGGGTTTCTTTTAATTTTTTTAGTTTTTTGGGGTTTTTTTAAGATTTTATTTATTATTTGACAGAGAAAGAGATCACATGTAGGCAGAGAGGCAGGCAGGCAGGCGGGGGGTGTGGGGGGGCGGTGCAGGAAGCAGGCTCCCCGCTGAGCAGAGGGCCTGATGTGGGGCTCAGTCCCAGGACCCTGAGATCATGACCTGAGCCGAAGGCAGAGGCTTAACTCACTGAGCCACCCAGGCGCCCCTAGGTTTCTTTTTAAAGGGAAAAGAAAGAACAAGCCTAATCGTTCCTTTTTCAAGGCTAATTTTATATTTACTGGCTTTTTACTGTGCCAGAGACTATTATGAATGGGAAAACGAAGTGCTGAGGATTTCCTTATGATTTCTGTGTTTTCAGGGCTCCCCTTCTTCCATAAGCCTGTTGGGAATCTCAGCAGCCCTGGTATATGTCAAGGCCCCTTTTGGCCTTGACCTCTGACTCCTTGTACCTCCCTCCCAGCCACCGGGCCAACAGGCAGCCAAGCACAGGCACTCCTCCAAAAGCCCCTGCAGGTGCCAGCCAGTTACCCGGCAACAGTGACAATCCTGCTGACAGGAGACAAAACGGCAGTGAAGACCAGAGACAGCAGCTTCTCCCAGAATCTAAGAGACGGAAAAGGAAGGGAAGCAAGTGGCTCTTTTTATCAATGGCTTTTTATCCCTGCCCACATTGTTATCCTGAATCTCTAACCCTCAATTTCCATCACCAGCTGGTAAGAATAGCCTCCAACTGGAGCGTTCAAAGACAGTGACAGAACTCATATGAAATAGTGTACTTGGGGACACTCAATGATCACCATCCCCTTCACCCCGGCTCAGGAGCTAATCAACCCTAATTTCCACTTGTTCACACATTGTGTTCAATCCAAGGATGTATCCTGACCACCTAACTGTCCCTTTCATAATAGTATCCTAAATACTGTGTGCTGAGAAGCAATGACAAGCAATTATCTTACTTCTTGCCTCCCTGGCCATAGTTCTACAGTGAGAGGGGGGCAGAAACACACCAGCTACTAATAGCTGACACTGACTCAATGTTTCCTCTGTTCCAGGCACTGCACTGGGCACTGCGGAGACACATTTATCTTTCAAAAAAGCCCTATGAAATCAACAGTATTATTATCTCCATTTTACGGATGAGAAAACTGAGACTCAGAGGGACCAGTAGTCAAAGACCATACATCAATTAAGAACACGGTCAACATTTGAACACTTATGTTCTCAACCACTTTGTTATACAGAGGGTGTGAGATGGTAGGTTTTGCTAAGAGGGAGCCTGTCGAGTAAGGCAGAAATGAAAATGGCCAAACTGTAAGAGTCAGCAGATAAAAATGAATTATGCTAAAGTCACCTGACTATGCTAAGAAAACCATACTCCCTCGGTTAAAGCAGGATTGTATAATGAGAGTCAGATCACCATTCCTTTTAGCAGAGTCCTGGAAAACGACATATACACCCATAGGCTGGGGAGGATGTAAATGTCAATTTTTTGGGAAGAAGACCCCTGAAGAGCCTGTCATCCTCATCATCCTGTGATTGGAAGAGAAAAGCAATATGGCCCACCTGAGTCAATGCAAACAGAATGGGATCTGGAGTGAGAGGACCAGAATGTAAGTTCTAGCTCGGCAGTCCACTCACTTTGTGACCTCAAAGAAGTCAAGTCCATAAATATTTATTGTTCCTATGTCTTAAACCAAGTGCTGACTTAGGAGATGGGGATAGAAGAATTACCAGACATAGGCCATGTTCTGAGGTGAGATCATGAGGGAGAATTATGGACCATGTCCCACATTTTCCCTTGTTTTAAAATTTTTTGAAGTTATTATTTAAATTCCAGTTAGTTAACATACAATTAATATTAATTTCAGGTGTGCAATTTAGTGATTCAACATTTCCATACAACAGCTGGTGCTCATCACAAGTCCCACATTTTTCTTTTCCATAGACTGAGATGACTAATCGCAACTTCTATTGGGAGCATCCAACAAGGCAATGGCTGTGGGAAGCACTTACGGATGGCGTACCATGTCATGCAAAGTTAATGGTGATTTTTAGTGCTAAGATTGAGCTACTAAAGTAATTCACAGATATTGCCATGATTATTACCTATAATAATAGGCTGCCAGCCTCTCCAGCTTGATTTCTGACTAGCTCCTTGTCCCCTCTTCTCCACGGCCATACGGATAATACCCCTGCCTTAGGGTCTTTGCACTGCCAGACATGAACTTATCTCACTTATCTGGATGGCTCATATTTTCATTTCATTTGGATCTCTGCTCAAAGTTATATTCCCCAGAAATGGTCCCCCAATTCACCCTGTCTAAAATAGAAAGTATATGTGCATATATACACACATACACACACACACAGATATACAGATACGCACAACACACATTGTAACACATGCACATAATAACCACATGCATACAGATATGCTACACTCAGACACACACACACACACACACGTCCAAACACAAATCACTATTACCTTATCCTGCTTTATTTTAATCCATAGTGCCATTTCTTCCTGAAATTATGTTTTTATGTGTTTGCTCACATGTTTATAGCCTGACATCCCCACTGGAATGCAAGCTCCATGAGGGCAGGGACTTTGTCTTGTTTAAGATTCTATTTCGAGTGCCCAGAGCACTAGCTCATAGCACAGCTCCATTATTATCCAGATATAATTCATAAGCCATACAATTTCTCTATTTAAACCATAAAATTCAATGATTTTTAGTATATTCACAGAGTTGTACAATCACCACCATCCATATCAGAACATTTTCATCACCTCAGAAAGAGATGCAATACCTGTTAAGAGCCACTTGCCATTCCCCTTCCAAAGTCCCCCCCACCAGGCCTACAAATCTACTTTCTGTTTCGATAAGATCTGTCCATTCTGGACATTTCATATAAATACGATCATATAACATGTGGTATTTCAAACATTAAATTTTGATGAATGAATGAAAAAAAAGTCCAATTTCTTACCACACCCTGTAGATATTAATACACCCTCAGAAAATTTCCCTTCATGAGTTTCGAGCAATCTATTATCCAATGTAAAAAATGAAGAATTCGTTTGGCAAAAATACCTCAACAATCTTATTTATTCACGGTGCATTTCTGTTTTTTTTATTGTGACATTTTGACAGGAGTTGATCAAGAGCTTCCCTCTGCATTATCAACAGGAAAAAGGAAGGGCTGACAGCAAGTACTTAAAACGAAATTCTGAGGGGTCTCTTTATTTCCTTAAGAGATGAACTGTTTTCAAACACTGAATTACAAATGATTTAATTCTGGTCTAGGTAGAGGCCAACAAGCCTGGTGCTCTGATATGCTGATTACAAATCATTCTCTAGTCATTAAAGCAGAACCTTGATCAGGCAACATTGGTAGACATAACTCCATGCATCCATGGACTTGAAAGTCATAAAATGGCCTTTTATTATTTACAAGCATTTCATAATTGACTTCATCAACCAAACTGGCTTTCCCCTTCAATTATTTTACCTCAGTGAGGTTTTATTGCATAAATATGCTCTTCCCCAACCTACCTTGGTTTTTTTTTTTTTAAGATTTTATTTATTTATATGACAGAGATCGCAAGTAGACAGAGAGGAAAGCAGAGAGAGAGAAGAGGAAGCAGGCTCCCTGCCAAGCAGAGAGCCTGATGTGGGACTCGATCCCAAGACTCTGAGGTTGTGACCTGAGTCTAAGGCAGAGGCTTAACCTACTGAGCCACCCAGGCACCACCAACCTACCTTGTTAAACCAGTACTCGTATTTGAATCACGTAATAGCAAATGACATCAGCATCTAAGTCAAACCACGAGCTAGGTTCTTAGAATTGGAATGGAACCTAAGGTCATCAGGTATAACCTCTCCCCCGGTGTTGGCACCCATGCCATGGCTTGGTACATCATTGCTCAAGGCATTCCACCAACATTCCAAACAACCTCAAGTGTTGTTCCTTACAGTAAACTTCCCAAGTATCCTAATTTAAAGATTTTTCCCATATATACATGACTATCTCCCTGCATCTACCTTCTTTTAGTCCAAGTTCTATGCCCTAGGGTAATAGAAGGGCAGCCTATTTCTTTCTGCCCTGGGCAAGAGAGTCCCTCAAACAAACGAAGACAGCTTGCCTCCGTGGGGATTCTTCCTTGAGCTGAACACCCCCCCAGCCCATCTCACAACTTGGTTTGCAGACCCTCTTGCCGCTGTACCCCCACACTACTGCCATCCACCCATCCACCTTTCTGATCACCCACCATTGATGCAATTCCCTGCTGTCCTTCAATACAAACCGCCATGTGGCCATTTAATTGCAAAGCCGCCTGATGGAAAGGGGGCCACACGTGCCTCCGGTCATTTGCTAAAATAACCTGTTAAATGCAAACACAATAATATGAATTGTTGAGACTATCAATGAAATCATCCATATTCAGGGACTTCTGTGGGCTTTTCAGGTTCATTTGTGGGCCACGGACTGCTTTGAGCTAAAATGAGCAGATTCCCTTTGAACAAAGTACAATATCCATTCAGGAGGTCTGACCCGTATGTCCTACCTTCAGACACATGTAATTTCAACTGAAGTTATGAACTGAACCAGAAGAACCAGGAGAGCCAAAGCTATTTCAGTAACTGTGAAAACAAAAGCAGTAATACCAAGCTCCTTGTCTCCCTTTAATTTGGGAGTTTCCCAAGCAGAAAATAAGTAAATTTCGGTGTGCTTCCCATTTAAAGATACCATACAGAGAATGCTGTGTGATTTCACAAGTCCTTCCAGTGCTACTCAGTGCCAGCCTATTTTTGGCGGGGCCACAGAGACCCTGACTCAGTGAGAACATGGCACCTCTTACCACAACAGAGTCTGGGGGGACATTCTCGAGGGATTACCTTTCCTCCTGGGCCACCACAGGAGTCAGCGCATCCATCAGGCCTGCTCAGGGATGGCCACGGATTCCACGCCTTGACATGGACTATCCACAGGTGGTTCCTCTCGGGAATAGAGGTAGGCAGCCTGTAGCCTCTGGGACTGTTTGGTCAGATGGGACAGGGGCGGCTCGGTGTCCTTCACTAGAACCTCCTCTCATCGTGCACCTCCAGCAGGGGCACTGACTGTGCTGTGGCGACTGTGGAATGACGCTAACGTCAGACCTGGGGATAATCCAAGCTGACTGCCGCTGACTCATGAGGAGACTCTGGGCTGCCACTGTTCTTCCATCAAGAGCCAGTGAGTGAGTCAGTTGTTTAACTCTTGTGGCAAGACACCTGGAAACTATTTATCTTTTTTACTAAGGACTCATTCACAGCGTAAAAATGTAATAATGTTCATTTACCATCACTCCATTACCCTGAGCACCAGATTGCTGCTAATTCAATGTGGTGCTGATTCACTCATCATATCACAGAGGCAACATTCTCCCGAAGTAGCTATTTATGTCCTAGCACCATCTGAGATACCCGTCAGATCCTTTCCGAAATGCTGAAGTCCCAGAAAGGCAGCCTGGTCTGACAAGAATGGCGTTGGATGCGGGTCCAGGAAAAGCGCGTCTGGGAGGTCAGGCAGCCCTCCTGGGGCCAAGCTTGCCGGCTCCAGTGACATGTCCCCCTTGACCTCGAGATTCTGTCAGGACAAACTTCCTCAGATTGAGAGTCACAGCCCAACTCGGCTCTGGAGCAGTCCCTTGCTCACTGCAGGCGGGAAGAAGGTGGAGAGACACATTCGTAGCTGAACATTTGGTAACATTTGCTTCAGACTCACCAGTGGCCTGGCAGGAGAACTTGGTCATCCTGCATGGCTCCCCTGTGTCTCAAATTCCCCATCTAAAAATGAGGATATCCGCCCCACATTGAGGGAAGGCAAATAAGGGATGGAATGAGGATAATTACATAGTAGTGGGTGCATGGACCCCTGATATGAAGCCATTAGAGGGGCAAGAGTTGAGCCTATTTATACAATGAGAGTCTTTGGGTTTGCTTTCCCTCCCTCTCTTGCAGAGGGCCTGACTGAGGTCTCGGCTCAAAGAGTGATCACAAGAAGAAAACAAGCCAAATGCTGTCCTTGCTTTCCATACCCTTTCAGGCACCCAGGTGAGAGCAGTTGATAAAATGCTTGTGGAGGACTTCGAAATCCCCAGAGGCCAATGCTGTAAAAATAGAAAATGCTATTATGCCACAAAACACCAGAGAATGGCTTCCCCGGAAGTCATCACAAACCAGACAAAGAACAGATGGAATAATTTCTTTTCCTTTCTTCTGATCTCTGGCTAACACTTTCTTAGCCATTTAAGGAGGACTTAATCCACTAGTGGACTGTCCCCATTTGAGGACAGCAGGGCTAAAGTTAGTACTGACCTGAACACGACAACCACAAGGGGGAAGAGACCACAGTTTCTCTCTCTATTGCTACAAACGAGTCACCTGCCAGTTTGCACAACTGTTCCTTCCCCAGAGTTTGGGAGACAAGGTCTTCCAACAGGATCTCTCCTTTGAAATACTGTCAAGCCAAGGCAGGTTGAAAAAAACACCCCTCTGGCCTTTCTCTCATCCCTGATATTCACTGCTTTCTTCAAGGGACCTCCTCTTACTGGCTGGCACTGGGCCTTGTTCTCAGCGGCTAACCATTACTTTAGTTACACTGTAGCCCCTTTAAAGACTCTCCTGCAACCACCGCCAATATTAAAGCTCTGAGGAAGAGTCTTTTCAAGAAGAAATTCTGAGATGGGGGCCCACTCTTTGCCCTTCCAATTGCTCCACAAAAGTAGCTTCCAATTCCAGCTTTCTACTGGTTCATTTCTGAAGGCTCCAACGGTATGGTCCAGAGAGAAAGGACCAAGAGAGGGAGTGGACACATGGCATGAAGATGAACAGGAAGGATGGAGGTGTTTCACTTAGAAAAGGGGCATCTCAAGGAGATGCATAGGTGTTTTCAAATATATGAATGTGTGTCATTGTAGTTTGTTTTTATAACAATAATCTACAAAAATCCATTCAAGCTATCTCAAGTAAAATGGGATAGTTACAGTGCTTATAAGGGGACTCCCTGGGAAATCCAAGAGAGGGAGCCATAATGGGCCTGGGTCTCCTGGAGAAATGGATGGGAATAGATTTGAACTTAAGGTGGTCTAAACACTACAGTAGCAGAAGTTCAAGTGCCTTTTTATGGAAAAGTCACCTTTCACATGACTCATCTACAGGCCATCCATCTGCTTCTTCCTCTAACAACCAGCAAATTCTTTTCAAGTTTCTTCACTTAAATATCATTGAGAATCCTAGAGGGCTGGCTTAATTTTTTTAAGAATTTATTTATTCATTGTTTTTAGAGCAGTTGTAGGTTCACAGCAAAGTTGAGAGAAAGGTACAGAAACTCTCCACATACCTCTGCCCCCACACATACATAGGCTCTGCCGTGGTCAACATCCCCCAGCAGAGTGGTACATTTGCTTTAACCGATGAACCTACCCTGACATGGCATAATCACCCAAAGTCCATAGTTTTCGTTAGGGTTCACTCTTGGGATCGTGTAAATATACAATGATATGTAACCATCATTACAGTAACATACAAACTAGTTTTGCTGCCGTAAGAATCCTCTGTGCTCTGCCTGTTCACTTCTTTTCTCTCACCTCCAATCCCTGGAAACCACTGACTTTTTTACTGTCTCCATAGTTTTGGCTTTTGCAGAATATTGTATCATACAATATGCGGCCTTTTCAGATTGACTTCTTTCACTTATAAATACGCTCTTTAAATTTTTTAAATTTAAATTAAATTAGTTAACATGCAGTGCATTATTAGTTTCAGAGGTAGAGTTTAGTGATTCATCGGCTGCATGTAACACTCAATGTTCATCACATCACATGCCCTCCTCAGTGCCCATCACCCAGTTACCCCATCTCCCCACCCACCTGCCCTCCAGCAACCCTGTTTGTTTCCTATAGTTAAGAGTCTCTTATAGTTTATCTCCCTCTCTGATTTTGTCTTCTTTTCCCCTCCCTTCCCCTATGATCCTGTTTTGTTTCTTAAATTTCCACATATGCGTGAAATCATGTGACAATTGTCTTTCTCTGATTGACTTATTTCACTTAACATAATACTTTCTAGTTCCATCCACATCATTGCAAATGGTAAGATTTCATTTTTTGATGGCTGAGTAATAGTCCATTGTGTATATATTCCACGTCTTCTTTCCCCTTCATCTGTCAGGGGATATCTGGGCTCTTTCCATATTTTAGCTATTGTGGACATTGCTGTTCATAAACACTGGGGTGCAGGTGCCCCCTCAGATCACTGTGTTTGTAGCCTTTGGATAAATACCTAGTACTGCAATTGCTGGGTCATAGAGTAGTTCTATTTTTAACTTTTTGAGGAACCTCCATACTGTTTTCCAGAGTGGCTGTACCAGCTTGCATTCCCACCAACAGTGTCAGCTCTACCAGCTTGCATTCCCACATCCTCACCCACGTCTGACTTTTCCTGAGTTGTTAATTTTAGCTGTTTCGACTAGTGTGAGGTGGTGTCTCATTGTGGTTTTGATTTGTATTGCCCTGATGATGAGTGATATTAAGCATTTCTTCATGTTTCTGTTGGCCATTTGTATGTCTTTGGAGAAATGTCTGTTCATGTCTTTTGCCCACTTCTTGATGGGATTTTTTGATTTTGGGGTGTTGAGTTTGATTTTAAAATAATAATAATATGCTTTTAAGGTTCCTCCTTATCTTTTCATGACTCAAAAGCTCATTTCCTTTTAGCACTGAATAACATTCCATTTCTGGATGTACCAGTTTATTTATTCATTCACCTACTGAAGGATATCATGGTTGCTTCCCAGTTCTGGCAGTTATGAATAAAGCTGCTATAAGCATCCATGTGCAGGTTTTTGTGTGGACACAAGTTTTCAACGTCTTTGAATAAATACCAGGAAGCAACGTTGCTGAATCACATGGTAAGAGTATATTTAGGTTTGTAAGAAGCCACCAAATGGTCTTCCAATGTGGCTGTGCCATTTGCCATTCCTAGCAGCATTGAATGGGCATTTCTGTTGCTTCACATCCTCACCAGCATTTGGTGTTGTCAATGTTCCAGATTTTGGCCATTCTAATAGGTGTACTTCATTGTTGTTTTAATTTACATGTCTGTAATGACATATGATGTGGAGCATCTTTTCATATGCTTATTTGCTATCTGTATATCTTCTTTGATGGGGTATCTGTTAATGTCTTTAGCCCATTTTGTTTATCAAGATGTTTTCTCGTTATTGAGTTTTTGAATTCTTTGTATCTTTTGGAAACAGTATTTATCAGATGTGTTTATTGCAAATATTTTTTCCCAGTCTGTGGCTTCTCTTCTCATTCACTTAACATTGTCTTCCCAGAGCGGAAGTTTTTAATTTTAATGAAGTCCGCTTACCAAACACTTTTTAGCGGATCACCCAAATGATAAGTTTAGTACAGCTGCGGATGGCCTAGCATGGATCAGGGATCCACCTCTCTTCCACTCAGCTATAGTAAGAGGGTGGAGTTAAGTGGTATAAAATTTTTTTAAAAAATTGCTCCTGCCCTGGCAATCTGGTCTGTGAGCAAGGCAGCAGGAACTTCTCAAAAGAAGCATGTAAAGATGAGCAAAGTAGCATGGAGGGACAGGGCATAGATCATGGAGTCATACTGCCTGGTTTGGTTTTGTGCACACTGGATAAACTTGAGCAAGTCGCTCACCTTCTCTGTGCCTCAATTTGCTCAACTGTGAGATGGGAAAAATAAATAAGATTGTTGAAAAGATTAATTAAGAAATCCATACAAGGCACTCAAAATAGTGCACACACGAAGTAGTGCTCAATAAATATCTGCTATTGTTAGTCTGTCCAGACTGTCCAGCTTCTCCAGCTTTAATGTGAATACGAATACTTGAGGAGCTTTTAAAGTGCAGATTCCCACTGAGTAGATACAGGATGAGACCTGAGATTCTGCATGTCTAATTAGCCTCCAGGTGATGTCAAGGCTTTTGGTGTATGGCTCACCCTTTGAATAGCCAGGCTTTAGTACAAAGCACCTGGGGAAGAGGGACTAGACTATCGTTAGGGAAAAGAACTACTATAAAAGTCTTTAAATTTAAAAAAAAATTTTTCTCAACTCAAAATAAGAAAGAAACTTCTATCAAATAAAATCACTCTTAAATAGAATATCTGAGCTGCTTTGTAAGACAGTGAGGTCCCCCTCTGGAAGTAGGGCCAATGTCTCCATTAAGTATAGGAGGCAAGTGCCTCGGATCCATGATTTCTTTAGGGTCCCACAAAATGTTTTAATTTTAATTTCTTTTAAAATCAGAAGGAAAATGAATACATAATCATGAATTAAGCCTGGATTATAGTCAGTAGTATCAATAGAGTCATAAAATAGAATTTTAGACATTTTTTATGGAATAAGAGGCCTACAAAAGCAAATATGTCTGGAATGTACAAAGTTCATAATGTGGCCCTGATAGGATGTCTTCACAGGGATTCCAGCTTGAGATAAAGCATGGACATGAAGGAATGCTAAGGTTCCTTCCATCTTCAACAGTCAATGTCTCTTTTAAGATTCTATGACTTTACTCTAGATCTGCTACCACAAACCTCACATCTGCAAATTCACTTTCTGCAAATATGTGGAGTGGCTGGCAGAGGGAGAGGGAGAAGCAGGCTTCCCTCTGAGCAGGAAGCTCAATGCTGAACTCGATCCCAGGACCCTGGGATCATGACCTGAGCCGAAGGCAGGCGCTTAACTGAGCCACCCACCTGGGTGTCCCTTAAATAAGGTATGATTTTTATTCTTACAAAATACATTTGATTCCAGAAGCATTTTGCAAACATTTCCTCATTAATATAAATTGCTCTATTGAAGAAGGTGTTTTATTTTGTCTTCGCTTTTAAAGTGAAAAATGAAGCCAAGAAAAGATTGAGAGGTATGCTTTAAAACTCAGTGAATGAGAAAAAAAAAATGCCTACAATGATGGCTTTACCATTATTATTATTATTATTATTATTATTATTATTATTACAGTTGTGGATGTAAAGCATACATATATACATTAAGCACTCATAAATCACTTAGGAAGTGATTCTCAACCATTGGAACAAATTGAAATTACTTATGTAGATTGGAGCCTACCACAAACCTCCCTCAGACCCAGAGGGGGAAAAAAAACAGCCTTGTGTTTTGAAAACATTCCCTATGTGAGTCTACCATTGTGAGAATTTAAAAGTCACTGTGTCACGGCCATAGAGAAGGATACTGCAGAAGCCGACAAGGGATAAAGTTCCAAGGAAGGAGTGGTTTGGTGTCTGAGCATGCACAAAGATGGAGAATACGGAGAAGAAAAAAGATGCTTTGAATTTGGGGGAACATGGTGACATTGGTGAGAACAGTGACCCTGGGCCATGGGGGTAAAAACCAGATTATAAAAGTTTGCTTACCCTAATACCCACCCAACAGAGATCTGAGGAATCCTAAACCAGAGACTAAATGGAACATAAGAAAGTGGGCAGGGAGTACCAACTTTAAAACAGGGCTTCAACCTGGGGTTCATATTCTCCCCCTCCTCCAAGGGGTCCATGAATAGAATTTAGGGAATGAATGAACTTGGGAGTGGAAAAAAGATTGCATCTTGATTTTCACTCACCTTTGAAATGCGGCCTTTCCTCCTATTCTAGTTGTAGGCATCACTCTTCCCTAATAGAAGCAGCACCTGTGACTCTGCCATCGGTGAAAATCACAGCTATTTTAATTTTTTATTGAAGTATAGCTGACACACAGTGTTACATTAATTTCAGGTGTACAACATGGGGATTCAACGACTCTACTCTTCATGCTGTGCTTCCCAAGCGTAGCTACCATCTGTCACCATATAACCCTATTATAGTATCATTGACTATATTCCTTATGCTGTATCTTTCATCCCTGTGAATTATTCATTCCATAACTGGAAGCACGTACCTCCCACTCTCCTTTACTCATTTTCCCATCCTCCCAACCCCCTCCATTCTGGCAACCATCAGTTTATTCTCTATTTATGGGTCTATTTCTGTGGGGTTTGTTTGCTCATTCATTTTCTTAGACTTCACATACAAATGAAATCACATGGTATTTGTCTTCCTATGACTTATTTCCCTTAGCATAATATCTTCTAGGTCCATCTATGTTGTCACAAATAGCAAGATCTCATTCTTTTTGTGACTGAGTAATATTTCATTGTGTGAAAATTTTTACTTAAATTTTAGTTAAACATACATTGCAATACAGTCTTTCAGGAGTGGAATTCAGCAATTCATCAATTACATACAATACCTGGTGCTCATCACAAGTGCCCTCCTTGATACCCATCATCCATCTAGACCAACCCCCACTCACCTTCCCCCATCAACCCTCAGTTTTTTCTCTATTGTGAAGAGTCTCTCATGGTTTGTTTCCCGCTTTCCTTTTCCCCACCTCCCATATGTTCATCCATTTTGTTTCTTAAATTCCACATATGAGTAAAATATCATATTTGTCTTTCTCAGACTCATTTCACTTAGCATAATACAGTCTAGTTCCAACCACATCACTGCAAATGGCAAGATTTCATTCTTTTTGATGACTGAGTAATATTCATGTGTGTGTGTGTGTGTGTGTGTGTGTGTGTGTGTGTGTGTGTGTGTTCATATATCACATCTTCTTTATCCATTCATCAGTCAGTGGACATTTAGACTCTTTCCATAGTTTGGCTATTGCTGATAATGCTGTTATAAACATTGGGGTCTATGTACCCCTTCAAATCTGTATTTTTGTATCCTTTGGGTAAATACCTAGTAGTGCAATTGCTGGTAGTTCTATTTTTAACTTTTTGAGGAACCTCCATACTGTTCTCCAGAGTGACTGTACCAGTTTGCATTCTTACCAGCAGTGCAAGAGGATTCCCCTTTCTCCACATCCTTGTCAACATCTGTTGTTCCTTGTGTTGTTAATTCTAACCATTCTGACAGGTCATAGTGGTTTTGATTTGTATATCCCTGATAGTGAGTGATGTTGAGCATCTTTTCATGTGTCTGTTAGCTATCTGGATATCTTCTTTAGAAAAATGTCTAGTCATGTCTTCTGTGCATTTCTTAACTGGATTATTTGTTTCAGCAGGGGGGTGAGTTTGATAAATTCTTTATAGATTTTGGATACTAACCCTTTGTCAGAGATGGTGCTTGCAAATATCTTCTCCCATTCCGTAGGCTGCCTTTTAATTTTTGTTGATTATTTCCTTCACTATGCAGAAGTTTTTTTTATCTTGATGAAGTCCCAATGGTTCATTTTGGTTTTGTTTTCCTTGCTTCCAGCAATGTGTCTAGTAAGAAGTTGTTATGGCTGAGGTGGAAGAGGTTGCTGCCTGTGTTCTCCTCTAGGATTTTGATGGATTCCTGTCTCACATATAGGTCTTTCATCTGTTTTGAATTTATATTTTTATACCACATCTTCTTTATCCACTCATCAAATGATGGACTCTTGAGTTACTTCCATGTCTTGTCTATTGTAAATAATGCTGCAATAAATATACGGGTGCATACATCCTTTTGAATTAGTGTTTTCATTTGCTTTGGAAAACTACCCAGTAGTGGAATTACTGGATCATATGGTAATTCTATTTTTAACTTTTTGAGGAACTTCCCTACTGTTTTCTACAGTGGCTACACCACTTTATACTTCCACCAAAAGTGTGAAAGGGTTTTTTTTTTTGCCCACATCCTCGCCAGAACTTATTTCCTGTCTTTTTGATACTAGCCATTTTGATAGATGTAAGGTGGTACCTCATTGTGGTTTTGATTTGCATTTCCCGGATGAATAGTGATGTTTTCATGTGTCTGTTGGTCACCTACATGTCTTCTTTGGAAAAATGTCTATTCAGGTCCTCTGCCCATATATATATTTTTTTATTTTAATTCCAGTATAATTAACATGCAGTGTTGTATTAGATTCAGGTGTAAATATAGTGATTCAGCTATTCCATACATTACTCAGTGCTCGTCAGGAAAAGTGTACTCTTAATCCCCTTACCTATTTTATATAGCCCCCATACACCTCCCCTCTGATAACCATCCGTTTGTTTTCTACACTTAACAGTCTGTTTTTTTAGTTTATCTCTTTTTTCTTTGTTCATTTGTTTTGTTTCTTAAATTACACGTGTGAGTGAAATCATATAGTATTTGTCTTTCTCTGGTTGACTTATTTCACTTAGCATCGTACTCTCTGGATCCATCCAAGTTGTTGCAAATGGCAAGATTTCATTCTTCTTTATGGCTGAGTCATATTCCATAACACACACACACACACACACACACACACACACACCCCACATTTTCTTTAGCCATTCATCTATCAGTGGGCACTGGGTTGTTCCACATCTTGGCTATTGCAAATGATGCTACAATAAACAGAATAAAAATAAAAATAAAAATATTTTATTTTTGGGTAAATACCCAGTAGTGGAATTACTGAGTCATATGGTGGTTCTATTTTTAATTTTTTGAGGAATCTCCATACTGTCTTCCACAGTGGCTACACCAGTTTGCATTCCCACCAGCATTGCACAAAATTTTTCTCCATATCCTAACACTTGTTTCTTGTGTTTTTGATTTTAGCCATTCTGACAGGTGTGAGGTGATATCTCACTGTGGTTTGGATTTGCATCTCCCTGATGATGAGTGATGCTGAGCATCTTTTCATGTGTCTGTTGGCCATCTGGATGTCCTCTTCGAAGAAATGTGTGTTCATCTTCTGCCCATTTTTCCAATTTTTTAATTGGACCCTTTGGGTTTTTTGATGTTAAACTGTATAAATTCTTTATATATTTTAGATACTAATCCTTTATCAAGTATGTCATTTGCAAATATCTTCTCCCATTCAGTAGGTTATCTTTTAGTTTTAATTCTTCCTTTGCTGTGCAGAAGCTTTTTATTTTGATGGAGTGCCAATACTTTATCTTTAATTCATTTTAAGTTTATTTTTTTAAAAGATTTTATTTATTTATTTATTTATTTGACAGAAACCACAAGTAGCCAGATAGGCAGGCAGAGAGAGAGTGGGGGTTAAACAGGTTCCCTCCTAAGCAGGGAGCCCGATGCGGGGCTCGATCCCAGGACCCTGGGATCATGACCTGAGCTGAAGGCAGAGGCTTTAACCCACTGAGCCACCCAGGCATCCATTAAGTTTATTTTTTTGTATGGTATAAGAAAGTGGTCCAGTTTTCCCAACACCATTTATTGAAGAGGCTGCCTTTTTCCCCCAAGTATATTGCTGAATCCTTTGTCATAGATTAACTGTTGCAGAGCAAGAGTGAGTTTATTACTGGGTTGCCTATTCTGTTCTATGGATCTATGGATCTATTTTTGTGTTAGTCCCATATTGTTTTGATTATTATAGCTTTGTAATATATCTTAAAATCTGGGATTGTGATACTTCCAGTTTTATTCTTTTTCAAGATTCTTTGGCTATTCAGGATCTTTGTGGTTCCATACAACTTTTAGTGTTGTTTATTCTAGTCCTGTGAAAAATTCTATTGGAATTTTGATAGGGCTTGCTTTGGGTCATATGTTGCTTTGGTAGATTTGCTTTGGGTGTAGATTGCTTTAGGTGTTATGAAAATTTTAAGAATATAAATTCTTCCAATCCATGATCATAGTACGTCTTTCCATTTGTTTGTGTCATCTTCAATTTCTTTCATCAAAGTTTTACAGTTTTCGGAGCACAGATCTTTCACCTCCTTGAATAAGTTTATTCCTAGGTATTTCATTATTTGTGGTGTAATTGTAAATGAAATTGTTTTCTTAATTTCTCTTTCTGGCACTTTGTTATTACTGTATAGAAATTCACAAATTTCTATATATCACGGCCATTTATTTTTTTTTAAGATTTTATTTATTTATTTGACAGATGGAGATCACAAGTAGGCAGAGAGGCAGGCAGAGAGAGGGGAAGGGAAGGAGGCTCCCTGCCAGGCAGAGAGCCCGATGCGGGGCTCGATCCCAGGACCCCGGGATCATGACCTGAGCTGAAGGCAGAGGCTTTAACGCACTGAGCCACCCAGGAGCCCCTATCATGGCCATTTAAATGTCACATTTCAGTCAATATAATGTTGCAAAACATTATTTACAATCATCCCTATTTTTGACATTACAGGAGTTATTAGGCCCACTTCAAGATCTGGTTATTTAATGCTTTGGTAAAAGACACACAAATAGTAAAATAAATACACTCTGTGCCAGGATGGTTACCTAACTTAACTCACAGAACCTTTCTGCTGGAACCTTCTATCCTGACCCTTCAGACACAAAACAGGTGGCATTCCATTCCTACATTACCCAAATGATGATGTTGTATTTAGTTTCCTGTCAACTCTTCCATACCCCTTAAAAGCGAGGGCTTAGGAACAGAGGAGCAAAAGTAGAGGAACTAAGAAGGGGTTTAAAAAAAAAAAAAAGGACAATAGTGGTAAATACAGGACAAAAAGTAGTAAGTAAGTAAGAAGAAGAATCAAAGGCAAACCAAAAATCCTAAGAGCTGATAACATACACCCTCCTCAATATTGTAATTCTCCCCACTCTCCTCCAACCTTGTTCTATCTCCTTGTGCACTATTCCCTTCCCTGCCCATATAGTTTTCTCAGGTAGAATAAAGCCACTGGACAGCAGAGGAAAAAGACACTATCATACAGTACTCTCCAAATGCCAGGCCCCAAATGGGGGCTGTTCTGCACAGAGCTTTTACAAGACCCCAGTAAACTGGGAAAAGTAAGACAAGGTACTAAGTATGCTACAAACTAATATATCCAATTTAGAAGAATGTTTTTGTTTTTTTTTTTAAGATTTATTTATTTATTTATTTGACAGAGAAAGATCACAAAGCAGGCAGAGAGGCAGGCAGAGAGAGAGGAGGAAGCAGGCTCCCCGCTGAGCAGAGAGCCCGACGCGGGGCTCGATCCCAGGACCCTGAGATCATGACCTGAGCCGAAGGCAGCGGCTTAACCCACTGAGCCATCCAGGCGCCCCTAGAAGAATGTTTTTTTATTCTGAAATTATGGCTTTTTTATATTTTTTAAATTGAAATATCCTTTTATCGAATAGTACTAATATTAGATTGGTTTTGTATTTTAATATTCTTACTTGGAAGCATAAAGTATTCTAAGCCCTGTGCATATTCCCTAATTTTTAAAACTATTTTTATTGCTCTATGACATAAAGATGGCTGGGAAGTGTTACCTTATACATTTTGTTTTATTTACTCCTCTCTTTTTAGAGATGAATTCCAAACAAGGCAATGTGACTTCCACTCCAGAATGTGGGGTTAGAAGCACAAGCATCAAAGTCTGGTTTTAAGACCTGGGTTTGACCCCTGGTTCTGCCTTTCTCCACTTTGTGACCTTGGGCAAGGAACCTGATCTCCCCAAGCCTGTTTCCTCATCCGTAAAGTAAGACTCATTTTTACCTTATGAGATAAAGGATAAAAAGAGATAATGAACATAAAACCACTTTACATATTACCAAATAAAGTCATTATTATTTCTATCATCACCATCATCATTTTTACTATTATAACTAAATATCCCATGGTTAAGTGGCAGAAGTTAGCTTCCACATTTGGGCTGACTCCCTGTCCAGTGATCTTCAAACTATCATTTAGTGAATCTATGTTGGATTGTGTTTTCAAATTAGCTCAAGAAACATTAACCACTTATTTAATATTCCTGCCAAAACTGTACAATCTGACTCTAATCATGAGGGAACATCAGACAAATCCTATTTGAGAGACATTCTAAAAAATAAGTGGCCTAAATTCTTCAAAATTATCAGTCATGAAAATCAAAGAAGGGCCAGAAAACCATTCCAGGTGTATGATTCTGGATTGGATCCTGGACCAGGTTAAAAAAACAAAACAAGACAAAACATTGCTATTTAAAAAAAAAAAAAAAAACAGTAGGGGAACAATCAGCAAAATGTAAGATCTATAATCACATAATAGTACATCATTGTTAAATATCCTAAGTGAATATTCTTCTTAGAAAATATATACTGAAGCATTTAGGAACAAAGGGGCATGATTTCTGAAACTTGTTAAATAATTCAGAAAAACTTATATATATATATTATTATATGTAACATATGCTTGGCATAATTTCTAGGTAATTCCCTACTTGGGACTCTCTTCTATGAAAAACCTGTAATTTCTTATTGTCTTTTATTAAACGAGACCTAGCAGAGAAACTGGTAATTTTTTGTATTCTTCTCACACACCATTAAGAACACAATGCTCATTATACATGTTGCAAATGAATTTTCACAACTTAAACAGAAGATTTTACAATTATTCTTACTGAGTTTATCCCTATGAAATTTTATGTTTTTATATATATGGAGAGAGAGAGAGAGAGAGAGACAATGATAGAACAAATTTTGCAAAATGTTAAATGCACCAATTCCATGTAAGGCACTATGTCTGCTAGTAACACCTGACATCAGGTAGGACTTTACAGTTTACAACATACTTTCACATGACTTCCCATTTGATTGGGTTCCCATTGAATTCTAAGTGAAGTACAATGAAGCCATGATTTATGGGTGTAGGGTAGGGATGAGGGGCCTCAAATTTTAACCAGGAAGGCAAGAACTCATAAACAGTTTTAAAATACTGTCCTCCTTGGATAAAATGTTTACCATTTTATCTTGTAAATACAAAGGATCTGGTCTGGGGCCAGACGTGACAATGATACGATTCTTCGATCACTGCTCACTTTGATTCAGAGAATACAGATGGCGCACAGCAAGGTTGTCTGACTGTGCGAGGTACACCGAGGAGACAGAAAGCCCATGTCTCCGCTCAGGTACCAGATCTGAGGTTCTCTCCTGGAGTCGAGTGTTCAACACAATTGCTCACTGTGTTTAAATCTCTCTCTCCCCCTCAATGAACTGGTTTGGTTCTGCTGAGCGCACACGGTTGAACTGGACAGTTTGACGGGACTCAAGTAGGGCAGTGTGCAGGATTTTGATTAATTGTGGCTCCAAATCTGTTCTCACTTATTTACAAGTGCTTTCCAATGTGACAGAGGCCAGAAGCAAAAATATACATTTTCCAGATTCTACTTAGCGGGTTGTAAGCCATCTTCCTGCTCCTTTTTCTATTTTCTGCAGACAGAGATTTCTTTCCGTGTTGTCAGCACCCAGTCCCCACCTTTGTGGATGTTGAGAGATGTTTAAAGGGGCCACCGAGATCACAGACTCCACATTCTACTGTGATTCCCCAGAACACCAGCAGTAGCTCCCGCTTACTGCCGTCTATCTGATCTCTAGGTCCGTGTCATTATGTTGTGAAAGTCAACGATTGTAGCCTCTGGCTGCCCTTCCCAACAGGAGCAGAGGTCCTCATTTCTCTTGTTGGTCAGTTCTGTAATGTCCTGGGGGTCATTCTGGAGGCTTAGCCTAGAACACACTCCTTCTACCTCTTCCAATAATTTTGGAAGCACCAAATCTCCTGTATTAATCCCACTTCTGTTTAAAATACCTAGAGTAGTTTCTACTTCCTGAACTGAACCCTGACTGGTGTTTCCCTGTCTCCCAGACATGAGACAGACTACAAGAGGTTACAGTGACACAGTGCTTGAATGAAACTCTCATACAATTACATAAAATAGCCGGGATTTAGTGCACTTGGTCCATGGACCCAATGCTGACTTTGGGCCTCTAGACTCTTTCTCTCTTAGATTACATGGTCTTCAAAGAGACGGCACCTCTGCACAAACTACGTAAGGGTTCCTAACAGTAACAAAGTTCAAAAAATAGTAAATTTTCAATTATTATTCCACTGCTTTTTTTTCAGGAAATTAAAGCAAACTTCCCTTCATTATCAGTTCATTGTTTTACTTCCTAAGGCAAAAAAAAAAAAAAAAAAAAAAAAAAAAAAGAGGGCGTTTCTTCAGACAAAAATGAATACAGATAATGTTAACTCTCCAGGTTCAATAACGATGAGTAGGGGTAGAAAAGACTCCGCAGGAAAATTAACCAGAAGCAGGGGCTCAAAACCTAAGGTATCCATAAACAAATATGGTCACTATTTTACCTCTGAAAAGATAAAAGGAGAAAAGATAGGTAGATAATGGAGAGAGTTAATATTTATTGGACATAAATGGCTCTTACTCAATTTTTCACAGCAAACGTAAGGGGAAAGTACATTATTATCACTATTTCCTGGGTGAGGAGACCGAGGCTCAGCTGAAGTCATTACTCAAGGCCATGCAGCTACTAAATATCCTGACTCAGCCAGAGGCACAAGTATCCTAGCCCAGGCTTCTGGAATGCCAAAGTCTATCCCTTCAACCACTTGCAAAATGATGCAGCTCTCCACAAGGTGAACGATGGCCAATATTTTTTCCACTCCCCAAAATAGTGTTTTCTAAGCTGAAATAGACAACCACTGATTAAACCCAGCAGCCCTCATTAATCAGTCTCTTGAGTGAAAATAAAACAGCAGGTTCCAGCATTTTTATTCTTAGCTCCCTTATGAGGAAGAAGGAGAGGAAAAAGGAAGGAAATAAGCATCAAGACCCAAGATGACGGATTCAGATCCATCCTCCTGCCACCCTAGCCAGCAGCCTCTAGATTTCCTCCCACGCACCCTTCCTCCAGCTCTACAGCGCCAGAACTCCTGTGCCTTGTCCCTGAACCCCTGCAGGATCTCCATTCTCTACAACCATGTATTCCTCCACAGTGAGAAGAGACCATACAATTTCATTTCCCTCATCTCGACAATGAGTTTTCCCACAAGAGCAACTGGCTAAAATTCTCTGGTTAGAAGGACAATGGATCTGCCACGAGAGCCCTCTTACCACCTCACCTGCCCTTGCGGTCCAGGTGGCGCCTGCTACTCTTGATTACAGTGCCAAGGTTCAGACACTCCTCCCGCCACCATACACATGGCCAGTGATTCATTCATAACTGTCAGCCAAGCCTTCACTGCTCACTGTTGCAAGAAGAATTTGTGAGTCTCTGGGAGTTGTAACCTTCCCCATTTTTCTCTTTTGCTGATAAATTCTGGAGAGCAGTACGGATAGCAGCAAGACATTCATCATCTTGTGGGGTTTGCAAGCAGCTGGTGTGACATTCTCAGCCAATATAACTGCAAGCTGACTTTAATCATGGTCTGTTGATCTCAGCTTCCAGGAATATTGCCTTGATACATCATTCTCTTCCTTCTCTAAATGCTCTGAGGAAGGCTTTCTGAGTGTCACCACCTAAACCCCAGGGAGGAAGGAGGAAGGAATTCGAAGAACTGTTATTCCCTTTACAAAGGTAACTGGAAAAGAGTTGGATCTTAAAAGTCCACAGACCTTGAAAGAAGACAATTTAAGCTAAAATCTGAGCACACGAAAGTATTTGCAAATGTTAGGAAAATCTGTGCCAAACAAATGTTCCATCTTGCTGAATTTCACTGATTTCTTCCAATAATGTTCACTGAGTATTTTCCACATTTTCTAAGAGGATCCTTGGATTACCAATAAGGCTAGTTCCTTTTTATATAATTAATGGCAATCTGAATTCGAGACTTCCTCAAAATTTTACTTTCTACAAAACTAGAACTCAGCTGATTTAAACATCTCTCCATGATAATTACGACTTTTGATTAAGTAGGGGGATGGCTCAGAAATGGTAAATTGTTGTCCCCTGCATCTGACAGGCTACTAAGACCCCCCTTGACATTTGCATTTGGCCATGTGTTGAGACCAGTGGCTCCAAATATTTTACAGGTGCACCTCAATAAAAAAAAAAAAAGTTACACATACTCCCTGTATGCTAAGCAGAAATAATAGGGACCAAGGCATGTCTGATGGCTCAAATACACAAAAGTTTATTTCTTGGGCCTGTAATAGCCTGAGGTGGATGTTCTTGTAAGTGAGTGGGTCCTTCCATGTGATCTTGTAAGTGATCTTGTAAGTGATGCAAGCTCCTTCCATCTCCCACCTCTATCATCCATCCCCACCCCGGCCCCGCCTTGGGTCATTTTCTGCATCTAAGCCAGCCAAAGAGCTAAGATTATAAAGGAGGCATGCCTGCTTCTCAAAAGCTTTGGTCCAGAACTGACATATATCACTTCTGCTCACCTCCCACTGGGGAGAACTGGTAACAGCTACATCCGAGGGGTGGGAGAAAGTTGTCTCTGGCTGAGCAGCAGCTAGAGCTACAGCTACTCCCAGCTGCAACCGTATGATCTGGAATGAAGGACAGATTTCAGTGAACAATCGGCTATCTGCTACAATTCACAGTCTCTTCTTTCTTTCATTTAGTCATTCTCATTTATCTCTAAGTGGTATGCCAATGTGTATATATAAAACACATGGCACTAATATGCAGATTATAAAGCATCCGTGGGGGCGTCTGGGTGGCTCCGTGGGTTAAGCCTCTGCCTTCAGCTCAGGTCATGATCTCCGGGTCCTGGGTTCAAGTCCCACATGGGGCTTTCTGCTTGGCAGGGAGCCTGCTTCCCTCCATCTCTCTCTCTCTGCCTGCCTCTCTGTCTCTGTCCGTCTGTCAAATAAATAAATTTTAAAAATCTGAAAAAAAAAAAAAAAGCATCCGTGAAAATAGATGTTTAAGAGGATGAGAAGAGAAAACAAGTTTAAATGGCAATTTTAAATGTTCTTTCTGCAGCCCATTGGATCATCCTGAGCATCTCCTGGTCAAGAGTCACACCCAAAATTCATGGTTCAAGACACTAGAAGGTTCTGAGAGTTAGCAAGTGTTCTTCTAGCAGAGTTCTAAGAAAGAAGGGCATCACCCTCCCCCTAGTCTTTCCTATCTTTAGATGGCAACTCATACCCAGCTACTCAAGATCCAAACCTAGAAATCATCTTCTTCACTGCCCTTTACCTCCTTATCCAGTCCCCAGCTGGTCCTGTCTACTTACCTTCCCAACCAGATCCAGAATCCCAACTTATCTCCACCACCATGACTCCCACCCAATCCTAGACACTGTCATCTCTTATCTGGACCTCTATAATAGTGTACTGTCTTGCAAACCCACCCTCCATGGAATAGCTGGTATCATCTTTAATACATGTAGAAAAGGTTCAGTGACTATCTCCCTAGTGGGCTGACACAACAAATAAAACGTAACATCCTCATACAAGCTTCCAAGGCAGAGCAAGAACTCAAATATTTCTTAAATACTGTTAAAAGTTATATGTATAAAAAAAAAGTTATATGTATAGTAAAAAGAGGTCTGAAAAAATATATACCATACTGTAGTTTAGTGTTCATTTGCTCAATGGCATTTTTTATCATTGAAAACAAAGTTATTTGCATTTTGTAAAGAAGAAGAAAGAGAAGGAAACAGGAGGAAAAGAAAAAGAAATGAAGGCTATCTGCTTCCATGTAAATGACCAGATCCAATTATTTTTATTACTATTTTTCCCTCCTAATTCAAGCAGATTCTAGCCTACATGCCTCGCAGGAGATTAGCAGCAAGAACAAACAGAGAAGATACTTCACTTCCCAGCTTGCTTTTTCCCCCTCCCAAATAGCAAAAGCCATAGAGGAGAATCAGAATCTCATCAGAAAAGAAGGGCGTTAGAGGGAAAATGGGGAGGAATTTCCCTGAAAAAAAGGACTGGCCTGCGTTAGGGAGAAGAGAGAGACAGGTCAAAGGGATCTCAGTGGAAAAGGCCTTCTACCACCTTGGGGGAGCTGGGAGATTGGGATTCACCCTGGGCTCCCAGATTCCTCACGGGTTTCCGCGTTCCCAGTGCCCAAGGGATCCTGGGGGCCCAAAGCGGCAGCCATCTCCATGGAACCAGTAGTGGTAATTGTTCTACACAGTGTTGGTCCTGCATAAGACCCCAGAATCTTGACATGAGCTCATGGGAAATAAGAGAGGTTAGCTCAAAATGGCAGAGGCTAAATTTACTGTCAGTCCAAGGGGCTGAGTGTCCAGAGCCAAAATTAAGTTGATTTACAGAAACAAAGGAAATGGATACTTTCATTATATCTACTCTCTTCCTGTATGAAACTACGCAAAGGATTTATCATCTTCATAAATTAGTTCTGATTCAATGTCATTACTATAATAATGTCACTCTTACTCATGTGCATTCTAATACGCTTTCCTGAGGCAGTAGGGTGGGGTAAAAGGGAAAGGGAGTGGAATTATGCACAAGGCTGGTATTGTCCCAAGAATGTGTCTCCTACATGGCTATCAGCTGGCATCCCTTTTGGTGGGCAAAAGACTGAGAACCAGTGTTCTATGCCTGTCTCATTCTGACTTGATCAGAGTTTGTTGTTTGCATCCCTGACCATGGCTGCTATAGAACCTTGAACATAAGGCAATGACATAGCACAGCAGGTGCCGGACAAGACGATCTGCCAGGGAAAGCTCTGCCAGCTCAATAAGCTATGTCATACGGAGCAAGTTTCCTAATCCTTCCATCTTCTCCTCTGGGGATCATACCATTCTTACTCCATGGGGCTACTGGGAAGATCCAACGTGATCACTTTAAGGTACTCAGCACAGTGCCCGTCACGTGGTAAGCTCTATTAACAGTAATTGTTATTACTAGCCTGTATTGCGGTGGGCATTTAAAGACGCTGACTGAATGAATAAACGAATGACTTACCTCAGGGTATTGAGAGCAGAAAATTCCTGAAGAAATATGGACTTGGCCAAGTGATCCCCCACTTAGGTGTTGCTTTGAGCCAAATGTGACCACACTTTGTTTTTGCTACTAAAGGACATACTTCTGGGCACACACCGCATGTCCCGAGGATGTGGTAAGGTACTGGACGGAGTACACTGTCTCACTCAGTGATCAGTCACTGACATTGGCAAGAACTTTGGCCACGACCAAGAATATACTTTGTCATATATTTTCTTCCAGAAAACGCTAACTGCCTTCTGTGGGGATCCATTTGCAATTTTGGCCTCAAGTAGCATTAGAGTTGATCAATTTCAGGAATAATGGGAAATCAAGTAATGTGTATCCTTCTAGGGATGTATTTAAAACAGCCCTCACCCAACAACTTAGCAGAATGAACAGTGGGACAGTGGCCATTTTAAAATGCTCAGATTTTAAGAAATGGTGTTGATAAATTCCTTTCCAAATATTCTCTAGGAAAGCTTCTGCAATGAAAGAAAAATGACGCATGTATGTTGAATGGCTCTATGTGGCCTTCCCACCAAAATTCAAAGCAAGAATCACAAACGTCCTATTTTCTCAGATCTTTGGGCCTTTGTTTGTGCTGTTTCCTCAGCCTAGAATGTCCTCCATGCCCCAGCTCAAGCTATCCCAACCACGCCCCTAATCCTAGCAAATCACAGAAATATAGCACAGAGGTTAATAGCACATTTCAAATCCCATCTCCACGTTTCCCCAGCGAGGTGACCTTGGGCAAGTTATTTAAGTTCTCTATGAGTCAGGTTCCTGTGGGGATGATAAGTGAACCTAACCTAAGAGGGTTGTTGGATAATTAAATAGGTAAATATATGGAAAATGCTTAGAACAGGACAGATCATGGATCATAATCAGCACTACATAATTGGTGTCATTCTTAACCTTCAAATCCTAGCTCCAGCTTTAAACCCTTGGGAAGGTTGATTCCCCCTGGGCAGAGGGCAGAGTTATACACTTTCTCCTGCATGCTTGCCCCAGTCTCTACTGTAGTGCACATCACATTCGATTACAACCACCAGTGTGCGTATGCCTGCCTTGCCACTATGCACAAATAGGAGGAATGCAACCACCAACACTTTACTTTGAGTCTCTGGGCCTTCCAACAGAGCCATGAACATCACAGCATCACAGATGCACGATAGATATAAGGTTAACATACAAATGCATTAACTAAATGTTACTGAAGCTTTTTGAGTTTCTCACGCAGCCAGTGTATTCCCGTCCTTGCGTGAAACTGCTGAGTGATTGCTGTTGTTGTGTTGTTGTGTGTGATGTTGTGTGTGTCTAAAGCCAAATGAAGTAAGGTTCTGAGGTGCCTGAGAGTTTGTACACTAATCACTGGCATCATAAAAATTCATCATTAGCACCATTAACAGAGTGGACTGATGTGATCATGGAGTCAGCGGAAGGACTTTGCCCAGCACATGGCATCTCTCGAGATAAGCTTTAACATTTCCCCCAGCTGCTTTCCAGCACTGCATTCCTCTAGTGCTGCTGTGACACGGGACAGGTCACAGTTCCGAGGAGTGATGCAGGAGTGCTTAGTCACAGTCTATCTGCCGGTGGGAAAAGACTTTGGCAGGAATATGATCCAAGAAGACGCTGAAAATAGCAAGTCCATCGAAGGCCAAGGGAACTTCCTCTTGTGAAAGTGGGAAAGAGGGATGGAAAAAGGGAAAGAAGCGGCTTCCTGGCAGAGGAAAAAAAACATCCTGTCTGAGCTGGACTGAGAGAGAGGAACCAAGGAAAGTTCTGGCTGCCTGGGGAGGGCAGGGAAAGCACCAGATTTGGAATCAAAACAATCAAGTCTTAATCCTTCCATCTGGTAAGATTTCTCCTCTTCAAAATGGAGAATGAAATGAAGAAAACTGTAAAGCACCATAAAAACGTTTAAGATACGATTCGATACAGCTGGAAAAGGCTCCTTCCTATACTGATTCCAAGAAGGGGCTCCCCCCTGAACAGAGGCCTGTGCATTTTCATGTTAGGGTAGAAAGAGAGGTCTCTGGCTCCTGTTCATTTAAATTACAAAGTATTAAAGAGGTCTAGAAGGATAATACATTTCAAAGCTTCCTTGGAATAAAACTTTTAATTAGGAATCTGCTTTTGCTTTCTTGTTTTTTGGGGGTTTTGACCAGTGTAGCTTTGAGATGTATGAAACTAAACAGTATGATTTATGGCCTACATGGAGTTTTCTTACCTTAAGAGCAAACACTTACAATACAAACAGTGGCATGTTTGGGAGCTGGCTGCCTCTAGCTAGCTAGAACTGATTTTGCACAAGTCCTCCCAACCCCATGTTTTGTGACATCACATTGGTAGCTTGAAATTAGCTATGGTGGGAGTATTTCACCCTGGCAACTGACAAATGCTATAAATTAGAGGGGTTTTTTCCCTCTCCAAAAGCTGGCTTGCCAGCACACCACTCACTGAGCCCAAAAGGCCTGAAGAGTCCCCCAGCCATCACTTTCCATGCCAAATGCCACAAAAAGATGACTGCCACCACACACTCACACAAAGACACACACACACACACACACACACATACATTACAGAGATACAGCACTATGCAAATAGAAACACAAGGTGAAAAACCTTGGTAAATTGTACATTCCTACCACACAAAGTTCGGACAATGAGGTGTCAAGTTGTTGTTTTTTTTTAAACCGAGAGTAACTGTAATATGCCAGGCAACTTTGAATCAGCCGTCTCTGGAGCCACAGATGGATATATTCAAAAAAGACATATTATAGCTGGAATTCAAACATCTCAATTGCACACTAATATTATGATGGAATAACCCACTTGTCAAAATAGGTGATCTGTCATTTGTCCCAGCTGAGTGAATGTAATATTGCATTTATAATCCTGTAATGGTCAATGAATAATAATGGTCAAGTGAATGAACAGTCTTTGTTTCCTCCTACACGTTTTATGTATTCTCTTAACGTTTAAATGGATTGCTCCTTCTCTTCTGGAACTTTAAACATTATGCTATGTTCCTAAGGCTGGCAGTTGTGACAGGTGAAGTACAGATTAAGTGCTTGGTGGTTCTCAGAGGCCTTTTTCAGAGCACATCCTGATGAATGCTTACACACACCCTCTAAAGTAAGGCACACCCATTTTCAGAGAAGGAAAAAGATGTTCATCGTGCAGTGGAGAGCTGTGATAAGAGCTGTGGACTTAGCACCTTATTGTCATCATTGCTACTGAACATTGGAAGCGGAACATCATAGCCATCCACTCCACCGCCACTAGAATGATGACCAAACTGCCCCTGCTTCTTTCTGTCACTCTTACTGTTGGACATCTCAGGACAAGAACTTGTCTCCTGTCCATATACTAAGTCTCATGTCAAGATTTCAAGTGAAACAGCATCTGGTCTTCTTTTGGCTTCTGCTATAGGATTAAGATCCATCCCCCAGCAAGACTCTCAAAGTGGTGGTTCCCCAAACAGAATAGAGTTGATTCTGGACAGCAGATATTATTATTACTATTACTATTACTATTACTATTACTATTACTATTACTATTACTGTTATGGGCATCTATCCTATTCATGGCAGCATATTATCTTTTTTGAGTCTCCTTCCTGTATTTGGGGGAAAAGTCAAATCATGAGTCATCACCACTGCAACATACAAGTCAGAATGCAATCTACAATCTTAGGATTCATGCACACGGATTAGTTCCTCCCCTTCAGGGACACCACCATAAGCTACTGATTCAGAAGTAAGCAACAAACGGAAAGAGGCTCTACATGGACCTTCCATCATTGTGTCTTTGCTGGTGAGGGCGAGGCAGAGGTGTCCAGTTTTTTTGTGGTGACTGTTCCAGAGGGATTGTGATAGTATCTTTCTGACGTAAAAGCAGCAGCCATGGAGCAGCAGGAGTTTCCTATCAGATCCGTGGCTTGGTTTGGGGTCTTGTACCCCAAGAGTTGGCCTCAAACCCAGTTTTCCAGTGTACTCAACAGTGCTGGGATCCACCTGATACTTTTTAAATAAAATGCTTTTCCATTTATTCATCAAGAGTCAGCCTCTGTTGCTTCGAGAACTCTAACACAGGAACTCTAATGCGATTATTTTTGCTATTTCTCAGGTATGGAAACTGAGCTTCAGGAGGTTAAACTGCTGACAATCACAAAGTTAGTCAATGAGAGAGCAAGGCTCTGAACCAGGACAATCCCACCTCTAAATCGGAAAGATTTAAATCCCAAAGCCCACCTCTAAATCAGAAAGATTATACCACAAGACCATAAAACTAGTGAATCAGAGTTGAGTTGTTGCTGGGGTTTTTTTGAGGTTAAAATGATAGAAATATATAGTCTTACCTGAAATTCTGAAAAATAAAGTGTTATAGCAGAGGCCACAACCCCAATCTTCTGACCTGATGTGCTTTCCTCTCATCTTCATAACCCTCCCAGATTTTTGCTTTCTATATTTTGAGATGAGTTTTTAAGCGTCATTGAGTTTAAGAATATTATACAGGGAGGAGGTTACCAATTGTTTCTTGCATCCCACACTTTGGTTTGTAATTTTTTATTAACACTTCATCTTCTGCAGGACTGAATGAATATCTGTGCGGTAAGGGTAGAAATACCCCGAACACAGCAGTTTGTCTCTGGTGAAATTCTAAGGTTTCCAAGGTCCTAGACCAGCTTTTTATAGTAATTTCTCAGGCTGAGATTTCTATATCCCATAGCTTACATAAATTTGAATCCTACAATTAACTCATGGTAAGGCCTGGGGGACACTACATTTTCCCACCAACAGCCCCAGATCAATGAAAGCTTTCTTTCTGCTTCCGTACAACAGTTGTGAATGTTTCCAGAAGATATTTATAGTCAGGTAGTTACCCAATCCCTTCATGGATGAGGCACACCCCCACCCCCACCCCGGGCCTCCAGGTTTATGGAGAGAACTCTGCCAGGGAGTTGTCAGATAAAATACAGAACACCTGGTTACACAGAAACGTCAGACAAACATTTCTTTAGTACACGTATGTCCCATTCAACTTTTGGAACATATCTTATATATTTTCTTAAGAGTGTTCATTGATTACCTGTACTTTTATTTATTTTTTTTATCTTTTTAGAGAGAGAGTGCATATGGGGGTGGGATGACCCTGAGATCATGACCTGAGTCAAAGTCATCCTGTACTTTTAAATGCTAAATCTGACAACCCTAGTCACAGTGCCCTGCCTAAACTTGGCCTTAGGACCACATATCCTGTCCCTACATGGCCTCAATATCTGAACCTACAGATTCTAGGACTTACATGTAGTTCTAGCCACATTAGCTACAGTTATCACACTGGCTCTGAGTTCCTTTTTCCTGCTAAGAATGAGACTATTACCCTTACTTTTTTCAAGAGTGGCTGTATATAAATATTTGACATTTCTGCCACATTTTATCTAGGCTTTCCATGTGGCAGTAGAAGGAGGGAAGTCTTGTCCATGTCACCTCAGGCTGCTGCTAGTTGTCACAAATATTTCAGAAGAGCACTGTACTATGCCATCCAATGGAAAGCCTGGAGCACGTAGGGATTAATTCATCCAAATTAACTGAAAGACAAGGGAACGTGCAGGAACTTGAGTTCTGGGGATACAGCCCATTTTGGCAAAAGGAAATTTTCCTACAACATGGATTCACCAAGAGAAGCAAACATGTCCCATTTTTAGCTAAGGTTTGGCTTCCCAAGAACCTAAGTATCCAAGGATTTCCCTTCTATTTGGGGGGCATAGGAAAGGCGGTGAAATTCTGACTTTACTGCATTTTATTTTCACTGGGCCAACTACAAGATGAAAAGCTAGATGGGAAGGTAAAAATAGAAAATTATTAACTAAAAGGGGTTGAAACATGTATATTTTAAGACCTTAAATTAGTCAAAATCTAGAAAATGGAAGACACCAAGTCATCAGATGAGAAAATACAGTGCTTTTGTACTGAAATCTTTCAGAGAAAGGCCCCTTTCAACACAGTTCTAAATAAAGTTCTCAGAATAGAAAGAGAAGATTTTGTCTTCACTTTAGACACGGAAAATCCCCTGGACCAAAAATTCCAAAATCCTTTCCAGATATTTTCCGATGTTTTTCAACAATTCCACATCCCCCACATGGTTTCCAGGCAGGGCCTAATTTAGCCTGGGCCCAAGTATTCAAATCTGGGCTTTTAACATGTTCTCAAATGAAATTTAACGTCCTGTTTTTGTATTCTCTGGGTTAAAGGTACTGATTTGCTCAAGATAAGCATTTTTAGAACACCACAATTTATGAAACTCTGCTTTGGCACATCTAAACTTTTTTTTTTTTAGTATTCTGATCCATGCCCTGAGCTTTCCGTCCCCTGACAGGATTTACTGCTAAAAATTCATGTCATATTAGCCTTAAAGAGTATGCATACCTCTCATTTTCTCCTAGTTTGATGTGAGTTCATGCAAATAAGGTATACAAGGAATTATTTATTATTTGTAGAAAAATGGAATAATGCTTCTGAAGCTTGTCTCTTGGCCCAGAAATTCTTTGCTGCATGGGATCTGCGGCCCTAACCCATCTCCACCTCCATCTCTACCTCTGCCTCTACCTCCTAGGTCTGTAGGAACCCTCCCAGGACAGGTCTACCCCACCGTAAGGAAACTCCATGGTTGATGACAATCCAAATTATGACCCTCCAAACCTCCAAATCAAATCAGAGAACCACAGGATTTTAATACATGTTTTATTTCAGAGTAAACCATGTAGCTTGGAAAACATTTGGAAATTTCACAAAAGCATAAAGAAGAGGAAGTAATATATATCTTCACCACTGAGATATGTTTCTCTGCATAAGACATATGTTTCACCAAAATGGAATCATACTCTAGGAGTTGTGAAATTTTCTTTTTTCACTTATCTATACATTGTGAACATTTCCTACCACATTCAATAGTTTTGCATGGTAACACTGTGGTGACTACACATTCCATTTTTATAAATATGTTCATTTATGTCGTTAGTCCTCTTTTCGGGGGGCATTTAGATTCTCCCCAGTTTCTCTCAACTCTATGATAACAATCCTTGTGGCGGAGTTACTGCAGTCAGATATGATTACTTCGTCAGGGTAAATTCCCAAAGTAAAACTGGTCGACTCAAGAATGGGCACATCTTCACGGTCTGAGGTACCCACTGCCGAGTGACCTTCAAACGGTTTATCAGTCCACCACTAGTCTACCAGAGTATCTACCTACCTCCTTCAAGGAGTCTCGCATAAACTAGCGAGTGATTATGTGTCAGGCAGAAGTACCCTTCATGAATGAAAAGGATTTGCAACACGATTTCTGTAAACACAGAACCCTCCTTGTCCAATGTAGAACATCGTTCGATTTCAAATATGCTTTTAAGTTTCTGTGGCAATTTTCTGTGACACAATTAGTAGAGAAGAGAAGAGATTTCTCTATTTCATTTTTGTTTTAAAGGGTGAATGCCTCCTCTCAAAGGGTTCTCTCCCTTTCTGCCCTCTCCAGACGGAGAGGAGATACCACAGTACAGCACAGTTAGGCTGCTGTTCATCCATTTTCGTATTCAGCTTCCCGTCATGCACCAGGTAAACACGGCAGCCCTGACATGATGAGAAGCCTTCCCTGAAGACTACAGCCCACACGCATCCATCCCTTCACTGAACTCCCATTATACTTATTGTCTGTACCACACAATTAGCACTTTATTATATACTGTCTTGTTCCCTAATTGTCTGTACCACACAATTTAGCACTTTATTACATTCTGTCAGATTCTGTAATTGTGTCACGTATTTTTGCCTTGTCTCTCCGCCTAGATTACAAGCACCGGGGTGGCAAGGGGCCCTGTCTGGTGCTGCTCTAGCATTCCAAACACTGCCCTAGGAACAACAAAGTGGGCTTTCGACAAATGCTGCGTGCTTCTCTGGTGGGTGGGTGGGCTGGGAGAGGGGTACATTGACTCTGTGGTGGGCTCTAAGTAGGCGGAGCTGCAGAGAACTCACGAGAAGGAAGGCGCTGAGGGGCGCGAGGCCCCGTGTTCTGGTCATTCCCACCACTCCCCTTCAGTACCACCGGCTCCGTCACCTCGCCAGTCATTTAGTTTCCAAGGTTTTCTATGTACATTGAACAGGGAAAACCAAACCACGTGACCAGACAATACCGTTTTTCAAATCCTATGAGAATCACGTGTTTTTCATCTGAAGATTTTACACTGTCACATTCTCCAGTGAGGGAGGTGCTGTTGTGCACAGAAAGAGGTCATGCTTTAGAATGAGAGACTTCTTACCACCTGTGTGACCTTAAACCATTGTTTAATCCCTCTCCCTACAATTAAACCCTTGTTCCTCATCTCCGAAATGATTCCAATGACTGATTATTTGGGATACTGCCACCAAGTATCCATAAGCCTGTTGGAATATTCTTACTTTTTTCTAATTTCTGCAAATGCCACACCTTGAGGTAAGTGTTAAATATCATTATTATTACAATAAACGTAATTAGTACCTCTGTTAGTCTCACACACGAGTTGAAGAGTGTCTGCTTCAGCTATGATTCGTGGGTTTGCCTCTCAGAGACTCAAGTCAGGTAGTTACACAATTTCTTTATCTTTCTTGTGTCAAAGGGTCGTTTACACTTAGTAGTCTTTCACATGACATCAGACTTGCTTCTAGTAAATAATAAGAGAGGAAACACCCGATATCCAGCATTAGCAGATTCATGCCTCAGTCTCTCACTTTTACCTCTGCTGTGAACATTCAGGTGACTGGAACCCTGAGTTAACCACGTTTCTCTGAATTTGGGATGATACAAATAAAACGTTCTGTCCCTGTATGTCATCTGCCTTTTCCCTTTCCGATTAATATGTTTTGCCATACTGTACCCTCTCGTGTTTTTGTCCTTGTTCTTTCAATTGGCAGGTGCACAATACGATGTAACCAGTCAAGCAGTTGTTCAACATGCTCTTCTCTCCAAACAAGACCAACGCAAGCCTCTCCCAGAAGTGCCACCCTCCCCTGAGGACCTAAGGAGCCCAGAGAGCCTTGAAGGGCTATTTTGTAGGGTAGGGGATGTCCCTTTTAAGAATAGCTCCCCTCCCCTGTGTGTGTTGCCTGGTTGTCCCTCTGGTAAAGAGAAGAGGTTTTCTTTTGCATATCTTTGCAAAATGACTGTGTTTGATTATTCTTCAAAAAATATTGATCAAGGTCTGCCACATGACAGGCAGGAACTGGGTGCTGTCCATACAGATGAATCCCACACAGTCAGGAGCTCATACCAGAGGAGCCAGCAGTCAAATGGGGAAGCAGACATGCCAGTGGGTAATTACCACACAGTGAGGTAAGTGTGAATAGAACATGTGTGACCAGGCTGCCAGCCTGAGTGAGCCCAGCCGTTCCCACCCCAAGGGGGTCAACTTTGTTTGATAAATTTAAGGGAACAGTTGACCTGGCTAGGAGTTGATTAGACTGAAGGAAGCCACTGCTTAAACACAGTTTTGTGGCAGCCTTGGGTGGCAGAAAGGAGGACAGGAAGGGTAGCTTTGGGATGGAAAGGAAAAAATGCCTTGTCTCTCTGTCTTTGGTTCCCTGCCTTGGCTCCATTGACTCATACCTGAGCCCTTTGGAGGCAGATCCTCCAGATGAAGAGGGAGGGGGCTCAGTGAGACACTGAACACACGTCATGCTGCTTTGGGGTGCCAGAATGTGGCAAGCCGAAGAGAAAGGGCTCCTCTCTACACCTTAGGCACCAGGAGAAAGCAACCTTGGCTAAGAGTGGCTGTGGCTGTGGCTGAGACCAGACACTGCCCCCCAGTGGCTTCACAGCAGAGGACACCAGCAAGGAGCTCAAAAGCAGAACAGGAGAGGATGGAAGGGGGCCCAGTGCAAGAACCACCCTGCCTCCCAGACAAACCCCCAGGGAAGACTTGGAGGCAGGGGTGGTTCTGCACAAGGCAGGTGGAGGCACAAACCAATGCAATGTGAGTTATTACCATGGTTACAATAACCATTACCATGCGGGCTGATAACTGAGATAAAACGTAGGGAAGTACAGGTTCTCCAGACACAAGAATTGTGTGGACACAAAAAAAAAACCACTTACTTTCTGGTCTCGAGAAAAAGCAGAGCAATGTCTGTGCTAGTTAGTGATGGAACTGAGGTCTGGTGAGGTAGAGAGAAAAAGGTGCAGGGTAAGTAACAAAACAAGATTCAGACAGCAAAGCTGAGGACCTGCGGTGGGGACTGAGTGCTCATGTAAGGGGGTCTGCCAGGGGAGCCGAGGGGTGTAGGCAAAGCTCTGGGTCAGGGAGCTTCCTGCAAGAAGGCATTAAAGAGAGCAGCCCTGAGTCTGTAGGCAGTCTGGAGTCAGATGACTAGACAGAAATGTCCAGATCCACATTCTAAAAATAAGACTTATCCCCTGAGCCAAACAAAATTAAATTCGATCTCCGGGTCCATGACTGAATAGAATTCAAACAACGACAACAATAACCAAACATTCCAAACCGTACTAAAGGGCACACTGAGATAGAAGTCTCTCCCACCCTTGATCCTCCCCACCACTCCCAGGAGAACAGGCTGAGAGCTGCCGTCATCCACTAGCAGAAGTGCACTTTGTTAACTGCTTAAAGACGCTCTAGATGGGCAAACAGCTGCTCCTGGAAGCCCCTTGAGTGCTGCCCACCGCAAGAATTTCAATCAGCCATTAAAGAGTTAAAGCTTAGATACATGAGAATCGGCCGCATGCTTCCAGACCTAAAACCAGCAGCCATCCCTTTTCCCAGTACTGACTCCGTTGTTAAATATTTGAGTATCATTGTTACCCTTCCAGATAACAGACCTACAGATACAGGTACGCCTTGACACACACCTTTTTTTTTTCCCTTTAATACAAATGGAAGAATTGAATAAATACTGTTCTGTACTTTGCTTTTCTTTCTTTCTTCCTTTTTTTTTTTTTTTTAAACCCAGTTGGCCCACCTTTAAATGTATGGTCAAATATAGATTGTAGGCATTTCTTTTGGAGTTGACAGAATTAAGCTGTAACTAAGATACCTAACCTGAGAAACAGAGCACAGAACAACAAACTTTAGAATAACTAATGGAAACTTTCAGGGAGGCCCAGAAGAACCCGGTCGATGGGGACAGTAGAAATATCTTGGGAAGCGGAGTCTGCCAGTCCAAGATAGCAGCGCCCGGATGGCTTGGCAGAGGGAATGTGGAGGGGCAGGACCAACAGAATTTCCCCCAAGCCCCTGCAGAAGCCATCTGAGCTCCCACCCCCTGCTACCAGCTGGCAGGAGGGGCCCAAACTTCCCTGAGCCCAGACTGTTAGTGCTTGAGCTCAGCTGTTACTGAGAACTGAGGCAGCCTTGGGTGGAAGCAAAGGAAATTGCAAGTTGCGCTTACCTCCCTGAACGCGCTCCAGGAGTCTTCCCTTTACTCAAAAAGGACATAAAATGAAAGTTCTTCAAAAATGAGCTAAAATATATTTCTCCTAAGAGCTCCATCTTCACTTCGAATGCTGAAAGGAAGCAGAGTTATATTCATGAGGGAGTAAATACTTATAAACTAAACTGGAACCAGATTTAAGCATCCTCTACTTATCAAAAAGCCACACTCCGTGGAGTGTGCTCTTTTCATTGTCATATTTATTTCCAAAACCCAAAGAACTGGTTTATGGGGGACTGAATTTTCTTTGTCTGATTTCTGTGTGATTTTCCATTCACCATTTTTTCATTATTTTAATACTGAGGCAGAGATTACGGAAGGATGTTTAAAAGATGTCAGCTCCATAGGTTTTTTGGAAAAGGAGGATAGGGAAATGGGGTCAGAAAAAGATTACCTAATATTTTTATTTTTGCAGATATTCCCAGAAACTTCCAGCTGGGAAAAAGTCATTAAATGAGAAAGCAATTTCTGCTGACAGACTGCCACCTAGTGGTGAGTTTTCACCTAATTCATAACATGAGCAGCTCCTGAACTCTGGAAGTTCATGTTTTGGAAGACGTGTTTATTTCTGAGATCCCTGCGGAACCTTCCAGAGTGCTGTTGCAAGTAGAACAGACTCACTTGTGCGACTGCCAACAGCCTAACATGCCTCTAGGCAATACCTAATAGAGGCTGAACATCCTTCAAAAGGAAGTTTTGCCTCTGTAATTATTTTAATATTTTCAAAGAAGCCCTGCCAAGCAAAATTAATATTATTAACTTCCTTTTGTTTTTTTTTTTTCAAAGATTTTATTTATTTATTTGACAGAGATCACAAGTAGGCAGAGGCAGGTGGGGGCGGGGGGAGAAGCAGATTCCCCGCCAAGCAGAGAGCCTGATGTGGAGCTCGATCCCAGGACCCTGAGATCATGACCTGAGCTGAAGGCAGAGGCATAGCTTACTGAGGCAGAGGCTTAACCCACTGAGCCACCCAGGCGCCCCTCCTTTTCTGTTTTCAAACTATGGTACCCTTATAATTCCTCCTTGCCAGTCATCAAACTAGGCCCAAATTTTCAAAGGGTTTTCCAATTATTAGGGGACGATAAATCAATGACATTGGCATATCAGTCCATAGATACAATTCAGAAAGGGGGTCTCAACATCAGCAACAAGGCAACATCCCCTAGATTTAATCCACATCAGCAATCCTTCTTGCTCTCAGAGGAGATATAGTCCTCTTCATCTGGCTCCTGTGTCCCTGACGCTCCCTAGTTCTCATTCGCTGTGTTGACACCATCCCTCTTGGCCACAGGGACTCTTGTATTAACACCAGTCAACACCCATCAATAAGGAGGTACCCTCCTCCCATCAATTCAAAAGCCTATGTTCAGGCAACAGAGCTAGGATACTGCTCTCACTTATCAAGATTCATTCTGCACTGGGTACTACTTCAACGACTCACGGAGTGCCCACCATGTAGCAGGCACTCTATGTGTCCCAAGGAAGAGAACAGATCACTGTCCTCATGAAACTTAACCAACTAATGGAGAGCACTGAACACATTAATGAACTGTGATAACAAGGGAAAGCACTGGGTGCTGTGAGGAGGACCTGCACCAGTTAACTTCTCAGGAAGGTTACATTTGGGCCAAGATCCAAAGATTGAGTAGCAATCAGCCTGCAGAAGAGCAGCCTGGGCACAGGTAAGAACCCTGATCTTGATAAGGACTTGGGGCTTTGGAAAAACTAAACAGAGGCCAAAATGCTATAAACTAACTCCACTGGAAAAAAGATACCACAATATTCCAGGAGGTCTAAAATCCATCATGACAATAGTAGCATTACCATAATAGTCATAAAACAGAAAGAACTCAAATGTTCAAAGAACTCAATGAATAAAATGTGGTATACCCATACAATGGAATATTATTTGGCTATAAATGAAGAAGTACTGATTCCTCTGCAATATGGATGAATCTTGAAAACTTGAAGCCAGACAAAAAGACTATACGATGTATAATGTACAATGTATACAATGTATACAAAAAGACTATATAATGTACTATACATATGTATATGTATATACATATACATATATATGAAATGTACAGAACAGGCAAATCTATAAAAACAAAAAGATTAATGGTTGCTTAGAGCCAGGGGTCAGAAGGAGGAAGGGAACGAGGATTGACTATTAACTGTACGGATTGTTGGGCGGATCATGAAATTGCTCTAAAATTGATTACAGCAATGGTTGAGCAATTCTCAACTGTGACGTTACAGTAGAGAATATTGAAATATGCTAAAAATAGGTGAATTGTACAGTATTGAATAGTAACTTAATAAAAATTAGTATTATTAAAAGATTAAGATTATTGCTATTAAAAATAAAAATCTGGAGTCACGGATCCCAGGTTGAGTCCCAAATGTGGAATTGCCTGTTTTGTCCAATTTTTCCTTTGTGCTGGAACCCCGTATGTGTTCGCCAAAGGGTGGGGCCAGGAGACAGTTGAGCATGACTGTTTTCAGAACTATCTTTTCCCCAAAGGGTTCTCTGAACCCCAGTTTCTGCATAGGACTTTTCTCCCCTTAAGAGATGTCCCTCTACTAATTGGCATTCAGCCTCAGAAAGAAAGCTCTGAAAGGGTCTTTGTCCTGGGGACCAACAATCTGTCCCACGTCTAGTCATGGCCTGTTCCCTGCTCAAGATCTCTGGACTTTGATGCAGAATATAAACTTTGGGTTTTCCATCAACCACACCAACACACACACACAACCAGAATTTCCAGGAGCAATTCTCATACCTGTGACTTGGTTATGTCTTTACAAGAAATGTAAACGACTCTTCTAGCTCACCTATGGACAAAACCCTTTCCGGCCCACAATGGATAGCAACACTTCCAAGATCCAAATTACATTCTCCTTCCTACATGAAAGTTCCCTTATGCAGCAGTATTCTGGCTGTCTATAATCCATTTCCTCTCTTCTAGTAAGGATGACTGCGATATTGTGATTTATAATAAAAAATGTATATTTGGTCTTCCATTTCCAGCACAGAGCTCCTAAACTCTTGGCATTTTCTAAGAGATGACGGCAATTAAAGTCTTTTGTTATGTTAATAAGATGACTTTGGGAAAGCGCCTTAGGGTGGGGGGTGGTTGCCAGGAGAACCGCCACGTGATTAGAAGGTTTAAACTTTCAGTTCCACTCGCAACCTTCTCCAAAGTTGAATTAATCACCAATGGCCAGTGATTTAATCAATCATGCCTATGTGATGAAGCCCCCATAAAAATCCAAAAAGAAGGGCTTTCAGAGGGTTTCCAGTTGATGAACATGGAGATTTTAGGAGAGTGGTGCCCTCCTACTCAGAGAAAACATGGAAACTATGAGCCCTTTCCCCATCCCTTGCCCTAGGCATCTTTTTCACGTGGCTATTCCCAAGTTATATCCTTTTATAAAAGGTGATCTGTAAATAAAATGTTTCCTTGAGTTCTGTGAGCTGCTGTAGCAAATTAATCAAAGAAGGCGACTGGTTTATAGCCAGTGGGTCAGAAGCATAGGTAAGAGCCTGGGTCTGATGTGGTGTCTGAAGGGGGGGTGGAGTGGGAAAGGAAGACTTGTAGGACTGAACCCTTAATCTGTGGAATCCGATACTATCTGAGTAGATAGTATGAGAATTGAGTTAAATTGTAGGACACCCAGCTGGTGTCAGAGAACTTTTTTTTCTTAGTGTGGGGAATACCCCCCACACACCGGAATTGGTACTAGAGCCTTCCAGTATCATTACAAGATGGTGAGGGGAAACCTTCTGGGAAACCACCCTTTCCCCACATCAGTTCAGGAGGCTGTGATAGGGCTCCTGTGTCCTCTCCAAGGATGGAACATGGGGCCAGTCTGATCAATTACAGTGCACTGTATCCCCCGCCCCCCAAGCTCTTTCCTTCACGTCACTGAGTTTCAAACTTGAATTGTAGTGAATACAATATGATGTGGAACCCCAATATATATTTTTTTAAGACAAAGGAGAGTTGAAGGGAGTAAATATCTCCAAATCCCTCCCTCTTGGCCTGCAGGTGGACAAGCACTGCACTTTGCACTGTGGGGAAAAAAACAAAGAAATAGGAAACGGTACCTGGCTTGAGCACCTCACAGTGGAGTTGGGGGACAAGAAATAAAAGCATGAAATGTAATGATGATTAAATAATACTGTATAATGGGGCACCTGGGTGGCTCAGTGGTTTAAGCCTCTGCCTTAGGCTAGGGTCATGATCTCTGGGTCCTGGGATCGAGCCCCACATAGGGCTCTCTGCTCAGCGGGGAGCCTGCTTCCCCTTCTCTCTCTGCCTGCCTCTCTGCCTACTTGTAATCTGTCAAATAAATAAATAAAATCTTTAAATATAATAATAATACTGTGTAACAACAGAAGAAAGGTCACAGAGTTCATTCCACTTATCAGATAAGTGTTAGAGGACTCCTAGCCAGTAGTGAGCCATTTGCTGCCTCTTCCTTCTCCAAAGACCTATTCCTTTTCTAAGACAGCTCAGGTCTCCCCCGGAAAACTTTTCAGAAATACTGTCCTGGGGCGCCTGGGTGGCTCAGTGGGTTAAAGCCTCTGCCTTCAGCTCAGGTCATGATCCCAGGGTTCTGGGATCGAGCCCCGCATTGGGCTCTCTGCTCGGCGGGGAGCCTGCTTCTCTCTCTCTCTCTCTCTCTCTACCTGCTTCTCTGCCTACTTGTGATCTCTGTCAAATAAATAAATAAAATCTTTAAAAAAAAAAAAGAAATACCGTCCTGCTTCATCATACACGCACATATATACATACTCATACCCTCAACCCTCTGCCCAGATTAAGGTCTTCCCCTCCCTCAGTGTTTTGTATCTTTGCACAGGCATACATATTTTTAAAGATAAATGTCTTCCCCAGAATTCACTGGAGAAACTGTGAGTTTCTTAAGGGCATAGAGTGGAGGCTATTATGTGCTCCCTCCCTCATTCCAGTGGGACTCTCCCTTCCCCACCCTCTTCTTTCCACAGCTTCTTCCACAGATGTCAGCCCTGAATGAAAATCAAGGCTCTCCCTGCCTTCTCTGGGTCCCTCCCCTAATATATTTCCTACACATCAAATCCCATTTTAGCATGTGTTTCTTAGCAAACCCTAACACATTACTAGAGGGCATTGCTTTGTACTGCCATATTTATTTAAACACTGATTTATTCATTTAGCATACTAGTTTATTGGTTGACAATATTAAACCTAATGTACTATACATTTTGGGTACTGAAATATTTAATTTTGCATACTTTTTTTTTTTTTAAAGATTTTATTTATTTATTTAACAGACAGAGATCACAGGTAGGCAGAGAGGCAGGCAGAGAGAGAGAGAGACACGGGAGGAAGCAGGCTCCCCGCGGAGCAGAGAGCCCGATGCGGGGCTCGATCCCAGTACCCTGGGATCATGACCCGAGCCGAGCCGCAGGCAGAGGCTTTAACCCACTGAGCCACCCAGGCGCCCCTAATTTTGCATACATTTAAAGTGTGACTTCGAAAAAAAAATTACTAATATTGTCCCATTAGGATATAATACTCTTGTCAACATTACCAGACAAACCTAGGATTTTCCCTTTCTTTTTTTGCAGGATAACAAAGAGCAGTGATTAAAAGTATCACCTTCCAGAGTACTTGAATCCAAATCATCTTTCAACTCCTCATGGGCCGACGGCCTTTGGCAAATCACTTAAATTCTTTACATCTCTGAATGGGATGATGCTTTTCTCAACTGTAAAATATGAACTTAAAAAACAGTACTCACCACAAAGGATTGTTCTATTAATTGATTAATGAATTAATTTCGAGAGTCGTGTAAAATGAAAGAACCTCTAGAACGGATTTAAAGCATGGTGCAAACTAGAAAGCCCTTTGGGAAATTTATTTTCCCTAAATGAAATAAGCTTCGGCCACTGCCTTTGATGGGAAATTGAGGTTAATTCACCTCTGCAAGAGGGAGCTGAGGACTCATTTATGGCTGTGTGACTGATTAGCACGGTACGTATTAGAAAACGAACTCTCGATATCCCTGCAAGTAGAGATACTTTGTTTAAAATTATTTCTCCCTTTCACAACTCAACTGTTCTCCAGAATATAAAGGAAATATGCCACTTTAGTAACTAATCCGCTTTTACTATCCGTCACCTCCTTCGAACAGGAGAGCAGGTGGGGTTGGGGCAGCAGCACCAGCCTGAACAGCACAAAAGCCCCGACGGGCAGGCAAGCCTCTGAAGCCGCAGGAATTTCAAAGCTCACAACCACGAATACCTGCTGCCGCAGGCCCTGGACAGAAGTTCGGCCGCAAGAGAGCCCAGGAGGCGTCGGAAGGACCGGCTGAGCAGGAGAGGAAGCGACTTGCCCCGCGGAATCCAGGCGCGCGGCAGCACCAGGCACGGGTCCCGCGGTGCCAGCTCAGGGGCGGGCCGTCCCCTCGCCGCCTCACCCACACCCACTGGGTAACGCCGACGGGGCGGGGCGGGGGGTCTGCACGCGTGCGCGGCGTCTCGGGGACGCGGGGCGCGCGACTCTGCGGGGGCGCGCCTCCTCGCGCGCCGCGGGTACAGGGGCCGGCGCCGCGGCCCCGGGCGTGGGGGCACGTGGTGCGGCCGCCGGGGCGACAAAGGCCGCGGCGGGGGCGCGGAGTGGCAGCGGCGGCGGCGGTGCGGGGAGCCACGGCGGGGGCTGCCACGGCGGGCGAGGTGGACCCGGGCGCGTCCGGTGAGCGCGGCTCGCGCGGGGTGTTGGGACGGAGGGAGACCACCAGCCCCCCGGGGCGTGGGAGCAGAGGGACGCGGGGACGGGACTCGGGGCTGGAGGGGGACGGGGACGGCCCGGAGGAGAGGGGAGGGCAGAAGAGCTGGGACCGCGGAGCTAGAGGAAGTGTGAAGGCGACACCCTTCGGCCTGGAGCGAGCGTCCGCACCGCCGCGGCGGAGGGACCACTCCCCTGGATGCTTTCAGGACCGCGTAGCTTTCCCTAAGGCTCCTCGCCTCAAAGTGACCCGAGGCGGAGGTGGAGCGAAACCGACTTTAGCGAGGGCCTTTGATCCAATCATTTTTATTTGTGGGAACTTGGTTATATTTCTGCATTTTATTTTTCTGTTGCTTTTTTTCTCCATTTTCTCTTTCTTTTCTACGTATTTCTCGAGTCATTCCCCAGAGCTGCATCCTTCTTCTCTCCCAGAGGTTGTTTTTGTTGTTGTTGTTGTTGTTTAACTTTGTCCTTTTAAGAGAATTGACTTAGGCAACTTGAATTCTTTGGACTAAGTGTTGTCTTAGTGCAAGGTTTCGAGAGTAATGCCCCCTCCCTAGGGTTTCAGTGTTAACATTCAATGTTCACACTAAGCCTTAGTTAGGCTGGAGAACATTCTGACCATTTGCTTGTGATGCAAGCTGTAAAGAATACCAAAGCTGATATTACCAAGTTTATTTAAAAATTCAATTTTATGAAATAGCAACCATTATCTGTTAGTGTTCTGATCCTTTTGCCTCATCTCTTCCTGGAGTTTCAGTGTCCACAAAGTCAGCAAATTTTGCTCACTTAGTGTATTGCTCTCTGCAGAAAGATAGTTTTGTTTTTTGGGTTTTTTTTTAAGCCGGTCCTGCCCCCTGGTGGCTTGCGCTGTAGAAGAGAGCCGGAAACTACCCTAATAACTGATAAAATTTTGAAGGAAAAACAAGTGTTTGAGGGAATTTTGAGGAGTAAGAAATTATCTTCCTCTTGGGGAGTCAGAGGATGTCCTCCAGCTTTTCACTGAGTTTTAAAAGTTGTCTGAAGTGGGAGATAATGTCATTCCTGATGGGAGAGCCTCAGGAGGGAGAAAGCAGGCCAGACATGGAAAGGAGCAACAGGGATCAGCTGAGCTAGTGCACTTCGGGCATGAAGAGATCCGTGCAGAGACATACACCAGGGAGTTTGGTATTTCTCCTACGGAAGCCAGGGAGGAATTAGTGGCATTTTCTGAGCACGGCAAAGGCAGGACCAGAAATGTCTGTGCCGCCAGATTAACCTGGCAGCCTACATGGATTGGAGGAGGAGAGAGGGGATTAGCGCAGTTCCCAACTCTGACCCCACACCCCTACGGCCTCTATGTTTTTGAAAATTTTTAACCAAATTGCATCTACATGCACTTAATTTTATTTTTTTCAATCAAAAGCATATATAAAACTACCCATCCAAGCTTCTGACAGTCCTAAGAATATCAGCGTGGTTGCCCTACGTATGAAATAAATACAGCTAAAAGCTCAGAATACAGAAGTCTAAGGGGAACAGCCTGGTAGAGTTTGAATTAGGAGATTTTAGTGTTGAACCTAGCTTGTAAGAGTCTTATCATTTGCACCTTCTTGAGCCCCTTTGGGCCCCTTGGACCTGAGGTTGTGCCCTTCGGTCTAGATAAGAGGTAACAAAGGGTAAGTTCTGAGAGGGGCGGTGGGGGGGAGGGGAGGGAGGATTGCAGGGAAGGAAGCTAAGAGCATTGAAACGGCTTAGTCCCGGAATGGACCAGAGTAGTGAGAGTCAGAGAAGCAATACCAGTAAAGCTGAGATGACAGGAAAGAGGGGGCTGGTAAAAATAGTAATACTTGCTAATGTCCTATAGCCATCTGAGAAGACTTCATGGTTGTACTTACTATGTGTCTGGCACTCTTGTTAATCATTCCATGAAAATTCATTCATTTTACTCTCAACAACCTCTGAAATATGACTACTATTATTTACGGGGGTGAAAACTGCCTCACAGAGAAGGTGAGTAACAGTTCCAGGGTCGCCCCGCTGGTAAGTGCTGGAGCCAGGTTGTCTGACTCCAAAGCTAGTGCTCCAACCCCTCCCCTCTAAGGAACAAAGGAAGAAATCTTGGGGGACAAGTTGGCAGGTGTCTTGAGTTCGGACGCTTGCAGGAGTGCCTGGTGAAGATATGCGGCAGGCATAGCGTCTGTCTCAGTTACTGCACAGACCTTCCTCTGGGATACACAGGGCCTGTGTCATGGCCTTGTGTTTTCCCAAAGGACCTCATTTATCTCTCAAAACCTCCCACAGGATTTTAGTCTCCTCTTCAAACTAGGAAAAGTCAGAGAAATCCTGGAATCCTGTATATCAGGTTTTTTATATTCCCCTTTATTGCCCTTCAGTCCAAAGCAAAACTACTTGAAGGATTTGGGCTTAATTTCAGGAGCAAGTTTTGCTAGGGACACGTATCTGTTTGTAAGGGAAAGTATCACATTGGCTTTCTACAAAAGCAGTGAATTCTGCCATAGTGTGCCCTTCCATGTCTTTGTCCTTGTTTTGTCCTGTTTCTGGCTTCAAGGGCTTACCAGAGCCAGAACTCTTGGGAGATACAGAAAAAGGAGAAGATACAGTATATGTACTCTGTAAGTTTATACTCCCATTTAGGGAGTCGAAATGAACAGTTATAAAGAGCAAACAAAATGAGATCATTTGTAATTATTACATTACGTGAGTAAAATTTAAGTATAGCGGGCATTGGGTTTTTAAATATGCCAGTGACCTCAGGACTGTAATATACCCCATATTCTCTGTTACCCATAAACATCACTGGTGCTTACTCTAAGCTGGTTCTAAGCCAGCCATCTTTTGTCCAGTTGTCACCAAATACACTCTGATTATACTTAATTTTCTTCTGCAGTTATTAGACTCTGCATTCGTGGCTTTGAATTTTTTATGTCTTACAGCTCAAAAAATGGTAAGACTTCTGTGATTAGTAAGTGGCAAAGCTGAGAACCAGAAGTCGGCCTGTGGAATCCAGGCTTTTAACTAGGATACTCTGTTGCCTCTCATTGCCTGTTTTCCACAACTTCTAGACTTTTTTCCACTGGCATGATGTGTGTACCCTCTGTCAGATGGTGAGGGATCCTTTTGCCCCAGATGAGTGGGGTCAGGTTGAGTCTCTGAGCAGTGATCTCCCTGTCTGTGGAAGTCATCACCCAGCTACAATCTGGAAACATTACTTAAGTTACCTACATATTCATCATTTTTTAATTGAACACAAGGTATCCAGCAGGTAACTCAGTGCAGGAAAAGCAAAGGCAAGTGAAATGTATTCCCTGTCCTTGGGAGCTTGGTCTAGTCGGGGAGAGGTGAATAGACAATTATGATAGAGTTTACATGGCTTACTAGACGTAGGAAAAAAAGGGCAAAATTGGTCAAAATTAAAATATGAAAGGATAGTTAGGTAAAATCTGAAGAAAGTCACCCTGAAGCCTTAAAACTCCTAAGTGTTGGTTTTAGGTGAGATTGTTGCTTAAAAGAATGAAGATATGGAAAAAGAAAGGGATGTCCCTTTTGTCCTGACCAAATTACGATTTAAGTAATAGTAATTTTTTATATACTTCCTGAGTTATATTCATGTTCTTTCTTGGGTTTGCTCTTGTTTACCCATGCTCTTTGAGGTTTCAGACTGCCTGAATTAGCTGTAAAGATAATGTGGGAAGCCTTCTCTTAGTGCTTTCCCAGGTACTGCTCCCTTCTTGTCTCCCCCCCTTCTCCTGTCTGAAAAAACAGTTTCCTCTGCAGAATTAAACTTTACATGTTACATTCTTCTCGATTGCTCTGTGTGTTTGTGTACTTGTAAGCATTTTTCACAGTTCTAAACTGGGAATGGACTTTGCCTGGGAGTTTTATCATTAATGGACATTCCTTGAAGAAAGAGAAGAGTTACACTGTATGTTTTACAGACTTTTTTCAGCAGCTCAATGGCCTCCCCAAAGAAGAAGCTTCAAGGTCTCGTTGCTGCAACCATCACGCCAATGACTGAGCATGGGTAACTATCATTTGGGCCCTAAGGGGAATCTGTTCTCTATCAAAATGGACAGAAGTTCTTTATAATCACAGTCACTTAGATTCTGCACCTGTGCGGTACTCATGCCAGTGGCCGCTTCTGTCAGTCATCCCTCCCCCGTACTGTCTCTGATCCCAAGTCAGAGAAGAGTCTCTGTATCACAAAGTGCAGAAAGTATCTGTAGTGCCACGAAATAAATTCTCCTTGGATTTCATCGGAGGCCTGGCTTTCCCAAATGAGGCCAATGGAATTGCATGAGGAGAATCTCATTTTAGCAGGATTTGCTCCCAAGCCCTGGCCTGGCCCCTCTAGATCCTGTCCCTAGAGAGCTGCATGATTCCATCTCAGCCTATTCATAGATGTGATGAAAATATCCTCCCCTGAGGAAAGAGGGGAAGTTAGCTGCAAGGTGGACCCCATAGTATGTTTACAGTCTCATTTCAACATGGGTTAAACCCTGGGGGCCTGTGGGAGTGGGAGGTAACAACAGATGATTGCTGAGAACTCATTCCCCAGTCAAGCACGCTCACTCCCGGGGGGAATGTTATGGCAGGCCCTTTGCTCTTGCTGTCCGCTAACGGTCACGTGCCACAGGTGTAGAACCACTCTCTGGACATTGCCGTGGATGAAAAGGGGACTTAGGCACCTGGATCTAAATGCTTTTGACCCTTTAGAGGGGTCAATCTACCAAAACAGAATTCTGGTTTCTTTAAGCTTCTCCTTTCTCTCTCTATAAAATACAATAATTAACCTGCGTGTTGGAGTTCTGGGTGTTAACGTGACATAATCCATATAATGGTGCTCAGCACAGGGTCAGGAGGCCCTTAGGTCAGTTTATATGAACCAGACGGGGATGAAAGGTAGCTGCGGTGTTTAAGAGATCTTTCAGAAAGGCTTTTTTTTTTTTTTTTGGTTTTCTGTTGCTGAATTTATAAACCTTAACCCTACCCCTTTAAAAATAAGTGAAATTTCTTTTTTTTTTTTTTAAAGATTTTATTTATTCATTTGAGAGAAAGAGAGAGAGCACAGGCAGGGGGAGAGGCAGAAACAGGCCCCCCAGTGAGCTGGGAGCCGGACATGGGGCTCGATCCCAGGACTTAGAGATCATGACCTGAGCTGAAGGCAGAAATGTAACCATCTGAGCCACCCAGGCACTCCGATAAGTGACGTTTCTTATGACATAGTATTCTCATTCAAAGTTGGCCATATCACAGTTTACCCTTAGATCACTGGAGTTCAAGACCTCCAGTTTCTAAGTTTCATGAAAAATCCCATCTAGCCCTGCATCAAATTCTTGCTGAAATGGCGTTTAGATTACTCAGTGATTCATAGCAATTTTTTTCCTGTTGCTTCTCCATCTCCATAAGTCCAGGGAAAGACTGAAGTCAGCTCTTTGTCGATGTTTTCGCCGCTTGTTGGGCCAATAAAACAGATCATGTGATTGCATGAGCAGGCAGGATTCACTTCCTGTTACTGAGAAGGATCCTGTTTGCAGGCTGACTACAACTACATCTGGTTGATGCTGCTTTAACCTTTTTAATCAGAGCCCGCAGCCTAGAAGAGACTCCCTGAACAGGCTCGATTGTTCATTTGGGGCTCACTGAGAGTTTTGGTGTGTTCTTCCTCCCTCTTCTGCTGTTTCCGGGAACATCACGCCCCGTGTATGGAGATAAATGACTCTGTTTTCTGGGTCCTTCTCCGGTCTGCAATACCTCTGGCCCTTCTTCCTCCATTTCTGTTTCTTCTTTTTTTTCATTAATTCTTTTTTCTTCTAGGATTTTCTAGGACCTTCACTTTCCTGATGTGTGTAGTCAAAATAAGAATGCATTTTTTTTTTGCAAGGACCTTCAGAATTAAATTAAATTGAAATGTATATCAATACAGAGCACATAGTAGGCATGTAAGCCATATTAGCTCCCCTTTCTCCCACCACCTGCCCCATCCAGACATTACTGTGGGTACAAAGCAAGATTGGATCTGAGAACAGATGGGCAATTGCCTACTTGCCCACAGAGGAGTGTGAACTTATGACATGTTTCCAAGAGATAGAAAGAAGGGTCACATGGAATCGAATAACTGGAAATTCTGCCCAGTGACCTGCCAGTCATGGCAGTTTTCCTAACCTGGTTTGTAAAGTAAGCCATAGTCTCCATGACTGAGAATGGCTGAACAAGAACTATTCCCCCTGCATCCCTTTTTCTTTATAATTCTAAGAAATACCCAGATGCAATTCTGAATGTAAGTTGGTGTTCTGAAGTGGGGAAGTTGTCAAGAAGAACATGGTTAAATGGATTTTAGTTAGAGTATCTGAGTTCTTGACCCCTAGCTTTACCACCAATTAGCTGTCTGACCCTGGGGAGGTCTTGTCACCTGCTAAATGTTCTTTCATATTCTGGAAAGGGTTCAGCTGTATCTTCTCCAGGTCCCATTTGAATTCAAAGAGTGCAGCTCTCTGCTGTTACGTCCGGAGGGATATTGTAGTGATCCCCAGGAAGATACACAAAGTGTCTTTGGCCCCAGTCCAACCTGCACACTGCAGCCCAGTGGGCACCCTCATAAATAAATCTAATTGTGTCACTTCCCTCTTTAAGACTCTCTGCTGACCCCCTTGTGTTGAAGCCTTACTACTCTGTCATGTGGTCCTTGGACTGTTTGCTCTGTATCGCATAGGAACCTGCTTGAAAGGCAGAATCTCAGGTCCTCCTACATACCACTAAATCAGAACCTGCATTTTACCTGTCCCTGGATGATTCTTTAGCACATTAAAGTCTGAGAGGAAATGATCTGAAGGTAAAGGCCAGACTATCTGGATTACTTCTCCTGCTACATTTCTGTTGCCCCCAAACATGTCATGTTCTTTCTTCCCCCCATGCCTTTACACGTTTTATTTCCTCTGCCTTTGTCTACCACTCTGCTCTCCTCTCTCGACTCCACGTGAACACTTCTGCTCAACCATCAAAACCATCCTCTGCTGCTTCTTCCCTATTTCCTATAAAGAATTTCAGAGTCCTTACCCCTGTGCTCCCACAACAGCCTGTGCACACCTTTTCACATTACATCAGAATTATTTGTTAATGAAAATTATTATAATAACTGTTTGTTACATTCCTGTCTCTCCCAATAGGCTTTGAGCTGCTTAACCTTATTTCACAGATATTTACTGAGCATCAGGCAATACACAAGGACTGAGCTGGTTTCTTATTTATTGTTGGGTCTTCAGCATCTAGTGCAGTGAATGCTAAATTTTGTTATTTCATGAGGAAAAAAAGCTAACACTGATTGGCTAAACGCTACATGTCAGTCGTACTGGCATTTTAATGTACATATTCCAGTTCAATCTTTGTAATAACTCTGAAAGAGAACTGCCATCTCTGTTTCCACAGTTGATGAGACCAAGACACTAAACATTAATACAGTGCACCCAGCCATGGAGCCAGAGAGAAACGTCTTTCTCTACCCATCTCAACTCTTATCTTTCTGCACTAGAGTAGAAGACACTTGCTTTCCTTAGTTGTTTCAAGAAGTAACTTCTTCCCTTGGCCAAGTGCAATCATTAAAACAGAAAGTCCATTTCATGGGCACCTGGGTGGCTCAGTCAGTTAAGTGTCTGCCTTCAACTCGGTCATGATCCCAGGGTCCTGGATTGAGTCCCACATCAGGCTCCTTGCTCAGAGGGGAGCCTGCTTCTCCCTCTGCCTGCTGCTGCTCCCTTGCTTGGGCTCTGTCTTTTTGACTCTCTTTTTCTGACAAATAAAATCTTTAAAAAAAAAAAAAAAGAGAGAGAGAGAGAAGAAAGTCCATTTCAGATTGGCCAAAATGTCAAAAAAAAAAAAAAAAATGTTTTCTCCCTCAGATGTCTTTGGCTTCACCATGGAAATCCTCACAACACGCTGTAGTAAAAACAGGCTGGTTACCCAAGTCAGAAGGGGCCTGGACCGCTGGAGTTGGAGTTGTGTGTTGTCTTTTGAACTGTGTTGGGAGACTGTATGACCCAGATTCCCGGAACAGAATGTTTTCTGGCAAGGCAGGGAAGTTACGGTCCCTGAATACTGCTCTGCCGAAGGAGTTTTAAAGTAGCCAAGTAGTTATTTGGCCAAAAGCACAAATAACTTCCATCTGATTTTGAATGGTGAGAGTTAATATGTAAAAGGCAAAAAGAAAAAAAGGAACATCAAATTTTCTGACATGTGTCCCAATTATAAGAAGACCTCCCTGGTGATTCTGTATTCTCAAATAAAGTGAAAGTCTTTCACTTTGTGTCATACACTAGGAGAGGAAATGAACAGCCATCAAGATTTTTCTCTGAAAAGCCACTTCAGAAAAATTCTGTTACTCTTCTGTCCTAAGAAAAGAGATACAGCCTACATGCTGTTTCAGACTGTATCCACTCAGGGCCTCAATTTGTTGCAAAAATAATTGGATAAACATTCTCTCCTCTTACATGGTTTGGAAGTAAACTGAATGTCTGAAGGTAGAGGACTGGCTAAATTCTTTTCATTCATGCAGTGAAATGCTGTGTAGCCAGTATAGGAACAGAATGTTTTTGAAGATGTGGGAGAATACTCAATATGGCATGCTAAGTGAAAAAATAATTACAATATTTGTACAATATGGCCATATTCATTTAAGAAAATCCTGCATTGTGTGTTTGTGAATAGAAAATATCAAACTAATAAGAGTGATCATCTCCAAGGAGATAATGAGTGGGTTTTTCCTGTCCTTTTTTATTGTGTGTACTTCTCAAAAATAAATGACAAAGCTTCTATAGCATGAAAAATTAAGAGTAAATCATGGACCTAAGGCAAAGAATCTGAACCTATGGGAGTTGAAATTAAGATACTAAATTGGAATTAAGCAGGGGAGTGACTTCAGCAAGCATGGTATTTGGTTCAGAGTCATTCAGCCCTGAAGAGGCTAATACTGAGATGTGTTCTTGGGGCTCACGAAGGAAGAGACAGGCCATGGAAAGCAAGTCCTGCCTTTGGAAGAGAACTGGCTTATGCCATCTCTCACTTTCATGAGCAATGAGCCCCAGACCGCCATCCAGTGGGGAGGAGAATAATCCAATCTTACGGCTCCCACTATCTCTAGTGACTTCCAGATAGCTGATACAGTGGCTGCCCACCCACCACGGAGAGGCAGATTACAGTGGGAAAACAAGGAAGGGAACAAGGTCCCCAGAGAGAATTATCCTACTCCTACCTTGGCCCTGCTGTTGGGGTACCTTTGTGACAGCTAGGATAACAGCTCTGGGTGATTTCCCTGCGCTCACTTGTGACTGTAGCCACTGAGCAATAGTGCCAAGGACTGCAAACTTGCCCCTCTAGTCAGGCAGAGACCTGAAATCCCTGAGGTGGTCTAGGGGCTTCTGTGCCTCCAAAGGGGGCAGCCATGGCTCTTCCCCACCATTCGGTGCTATACAGAAATATAGGCCTGGTCTTGTCAGATCTGGCTTTTCAGTTTGTTTTGTTTTGTTTTGTTTTTTGTTTTTTGTTTTTTGGTTTTTTTTTGTTTTTTACCAGAAAACAAATGTTTAATAGCATTGTGAAAGTCAAAACACATTTAGGAGCCATCTCTTTTCAACCTTTTTCTCTCTCTAAGAGGACTTGGTAGTTTGAAAAAGGCATCTGTCCAAGGACATTTTGGTGTGACTCTGCCACTGCCCAGAAATTCTACTGTTAGTGTCACTCTCGTAGGCTAGGGACATTTTGTAAGAAGCAACAAACTGCTTTCTTAAAGGGATAGATAATGTATCACCCGTTAGCACCCCTAGCCTGAGGGAAATCGTAGCTGTCATCCAGCAAAGCCTAAAGGAGTAGGGGGTGAGTGTAAATGGCAGTCACTTCACTGAAGCCACAGAGAGAAGTGTGGAGTTCACCGAGGAAGGAGAAGGAACCGTGGCTTTCATATGCGGGCCTACATCTGCCTAAGGGTGCAGCCAACTCCTTGGAAAGAGAAGGGCACCAGAACAGGGCCAGACAGACAGCAACTTAATGTCAGAGGGAAAGAAGTGCGCAGAATTTCATCCTGTTTATTCCATAACCACCTCCTCCTCGAAATCTCCTCTCCCAGCCTCCCTAACTGGAAAGATTAGTCCCTCTTCTGACTCTTCTGAATCCCTATATACTTTCTAACTCAGTCATAGCCCTCAACATACATTCCTTAATATTCTAGTTACTCTAGTCCTTAATATTCCTTAATATTCTAGCCATCTCCTTTCCTCAGTTAATAATGAAGTTTACGTGTATCCTGCAGGTGTGGGGAATAAGCCGCTTTGAAGGCAGAGATCATGGGTGTTTCATCCTCCTTGAGCTTCTGCACTATGCAGGTGCAGAGAAGGGAGAGTCGGGTGTAAAAAGCCCTGTCCCTGCCTTCAGGAAGTCCTTGCTCTAGCCTGGAGGGTGGGCATAAACAATTTACAAAATGATCCTCGTGGTAGTAGGGATGTGAACTTTGATGAGGGTGTGAGGTATATGTGAGGTACTGCCAGGTTTCATCGTGAGAAGCAGTAACAGCAGTAATGACGGTGTTTCATTGGAGCCAGGTAGGATGCTGAGCACGTGCAGTAGACTGGCCGCTAGAGGCCGACTCGGTGGTGTGGGCCCCTCCTGAGCTTAGAGTCCACACTGGGGATATATACATACATACCCCAACAGAAACAGTTTCTCTCCTGAAGTATTTCTGAAAATAGAAACAAGCTCTCTAGCTTCCCTTTCCAAACGATGAAGCATTAGATGAAACCGAAACAACACACATCAGAGTACAGTACCTACCAGCCCTTGACCATTCAGATCTCTCCAGGCTCCTCCTCAGTGAAAAAGCCAGGCCAACTCTAGGTGATCTTGAGTACTGGGATGGGATGGGATTGGGGAGGTGCCAAGACTTCAGTGAAAGTACTTGGGAGCCATTGCATTGGAATCTGTGATTCCAGCATAAGCTGTGGCCACTAGGTGTATTTCCTGTTTCCAGTCTGTGATTCGAAAGTGATTAGGAGCTGTTTCCTTGTTGCTTGCTTTGGTAGGGGGACATCGCAAGTCAAAATTGGGGTTTCTAGCCTGCAAACAAAGCTGTTGCTGATTGTTCCTGCAACTCAGAGCTTATGGCAAGTGGTGAAGGGCTGAGGGAAGCAGCCAGGAGCAGGTTCCAAATGGTCAGGACTGTCCCAGGTGTGGACGTTTCAAGTTGAGCGGATCAAGCTAACTTAAAGGAAGGTGTTGACCTAGATTGTCTAGACAGATAACTTGCCTTTCCTCCCTTTAGGTGAGAACAACCTAAGTTTGTTCCTGTTGTGCATTCAGGGAGCCTCTCTGCTCAGCAAGACTGAGAGGCCAGGATTTGGCATTTGAGCATGTGGGGCAGGGAGGGCAATGTTACAGTACCACGAGCCATTATGGAGGGAGTGTGCTCCCCTTGGGGGCCTTACAACTGCCCCAAGTGCACTCTTCCCAAGTGGCTGGATCAGATGTCATTGGCATGTTGTGGACAGTGATCACCTGTGCATTCTTTGCTTTTATCCCTTGTGTTCCTGTTACCTTTGACAAATACCTTTTGATGTCTTTGTTTTCTGTATGCATCCAATTTTTTGTTTTGGTTTGGTTTGTTAAGGAATACAGAAAGTAAAAGGATGTTAATAAGTATGAAATTAAACAAGGATTCTCTGGTCCCCATTGACATGTAAATGGAGCCAACTAGTACTTTTTGTCCTTGGCGATATAACCATGGCTTTGGTGACATATGACACCCGTTAGAGCCATAGCCACATTTTTCCTTTGGATTTTCACTCTCCACCCCATGGTCCTCACCTGCATTTTGGTTAAGAACAGGTCACTTTATATGATATGTGTATGTCAATTTCTAGATTTCAAAAATCAATGTGATTTTAAGGAAAAGAACCCTTATTGCCTTAAGCATCCGATCCTTACAAGGTCTTTGCCCTTCAGACTGCTGAGTATATGCAGATCACAAGGGGATCTTGTTACAATGCGGATTTTGACTGGGTGGGACTGTGTGGGACCTGGGACTCTGACCTTCTTGCAGACCCCTCAGATCCCTATGCTGCTCTTCCAATTCTCATTTAACTATGGCCCCAATCATCCTTCTTCCCCAAAAGGGCAAAAGATTATTAAATAATTACTTTTTAAATGTTAATCGTGGGGATGTTTAAATTTACATGGGGTAAAGCCTTTGTGATAAAATAAGGGTGTGTTGCTCATGTCAGTGATGCATATATGGATAAGTAGAGAAATCACCAGGCTCAAAAAACAAGGAAAAATCCAGGCATTATTTAGAGCAAGTTAAGAATTTTACAAATTGGCTAAGTGGACTTTTTTTTTTAATTCAACTTAGTTAATATATAGTGTATTATTAGTTTTAGGGGTAGAGTTGAGTGATTGATTGGTCGCATACGACACTCAGCGCTCTTTATATCAAGTGCCCTCCTCAATGCCCATCACCCGGTTACCCCATCCACCTACCCCCTTCCCTCTAGCATCCCTCAGTTTGTTCCCTATGGTTTGCCTCCCTCTCTTGTTTTTGTCTTATTTTTCCTTCCCCTCCCCTATGTTCATCTGTTTTGTTTCTTAAAGTCTGCATATGAGTGAAATCATATGGTATTTGTCTTTCTCTGACTGACTTATTTCACTTAGCGTAATAAAGCTGGGTGGACTTTTAATAACTATTAATAAAAGAGAGCAGTTTTATAGATTTGAGGATTGGTCAAATAATAATCTAAAAACTAAACATGATTTTTTTCCCATTTTTTTCCCTGTGTCCTGTAGAGAAATCAACTTTTCAGTCATCGGTCAGTATGTGGATTATCTTGTGAAGGAACAGGGAGTGAAGAGTATTTTTGGTGAGTCACCTTCAGACATTTCTCTAGACATCTCTATCCCGGTTCTTAGAAAGCAGCTCTCACCTGGTTGCTAGTTAGGAGGTCACAGTGTCTTGTGTCATAGGTTATGACTGAGCCTGGCTAAGCTAAGTAAAATTTGTGAATCTAGACACTCATCAGTTTTATACCTGGAAAGCACCTCAAGAGATTACCTAGTTTGGTGGTATACCTTCAAAACAGATAAGGTATTATTTTTAATCCTACCTTGAAGAAGAAAATCTATGGCTCAGATGTATTTAGATGTATTTAGGGTGCCTAAAGGCACTTAGCCAAAAATGGTAGAGTAATGGCGAAATCCAGACTTCTCTCTCTTAAGAATGGGCTTTTTTGTGTCTCACTCAGACCTTTCATGTGGTAACTGTGGAGAGACTCTAAAGGCAGCACGCGAAAGACTCACAGGTCCAGCAGTTACACTCACTTATTTCATAGCCAATGGATTCAAATCACATCTTGCACACTCGAGGCCTAAGAACTGTACTTACCTGTGACCGAGTTGCCCCTCGTGTAGTGTTATAGGTGCTTGGCCCCTTAGACTGGACACCACAGCTTTTTCCAAGCTGCTGCTCTACTAGCAGGGGTCCCTCAAGAACTGGAAGCATAAGATCATGATTGAGGCAGGTAAAAACTCTGTGAAAAGGCAGTCAGGGCACACGTCAAAACCAGAACCTGAATACAGAACCACTTGGTGTCCCCCTATGGCTCCAAGCCGTGGCCAGCAAAGACTGATTGTTACCCTTCAAAGGGCCACAGATCTCCACTGGGTATCAGGAAGAAGTAGGAACATCCCTACTCGTACAGCACACTGGAAGTGTCTTAAGACCCCAAAGGAGTGATAAAAACACTCTTTCCTACTCTCACCTCACCTTCTCTGCCGCAGTTGAGTGTTCAGCATTTGGAGATCCAAATCCATTAGGCCCCAGTGATGTATCCTAGTGCCGTTTGCATACTTTCTGTGATCCATTAAGAGATTATCATATTAGAAGGGAAAGTTTTGGAACCACACAGCTTTGGATTCAAATCTATTTAGTGATTCAGAATCTCATCTTTGCATCTATAAATGAGAAGAAGCATTTGCACTTTGCAGGGCTGTTGTGAGAATGAGTGGCTATTATAAGAGTGCTTAAATAAGAAATATTAATATCCTTGGTGTTTTCTTATGAATTACCATGAAAAAATTGTCCTAGAGTGCTACCGTCATGCTAAACTATAGAGTGAGGTCTTTGTAGATCTGTAGTATGCACCACTGTCCTTATGACCCCTTTGACAGCCGGTATTGGGTGGTGGTGATTTTCCTGCCATTCAAGCCCAGATGATAGAATTAGGTGATGTGATTGGATATTTGCCTAAAATGAGAGCAGTTATCTCAGTCTGTGTTCAAATACTCACTCTCCATCCCTGATAGCAAGGACGGATTTGTCATTACAAGTCATAATTAACCTTCCCACTGCTTGGAACAAGGTGAAGATGGAAAGAAGAGAATATTAGATAAAAATGGAAACATGGCATTTCCCCTCTAGATTGCAACCTCTGATCTGTCCCTATGTCCCTTCCCCTTAAGCAAGGAGTTCTGACCCTGCACTTCCTGTGTTCGTGTTGGAGGAGCAAAAGGAATGGGTTGGCCCCACTAACTGACTGTCTGTTTGAAACAGTGAATGGCACGACGGGAGAAGGCCTGTCCCTGAGCGTCTCAGAGCGTCGCCAGGTCGCAGAGGAGTGGGTGACCCAAGGGCAGAACAAGTGAGTGGCGTCATGAGGATAAGGGCACTCTTCCACAGAGCTGCCTAGAGGACGGCTCTTTCCCGATGACACAGCCTCCCACCTTCTGGCCAGAGGTCAGGCTTGAAGCATGGGGATCCTGGCACTGTGGCAAGGAGCTGAGGCAGAGGAGTGTCCCTCCTTTCTGGGTGGAAGGGCTGCCAGACTGTGAGGCCCACCCAGCTCCCAAGGGGGCCATCTGGAAGCTGGAAGCTGCCCCTTATCTACCTAAAAGCTGGTCCCATTGGGTTACTTGTCCTTGGGCTGAGGGAATAAGAGGGGAAGGGGCTGGTGACGGACTCTGCTGTCCCCTGGCTCTTCTGAACAACTCCTTCCCCTCCCAGGATGGGTTCCTGATGCTTATATCCACTCTTGCTTCCCTACATCTGTGTGCTCTGTGGAGCTCTCCACGGTGCTTCCTTTTGTAGTCTTAGGGACTCCGTTCATGCCATGGCAGACAAATAGGGCAGGATCAGTTCAATAAGCACACTCAATTAACACTCAGCTTTATCTGTTGTCTGTTCTGTTGTGTGTTACTATGCTCTGTGCCCTATGGGGGAGATGAAACGCTCTCTGACTTTAGCTTGCTTGCCATCCAATGGAGAAGTCAGATCATGAAATTGAACACTGATTCTTCTGATAAATAGCATAAAAAGGGATCAGAGAAGGCAAAGATTGATGTTGCCTTAGAAGGAGGCAAAGATTAGAGGTAAGTTCCAAGCGAGCCTGGAGCAGAGGTTGTCAGTGTGAAGCCCATGACCCTTGAGGATCCTTAAATGGCTTCAGAGCACCTTGAGTACTCTGAAACTGTATGCCAAGGCTGAGTGCATGGCCATGGAAGCAGTTTCTGCTGATCCATCAGCTTTTAGCTCATTTCCAGTCAGACTGTGGGCCCCAAAAGATTAAAGACCATGGACAGAGAAACAGGGAAGGTTAAGGATCAACATTAAGAAAAGCACCAGAAATGGAGAGATAGAGAAGGGGACAAAGACAGAAAGCCCTCAGAAGGGCAGGAGGGAGGTCGGGGGTGAATCCTGTCACTTAGGGAAGAATGTTTCGGAGCGTGCCAGTGTAGCCTGAGACTGTACAGTCAGACTGGCTATTTGGGTCCTGGCTCTGGCTCTTACTAGACTTCTGAACTCAGACAAGTCACGTAACTGCCCTGTGCTTCACCTGTAATTGGAATAAAAGTATGTATGTTATAAGATGGTGGTGAGGGTTCGAACAGTGCCTGGTGCGTAGTCACAGATCTTATACAGGAATTCATTATAATTACTTGCAGTAGATGCTGTTTCATCACCACATTTGTAATAAATTTTAGATGTTATGAAAGTCAGTAGATGGAGGGCTGAGAAGACTGCTCGGTGAACCTGCAGTGACTTTGACTGATGATCTCAGAGAGAGCAGAGCCAGCCGGGCTGGCGAAACAGGAGCGGCCCGCAGTGAGCTGTGGATGGGTGGATCACCGCAGAGGTGCGGGTGTGGGGGCGACGAGCACAGCTCATTCTCAGAACATTTTCTGGTAAAGGGAAGGAGAGATGGAGTGGTGGATGAGCGAAGAGGAAGCAAGATGGAAAGAAGGGTAGTTTGTTTTAAACTGGGGAAGTCTTGAGCGTGTTTCTCTGCTGAAAAGACAGTTATCGGCAAAGAGAGTAAGAATGCGTAGACAGCTGATAACTTTGATGGGAAGGTCTGGGGGTGCGGGGCTGAAACAAAACTACAAGTAGATAGTATAACTTCAGAGGACAGCCCAGAAGCTGGGAGGGAAGCATGGGCCAGGATGTGGCCAAGCGTGGAGATGCAGAAGAGGAAAAGTGGGGTAATCTGTGTATGAGGCCTCTGTGTTATTTCTTGTGTGTTATAAGTGAGCACATCTGCCAGGAACAAGGAATTGGGTTGAAATTCGCTTGAGAATAGTCCAGATTTGAAGTAGCCACTGCACAGAATTGGAAGGGAAGTAAGTCATGATGACCAGAAGGCTTTTTGGAGCCTCGTTCTCCCGAATTGGGAAAGAACAAGTTGGGATGAAAGCCATAGGATGGTTTTCTCTAGCAGCACCTAGCATCAGGCTGGAAGGGAGAAGGAAAGGATGGCTTCGTTTAACCTAAGCCAGGAGAAGGGGTGTGAAAGGTTTAAGGAGGCCGCACAGAAAAGCGGCTGATAAGAGTAAGAGCCTATGAGTCAGCCTTCCTTTCTCCTTTCAGAGGTCTTAACCTTTAAAAATGCAACCCTGGGGCACCTAGGTGGCTCAGTTAACCATCTGCCTTCAGCTGAGGTTATGATTCCAGGGTCACGGGCTCGAGTCCCACCTCCAGCTCTCTGCTCAGTGGGGAGTCTGCTTCTCCCTCTCCCTCTGCTCCTCCCCTGTTCTGTCTCTCTCTCAAATAAATAAATAAAATCTTTAAAAATGCAACCCTGATCACAATACTTCCTTGGTGGGGCCCCATTTCACCTGAGACACAACAGGAGTCACTGGGGACTCAGTGATCAGGCCTAAACAAGAACGCCGGGTCTCCATCCCTTGAAAATGGCATGTGCGTTATTCAGGGTCCCTCAGAATAGTCGCTGGGATGACTGGACTCACAACTGAGTTCTATTAATCCTCCTCTGAGAACACCAGGCTCACTGTGACCTCCACCCATGGGGCCACATGGAACACCCCCAAAGATGAATAGTGGGGTCTTAGAGGAAACCTCTCAGAAGAGGCCAAATTCTGAGGACTTACAAGATAGGAAAAAGCTTTCTACAGTGAATTCATTTCTCATGTGACTTGTTCCTGGCTGTACTCTTTGAAGAACCTCTTTATTTTCATCCCCAACCAGAAATACCTCCGTGTTACCCCAGTCTTCACGCACAGATCACCAGCAATACACCATCTAAAACAGTGCTTTGTCAAAACATGCTTTCACATACTGATTAATTGACTCTTGGTGTCAAAATTTTACTCCCTGGACATTTTTTTAAATCCCTCATTAGACTAATTTTAAATAGACCACTATAGAATTTAATAGTTTTGAGGTTGAGATTAGAGGGTCATTAGCTAACTGCCAAAACCAGCACAAACCGGGGTAGTTCAGCCCTTCTGCGTTCCTGTAAACTTCCAAGTGATACAACAGTGTTTCCTCTTTTATAGGTTGGATCAGGTGGTAATTCACGTAGGAGCCTTGAGCTTGAAAGAGTCACAAGAACTGGTATGTATGTAAGTCCATCTGGGAGAGACCACTCCAGGGGCCTCCTTTTCCTTTTATTATTGGAGTATGGTTGACATATACAATATTGTATTAATTTCAGGTGTGCGACATAGTGAATCAGTAATTCTGTGCATTACTCAGTGCTCACTGGGATAAGAGTAGTTGCCATCTGTCACCAGCCAACGTTATTACAATATTATTGACTACGTTCCGGGTGCTATACTTTTCATGTCTGTGACTTGTTTATTTTATAACTAAAAGTTTGTACCTCTTAATCCCCTTCACTTATTTTGCCCATTTCCCCACTGGCAACTACCAGTTTGTTCTCTGTTTTTATGAGTCAATTGCTAGTATTTGTTTATTTGTTTATTCGTTTTGGGTTCTTTTAGATTGTGAATAAGGGAAGGGGCTCCTTTTTTATGCTGAAGTTAAACTCAATACCATTTTTGCTATATATTGGATGCTGTTATTGGGGAATATGAGATGTGCGGTGTCAGAGCTCACGATCCAGGAGCAGACACAGCCATAATGAGGGTAGCCCGTGTGACTAATTCCCATAGCAGAGTTTGGAGTAGGAGACAGAGACACCTCTTCCTCTGAGCCAAGTGGGGGCGGGTATAGATGTAGCTCAGTTTGCAAGTAAGGAGAAGAACTTGAGCCAACCTCAGTGTCTCTAAGAAGCAAAAGGCAAAGCCATCTGCTGGGCGTAAAGGAAGACGGGATTCAAATGTGAAGAGCGGTAAAAATTGAGAATTACTGCCCGCGGGAATGGGAGGGAAAACTGAAGCACAGAAACATCGTCCCCACCCATGCTCATATCAGCATTATTTATAATAGAAAGATGCGGAAGCAACCCAAATACCCATCAATGGACGAATAGATAAACAGAATGTGGTGTATACCTACTATTAAAGGACAAAAATACAACTGAGTAATTTGGAAGGTCAAAGTGGCTTTATTGATGAATCCAGCAGCATCCAGTCTAGCAAATAGAAAAGAGCTCTGTCGAGCTGTGGAAAAGGAAAGGTTTTTAAAGACAGAAGGAGCAAGAAAAAGGAAATTATTAGCAAAGAACACATTGTTTTAAGCAAGGTCACCCTCCAAAGGGGAAAGGTAAGGGTCCGTGGATTTCCTAGGGCTGACCAGGAAATTCCATGTTGACAGTTAACGGGTGGCTCAGTGGGTTAAAGCCTCTGCCTTCAGCTCAGGTCATGATCTCGGGGTTGTGGGATCGAGCCCCACATCAGGCTCTCTGCTCGCTGGGGAGCCTGCTTCCCTTCCTCTCTCTGCCTGCCTCTCTGCCTACTTGTGATCTCTCTCTCTCTCTCTCTCTCTGTCAAATAAATAAATAAATAAATAAAATCTTTAAAAAAAAAAAAATAAAGATCGCATTCCTGGGAGGATTGAAACTATAGCCAGGTTAGGTGTTAAATCTTGGTTTGCTGACATGGGGCCTTAACGTAAGTGACTCCATTTGGGTCCTGTGGTTTTCTTTTTAACAATACAATAGAATATTACTCAACCATAAAAAGGAAGGGAATCCATCCTGTCATATAGGTGAACATCTTTGAGGACATTATGTTTAAATAAAATAAGTCTGTCACTAAAAGACAAATACTATATGATTCCTCTGAAATGATGTATCTAAAATAGTCAAATTCATAAAAACAGAAAGTAGAATGGTGGTTACCAGCGGCTAGAGGAAGAGAGAAAGAATTATTTAGTGAGTCTAGAGTTTCAGATTTGCAAGATGAAAAGTTCTAGCGATCTGTTTTATAACAATGTGATTATACTTAAAACTACTGAACATTTAAAAATGATTAAGGTGGTAAATTGTATGTGGTTTTGTCGCAATTAAACAAAATTGTTTTTTTGTAGTAGGCTCTATGGCCAACATAGGGCTTGAACTCCCGACCCTGACATCGGGAGTCCCTTGCTCTACCAACTGACCCAGCCAGGCACCCCTCATTAGTTAAATTTTTAGAAAAGATTGCCCATGGTGCTAAAGACCAACTGAAGTCATAAGTCATAAATTTGTCTTACCACCATTCAACTAGGTCATGAAAATTTCTTTCTAGGTACAGTCTCCAACCAGAACATAGGTTCCAGAATACAAACAGCTGGATTGCTCCAGGTTTAGAGATTAGCGGATCAGGTGGCGCACAGGGCAGGAATGGAAGGAGTTACACTTTTGGCAGAAAAGTACATGACCTGGTGGTTTTGAGGACTTCGTGAATTGGGCGAAAAAAGAAAGCTTGAAAATGTTGAGGTATTTACCAGATGGTGCAGTACCTGGACCACTACTCAATTCACCATGCTTTCAGAATTTATGTATTCTGATTCCAAAGATTACAATGACTTGATCTAGCCCCAGCATCTTCGTGATGGGTTCTCTTTGTTTTTCTTATTACTGAATTTAGAAATGGGATGTATAATATATATTTGCAAAATCGTAATTCACTATTGTCAGGCAAGCCACAAGGGAAGGCATATTGCTAGGTTGTTGCTTAATAAGTCTAGAATCAAAACTTGGAGACTTGATTTATCCTTCTGATGCATGATTTGTTCTTACAATAGGCCTTTCAGTTAAGGTAGTGTGATGTAGGAAATTTGTTTTCATCTCTTTTTAATTGCTTTTTTTTTTCCTATGTGTGATATAAATTTTAACATTTTGTCATGACATGAAAGATTGTCATCCATCAGGCTGAGCACTAGAATAGAGCAGAGATAATCTTAGTATAGAGCTAATCCCCCTGCTATAGGGATAGTCCCCTACTATGTGGATAATCTTGCCAATGAGACTGTAATTTGGTATCTGCTTAGGCATAACTCCATCGGATGTTGTTTGAATGGGCACTGCCATTAACTGTCTCTTAGCTGTTTTCCTTTTTCCTTATTTTCAGCTAAGGTTATCCTTCCAGTCTTGTCCTTAACAGAATGCTAAATAAATGATTCAAATATATAACATCCAACTGGTGTTAATGAAATTATACCCAATGTCATGATTGGTCTTTGGACTGTATCCCGGTCTTCTCTTTGGCTCTCCTACTTTTGCAGGAAGCTAATCACATCTATTAGAGATAGATATTATTAAAGTCTTAGAGAAAAACATTTTTTCCTTTTAGGTAGGGGGACATGTTCTGAAGGACTCAGCAAGTCCCTGCTATGTGCTTATCACCATAGTTCACTAACTATACACGAGAGTGAGTAAGATCTCACACCCGCCTGTGGGAACTCATTCTATTTGAGAATTGTCACTGTACACACTGTCTTGCAATATAGTAGATTTTAGGTCTCAAAATAGTTAAGAATGTTTTACGGGCCCAGCAGAAGGAAATGGTCCTTTTTTTTCTGAAGGAATTTAAGAAAACCCTAAAATAGTGGTACACTGTATCTTCCTTTATGTGCATAAGCTTTTTCTTCTTAAAATTTTTCAACTGCATTCCCAATCCATAAATTAAAAATTTTAAATAAATTTAGAATAAACTTTAAAATATGACTACTATATCATTGGGCAGGAAAGACAGCATCATCCAATGGGCTGAACACTAGAAGAGAAATTACACTTGCAAGTTTCTCTAATAATAGTTATAATTATCACAATGAACCACTCATGTCTCTGTTAGCAAGGGTTTTTTGTGCTGACGAAGTCTGAAGAAGTATAAGATTAAATGCACGGGTCACCTCCACCCAGGTTCTCTACTTTGCAATTTGGGATTTTTCCTGCTAATGACATTCATTGTTAAATTTGGCTTATTTTCTTCTCTCTAGTGATGCATCAGTTGGCAAATTTGAGGTTTGTTGCTACTCTCAGTATGTAAGATATAGGCAAATGTAGTAGGTCACTTATTCCAAGATAGTTGTGATAAATATATATATATTTGGTCTTTGTCCAGTTTCTGGCACTGAGTTCCTAACACTCTTGCAGTTTTCTGTGATGAGAACAATAAAACTGTCTCTTATTGTATGAATGAGGTGGTTTTTAGAAAGCAACTAAAGATGGGGGCTGGTTGCCAGGAGACCAACCGTGTGATCAGAGGGTTTGAACTTTCAGTCCTACCCGACCTCCACCTCTGGGGAGAAAGGAGGGACTGGAGGTTGAATCTGGCACCAATGACCAGTGATGAAATCAACCATGCCTATGCAGTGAGGTCTCCATTAAAACCCAATCAGAGAGCTTCCAGATTGGTGAACATGTGGAATATTGGGGAGAGTGGCACACCCACACTTAGACAAGACATGGAAACTACAGGCCCTCTCTCCATACCTTGCCTTGTGCATTTCTTCTACCTGGCTGCTCCTGAGTTATATCCTCCTATAATAAACTGCTGGTCTAATAAGTAAAATGTTCCCCTGAGTTCTGTGAGCCCAAGGAGGGGATTGTTAGAACCTCCCAAGTCTGTAGCCAGTTTGTCAGAAGCACAGGTGATGACCTGGACTTGTGATTAACATCTAAAGTTCAGGGAAGCAGGGTAGTCTTGTAAGACTGAGCCCTTAACTTGTGCAGTCTGATTCTGTCTCCAGGTAGATAGTATCAGAGTTGAGTAAGCTTGCAGGACATGCAGCTGGTATTGGAGAATTTCCTGTCCATGAGGGGAAACCACCCCTCAACCCACAGACAATCAGAATTGTGACCAGACCCATAAAGGTCTTCTTTCTTCTTTTAAAGGCCCGACATGCAGCAGAAATAGGAGCTGATGGCATCGCTGTCATTGCACCTTTCTTTCTCAAGCCATGGAACAAAGGTAAGCAGGTAGTCTAAACACATGGTGCCTCACGTGGTCCACTTCTTTTTGCCTTCATTTAAAATGGTCATACTGAACTCCTGAAAGTAAAGTTGTGTGGACTGATGGCGTGAAGTTGCGGTGGTGCAGCAACTGTCCAGAATATTTGGTCTCCCTGGATCCATAAAAGAAAAGACCCCTTTAAGAAGGGCTTCAGCTCTTGTTACCAAGTAATCTGATTGGGTCATCCACCAAGCCCCAGGTCAACCTCCAGGTGCAGGTTAAGCATCCACTCCTAGTCCAGTCGGTTGTGTAGTGTCAGAGCCACATGGCAAAGTATGGGGTCATTTTTCTCAAAAAAAGAGGAATATAAGTGATGGGCATCTTGAGACTACATGTTCTAGTCAAGGTTGGGTGAGTAATGAATTTGAGGGAGATTTCAGAGAAAGATCCATTGTCTTCCAAAATATCAAGTTAATTGCTTTCTCCTTCTCTGCTTTCTCTACAGCAATTATTTGTGGCTTCCAAGTGTACTGAGTCTTTTTAATCCTTCTGATTAGCAAACAAAGAAGTACAAATTTTGAAAGGATTGAAGACAGACAATCCATGATTGCATGCATGATTAAATAAAATCATAGCTAAATGTAATTGGGTCAAAGTAATTGTGAAATTCATCTAGTATTGGTAGAGAGAAAATAACTGTTAAAATAGGATAAGTAATTTAAATACTGCCATTTTGAGAATCCAGAATGAACATATTTTAAAACTTTTTTTCACATGGTTATAAAAATTTTATGTCAGTACATTTCCCAAAAAGAAAGAGGAAAGATAATGAGTTATACATAATAATTTTCTCAAGTATTTATCATGGGCAGAGTACATCATCACAGTATTCAGATGAAGAACATAAGATTCTCTCTCCCACTCCCTAGTGTAAGCAGGTCTGCTGGATTTTATTTATCCTTCTTAGCAATGTCGCAGTGAAAACTCATGGAGGATGATGTAGGAAATTGCAAATCCTCAATAAACTAGAATGAATTCTCTTCTGCTCTATCTGGATTTCTCCCAAAACTGGAAAAGTGCCAACCTCTGGTTGAATTATTGTGACATGTGCCACTATTCTTATAACTTCCCTCTTTGAGCTAATGTTTATATTTTTGTTGTAGATTTTTCCCAGTTACAACTTGATGATTCTGATCCTAATGCAAATTCCTTGTTCACTGACCACATTTAGCCCTCATTGGGATAAGAGCACAAGAGTCCTACTGATAGGCTTTTGGCTTTGATAAGAGTATTATTTCATAAGCTTCTCTTAATATGTGGGAAGGTTTACACCAGTTTTTTAATAGTATTTTAGTATGGCAGGAAAGTGATCATCTTATTTTGGCCTTTCTATGGAAAGGAAAATAAACCTTTGAATTACGTGATTTGCAAAGACATTGCAGTACCAATCTCAGGGATTGTGAGAGTGATCGAAAATTTTCAGCTGCTGAGAGGGATGGTTGCATTCCAATAGATGGTTAGTTTTTTACCAGGGAAAGTTAGTGTTTTATACTTGTTTACACAGTGGCTTTTCCTGCTATTCTTTCAGATGTCTTGATTAATTTCCTAAAGGAGGTAGCCGCTGCTGCCCCAGCATTGCCATTTTATTACTATCACATTCCAGCCTTGACAGGGGTAAAGAGTAAGTAATCCTTCTCCCAGTGTTTCTTTCCCTCCATCTCTCACATCTTACCCTGTTTTCAGTAAGAAACTCCCACTCCATTGCACTCCACCCCGGGTCACAAAAGCATAAAACTGTTTACCAGATAGTTCCAATTGGCTCCAAAATAAGTCAGTCTTATCAAAAATAATTCACTCTTATCGATCATTGACACTATCTTATAATGAAAGTTTTTACACAGTGGCAGACGGAGAAGCAGGCTCCCTGCTGAGCGTGCGGCCCAAACCTGATGTGGGACTCGATCCCAGGACCATGGGGTCATGACCTGAGCCAAAAGCAGCCACTTAACTGACTGAGCCACCCAGGAACCCTTTCTTTTGACTTTTCTTTTATTGTTACTCTGCTTCTCCAGAAACGGGATTGTTACAATTAGATGAAATTTCTTAGGAGATTATTTTTTGGATACCATTCCTTCCTACTTCCTTAAAAGAAAAAAGATAGATGTTGTGATTTGAAAACATTTATCTGTTGTCTTCAAGGAATGGAAGCCTGGGGGCTGAAATTTAACAAGTCCTAGGAACTACTAAGTGGGGGCAAGTGACGTCCAGATGAGAACAGCTCCTGGCACTCAGCACAGATATGAGGGGCTCTACGTGATGGGACTTGACATTTTCTGGACATGTGCAGTTTCGTGAGGCATTTTCTGTTTTGAGCAGTCCGTGCTGAGGAATTGCTGGATGGGATCCAGGAGAAGATCCCCACCTTCCAAGGGCTGAAGTTCAGTGACACCAATCTCTTAGACTTCGGGCAGTGTGTTGATCAGAATCGCCAGCGACAGTTTGCTCTCCTTTTTGGGGTGGATGAGGTAAGTTATCCACTGGCCTGACCCAGCAGGGAAGTTACCCTCCGGAACAGTTTGTAAGCTGTTTAGGTTGCAAGATATTTTCTCTCACTCTTTTTCATTCAAGTGAATCCTCTGTGTGTTTTTGCTTAGCAACTGTTGAGTGCCCTGGTGATGGGAGCAACTGGAGCAGTGGGCAGGTGAGGCTGATTCATTTCTCCCAGCATTTGTAACTGCGAAGCCCCCCAGGGAGGCATTTGCTGCATATGTGTTTATACTTCTTGCACGGACACCTTTTCTAATAAAAGCTGCCTTTCTTTCCCCCAGTCTTTCAGTAAAAAGGAATTAAGTAGAGCTTAGCAGTTTATTAGCAACTCAGTCACTGTTACTAGAAGCATCTGTTGCAATTAGAGGTGAGGAACTTGAGCTAAGAGCGTGCACAGAACTTGCCAGAAATTACTTAGTTACTCATAACAGAAACCCATTGAAAGTAGCTAATGTGGAAGAAGATACATTATTATCAACTACTGGGAAATTGGGTAAAACTCAAGAGGAGGAAATGCAGCCAGGCCTCAGCTAAGGTGAGAACCTAGGACCGCAAAGCTTTCAACAGCCAGGACAGATGGTTCTCCACCTGTGCTCCTCTGGAGACTCTCACCCCTGCATCTCTCTGCACACCTCTCTCTTTCCCTCTTTTGCTCTCCGGATGCGCTCTCTACACTTCAGCATGCACAGGGACAGTCGTGGCTGCCCGGTCGTGAATCTCATCTCAGGGTATCACTAGATAGCACTGCCTGTTTGGCTCGCCCAAGTCCAATCAGCTGCAGCCAGAAAAGTAGAATCATGTGGCCTGATGCCTTCTCAGCAGAGGCAGCAATTCGATTAGTATGTCCACTGCACATGTTTACCTAGTTCATTAGAAACGTGCCTGCAAGGGATTGAGTGAAATATTCATGTCAACTGAAAGTGCATTTCCTCCCTATGGGAAAAGGGTAGGAGAAGCAAAATAATATTGATATCATGTCTTGTTGAGCATGGCTTTGATGAAGAATAAGTAGAATAAGTAAGTTAGGTAAGTTATTCACCAAGCCAGGATGACCTGCGACATCCATTGTCACTGCAGGGACATTTCTACCATGGGAACCTGAATGCCTGGATCTGCTGACCATGAAATTCTTACTTCCCCCCCCCCCCCAGAAATTCTTACATTTTTTGACTTTTGTTTTTTGGCCTCCATACTAGGCATTTTAATTCTGTCAACATAATCTGTAAGTGAAGTACGTTTCGTTAGACTTTATTTCTTCTTTTTTTTTTTTTTTTAAGATTTTATTTATTTATTTGACAGACAGAGATCACAGGTAGGCAGAGAGGCAGGCAGAGAGAGAGGAGGAAGCAGGCTCCCTGCTGAGCAGAGAGCCTGATGCGGGGCTTGTTCCCAGGACCCTGGGATCATGACCTGAGCCGAAGGCAGAGGCTTTAACCCACTGAGCCACCCAGGCGCCCCGACTTTATTTCTTCTTAATTATAATTATATTCCTCTCTGACTAAATATGCCTAAGACCTCTGGGATTTGAATTTTAGGATTCTGAAACTCCTCAGACATATTGTGACTGAGGAGTGTTTCACATCTGTAAGTGACTTACCTCAGCTATTATATTTTATTTTTCCTTATTTTATTGCCAGAAGATAATGTGAACTTCACGTTCTTGGAATCCCTTGCTGTTTACTCCAGGGTTTCCATATATGAAATACCAACAGCATTCTATTTTTGATATATCAAGATAAATATATTTTTCTAAGACTGACTTATATGAGAAGTTTTAGAAACTAGGGAAACATCCTTGTTAAGAATCTCTGTAAACTTCTACCTGCTGATTTCTCGAAGAATTCAGTCATTAGTCTAAGGTATTTGTCTTTACTGGTAGAGTTGGATATTATTTTTTTAAGTCCACATTTTATCAGATCAAATAACTTATTCTCACTTGCATTTTTGCTGAGTGGAAGCAGATGGCAGCATGAAGTGACGAAAGCCTCTGCCACAATTGTGTAGCCTTCTGCAAGTCATAGTTTCTTCACAGCCAAACAGAAGCCAGGGTTTTGAGAGAATTAGAGATGATTTATGTCAGGCACCTGGAACACAATAGACAATAAATGATCTCTCATTTTATTATCATCTTTATTAATATTATTAGAAAGTAGTCTCTAGGTAATATGTAAATTGTATAAGTGTATATATTATAGGTAATATATAAATTGGCAGAGAACTTAGATAATCTGCTGGGATTTGCCCCTTTCACCCAGTTCCTCAGCATAAGGCTTTTAGGCCTCCTCTCAGATACTACATTTTACCCACAGTTCAAATCTAGCTTTGTGCCTGTGCGTGTGCCCTGGGGCAGTTTTTGGCTTTAGTCACTCCCTACCAAATACACCTCCATCTCTAGCTTTTTTCCCTTTTTTCTCACTTTATCCTTTTCCCACTTTTCTTCTTTTTCTTTATCCTCTTTGGTATTCTGTGCCTCCTCTTGGCACCACTTACTGTTGCTAGATAACTCAGAAGCGAAGACACCTGATCTCTAATAGATTAGGGCCAAAAAAGAGACTTCTGGAAGGCCTGGTATATTTCTCCCTTTTAGGTATCAAAGGGACTTGAAGATTTAGATGTCTCCCGCTGAGTTACTGATCCTGCAGTGTGTACTGTTTTCTTTCCAGTACCTATAACTACCTGGGAAAAAAGACAAACCAGATGTTGGAGGCTTTTGAACGAAAGGACTTCTCTTCAGCCCTGAACCATCAGGTTAATTTTTCTTTCCCGCTGGATAGTTCTTATTCTCTCTCATCAGCACTCCTAGCACACCTGCCCTTGTTAAAATTGCCTCACTGCCTCTTTCTTTACTTTCCTTCTGCTTCTTACCTGTTCTTGTTTAAAGCCAAACCTATCCTGATTGTGTTCCCCACATGTCCAATCAGGACAGGCCCCATACAGGAATGCTCTTTCTCTGTGTTCCTCCTAGAAACGATCTTACTTTTACTTTATGTTCAAAGTATTTTTGTGACTATAAAATAATAGCGATAGCGTTCTGGGGAAATGACCACGTGCCATCCCCTTGAGGACTTCACACCCAAGTCTCCAGAGTTTATGAAGAAGCCATGATGCTGGTAACCCAGAACGGGGAGACTCAATCCAAAGTCAGAGCAGGTCAGTCATCTTCACCTGCCCCGTGTTGAGAACTGGAAGCATCTACCAAGCAGAAACAAGAGCCAAGTGGGTGATCTAAAAGGAGACACTGGCTTCGAAAGAGGAAGAGAAAAGCAACAGGAGCTGATGAGTTACAGGGAAGACCAGAGGTGGGGAGAAATGGTGGCTGCCGCTAATGTTACACTGAGGGCAGGCAGCTGTCCGGAGAATGGAGAGCCTCACGAAAGGAAGAACCAGTCTCTGAGCTGGGTAGTGTGTGTGCTTGAGGTCAGTGGTATGAGGTGCAAAGAAACAGCATAGGCACAAGAGAAGGACTTATCAGAGGTCAAGAGGCACAGGGATTTTTTAAGCTGGTAAGAATAACTGAGTGGAGTATCCCAAAAAGATAAGTGAGAGCGAAAGGTATGAGCAAGACTGGAATAGTGCTCAGCCCCGATGGTTTAGCTTCCCAGTGAAAATTATTTCTGAAAATTCCAGCCCGTTCTGAGTTGCATGAGAGGGAAACCAGAGGACAGAATCGACAGTGACACGGTTGTGAGAGGAGCGCTTCCACTTAACAGCTTCTTTTTTTTTTTTTTTTTTGACTCGTCCAGCTTCCATCTCTTTCCCCCCAATTAGTCCCACTCAAGTAAGTCATCCCGCTCGAAAGGGTACCGGTAAGGAATGTAGCTTACCCCATTCTCTGGCTTTTCTTACAGAAGGCTAGTGTGCGTGTGTCTCATCGACTCCGTTATTCAAATGCCAAGGGCTGAGCCAAGTGCGTAACTTCGGTCAGGCTGGTCTCTGCTGTAAAGGAACTTGCAGTCAGGTGAAGAAGCAGATCCAACAAGTCAGGGCAGAATTTATTCATTCTCATGGACTTAAATGCCATCTGTTGTATTTACATAAGTGAAATGACACGTGTACAGAGATGCTTCATACTGTGTTGTTTCTAAGAGCAAAAGACAGCAACAACCCAGATACCCAGCCATAAGGAAAGGGTTAAAAACATTGTGTTTGAGTGATGCAATGGAATTATATGCAGCCCTTAAAAGGACGAGATCATTTTCTATGTACAAATCTGGAAAGATTTCATGATATATTGAGTGTACGAAAGCAGTGGAGTATAGAGTTGTGAATGTAATATACTACAGTTTGTGTGTGAGGGGAAAAAAGAACATATACATACATGTTTTTAAGGCTCTGGGTGTTAAAATTTCATTGTGTACTGAGTTTTTTGTTACTAGACTGTATATAATTGGTTAAAACAACATAAAATGTTAATCAAAAATGCATCTCTTAATGAAATGGGTGAGAGCCTGTTTTTATGAATTAGCTTACACATTCATGGATGAAGATTACTTAATGCTAGGGTGAGTTGCATTTCAGCATCAATACTATTTATGTTTTTTGGTTTTAGAGCAATAAATGCTATGAAACCCTGTTCATATAAATTAGTAGTAAGAATAGAAGAAAGTCTGTTATAGCAATGTCACTCAATTCTTTGAACAGTTTTTTGAGTTGTGTTAAAAACCATAGAATGCGTTAGTGATTTTCAGCTGACAGCCTGAGTAGTAACATTGAAAGCAGTGTTGAAAGCAAAAACTTGAAAGCCCTATAATTTTTTAGAGGACGTGATACCTGTTAACTAGAGGAATCGCTTTTTCACTTTGTCGATGCCAATACCAATGTTTTGATTTGCTCCTTTATTCGGTTCCCAGAGGTGTCCCAAGTGATATAGGCAGTGCCAAGGCAATGATACAGGAAATACATCTTTATTTTTTTCAAAAGTGGGAAGAGGAGCACTCACGAAAAGGAAATCTAAACAGTCTGCACCTCCATGCAAATTCTTAGTCTCATTTAGTTTAAGAAAAATAGCACTTACGGAAGTTAAGGATCCAGAAATTATTTATTCCCATAAATCTTAGCCTTCCTAAGTGCTCCTAGGTATCTTAGAGAGTACCTTAGAAATTAGCGTACCCCAGTTTGAAAACAACCACAGTAGCTGATAAGTTTAGATGGATAAGGGTCAGCTAGATGATGAAGGCTGCCCACCCCCATCTTAATTCTGTTGTGCAATTCTGTCTTTGGCACTTCTCTGCATGGCCCCCTTTTTGTAAAGCTTACATGTATAAAAAGAGCCTACCTTATTCTGGATGGATCTCAACCATCCTCACTTGGGGGTTTTTCTCCACTCTGACAGGCCTTCAGAAAACTAAGGTGGTGGGCTTTTTCTTTTGGGGTTTCTGCCCTTTGACCTCCAAAATTTCTACATTGTTATCATAGCTTAGTGATACTGACTGTCGATTTTTTTTTTCTTTCCAGTTTTATATTCAGAGATTTATCAACTTTGTGTTCAAACTTGGTAAGTTTTCTACTTTGTCTGCTGTGACTTTTAGGGAAATGGAAGACCATCACTTTCTGTGAGGATTCAACAAGAACACTTTTCAATGGTCTGTTGCAAGCAGAATTTTATTTCCAATACTAGCTTCAGGGCCAACCTATAAAGTTGTGAAGTAAATCTAGTTGGCACCCTTCTACAAACCTCCTTCGTCCATCTTAGCGCTTTGCCTGCCTCCCCACTCTGCACACCATCTTCTGATTTTTCTCAGCACTCACTCCCTGTTCATGCCTCTGCTCATTAAAATTTGCCACATCGTGGCTGATTGCAGCCTGAGTCCTTGGAGGAAGGCAGTCTGAATATAGATCTTACTAACCTGTGAATGACTGACAGCTCTCCCAAGAGTATTTGCAATGTAAAAAGAGTTTATTAACATTTGTAAGCTCAAATGGATGGAAGTTTGGGTAATATGACAAAGTAAAACTTGAGGGAAATACATTGAATTTGCATAGAGAAGCCTTTCAGAGTCTCCTAAATAGTATCCCATCACGGATGACAAATGCCACCATTCATTCCACTTCTGAGGAGATTGGTTCTTCCTGAGAACCTGGGTCAAATCCAGGAAAAGTTTATTCTTGGCAGACCACCCACCTCCCTTTCAGAGCCTTTCTAGCTTATTCTGGCAACTCCCCCCCGAGCCCCAAGCACCTCTTATGTGGTATGGCCCACATTCTTGAAGGGCTCTCTGCTCGCTCTCTTAATCCTTCAAAGACAGTGTTTCCCATCTGCTTTTCACTTTCATGATTTCTGTCATTAGTATGTGCCACAAGTATCATTAATTACCTATTATCATTCCCTTGTCCCAAGTAGTACTTTTCACAAGATTGTGGGTTTGGTGTGATAGTTATGTATGTGCCTAAGGTGCATTTAAATAAATATTGAACTATTTTTTTAAGATTTTATTTATTTATTTGTGAGAGAGAGAGAGAGAGTGCATGCACAAGCAGACAGAAGTGGAGAGAGAAACAGGCTCCCTGCCAAGCAAGGAACCCCATGTGGGACTCGATCCCAAAACCCTGGGATCCTGACCTGAGCTGAAGGCAGCAGCTCAACCAACTAAGGCACTCAGGCATCCCAATTAATGTTGAACTATTAAAACTGGAACCAAAAGTGTACCTGTGTCTATATAAGATCATTCTGTATGCCAGCAGTGAGACTGCAACATTTTTGCCGAATACAGCTCTAAGATATTAGCTGAAAAAATTTACTCTTTAGGCAGAATATTTGCATTTTTAAAGACCTGGACTCGGGGCACCTAGATGGCTCTGTTGGTTAAGTGCCCAACTCGACTTCAGCTTAGGTCATGATTTCAGTGCCATGAGACTGAGCCTCATGTTGGGCTCCATGCTGGACCTGGAGTCTGCTTAAGAGTCTCTCTCTCTCTGTCCCCCTCCCCAGATAGAAAGAAAGCTAGCTAGCTAGCTAGCTAAAGTGGACTCTTGAAGATAAGTTTTATGATTTAAAAGAATGTATCTTTAAAGAAATCATTTCAGACTTCGAGAAATCATTTCAGACTTCTTTGGCAGCTTGGAGCTTTCACAGTTTAGGCAAGGAGAGAGATATCTTAATAAACTTGTAGTCTTATTGTGAGGGTAGCTCCCTGTTCTGCCATTTTGCATTCTTCCATTCTGGAAGGGCCATTTTGCATTCATCAAAATATACTGTATAGCTTTGGTCAAACTAGTAGTTTCCTTCCAGATGCTCAATTGTTAGTAAGCTTAGCAAAACGAAGTTACTTCTCATATGTGGGATCTAAAAGTATAGCCAGTTAAAACAAATACCTTTCTCTGCTGTATTGTTTCGGTAGATCTACCTTCAACATCCCTAATTGTATCTTCAGCTCTGTTTTGTACTATTTCATTTCACTGAATATATATTTTCTTCATTTCTAGCATTTCTTTTTTTTTTTAATTTTCCTGTTTTTGTTTTTGTTTTCAGATTTTATTTATTTATTTGACAGAGAGAGAAAGATCACAAGTAGGCAGAGAGGCAGGCAGAGAGAAAGGGGGAAGCAGGCTCCCTGCTGAGCAGAGAGCCCAATGCGGTGCTCAATCCCAGGACTCTGGGATCCTGACCTGAGCCGAAGGCAGAGGCTCAACCCACTGAGCCACCTAGGCACCCCAAGATTTTCCTGTTCTTTATTTATATGCCCTTCTTGTGGCCTATGGCTTCTATTCCTCCTTTTATCTCTGTGAGGTCTCTTTCAGAATTGTGCATCATCTGTTCCCAGGATGTGGGATTTGTCAGTTGTGCATTTGCAAGCTCTTGTGCACCTTCTTTTTCTCATGTGTTTTGTAATTTTTAACTTTGATTTTGTCTTCAGAGACTGTTGTTTTCTAGAGAATCCATTGAGCTCTAGGTTATAAAGTGTCCTAACAATTTGAGGCTCAGAGTTGTCCTATTTTTACATTTTTACATTTGCCTCTGTTAGACACAATAGTTTCACCAGTTCTAAACAGTTTGTAGGTTAATTTCTTAGTACAGTTTTTACACCAAGTGCCTAATGCAAATATGGATCCAGCATTCATCGATGGCACAGGCTTGGGATTTCTTTCATATGATCTTTTTCCATCCACAGCCTGGCAGAAGTCAAGATTCCCTGCCTCTCTGTCCCCAGGCCAGCAGGCCAGGTTTTCTTCCACTGCCTTTCATAGAAGGCTGACTCCCAGTTTTACCCAGGGCATTTAATTTCGGACCCCTGCTCTGCACAGACCTGAGGCTTCATGTTGGGTTCCTGCCCCAGCTTTATAACATGAGCTCTAAAACAGCAACATCTTAAGGAGTGCATTTCTCAGGGACTTCTTAGATGTGCTTGAACTTAATTCTGTCTTAGCAATGAAGTCCTGTGTCCTCTGATCCACAGCCGTATATCCCTGAATCAGATCATCTTCATGGACCACCTGGCTGCGGCAACTCGCCACACTGACCTCTTTCTTCCTGATACCTTTGGTCCCTCCTTCTTCCTTTTGAGGTTGACTTTGAGTCTTCCTTTGTTTTGTTTTACAGTTTGTCAAATTGTTAACAATTTGCCAGCTTTTCTATATGTTCAAGGCAGAAAGAAGGATTTCCTTTGCTCAGTCTGCCGTAGTGATAAGAAATGTTCCCCTCTTTTACTTCCACCTTATCCTATTGTAGAAGTCACTAGACTGTGATCTCTGTTTTAGGATGTTTGTGGCAAAGTGGACGGTCCCAGTCACTTTTCCTTATTTATTTTTCCTTTCTAGGTTTTGGGGTTTCACAGACCAAAGCCATCATGACTCTGGTCTCTGGGATTCCAATGGGCCCACCCCGGCTTCCGCTGCAGAAAGCCTCCCGGGAGTTTATTGCTGCTGCAGAAGTTAAGCTGAAGAGCCTGGATTTCCTTTCTTCCACTGAGTTAAAGGATGGAAGCTTGGAATCCTGGAGCTAGTGCCTCTCTGTCAAATCAGAGTGTGTGCGTTGAATGGTGCATTTATTTCTCAAGGACTTTTTAAATGAACTAAACTCTTTTCTAGCAAACAAAATCTCACCCCAATCAATAAGGATTTAAGTGCCTTCTAAGATCCTAAAAATACTGTATTTTGTGAAGGGGTAAAAACTCTAAAAGGAGTCATGAGCCCTAAGTCATTCAATATTTCACAGAATTTTTGTGGAGAAATTTCTGCTTATATGGATGAAATGGAATCAAGAGGAAAAAATTATAATGATTCATCTCATCGGCCTTTAGGAGCCCCCATTATCTTGATTTCTGATTCTTGATCCTATTTTTAATTTTTTAAAAAATTTTAAGCCACTATAATGTACTTTGATTTTAAATAAACGCTCATCTGGAACCTAGGACAACTCTGAGCTACTTCATTTAGGCAGGTACCCTTACTTGAGTGCCAAATTACAATGTGACTCAACTCTACACAACTGTTAACACAGCAGCTCACTTGCTATTCAGTCTAATTCTAGAATATCTGCTTTCAAATTAACTGTGATATCAGTTTTCCCCCAACACACTGCGTTAGGTGAAGACTTGGTTCAGTTCTTACCACTCAAAGGCCCATTAGAGTAGCTTTTCACAGAACAAAGAAAAGGTGCTCCCCAAAGATGAACTCAAGTCTCCACTTCTTGCTATACAAAGAACTTTTCAAAGCTCAAAGTCTAAACTGAAGAGCTCTCCACTGGGCACCACACACTTCCCCTTTCCCCACAGGAAGTGAATGGCTTCCCCACAGAAAAAAAGTGGATCCCCGACAGCGCCCTGAATGCCTGGAAGCAAAGGCCAATGTCCCCTCAATGGGGAGGGGACAAACCCCCTCAATGGGTTTATTCACAGATGTAAGGGTCTAACGGTTATTTCCTGGTCACACTTCCAGCACATTTCTTCAGTGAAGGAAGATTTGGGGAGGACCCAAAAATTTCACTCAAGCTTTCCCTACATACCTTCTTTATTCTTTTCTTTCTCGATAGTATGGCTGTTTAGTCTCCTTTCCAACAGACCCTGGTGAATGCTTCATAGTAACAAAGCCAGTCAACTCTTGGTGACTGTAAACCTGACTCTTCAGTCTATCAATTACTGAGGATTTTGTCTTTGTTTCGTCTCTGCTGAGTCTGCTCGCTGGCAAAAGGAAAGTATTTGAAATTCGTATCCGTTTACTCTTTAATCTCTAAAAAGAAGAACTTTTTCAAAATGAGAATTTGAAATTATCTGTGGATTCAGTTACCATTGTCAATTGATTAACTAGTTAAGGGTTGTTATAGTTATGGCTCCTCACTCCTCTTTTTGCTCAGGAATGACATGTGCTGTTTCTCATATTTCTGTCTCCTTCAGGAGTAAGGCGTCAGAATAAGAAATGGAACTGCAGTGGTTTATGTGAGTTTATAGTCTCTCATTGAAACTTTTCTTTGCAGCCATTAATTTCCTAAAGGAAGAAAAGGGAGGTTTTTCATTCTGAGGAGGTCCTATCCTTAAATATATTAAAGCCAAATTAATTTTTTCTATGAAGATAAATCTTGGATATCCACTAGCCAAGATTTCTTTTTTTTCTGTTTTTCTGAAGCCAGTGCTTGGAGAACTTTGAAGATGGTTAATAAGATCTTGTAAACACAAAGAGAAATAAGATGATTTTTCTTCAGTGACCAGGGTTGAGTTTAGCTGTGTTCTAACATCCAGCTCCTTGGAAATAAATGAGTGTTACATAGTATAGTTACTAATAATGCATTTAATCAAAGGTAAATTTTTGGAACATTATGAATTTACTGTTACCTTTGAGTTTAGTTTTTAATACTAAAATAGTGATGTGAAATACTTCACTCAGCACAATGCTAAAAGCAGATTTTTAACTTGTTTCAAGACGGAATTCTGAGATTACTTCATTGGGGATGGTGGAAAGACAAGTGATTCCAGGGATTGGTTTTACTTAGGATCTCTTGGGTTTATTCACAGATGTAAGAAAATGCCACGGTGTGGGGGGGCACTGGTGGAGGTGGGGAGTGGGTAATGCATGCTCTTCTCCAGAAAGGCTGTTTGCTACAACTTGAGAGAAATTTCCTCTTTATGATCACCTGAAGGGCACATAAAATCCCTCTGTCAGGAATCTGGAGCCTGAGAGAAAGCTGAGTTGGGCTGGGCTAGGCCAAGGGGCATTCTGAAATGAATGCAGTCCAAGACCAGGCACCCTCCTGGGCTCACTTGGGCTTTTCAGATAAGGAAGAATGGAGTGGAACTTACACGCCTGTCAAAGCAAGAGGAGCAGAGAATGGATCTAACCCATTTAACCACTGACCTTATCACATGCTCACTCAACTCCCATTTCTTTTTTTTTCTTTTTTTTTTTTAAAGATTTTATTTATTTATTTGACAGACAGAGATCACAAGTAGGCAGAGAGGCAGGTAGAAAGAGAGGAGGAAGCAGGCTCCCTGCTGAGCAGAGAGCCCGATGTGGGGCTCCATCCCAGGACCCTGGGATCATGACCTGAGTTGAAGGCAGAGGCTTAACCCACTGAGCCACCCAGGCGCCCCCTCAACTCCCATTTCCTTCAGTTACACGGAGAAGGAATCTTAGAATCAAAATTATATTAACAGGAGAGCTAAGCCCTCGGTAGAGGTGGGACATCACCTTGCCCTTTGGATTTCTGGGGCTGAGAAATGGCTACTTGGTGGACAAAATAACTAACCCAAATCCTGTTTTCTCTCCCAACCCCTTTGGTGACTCTTGAGAAATCATTTGGACACTTCTTCAGGACACTTTGGTTAGACAACCAAAAGAAAAACCTTACAGAAATTTCCTAAATCTTAACCATGCAATCACTAAACGTAATAGAATGGATCCCACAAAGTGTATATAGAACCTGTATCCAGCAGGACTTGTTGCCGGTATCTGTACACCAGTTACGTGGAGTGTCCAAGTTCTGTGCCACATGGACCACCTTGGTGCTTGGACATCATATTCACCTCCCATGTATTTTCTACACAGCAGATAGAATGACCTTCACCGATGCCAGGTTGCCAGACTTGAGCCAGATGTTGGATGAGGCCCCGTAGGCCCAGAAAATCTTTTAAAATACCAACTTTTGGTGCGAGGGACAGGCCTCTCACCCATCAGCAAGCACGCATAACAAAATTACCACTGAGATCCTGGAAGTGGGCTTCCACTGATGGGCAAGCGTATCAGGGACTCAGAGTGATCTATATATAGTCTGAGTTCACTTGGCCCCATTTAAGGTCCCCTGCCTCGGGTAAGAGTAGGTGGCACAAGGACTATCCACCAAATTCCCGGGTATCCTTGGACTGCAGAGCAACAAAGTGATCCACCTCAGGGCTCGAGGAAATAGGCACATCTAAACCGTCTCTTACTAAGAGCTGCAGGTAATACTCACCAGCCCGGGCGGTCTGCAGGTTGCTGTTGCCATGGGGGCTCTCCAAAACATTGACCCAGTTGGTATCGTCCTTGTTCTTTCCCTAAGGGAATAACCTCCATCAGCTTTGAGGTCCCAATTCGAGCAGCCATCCTGAATCATCCCACTGAGTATTCTCTACCTTTTGCTCTCACACCGGTCTCTGCAGAGATCACTGGGTCTGGCCAGAGGATGGTGGTGCAGGAGAAGAGAGACTAACTCCCACAAAACCGAAGGAAGTGTCTCTGTGTCCCTTAGACTTCATGCGAGGTTAGAATCCTGGGAAGGAGCCACACAGGTGAGAAGCACAGGGTGCATTCCAGGTGGGAGGAGCCAACGATCCGACAATTCCAAGCCACAGCAGAGTCCGTGGAGTGTGAAGATCTGAACAGAAGCCAGTGGGCCAGAGTTCAGACACCAAGGAAAGAATAGGAAGGAGGAAGAGCTTAAAGGAACCAGAAGGAGCCAGTTCCTGTAAGGCCTTGTAAGTCATAGGATCGTTAAACTAAACATGTTATTCTGCACTTTGGACTTTGAGTGTAAAATAACTATAAGTCACCCAGAAGATTGAAAAATGGGTTAAGGAAATGGTGCAGAAGGAAGAAAAGTTTACAATAAGCCTTTATTACATTGCAGCTTATGTATAACTATATATATTGTTACAAGTTATTGTTATATAAACTTATTTTGTGGGAAAAATTGATATATTTTTCTATCTAATTTTTGTTTTCTTGGGGTCAGGTCATATGCATGATTTTTCTGGTTAAAATTAAGCAAAATTTTTTTTTTAATTTAGTGGCTTTTTATCTATTTAGCAGTGAGGTGAATTAAACATGAAGGAAGGATAGGTACACTCAGTCCGTATCAGATAATTCTAACATTAAAATACGTGCAAGTACAATTTTGCTGGCCATTTTGTTTTTTGTTTTTTTTTCTGCTGATGCTCATGGTACTTTTTATCCTCACATTTTGTGATTTTTTAAAAGATTTTATTTATTTATTTGAGAGAGAGACAGTGAGAGAGAGCATGAGCAAGGAGAAGGTCAGAGGGAGAAGCAGACTCCCCATGGAGCTGGGAACCCGACGCGGGACTCGATCCCGGGACTCCGGGATCATGACCTGAGCCAAAGGCAGTCGTCCAACCAACTGAGCCACCCAGGTGTCCCACATTTTGTGATTTTTAAATGTTTTTATGTACAGTGGAAACTTATATGTAATAATCATTTCAAGTCTGGATGGAAAATGCGTTATACCAAAGAGGATATGATTTTTTTTTAAGATTTTATTTATTTATTTGACAAACAGAGATCACAAGTAGGCAGAGAGGCAGGCAGAGAGAGAGGAAGAAGCAGGCTCCCTGCCGGGAGAGAGCCCGACGTGGGGCTCCATCTCAGGACCCTGGGATCATGTCCCGAGCCAAAGGCAGAGGCCTTACCCCACTGAGCCACCCAGGCGCCCTGAGGATATGATTTTAATTCATCCAGGTGATTTATCTCTTCTGACTAGTGACCAGTTTAAAATAATTGACTTGAGATTTGGGGGAACATCACAGGAAGTGAATCTTTCTCCCCTTACCCAGCGTCTGGTTTGTAACAGACAAGCTTCCTTAATATGCTCCTCCTCTGGGTTTGTTTTTTGTTATTTTTGTTTCTTGATTTATTTTTTTGTTTGTTTTTGTTTTATCGTTGCTATTGCTCTTCAATTTTCACTGCAGGTGTAAGACATTCTGACTTATGGGTACATTTCAACCTCTGCACTTTGGGCACCCTCCAGGCCTTGTCTCCTTTCTCCTAAGCCCCATGCAGCTTTCAGTGAAAGGAATCTCAAGTCCATCAGGGATCAGCAGACTCTGATCAGGGTAGGTGCTTACATCAGGGTTCTCTTGCCTCTTTAGATGCATTTTTTCCCTTTCACTTTGGTTTACCTTTAAGGCATATTTTTACTTTGTTGGCAGAATAGCAATGCGTTTTTTTTAAAATTCAACATTTTTTTAATTATTTTTTTCATTAGGTTTATTTAGAGCATCTCCATTTTTTTTCTAAGTTGTTGGAGTCTTTCACTTTAGATGCCTTTTTTAAATAGAGTAAATTTATATTTTGCTGTGTTCCAATCTAAGAGTCATTTTCTCTTAATAGATGACAATATCCCATTTACTTTCATTGAAAGTTTTAAAAAAGGAGTGGGGGAACCTGGGTGGCTCTGTCAGTTAAGCGTCTGACACCTTCTTCTTTTTTTATTTTTTTAAAGATTTTGTTTATTTATTTGATAGAGACAGAGCGTGCAGAAGTAGGGTGAGAGAGGTAGGCAGAGGGAGAGGGAGAAGGGGAAGCAGGCTCTCCACTGAGCAGAGGGCTCAATCCCAGGGCTCAGTCCCAGATCCCTGGGATTATGACTTGACCCAAAGGTAGATGCTTAACCCACTGAGCCACCATGCACCCTGCTCTGACTCTTGATCTCATAGACATGAGTTCAAGCCCCACATTGGGCTCCATACTAGGTGTGGAGTCTACTTAAAAAAAAAGGAGGGGGGGAGAGAAAAAAAAGAAAGTTTTTTTAAAAGTAGTTTGGAAAGGGAAACATATTATTTTGTTCATAAAATATAGTACATTCTGTACTAGTATCCAGTAGGAAACTACAAATTCTGGGTATGTGAAACTATTTAACACTGAAAAAGGTAAATTCTCACTTTCTTATAGAAATGTATTAGTATCCACGAAAGCTGGTATAAGCAAGCAACAAAATGCTCCAATATACAAATGCCTGGGGAATAAAGCCCCCCGCCTTGATATGGGAACCATTAAAGCAACGTGAATATGGTGTTTCACGGGCTATATAAGTAAGAAGCAAGCCAAACTGTAAACTAAATTTAAACAAATTCCTATAGAGTAAAGGCAGAGAAAGCAAATATCATTGTAAAAGCAGAACAAAGCAAGTTGCAAAATCCAACGTACTTGAATAAACAAATGGCTCGGTAGAAACTGGTACAACAGGTACCAAAAAAATAACACGTGAATGATTTTTAATGTCATGTTTGCTTGTAAAAGAACAAATTTTCACTGATAAATATGCACAGCAAGCCACAAAAATGAGTTGTGATAGAAATTGGCATTTCAATGAATACCATAACTATGTAACAAGGAAGAGGATAATTTTAAAAGTATCAGCTGTGTTACATTCATCATCCTCAAAATCTAGACCATCGTTTCTGATGGAATCCAGCTTAGGTACTTCATCTGTGACGTTCACTACACTAAACAACTCATCAGTCCTTTAAATCTCAAGCTGTTATTAGTAGCATTATTAACTCCACTTTTAATAAATTGAACTGTCATCTTACTATGTTGTATGTGCTGTGTCTAGCGTCTCTCAGGCCCTGCCCTCATGGTCTCCAGCTCCTTCATGTGTGCTCGGGTAGTGGGCCCTCACAGTTCCACTCAGCAGCATCTCTCTCTGAATCCACGGCACCAAGTTTGGACTTAATGTCAGGCCAAAGCCTCCCTGACTTTCAAGCCATGGGCAACTGTAATAACATATTTAAAACTAAATCTTAGGGGTGCCTGGGTGGCTCAGTCGGTTAAGCAGCTGCCTTGGGCTCAGGTCATGATCCCAGGGTCCTGGGATCCAGCCCCGCATCAGGCTCTCTGCTCAGTGGAAAGTCTGCTTCTCCCTCTCCCTCTGCCTGCTGCTCTGCCTACTTGTGCTCTCTCTATCTCTCTGTCAAATAAATAAATAAAATCTTTAAAAAATAATAATAAAACTAAATCTTAGAAGATAAGATTCTGTGACTTGTTATTTTATTAACAAAACTAGTCCAGTGGGCAGAGTATGCATCCCTACTGTAATGTCCTTTGTTGGTATGTTTCGTCCCTAACGACGAAAAAAAAAAGTGACGGTGGCCCGTCACTTTTTGTGCTCTGGGACATACTGATCGCTGCAGCTCACCCTGGATTCCTTATCTGTATACTCCTTGCCATTTCGCTCTAGGTGGAGCCTAACGTCTTCAGCCATGCACGGGTGCTGAACAAAAGGTAGTTTTCAGATGTCTGTTTTTTTGGTTATTCTTTTTTCTTTAGGGGGAAAAAAGTTTTAAATATGGTATATGTTAGGTCCTGAATTTTATATGCTTATTTATCTATTCTTTATAGTTAATGATGTTTCCTCAAATTTCTGAGATGCTCTTGATTGTAAGACATCATTTGATAAAACTCTGAGGAACAAAAAAAAAAGTTACTGATGAAGTAGAATAGGTCATCTCAGTCTAGAGATATGGAAATGTTTCTAAAAGTATATTTTAGAATCGATACAACTTAGCATCTTCCCATTTTAAAAATGAGGTAACTGTGGCAAAGAGAAGTTAGATACCTTATGGTCACGCATGGTCTGTGGCAGAACCAGACATGAATCTTAACTGGGTAATACCAGGCTGTATTTCACACCGAGAATCTTAAAACTGTCCACTTTTAACAATACCTCTTAGCTAGTGTTGTTCCTAAGAGTCAAGGCCGAGGACCTACAGATGCAGTGGAGAGTTGGGTCTGATAGACTACAAAGTGACAAACAGTACACCATGGTTGTATGACAGGCAGAGTTGCTCACGGTTATATGAGCTCAGATCCCGGCTCCATCGTTTACTATGTATACAACCTACAACATTTTATTTAACTTTCCAGCCTTTCAGTTATCTATAACATGAGAATTAGAATATCTGTCTCCTGATGTTATGATCTGTTTCCAGGTTAGTATGGGGATCACATCAAAATATACATATGAACTTCTTAGAATAGTATCTGGCACAGCGTAAACACAATGAAGTATTTAGTTTTCATAGCTATCCAAGGTATTCAGTTTATGCTCTTTATATAACAGAGAAATATTCCATCACTGCTAAACCTTTTAACTAATAATAGCTGGCAAAATAAAGTTGAAAATAATACTAAACCCAAGGAAAGGACTGCAGTAGGAATTTGCGTTTTTTCTTTTTTTTTTTTAAAGATTTTATTTATTTGACAGAGATCACAAGTAGGCAAAGAGGCAGGCAGAGAGAGAGGAGGAAGCAGGCTCCCCGCTGAGCAGAGAGCCCGATGCTGGGCTTGATCCCAGGACCTTGAAATCATGACATGAGCCGAAGGCAGAAGCTTAACCCACTGAGCCACCCAGGTGCCCCTGCATTTATTATTAATGGAGCCACCATGACGGTGCCTCTTTCAGAGTTTATCTTATGTTGAGAAGTTTTTACTGTGTTTCCATCCAACTGCAGAGGGTAGAAAATAAAAAAATATCTGTGAGCTCTTTAAATGAGCCATGTGTGACTATTTGAAACCGTGACTTACACAATGAGAAAATGCCTTTTGCTAAGTGCTTTGAGAAGAAAAAGCAAGTCAAAGAGGAATGGGTGAGAAAAGGGAAAACAATGAGTCATCACCACTAAGAGATGTGTGTATGGGATAGGGAGATATGTGACAGGACTTTGTGTTAAAAATGTCACTCTTGGAGCACCTGGGTGGCTCAGTGAGTTAAAGCCTCTGCCTTCAGCTCAGGTCATGATCCCGGGGTCCTGGGATCGAGCCCCGCATCGGGCTCCCTGCTCAGCAGGGAGCCTGCTTCCTCCTCTCTCTCTGCCTGCCTCTCTGCCTACTTGTGATCTCTGTCTGTCAAATAAATAAATAAATTCTTAAAAAAAATTTTTTTTAAATGTCACTCTTGAAGCAGTGTGATGAATAGTCTGGAAGACAGAAATGGGGAACACGTAAACCATTCGGTGGCCTGTTGCAATTGGTACCCAGTGGTAAAGCCCTAAGGGTACTTACAGGTGGTAGCAAGGAATGAAAGAATAGACAGAACCGAGATAGAGAAGCTAATTGGATTTGTTATTTATTCCGTGTAACAATATCACCCCCAAATTTAGCAGCTTAAAACTGCAAACATTTGTTAATTCACAGAGTTTCTGAGAGTCAAGAATCCAGGAGCAGCTTAACGGAGTGGTTCTGGCTCAAGTGTGTAACAGGGTTCTAGTAAAGCTATCGGCCAGAGCTTCACTCATCTCACATTTCAACTGGGGCTGGAGAATCGGGTTCTGGGTTCACTCACATAGTAGTGAGCAGGCCTCACTTCCGGGCTGGCCGTTGGCCAGAGGCTTCAGCCTGCTTCCTCTGGAAAGAGAGAAAGAAAGAATGTGCCAGAGCCCAAAACAGAAATCATAGTCTTTTAGAGCAATCTCAGGAGTGACCTACCATCCCTTTCTGTATGCTAGTCGTCAAAAAGCCCAGTGCTAATACAATGTAGGATGGGGATCAAACTTGGCATCATAAAATGTGTTTACTCTTCCTAAGAGCAAATAAGACCAGTCTTTTTTTTTTTTTTAGTAAGATTTTATTTATTTTTGAGAGAGAGAGAGAAAATGAACACAAGCAGGGGGAAGGGTAGAGGGAGAAGTAGACTCCATGCTGAGAAGGGACCCTGATGCGGGGGACTTGATCCCAGGACCCCTGGATCATGACCAGAGCCGAAAGCAGATGCTTAAACGACTGAGCCACCCAGGTGTCCCAGGACCACAGTCTTTTTAATGTTCTACCAAGAACGTGACCTACAGAAATGTGAGGTAATGAGTAAGTGTTGAGTTAAGCCACTAAGTTTATACTAATTTGTTATATAGCAATAGAAAACTAAACTTTGAGATGGTTTTGTGGAAATGGTACAATCTATATTTTCTTTTCATCTCTGAATTTCTTCTTTAAAAGGCTGCCCAAGGTCTTTTAAGTTCTTCCAAATCATAATCAGAAGACTCAACTATTCCTAAGCCCCCATTATTGATAATAATTGAATTAAAGGCTACAGAGCTGGGGCCACATTTTAATAATTGTTGAATATTGTTTTGTTGAAAATCTAATACTGCAAGCTGTTCAAAGGGCTGTGGTTTGCCCCATGACAGACGAAAACTAAAACTAAAAACAGAGGAGCCAAAGACATAATCAAGAATGTTCAAGTTCAGGGTGCCTGGGTGGCTCAGTGGGTTAAGCTTCTGCTTTCGGCCCAGGTCATGATCTCAGGGTCCTGGGATCGAGCCCCGCATCGGGCTCTCTGCTCAGCGGGGAGCCTGCTTCCTCCTCTCTCTCTCTGCCTGCCTCTCTGCCTACTTGTGATCTCTCTCTCTGTCAAATAAATAAATAAAATCTTAAAAAAAAATGTTCAAGTTCATAGCAACTTTATTCATATCAGCCCAAACTAGAAATGACTCAAATGCCCATCATCAGGGGAATGAAAAAACAAATTGTGAATAATAAAACGGAGTACTAACAGCAATTAAAAAAAAAAAGTACATGCATGAATCTCAAAAATATTATGTGGAGTGAAATAAGCCAGATGCAAAACAGTACATCATTCCACTTCCATGAAGTGATAAAAGTCAGAATGGTGTGATAAAAGTCAGAATGGTAGTTACCTCTGAGAAAGGACACCAGAGAACTTTGTGGGTGATAGAAATGGCCAAGATCTGGATTAGGGTAGTAGTTCTATTGGTGTACACACAGGTTTAAAAAAAAAAAAAAGAGGGGTTGTAAATGTAAGGGTTGTTCATCTTCACGTATGTAAATACCTCAGTTAAAGGGATGGTAATTAACTGAATTAATTATGTATGAAAATTTGGGGTGAGTCATTTTAGTATAGTCTGTATATTTCTAAAAACGTGGTGATCTGCCAGAACAGTTCACCCGCTTGGGAGGGTTCAGGAAAGACTCACGCTTGTGGCCTATTGTCAGTTAAATCACAGACCTTTCTTATAGGGGATTGACTAAAAGTGGATCAGAAGGAATGAAATAAAATGCAAAAACTGTGGCCACCAGCTCTGGTTCCAAGGGAGGAATTTGGATCATACGGAGAAATAACAGCCATTTATCCCCCACTATCCTCTCCTCCCAAATATCCAGTTATCTGTGCTGCAGACCTCTCCTACTCAGAGCTTAGGCCTTTACTCTAAAGAGTTGCCTTGGCCTGTGTACAGATTCCCCTTGGAGAGGTCTTGTCTCGAACTGATAATCTTTGGAGCTCCTTGGCTGGGAAGATCATGGTGCTTAAGGCATTTTGAGAACAGACACTGTTCTGTTTCAAACTTTATCCAGCCCTACCTGACTTGACTTGTTACCTCTTTTCCTTCTTACAGGGGCATATAAGAGCCTGCACTGTTCTCCTGATTCTCACATGGGTTTCTTCTTGTCTGCTTTTCAGATGTTAGCTTAAATATTACCTTCTCAGAGATAATATTTTTAACCTCCAGTTTAAAATAGCCACCCGCTCAAATTCTATCCCAGCATTATATTTAATTCTCTGCATAGCAACTTATTATCAGTGAATATTTTACTTGCATCCTTTTTTATTGTCTGGCTGCTAAAATGCAAGCTTTCATCAAATCTGTAGCTCTATGTCTTCATTGGTTTTAGGGAATACTTCTTCAAATACTGCTTTTTCTCCATTCTATCTCTCTTCCATTTCTGAAACCTTAATCATATGTACATTAAACCTTTCACCATGTTCCATTTATCTTTTAGGTTCTTTTATGTATTTATCATTTGTTTTTTTCTGCAAGGTAATCTGGATATTTTCTACTGGTCTATTTCCGATTGACCAATCCTCTTTTCTGCTCTGTACAATCTGTTTTTTTAAGATTTTATTTATTGGAGTGAGAGAGAGTGTGAGAGAGAGCATGAGAGGGGAGAAGGTCAGAGGGAGAAGCAGACTCCCGATGGGGCTGAGATCCTGATGCGGGACTTGATCTCAGGACTCCGGGATCATGACCTGAGCTGAAGGCAGTGGCTTAACCAGATGCCCTCTGTATAATCTATTAACCCATTAATTGAGACCTGAATTTTGGTGATTCTATTTTCACTTCTAAAATTTCTATTGATACTTCTCATTTATTTCAGCTCTCTGTAAATTATCTTCCAATGTTTTCATATATTTTCTTGAACATATTAATCACAGTTTTTATAAAGTCTCTGATAATTTCAATACCTGAATCATTTATGGGCACATTTTTGTTACATTTTCTCCTCTTGATTTTCAGTCATTTGGCCTGTCTCATGGCTTGCCTGGAAACTTTTTTTTTTTTTTTAATTAAATTTGGCCTTTAAAAAATTGTACAAGAAATAGGTCATTCTGTCTTCCTCTTCTGGCAGAAAGAGAAAGATAAAGCACTTTGGTCCAATGAGGAAGCGAGATGATTTAAGGCTGGTTTTCATTCCCCTAAGTTTGTCCTTCCTTTTAGAATGTACCTCTGCAGGGGTTGTCAGATGAAAGCCTGGTCTCTCTTCCTTGGTGAACTCTAGGTTTTGTCTCTCTAGAACCATAAGCCTCCTGAACACTCTACCTAGCTTTTCAGCCCTGTAGCCTGTTTTCTATGTGGCTTCTTGATCTCTTAGGAATCAGTAAATGTATCAAAGCAGCTTATCAAATGTATCAAATGTATCAAAGTGAAAAGTGACACAAAAGCTCTGCTGTTCCCTCTTTCCCAGGATTTTAGCCCCTCAGATATGAGCTGCCTTGCTTCTAATGCTTCAAACAGCTGCCTTATTTTGACTTTTTTTTTTTTTCCTTCAGATTTTGGAGTTGCTTCTGAGAGGACAGTTGATCTAATAAAAGTTACTCTATCACAATACAAGTCATCTCTAAATGCAAGTTCTATGAGAAAAATATCTCATCTGTCTTATTTATGGCTGTTTCCTCTAGAATAGTGCCTAGTACCAAAAGCAAAAAAGAAACAACAACAACAAAAAAAACAAGACCCTCAATAAACATTTATTTAACTAATATAAGAATTAGACCCTATATCTATCCTTGACATCTGTATTATTTACAGCCAAAGGAGCCCAGAATTGTTCTTGTCTCCCTTTTAAAATAATTTCTCACCCTTATTCTATTCTATTCTATTCTATTCTATTGTAGAATAGACATCCATTCTAATGTGTTTAATGTGTATCTTTTAAAAATTTTTAGGCAAAACATCTACTGTCTTTTTTTTTTAAAGATTTTTATTTATTTATTTGACAGAGAGAGAGAGAGAGATTACAAGTAGGCAGAGAGGCAGGCAGAGAGAGGGGGAAGCAGGCTCACAGCTGAGCAGAGAGCCCGATGCGGGGCTCAATCCCAGGACCCTGAGATCATGACCTGAGCCGAAGGCAGAGGCTTAAGCCACTGAGCCACCCAGGTGCCCTCTACTGTCATTTTAAATTTACATAAATGCTGTTGTATAACTTATGTTGTTCCTTTTTCTTTTCACTACCCCTGTGCCCTTAAGCTCTGTGTATATCCAATTCATTTCTTCTGACAGCTGCATTGGACTCCATGGTTAACATCCCCTGCATTTTATCTGTCTAGGGAAAGCACCAAATTGTCCCTAAGTCCCTGCCAATAGGAATAATGCTGTAATTAATATATTTTTAATCTTCTCTTACTTACACGAAACTTTCTTATATATTCATATACCCTGGCATTCAGGGTATATATACAGATATAGATATAGATATAGATATAGATATAGATATAGATATATATTCTGCCCCCTGATACATATATTTATCAGGGAGCAGAATAGTTTAATTTTAACATACACAGTTTGTTTGGCTAAGTAGTACCTGATTTCTCTCCAGAGTGGCTGTATTAATCTACTTTTTTACTAGCTGGCCTGGCGAATCTTATATCCCAACATCATCACCAACAGTCAACATTTGACAGTATTCACTTTCCTAACATTTGCTGGTCTAATGGGCATCTGGTGATATCTGTTTATTGTTTTCTTTGTATTTCTCCTGTTACTCATACTTTTGAGCATCTTGAATACACTTAGTGACCTGTTGGGTTTTCCTTTTCTGAAATTGCTTCTTGTCTTTTGCCCATTTTTTTGTGAGGATTGCTACATTTTTCTTGTTGATCTGAAGGAGTTCCCTGAATAGTTCAGAAGAGTTAATCATCTCTTGACAAGCTTAAACATCCCCAACTCTGACAACTATGCATTAACTTCACTGTGTCCTTTTTTGAGGAGCTATCCTTTAATATAATCAGTGACTTTTAATTTTTTGTCTATGGTTTGTACTTTTGAACTTTCCTTTTTTTAAAAAAAACATTTTATTTATTTATTTGACAGAAATCACAAGTGGGCAGAGAGGTAGGCAGAGAGAGGGGGAAGCAGGCTCCCCGCTGAGCAGAGAGCCCGATGCGGGGCTCGATCCCAGGACCCTGGGTTCATGACCTGAGCCGAAGGCAGAGGCTCTAACCCACTGAGCCACCCAGGGGCCCCTATTTTTTATTTTTTTAAAGATTTTATTTATTTATTTGACAGAGAGAGATCACAAGTAGGCAGAGAGGCAAGCAGAGAGAGAAAGGGGGAAGCAGGCTCCCCAATGAGCAGAGAACCCGATGTGGGGCTCGATTCCAGGACCCTGAGATCATGACCTGAGCCGAAGGCAGAGGTTTTAACCCACTGAGCCATCCAGGCACCCCAAGGGGACTTTTTGAAATAGATCTTCCCATTCACCTGTTTGATACCCGGGTCCCATGGATGTACTTGTGAGAGTGGCCTAAGAGTTTGGCCCATAGGAGACCTTGGACTGGATACCCTCCTGGAATGCAGACAGCACCCAACTTGTTTTCCTTCTTGGACTTTGCCTTTCTATTCTGCACTTCCACTTCTTTTGCCTTTTTATATACTCTTGATGTACACCTACCCATTTTAACCTAATGCATTCTGGGTTTGGAAGTGAAAAGAGTATAAGGATTCTGGGAGGACCCTGAATGCAAGGACCCCAGCCTATTCAGCAGGCCACTTCCTAAGACTCTAAAGTCAAGCTACCCCAGCGGTCAGGAAGGCTCTGTGAGCCTTTTACAAAGCAAACAAAACTTCATTCCTGTCTGGATACAGCACTGTCTATGGTACTATAAGAGTGTTGAAGGGTGCTGGTGTTCATGGGTGTATGAGTCTGCTCAAACTTCACCAGCACACTCTTCCCCAAGACATCATGACCCTACTTAAATCCTAGTTCTGGTTGCAGGCTTTCTTATTCCATTCCCCCATCCCCAACCCTCTGCTTATTTGAGAAAAAGAAGAAGAACAATGAACCAAAACATTCTCCCTCATTTCTCATCACCCATTTCAACTATAGGTGTTGGTGATTACCATCTCATTTTCCCTGGAAGAAATTTTGCCCCAGTCCATTGAGTTGGCAGAAATATCTAATGACATGAGAAACTTTGCTAGTATTTTTCTATATACCCCACAGATTGAATTTAATCCATATCCTTATAACTTTTATACCCAACTCCATAACTAAGTCAACTCTTCCATAAGTTATTTCTAGCCAAAAAGGTCAATGTGGAAGGTTAAGTAGTAGTTACACTGCTCTAGCCTGCTTTATTAACCTCAGTAGTCATCTAGACAGTCATATACTGGGAACATCTAGTTGTTGTATTGAAATCTGACCACACTGTACTTCTGGAGCAGGTTTTGGAAGTTTCATTTACAAACATTAAGCTCTAGTTGCTTGTTGCGAACAGCAAGCTACAAAGGTAAGGCCAATTATGGCCCACAATCCCCTTGGGACTGTAGGTCTCACGAGCAAGCCCCAAATTAATGAACCAACTCAATAATAAAATTTTACATAATCCTTGGAAAGATCCACTTCTGAAAGTTTTATTTATACTTGATACGTTGACACTTTTGCTGTATTCATTATCTGCTACAAAACATTTGTCAGCCATGTAGGCAGGTTGAATTCCCTTATTATAAATAACTATCGGGAACCTGCTGCTTTAAGCACCCTGAAAGGTACAAAGAAATAAAAAAATTAAGGTCTTTCTCTGATGATTTTACTCTTAATCGAAGACCGCGAACACATAAAGAAAATAAGAGTAAATGCCAAACTGTTATTTGGACTACAGGAGCAACAGAGTTTTAAAGGGGTTAATCACTATGAGCTCGAATTGAGAAAAAAAAAAAAAAAAAAGCAGTAAAAAGTGAAAAATCAGGATGGATAAGGTATGTTGGGCCCAAACAATTGAATCTCTGAAAACAACCCCAACTGGAAGTATTTTGTATTGTTGCCTTTATGGGAAGCACTACAGTTCAAAAATGTAACAATGACTACTACAATAGCTAAAGATACAAATTATTCCAAAGGTTCTGGAGACAAAGCTTATCCAGTTTAAGCAAACACAAGCTTGCACGTTTTATCCTCTCATCCAGCTGGTTTTTACCGAGCTCTTAAGATGCGCCACACACTGCAGTGAGTGGCCCCAGCTAGCCAGGCAGGTTTCCTGCCTTCACTGAGCTTCTTTCTTTCAGAAGACGTCGGCATTAGACTATCTGAATCACTACAATAACAAGACCTATTGAACACCAATTCTGTGCCAAGTACCCTTCATAGCACCTAAGATTTCCGGCTCCGTCTTCTACCCTTTATCTGTCATCAGCGGGAGGTCCCCATGATAGAAGCTATGAAATCTTTTGCTGCGTCAAATGCTTCAGGTCCCCACCGCTCAAAAACGTTCAAAAGCTAGGAACAAGGGAAGAATCTCGCCTCGAGCGCAGCAGGCCCAGCGCTGCAGATCTCCCTGGTGACCGCATGCGCCGCGGGGGCAAGGTAGTTGCGGCCCCGCCCCTCCCTCCGGGCGCCCTCCGCCCTAAACTCGCTTCTTGCGCATGCGTACGCGCACCGACCCCGCCCCCCTGGCGCCGCCGTCGGAGCCATTTCTCCGCCGCCTCCACGCGAGCTGCGGTGTGTTTGCCGGGTGTTTCTGACGAAGGCCGCGGCTACCGGCGGTCCTAAGAGGGCAGTGTTCTCGGACGCCAGGAAGCGGACGCCGGTAGGGGAGAGACGTCTTTGCTACCCGTTGAGGGGCGTGGGGCTCCGCGCTCCCGCAGCCGGGCTTTGTTGCGAAGCGCGGGCGGCGGTGGCGGGTGGGGGAAGGGGCGAGGCGGCCGCCGGGTTCCCGGATTGCGGGCTGCGTGCTGCTCGCCGCGCCACGCCTGCGCTGCCCGAGCCCGCGGTATAGACCCGTTCCCCACCCTCCCCCCCCACCCCAAGCAATGGCCAGTCTCTTGTCCGAAGGCGCCAGACCCCACTTCCTCCTCCGGCCTTCGCGCGGCGGAGGCGCTGTTGCCGCTGAGTGAAAGGGGGTGCCTGGCCGGGTGGTGAGCCCGCGGTGACGCCACACACACCTCGGGCCCTTCATCCATTCATTCCGGCCACAAAGACCAGGCGCCGTCCTGCGGGCTCGGTGGTGGGGCCGTGAACGGGCACAGCCTTTCCCCTCCCGCACGCAGGTTTCGGTGGTGGTGGGAGGTGACGGGGGAAACAAACGTCTGCAGGTTCAGTAAAAGGATTGAGGAAATGAAGCTTGTCAGGGGAGAAAGCTAGTTTCACCATGGTGGCAAGGGAAAGCGTTTCCGAGGAGGGAGACTTCGTAGCTGATACGTGGGCCCTGAGGTCGAGAATGCGTCAGCTCTGAAGATGCGGGGCGGGGGGGAGCGGAATGGCAGAGGTAAGAAGGGATTAGCGCTTGAGAACAGAGACTGGGAAGAACAAAGAAGGCCATCTTAGCGGAGTGCGGAGTATGGTGAGAGGAGTGACGAAAATGGATTTTCGGGTGGTCAGAGTGGAGACGGGGATCTAGATCTAAATTTCCAGAACGTTATTGCAGTAGTCCAGGGTGCGGTAGTGGTGGCAGGGATGGAGAGAAGCGAATGGATTGGAAACCTGTTTTGGAGGCAGAATTGCGGGTAGGTCCGGAGTCACACTACCTGGCTTGGAATTCTGGGTCTCCCGGTTAAGAGCTCTGTCTTCTCTCGGGGGCAAGGTATTCTTTGTCTCCGTTTATTCATCCGGAAAGGGGGAGATAATAATAGTCTTTTCAAGACCTGTACCCCTAGGGCAAATAATACATTAAATGTTAATAAAAATAATAATCATAATAAAGTTAACTTAAAAATGCTAAAAAAAAAATAATAGTCCTATCTGTGTAAGTATTGTAAGGGTTAAGGAAAATAGAGGATCCTCTAAGGTTACTGCCTGGGGCATTCTGAGGGTTCTCCCAAGGGATAGCTCTGGAGGATCTGGAGGGAGTTGTGGCAGGAGTAGCTTGGTGGATGGCGGTGCCATTTCGGGAGGTGGAAACCCTTGGTTTGAGGGAAGAAGGAACAGGTTTGGGGAGGAAACTTAAATTGTTTTTATGGAGACGTCAGGTTAGCATTTGCACATGAGTGCTGTGGTTGAATGAATTTGATTTTGGAGCTTTTAAAGAGAAAGGATGAAGTTTGCCGTATATATTTGGGCATCCCCTGTAGTTGATACTGAATATAATGGAGTTAGAGGAGACTGCCTAGGAAGGAAGGAATTTGATCGCGTAGTCCCTTCATATTTCATGGTGCTCATTCGTCCTGAGGTCTTGTTTTTTTAACTATTAAGGGGTGGAATTTACAGATGCATAGGAGCTTTCCTCAGCTTTTCAGTTAAAAGGATTTCCGCAGGGTTAGCCTGTGCCTACGGAGTAAGTTTATACTGGGGTCCGGTTTTATGATGTTAGATTTAAGTGCTAACAGAATGCACTGAACAGAAGACAAAGGTTTAATGCTAGTAATAGGGTTTCTTCTCACAGAAGGCCAATTTTTTTGCATATTTTTTTCTGGATCTTGCCTTTTTTAAAAAAAAAATAAAATTTACTTATTTATTTTTGAGAGAGAGAAAGAGAGCTGTCCTGTGTGTGCTGTGGGGAGGAGGACAGGGACAGTGAAAGAGAATCTCTAGCAGACTCCCCATTGAGCATGGAGCCTCACACAGGGCTTGATCCCACAACCCCGAGATCATGGCCCTAGGGGAAATAAAAAATCAGAGGCTTAACTGACTGAGCCACCCAGGCACCCTTCAGATATCTTTTTTTTTTTTTTTTTAAAGATTTTATTTATTTATTTGACAGAGATCACAAGCAGGCAGAGAGGCAGGCAGAGAGAGGAGGAAGCAGGCTCCCCGCCAAGCAGAGAGCCCGATGCGGGGCTCGATCCTAGGACCCTGAGATCATGACCCGAGCCGAAGGCAGCGGCTTAACCCACTGAGCCACCCAGGCGCCCCACCCTTCAGATATCTTGCTTTTAATTTAGATTCAGATTTTAGACTCAACAGGCTCCATATCTTTTGGTATATTTATAAATTGGATTAGAGGGAGAGGGTCAACAAGTATGGTATGGTACACACCAAGAAAACTTAATAACCTCAAATTTAAATGAATAGCAGGAACTAAACGAGAGATTTGGTACTTAACAGGTTGGTGTTTCTAGTCTAAGTACTGAATACTTATTGTATTTGGTCTTAGTACAGTAATATATGGCGTACAACTTTGAGGACAGTCTACTAGGCGATATCTCAGAATGAGAATAAACTCTGATTTACACACAAAGTGATTGATGACCGTTTCTCAATATAGTAGTTTGACTTTTAATTTATGCCTCCACAGTGGGTTAAGGTTAGGGAAAATTAAACATTCTATGCCCTTGTTTCTTGCTCTGTAGAGAGACAGTAATAGTATTTACCATATAATTTTATCTCCCATAATTTGAGGATTAAGTGAGTTAACACATAAGGTGCCTCTTGTAAAAGGTTGGACATTACATAGATTTTTATTTTTATTTTTTTTAAGATTTACTCATTTGAGAGAGCATGAGTGCACATGGGTGGGGGGGAAGGGCAGAGGGAAAGAGTCCTCAAGCTGACTCCTCTCCTAGCCCTGAGGCAGAGCCTGGCACTGGGCTCAGTCCCAGGACCCTGAGATCATGACCGCAGCTGAAATCCAGAATCAGCCACTCAACTGACTGAGCTATCTGGGCACCTCATAAAAAAATGTTTTTAAGAAAAGGTCAGGGGTACTTGGGTGTCTTAGTTAAGCATCCAACTTTTGATGACAAATGTAGTGATCTCAAGGTCGTGAGCCCTCCGAGCCCTCTGTCAGGCTTCAGGCTGAGCTTAAGATTCTCTCTCTCCCTCTCTCAAAAAAAAAAAAAAAAAAAAAAAAGAATCACTTGTAGTCACACAAAGATCACCATTTTGAGGGTTATTTCTTTTTTAGTCTTGATTTATGCATATATACTTTTATGTAGTTCAAATCGTGTAGTTTTGTATCCTACTTTTTTGTATAATGTCATAGGGGTTCTAATTACGTCATTAAAATTTTGTCATAAGCAGTTTTAATAGCAGCATGGTAGAATAGCATCTGTTTAACGTAGATTTTCAGTTAATTCCAGGTATTGGTCACTTGCATTGTTTGCTTTTATAAATAATGCGATTTAACTTTTGTTTTCTTAGGTTGGAAGAAGACACTTGAATCATGGGTGATGTTAAAAATTTTCTGTATGCCTGGTGTGGCAAAAGGAAGATGACCCCATCCTATGAAATTAGAGCAGTGGGGAACAAAAACAGGCAAAAATTCATGTGTGAGGTACTACAGAATGCAGTTTACATTTATGTGATTTTTTTTTTTAAAACTTATTTTGGTGTTAAAACTGTTTTCTGTTTGGAAACTGTGTTTTATGTTCTTTATTGTTGCTTGCCTGCTCTTTTGTTTCATTATAAATCATTTCCAAGTGAGCATTACTTTTAAAACCATCTGATAGGTAAATAATTCTGGTTAGAACATGTATCTTCCTCAGCTTCCACAGTACCAATAGTGCAGATTAGAAAAGTTGGATCAGCTGTTTTCAGTTTTACTAATTCCTGTAGAAAGTGGAGCAATTCTTGATTGCTTAAAGTCAAATTGCTTAAAATAAATACAAATGGAGAGCTTGTTCTTGGGTCTTATAAAATCAGATTTTAATGTGGAACATTCTGTTATAGAAGAAGAGAATATTTGAGCCACATAAATTACATATTTTTTAAGTCCCAGAATTAACCCAGGTCAATTTCTTCTAATACTTTCTTTTTTTTTTTTTTTTTTTTTTCTTTTTGGACTGTTAAAGGTTCGAGTGGAAGGTTATAATTACATTGGCATGGGCAATTCCACCAATAAAAAAGATGCACAGAGCAATGCTGCCAGAGATTTTGTTAACTATTTGGTTCGGATAAATGAAGTAAAGAGTGAAGAAGTCCCAGCTGTTGGGGTAAGTACTTAGGCAGGCCAAGTACCTGGGATGAGTTCCTGAAGATTTTGATTTTAGTCTGATTATGCACCTGACTTGTGGGCTTGGGAAATTCCTTTAATCTGTGTCTCTTTTGGTTTTATATATTTCATTCATTCATAAACTGATTTTTCAGAGCCTGTTGTGTTCTGTGTGCTTCCAAAGATAACTTTTTTTTTTTTAAAGATCTATTTATTTATTTAACAGATCACAAGTAGGCAGAAAGGCAGAGAGAGAGGAGGAAGCAGGCTCCCTGCTGAGCGGAGAGCCCCATGTGGGGCTCGATTCCAGGACCCTGGGATCATGACTTGAGCCAAAGGCAGAGGCTTTAACCCATTGAGCCACCGAGGCGCCTCATATAAAAATGAGGAAAACTTGAAGACACGGTGTTTACTCCCATTGAGAATTCCTTATTACATCAGAAAGAACATTCTATTTTATACAATGGCATATCATTCTTGTGTTTTTGATACCATGATTACTTCAATTATATTGTATAAGTATGCAACAGACTCCTTTCTAGTACTCTTTTCTTAGAGGTTAACTTTATTTCTCATTTAATTAAAAAATGAAAATTTTAGTTTTTACCAAGATGAATTCTTAACAATATAAAAAGATTCACATTATGATTTAAGTAAATACCTAAGGTAACTTAAATGAAAGATTGAGTGTTTGTAAAACCTTTAGGAATAATACCTGTGTCAGTTTTAACAATTTATTTTCATCGTGTTTGTATTCTGACTTATTTATAAAGGTTGATATAAATGTTTTATTTTCTTCCATTGCTTTGACCCAGAAGTTAGGAGACTTACTTTCTAGTATATGGTACCAGTAGATAATTGCAGTTGGTTGGCCCATATGCAAAATAAAGGGATTGGACAAGGTGATCTTGGAGATTCTTCATAGCTATGAAAAGAATGTTGAAAATATCTTTCAAATACTTGGAACATTGGCATTTGCTCCATCTGTTATGACCTGTTCTGTATCTATTAGCCTCTTCCTCTTTCTTAACGTGTAGGTTTACTTGTGACACATTTCTTATTTTTGTTTTATGTGAAAATGTTATTTTACCTTCTGTCCCACATATTTTCACTAGATGTAGAATTCTAGTGTGCCAGTCCCCTTTTCTTTTAGCACTTGTTTTCTTCCATTGTTACCTGATGAGAAGTTAATTATGATCAAATCATTTCCCCCTATATGTAACGTGTTATTTTCTTCCGTGGCATTAATTTTTTTCTTTGGTTTCCAGCAGTTTGAATATGATGTGATTAGGTGTGGTTTTCTTTGTACTTATCCTCCTTGGAATTTGCTGAGATTCATAGTAAATCTATGTCTTTTACAAACTTGGGGAATCTTTGGCTGTTATTTTTTCAAATACTTATTTTTGCTTCCTTTGTTCTCGTCTCTGACTTTTGGGACTCATGGTAAACTGTGTATTATCCCAAAAGTCCCTGAGGCTCTTTCTTTTTTCTTTCTGTTCTTCAGAGTGAATGACTTCTGTTGCTTATCTTCAAGTTCATGGGTTATGCTCTCTCAACTCCCTTTTGCTCTTGTCTGTCCATCCCGTGAATTTTTTATTTCATATATTGTCTTGTTTCCAGAATTAACAGGTTGTTGTTGTTTGTTTGTTTGTTTGTTTGTTTTTAAAGAGATTTTATTTCTCTGGTGACATTTCTTACTGTTTCATTCATTATAAGCATATGTTCATAATATGAATGAATTTTATGTCATTGAGCATAGTTATAATAGCTGTGTTAAAATTCTTGACTAAATCTGACATCTGGGTCATCTCAGGTTGGGTTCTTTTGATTGTATTTTCTCTTGAGATTTGTTTACCTTCTTCTCTGTATGTATGTTTTGGATTATATCTTTGGCATTGTGATACTTATATTCTAGAGACCCTAAATAATGTTATATTTCTCGAAAGATTGATTTTGTACTGTCAAGTGATTTGTTTGGTTGGACTTCTATGGCAGACACTTATCTTTTGGGTAAGAGCTCAAATCTCATTTCAGTTTTCTGATCCTTGCTAGGGAGCTTGGAGTTTGTCTTGTCCGTGTGTTGTTCAGGGGTTAGCCAGTGATTGGGGCAGAGTTTATACACAGAATTTGAGATTCTTCCTTTTCTCTTTTCTAGGATTGCTTTCTCATTTTCTAGCAGCCGTAGTTTCCCCAAGCTTACATTCTCTGATTGTTTAGGCCAGAAAGACTGGGTTTTCTTCAGAGTTTTAACTGTCTCACATGGTCTTCCCTTAGGCCAAAAGCTGTAGTAGACTAGAATTACAGCCTTTGCTATTCCTTGCTTTCTCATTTCAATTTTGATGAAGCTTCCAAGAATGAAGCAAACTGAACTGAGTCAACTTCTGAAGATAACACTTAAAAGAAGTTACTGGGAGCTGCTAATTTATATCATGACTGCTTCTTAAAATTTTGTTCAGGGATCTGATAAAATCTAGACCACTTAATATTTTTAAGGCCAAGCCCCTAGGGCACCACAGCTCTTTCCAGTTTTTGCTTATACACAACTCACTTTTTGTAGATAATTAAGCTGAAGAAGCCTGGGAATAAAGTTTGAAACAAGGTTAATAAAGTTCTTTGCATACCAAAAAATAAACTATCTTGTAGGCAGCATATAGGTGGTTCATGTTTTTTTATCCGCTCATTCACACTGTTGTTTGATTGGAGAATTTAGTCCATATACATTTAGTTATTAATAGGTGTGTGCTGGGGCGCCTGGGTGGCTCAGTGGGTTAATGCCTCTGCCTTCGGCTCAGGTCATGATCCCAGGGTCCTGGGATCGAGCCCCATATTGGGCTCTCTGCTCGGCAGGGAGCCTGCTTCCTCCTCTCTCTCTGTCTGCCTGCCTCTCTGCCTACTTGTGATCTCTGTCAAATAAATAAATAAAATCTTTAAAAAAAAAAATAGGTGTGTGCTTATGCCATTCTGTTCATTGTTTCCTAGCTATTTCTCTAGTTTCTATCTGTTCCTTTTCTTCCTCTCTTTGTGGTTTGAGGATTTTCTTTGTGGTATGCTCATACTCCTTTTTCTTTCTTTTTTTTTTTTTTAAGATTTTATTTATTTATTTGACAGAGAGAGATCACAAGTAGAGAGGCAGGCAGAGAGAGAGAGGGAAGCAGGCTCCCCGCTGAGCAGAGAGCTCGATGCGGGGCTCGATCCCAGGACCCTGAGACCATGACCTGAGCCGAAGGCAGCGGCTTAACCCACTGAGTCACCCAGGCGCCCCCATACTCCTTTTTCTAATGTGTATTTCAGATTTTTGCTTTGTGATCACCATAATACTTACATGTAGCAATGAATGTTGTTAATGTTTTAAGTCAGTAACTTAAGTTCTAAAGCACAACATTTTTACACCCCTCACCAGGATGTTCTGTATCTTTGGTGTGATAGTTTACACCTTTTTTTATTTTGTGTATTCTTTAGTTATTAAAATCAGTTATTTTTACTATTTTTGTTTTTTAACAAATATAGTATTTTTAAAATATTAATTTTTAATTTAAAAATATTACTTTAAATTAATTAATTTTAAAAATAAATTAGTAAAAATAGTATTTTTACTATTTTTGTTCTTAACCTTCATACTAGTTTTATAAGTAATTAACCTATTACTTTTATTATATATTAGCTTTTCCACTAAGGTTTATTCTTTCATATTTCTTCTTGTTACCAGTAAGTGTCCTTTGTTTATGGTAAAGACGTCCTTTTAAAAAGATTTCTTTTATTTGAGAGAGAGCACAAGCAGGGGAAGCTGCAAAGGGAAAGGGAGAAGCAGGCTCCCTGCTAATCCTCAGTCCCAGGACTCTGGGATCATGACCTGAGCCGAAGGCAGACAGTTAACCGACTGAGCCACCCAAGTGGCCCAAGAAGTCCTTATAATGTTTCTTGTAAGGCAGGTTTAATGGTAATGAATTATTATAGCATTTGCTTGCCTGGGGAACTAACTCTCTCTCCTTTGGTTCTGAATGATGACTTTGCCAGGTAACATATGTTCTTACTTGGAAATTTTTTTCCAGCCCTTTGAATATATCACGCTACTCCCTTCTGGCCCACAGTTTCCACTGAAAAATCTGCTCATGGATGGGGATTCCCATGTGTGTAATGAGATATTTCTCTTTTGCTCCTTTTTATTCTCTCCTTTCTTTACTTTTTGGCATTTTAATTATAATGTGTCTTGGTTTGGGTTTCTTTGCATTCATTTTTATAACCATCCAGGCTTCCTGGATCTGGTTGTCTGTTTTCTTTCCCAGGTTAGGAAAGTTTTCAGCCATTTTTTTCTTCAAATAAGATTTCTGTCCCTTTCTCTCTTTCCTTCTCCTTGAAACACAGTGATATTTTCCTGTAAGTCCCTTAAGGTATCAACATTTTTTGAGTTCCACCCCTGGCTTTGAGTTAACTGATCCTTTCTTCTTTTCCATCTGGTCTGCTATTTAACCCCTCTAGTGTGGGTTTTTTTTTTTTTTCAGTCCAGTTACTATATTTTTTTCATTCTCTGTGACTTCTCTAATTGGTACTTTCTTATATTTTCCATCTCTTTGTTGAAGTTCTGTGTTTGTACATTCTTCTCCCCAGTTTGGTGAACATCTTTATGACCGTAATTTTAAAGTCTTTATCAGATAAATTACATAGTTCCATTTCATCAGTTTTATCTGTTTCTTTCATTTGAAATATATTCTTGTTTCATTTTGTTTATGTTGATTTCTACTTCTCCCAAGTCTTGTAGTCATGTAGGAGATGAACTTTTTGTTTCAGCCCCAACCCAGCTCTTTGCTGTTTCTTAAACGTCTGTGCTTGTCCAAGCCAATCTGTTGTATTTTTAATAGCTCCTAGTAGTTAAGGATGTGCTAATAAGATCACTCAGTGTCCCAAAGAGTAGGAGCTCAGCACCTAGATTCAGGCAGACTAGAAGCCAGACCTCAGGCAGCAGCTTTTAAAAGTGTGTGACTATATATATGGTTCTAAGGTGCCAAAAGCATAAGCCCTGCTGGCAGAGCCAGCTAATCTAGAAGTGTTCCCTGGGCACCAGTTGCAAATATTTGGGCTCCAGATGAGTGTATAATTTCCCTTTTTTGGGATATACCAACAAGCTAGAAGAAGGCAGCGGAAGATCACCAAGATGACATCTATAGCATATGTTCTTCAGAGTAGCTGCATAGGCAGTGTGTGCCGAACTTGAAGCCTGCCTCTCTCACTGTACAGTGCCTGGTGTTGGTAACCTGCCAAGAACTGTTGCTCCAGTTGACATAGTCCCATAGGACTTTGCATTCCCAAGAATGGAAGCCCCTCTGGCCCTCCCAGAGCCAGGTGATTGCGGGGTATCCCTGGATGTTAGCTGCAAAAAGCAGATGCACGTAAAGCTTTCCTTCAGGAGACACTGGCACTCTGGAACACAGTAGAGGGAGATAGCACGTTCCTTCAGGGGTCTCTGGAAAGGAAAACAGTCACCCCCAGGTGCCTGTTTGATTAGAAGCCTACTCCTCAGACCACAGTCATGATAATTAGGTACAAATAGGCCTCCTTCACAGAAAGACAGCTCCTGGATCTCTTCCCTCTTCCTGTGGCATGGGTATGATAGCTGTTTAAAGAGCGATCTTCAGTAAACACGGTATAACATATACACTTGTCAGATCACTATGTTATACACCAGAAACTAATCTAACATCATATGTTGACTGTACTAAAAAAATTAATAGAAAAAAAGAATGCTTTCTCCATTGGTTATAGTCTCGTGGGACCCAGGAGTGTAAGCACACTGGCCACCTGAGCCAGGCAAAGTAGAGGTGTCCCCTGGCGGCCGTCATGAAATTTGGAGCCACAGACAGGTTCTTGAGCTCCTTTCTTTCTTCCTTCTTTTTTTTTTTTTTTTTTTTTTAGATTTTGTTTATTTATTTGATAGAGAGAGAGAGACAAGACATTGTGAGAGAGGGAACACAAGCAGGGGGAGTGGGACAGGGAGAAGCAGACTTCCAAAGGAGCAGGGAGCCTGATGCAGGACTCGATCCCAGGAGCCTGATGCAGGACTCGATCCCAGGATCCTGGGATCATGACCTGAGCCAAAGGCAGATGCTTAACAGCCAAGCCACCCAGGCGCCCCTGAACTCCTTTTTAAAGGGTAATGCTGATTATTACAGTCCTGTGTGATGGGAACACAAGCTTCCCTGGCCTCCAGAGCCAGGTGATAAAGAGGCATCCCCTGTGCAGCAGCCCCCAAAATTGGGGCACCACACACATGTAAACCTTCTTTTCTAGGAGATATTGGTGCTGTGAAGCATGAAAAGATAGTTCCCACTGGTCTCCATTCCTGGGTAGTGTTCCAGGAGACTTCTACATGTGTTTTTTAAAAGTAGATGCCTGTGCCTTGGGCCAAGATTTTACTGTAAGCTGGTGTCTCCTTCACTTTAAGTGTGGGTTCAGTTGGCTGCTTCTGAGCTGGGCCCTGGGACAGGGGACTCCAAGCGCATAAGCACTTTAAGAGGCTTTTTACAGATTGCTACCATCTTGCGGGTCTTGGAGTATAAACTCTGTTCATTTTTAAAATTAGGTGTTCTGGACACTTGTTTCAAGTGTATATAGTAAATCTTGAGGGTTGAATTCTTTGCTCATCAGGGAGGAGTGCCAGATTGAGTTCCCACCTGGCTGTGGGTTGCCACATCTGAAGTGGGGTTTATGGCAAGATTGCTCCAGCTTCCTACCTGGTGGGGTAGGATTTGTTTTTTGATGTGTTTTTTTTCCCCCCTTGTTTGCCTGGTACGTAGTCCTCACTTGGCTAGCTTTTAGATTCTTTTTTAATTTCAGAAACTGTTCGCAAATGTAGCTGTAGACTCAGTGTGTCTGTGAGGAAGTAGGTTCAGGATCTTCCTACATCACTATCTTGAACCAGAACGCTTGGTAGCCTAAAAAAAAATAATAGTTTAACTTGATATGCATTTCTTCTGTTATTTAGTAAATGGAATATTTCTTTACGATGTTCACTCTAATTTTTTTTTTTTGAGAGAGAGAGAACATGTGTACGTAAATGGGGTGGGAGCAGGGAGCAGAGGGAGAGAATCTTAAGTTTAGCCCAGAGCCGGATATGGGCCTCAGTCTCACAACCTGGAGATCATGACCTGAGCTGAAATCAAGAATTAGATGCTTAACCAACTGAACCACCCAGGCGCACCTAATTTTCTTCATTTGAATTGTCTGTTGGTTTATTTATCAGCTCATTTTTATTAATTAGGTATATTATGTATATAAGTTCTAGGCTTAAATGTTTTTACAGTGTTTAATACATACTAATTACAAAAATTTTGCAAAACATACAAATTGTAAAGAAGTTAGCATGAATGAATTATGTTATTGCCAATAGTTTTGGTTTTGCTTTGATATTTATTTAAAGATTTTATTTATTTGTTAGAGAGAGAGTGCACATGTGTACAAGCAGGCAGAGTGGCAGGCAGAGGCAGAAAGAGGGAAGCAGGCTCCCCACTGAGCAAGGAGCCGCATGTGGGACTTGATCCCAGGACCCTGGGATCATGACCTAAGCCGAAGGCACTAGCTTAATCAACTGAGCCACCTAGGCGTCCCTGCTTTGATATTTAAATGTGAATTTTAATTGCTAGAATACATGTTGCATATACTATTTGTATATGTATTTGTTTGTCTCACTTAATGTAGTACTTTTTTCAGATCATTAGATTTTCCTTAGAGCCAAGGTTATACACTACCATACACTTTTAATACCCTCTTACTTCTTTTTTAATACCAGTAGTCTTAACAATGTTTCAGGTATAAAATACGATTCAGCAGTTTCATAACATCACCTAGTGGTCATCAGGACAAGTGTACTCCTTTACCCCATCACCTCTTTACACCCATTCCCCCCACCACCACCTACCTCTCCTCTGGTAACCATCAGTTGGTTTTCTGTAGTTAAGAGTCTGTTCTTAGGGCGCCTGGGTGGTTCAGTCAATTAAGTAAGTGTATGTCTTCAGCTCCGGTCATGATCTCAGCATACTGGGATTGAGCCCACATTGGGCTCCCTGTTCAGCAGGGAGTTTGCTTCTCTGTCTTCCTCTGCCCCACTTTACCCCTCTTGTGCTTTCTGTCTCTCATGCTCTCTGTCTCAAATAAATCTTCAAAAAAAAAAAATCTGTTTTTTGGGTTGTGGTTCCCCCCCCCTTTTTATCCTTTGCTCCTTTATTTTGTTTCTTAAATTTCACATACAGAATTTTTTCTGTATCTCTGCTATTACCATTTTGATTACTATATGTTGTGGAACTCCTTTGATTGATTTTGTTGGGGGATCTCTGTGTCTTCTGGATCTAGATATCTTTCCTTTCCCAGATTAGGAAAGTTTTTAGCTGTTACTTCTTTAAGTAAATTTTCTGCCCCCTTTTCTCTCTCTTCTTCTGGGATCCCTGTAATGTGATGTTATTAATGCTTGATGAAGTCACTGAGTTCCCTCAGTCTGTCCTCATTTTGCATAATACTTTTTTTGCTCATTTGTTCTCCTTGATTACTTTGCATTACTCTGTCTTCTTGTTCATTGATTTGTTCCTCTGCTTCTTCCAGCCTATTTATTCCATCAAGTGTATCTTTAGTATATGTCCTGCCGAAGCGAGCACCAGCAAGTGTATTTTTAATTTCATTTATTGTGTTCTTCATCTTTGATTGGTTCTTTATGTTTTCTATCTTTCTTAAGGGTTCTCACTGATGTCCTCCACTTTTTCTCAAGTTCATTGGGTATCTTTTTTTTTTTAATCATTGAGTATCTTTATGATCATTACTTTAAAGTCTCGATCAGACATGCTACTTATATTTGTTTTGTTTATGTCTCTTGCTGTGGTTTCCTCCTGTTTCATTTGTGACATACTCCTCTGTGTCCTCATTTTGCCTACCTCTGTGTCTGTTTCTTTGTGTTCGGAAAGTCAGCTACATCTCTTGATCTTGAAGGTAGTGGGCAGAATATGCCCTTTTAATAAGGTGGCACTGGCCCTCTTCCACAGGGGATGTGCAGCCCTCACGGAGACCGAGCTGGCTGGGACTGTTCCATAAAGTGTCTGGAGGCAGGTGGTTAATACCCTCTTTGCCTCTACCTTCATCTTTAGTTGATCAAGAAATATGAAAAAGAAAATCCTCCCTGTTTAGTTCAGGCTGCTGTCACAAAGGACTATAGACTGGGTGGCTTATAAACAACAGAAACATTCTCACGCTCCAGGAGGCTGGAAAGTGTAAGATCGAGGTTCTGGCTGATCTAGTGTCTGGTGAGCGCACACTTCCTGGTTCATGAAAGGCTCTCACTATATCCTCATAAGGTGGAAAAGGTAGGAGAACTCTCTCTTTTTTTTAAGCCACCATTTCCTTTTATGGGGCCCCACCCTTGTGACCTAATAGCTTCCCAAAGGCCCCACCTCCTAATACTATCACATTGGAGTTTAGGATTTCAAAATACTGATTTTGGGGAGACAAATAATACCTAATGTCACTGAAAACCAGGAAGTTATCCCATTCATACACCTCAAGACGAAGAAGTTGTTTATGGCAGAAGAGAATGAGGTAGATAGAACAGGATTTTGGACCTGGAGTGGGCAAGGTGGTAGAAAGAAGGACAAGTCATCACTAGTGTTGCCCACAGTTTTGTTTAGTTTTGTTTTTTCCTGGGATTTGGCTATTGGACTGTCCCTATAGTATAAGCTGTACTTTGCCTTCACAGTCCTAACCTTGGAAGAGCACTGTGCTTCATCTTACACGTTATCTGTATAAAATCTTTCCATCAGAAAGATTGAAAGTAAAGACATGAGTAAAGCTATACCAGGCAAATGAAGTACAAAATAAGAGTAGCAGTGTTAATATCAAAGTAAACTTCAAGGAAGAAAGCAGAAAAGACAAATACTAGTTCACAGTATCTACCTATCTACCTAATATTAGAAATGCTAATGTGTATATTGACACAACTAAAATTGTAATGTGAGAAAGTAGCAAAAAATCCTAAACATTAGGAAATTTAAACACATGGTTCTAAATGAAAATTAAAAATTATGGACTATTTAGGTAACAATGTCAAAACTCTGGAAGGCCAAAGGAATTGTCATTTAGTCAAAAGAAATATCAAATACTTTCATTACTGCACAAGAAATAGTTTTTTAGATTAGTAAATGGGTTATTTTCTTTTTTTTTTTTTAGCTGGTAATTTTCAACTCAGGAAAATAAAACTGAGCAGGAAGAAATTAATAGAGATAAAATGAGAAATTGTAGAATTAAAAATAAAATTGATGAGATGAGTAAAAATCTTAAGTGTAAAACATAGTCTATCCCAAGTCTAAGAAAATTGTAAATAACTGTAGATTCATAGTCCTGTATTAAAAATTCATGTGGTAAGATAGATTTGAGAATTCCAAAACTTTAATATTTTAGAGAAGTAATATGGTGCACATGCCGTTATCTTATAATACCTCCAGCAAATCTGAAGCAAAACCTGGTAATCTTCTTGCTGTGTCATGTTAATGAGTACTTAAGAGAAAAGTACCTGTCTACTCAGTGCTTGACTTAATAGTGGTTTAAAAAAAGGATTTGAGGGGTGCTTGGGTGGCTCAGTCAGTTAAGCATCTCCCTTCTGCTCTGGTCATGATCTCAGGGTCCTGGGGTCAAGCCCCAGCCCCACATGGGGCTCCATGCTCAGCAGGGAGTCTGCTTCTCCCTCTCCCGGTACCCCTTCCCCCAGTTCATGGGTGCATGAGTGCAGTCTTTCATAAATCTTTTTTTTAAATTTTGATAAAATTAAATACTTATTACCAATAAAGTACTTAGGAAGTAGAGTAGAAAAGTACTTCTTGACATGTTGAAAGTATCATAAAAAAAAAAAAAAGTATGGGGCGCCTGGGTGACTCAGTGGGTTAAAGCCTCTGCCTTCAGCTCAGGTCATGATCCCAGGATTCTGGGATCAAGCCCCACATCGGGCTCTGTGCTCTGCAGGGACCTTGCTTCCTCCTCTCTCTCTCTCTGCCTGCCTCTCTGCCTACTTGTGATCTCTGTCTGTCAAATAAATAAAATCTTTAAAAAAAAAAAAAAAGTAGGTGCGCCTGGCTGGCTGAGTTGATGGACCATACAACTCTTGATCTCGGGGTGCTGAGTTTGAGCCCCATTTGGGTGTAGAGGTACCTTAAAAATAAACTCTTAAAAAATAATTTAAAAGATATTGAACACTGTACTAAAAGCAGTCATAGAGCAATGCTGTTCAAAATGTTAGGTGGTCATAAATACATAAATGCATGCACATTTAGAAATATTAATGGAGTTTTTGTACAAAAATTATTTCCAGTGGATTAGGGGAAAGAAAAGTAATATGGTACACATACAATTCTTCATTTTAGATAGTTTGAGATGCATTGAATTAAGGGAATTTCTGTAAAGTTAAGACCAATCATATCACCACCAATGCTGTAAATAAAAAAATAAGAGGGATATGTAATAGAGGAAAAAATGAAGTGTAAATATTATAAAGAAAAGGAAAAAATCCTATTCACTGTAATAATGAGAATTACAAAGAATTTTAAGAGTATATAGTTTGTGGGGTGCCTACGTGGCTCAGTGGGTTAAAAAGCCTCTGCCTTTGGCTCAGGTCATGGTCCCAGGGTCCTGGGATCATGTTCTGTATCGGGCTCCCTACTCATTGTGGAGTTTGCTTCTGCCTCTCCTTTGCTCCTTCTCTCTTGCTCTCATTCACTCTCTCAAATAAATAAAATCTTAAAAAAAAAAAAAAAAAAAGAAAAGTTATTTAAGAAAAATAATTGCTGAAAAATAGCCAAGAAGAATTTTAAAAAGTGTAAAGTAGTAGCTGGTCTGCATATTAATAAAGAATTTTAATTATTGTAAATTATAGTAATTATATTTACATGATACTGTTTCCAAAATGAAATACATGAAAATAATGCAGAACAGGTCCTGGACAGGAAAGGCCATTTTTTGGTAGATACCACAGGCAGAAACTAGATTGGATTACAGAAGCAAAAACAAAATGCCTTTTTGGGCAATAAGCATTTACAAAGTGAAAAAAAGAAAAAGGACAACAGAAATTATTTACAACTTGTATGACAAAGAGTGAAGTAGGAAGTGATGTTATTTAAAGCTTGGGCTGAATTAGCTTGAGGTAGGAGAGATACTACCTTCACGGAGGCCAGCAAGGCAACAGACAGGCTACTCCTAAAATTGAGTTTGTAGTGGTAGGCAGAAAATTGAAGGTTCCCCTTTCCTCTGTCACAGAGTCTCTTTGTTTTTGTAGCTCCGACTCCCAAGCTCAATATGTACAACAAGATACTCAAGAAATAATTAAATTAAACTGTAGGTTGGGTAAGAGGAAAATGAGCTTGGAAACATTCATTAGGCCTGGAAAGAAGAGGAATTAGGTGTTTAGATCCTTACCTGTGTGGCTTTTGTCAGGTTAACTGAATTTGAGTATCTGGGCCACTGTGCTGAGTACCATAAGTGATAGAAAGGCCATGGGCAGGCTGGAGACTGTCTTCTGATCAGGAAGGAGTCATTGATAGTTTTTGGAGAGGAGAGTACTGTGATCAAAAGCCTTTGAGATGGGGCGCCTTGGTGGGTCAGTTGGTTAAGCGGCTGCCTTTGGTTCATGTCATGATCCTAGGGTCCTGGGATCCTCCCACTGAGCAGGGAGCCTGCTTCTCTCTCTCCTCCTGTCTCCTGCTCCCTCTGCTTGTATTGTCTCTGACAAATAGAATCTTTAAAAAAAATAAAAAGAAAATGTTGATGCCTTTTGACCCAGCAATTTCACTTGGGCAAATCTTTCCTGAAAAGAATAAGCCAAAGTAAAGTACAGAGGGTTTATGGCAGTGTTTTATAATTTAAGATTGGCTACAAGCTAAATGTTCATCAACATGGTATTGCTAGTTATATGTACTACATCCATGCAGTGGAGTAATAAGTTATTAAAATTCATGTAGATTATTAATCTTTAAAGAAGTAGAAGATGTGGAATGCCTGGGTGGCTCAGTCAGTTAAGCATCTGCCTTCAGCTCAGGTCATAGAGCCCCCACATGGGGCTCCCTGGTCAGTGGGGAGGCTGCTTCTCCCTCTCCTCTGCCTTCCCCCCGCTCATCCTTACAGGTGTGTGCATGTGCGCTCCCTCACCTCTAACGTGTTCTCTCAGATAAATCTTTTTTTTTAAAGTAGATGTACACTATTTTACATCTTGAACGTGGCATTCTCTTTGGAAATATCTCTCTTCGTACTCTTCATTGTTCTCCTCACTTTTCCATATCTCTCTTCACTTACGAGTATGGTTTTGCCAGTTCACTTTATTTAAATAGTGATTTTGCACAGTCCCCTATTTCTCTCTTCTGCTTCATTTTTTTTCTGTAGTAGTGTATCATACTTGACATATTATGTGTTTATTCATTATTTAGTTCTGTAAGAATTATAATATAGCTATTTGAATATAGCTCTAAGTACAGAATATCTCTTTTGTTCATTTTATTCTTAGTACCCAGAAGAGTGTTTACTCTATAGAAGGTCCCTAACAGATCCTTCTTGAATATGGGATGTATTTATAAAGCTACTAAGTGGAAAAACGTTAACTATACACCATAAACCAACCCCACCTTTTTGGAAAACTGTATTTGCTTACACATTACACATACAAAATCTCTAGGTGGAGAAGTATGAGTAATTTTTACTACCCTTATTCTTTTCTGCCTCAAGTAAGAGCATAATAGTTTATAAACATTGAAAACAAAGACGTAAATATTACGGGGTTAAGAACGGGTCACACATGGGCATTCTTTAAGTATAAGAACATGTGCTAGTCCCTGTGAGGGTAAAATTACTGATCCTGCCTTGATGTTTCCTCTTGCAGGTAGCACCTCCTCCACCCCCACTTACTGATACACCTGACGGCACAGCAACTCCTGGTGGAGGTTTACCCACAACCATGGGAGGGCCTCTTCCTCCACATTTGGCTCTTAAAGCAGGTAAGGGGTTTGATTGTGTGTGTATGATGCGGTAAGATACATGTGATCCTTCTTGGTGTTCATCTCTTTCTCATTTGGATAGGAAGATAACTACAGTGAACTCTTAATGTTGAGACAACCCAGGGCCTTCATAAATTTGCAAATACCAACAGTGATTTCTCTTACGAAGTGTAATGTAACTTAATTCCTTACTTTCATTAGCTTTTACTAATTTTTATTTCTGGATAGATTTTGCACTAGGGCTAGAACATTTGATTAAGGGTCTTATTTACTGCTCTTCCTTGTTTCTAACTTACTTCTACCAAATATATTGTAGACTTCCACCTTGTGCATCCAAGGTGTTACTGAATTCTATATATTATCAAAGCTTTTCTTGGTCTGCCCCAGTATAGGATAGATTAATTTGGATCTTGGTCAAGTTACTTAAGTCTTAGATCCAGTATTTATGAAATGAGATTAACAGTAGTATTTATTTCATAAGATTGTTGTGAGGAATACATTTTTTAAAAAGCATGTCATAGACTCAGTAGAGTTAATAATCAGGCAGTATTAGGTATCTTTAGTTACTCTGCTCTCTTACCAAAGTTCAACATTTTCTTAGACCTTTTCAGCTTCTTATCCTTATCACTAGTGCTAACAGGTTTCTCTCAAGGTCCTATTTAGGAAAGAAGCAGTTTGAACAAATTTAATCAGTTATCAAGTTTAATCAACTTAAAAATGTGTGCTAGATTGTCAGTCACTTATGATCATTGCTAGTAGCTCCTCTCTACATACCAGCCTTGAGATTATCAATTTAGACCTATATTTCAGTCATGAAACACTTTTCAAGAAAGTCATGAAGATTTGGGGCACATTTCCAAATAATTGAAACTTGGGCTTTCTAGTTACCAGAATGCCAAAATCTAAAAATAATCTTTAAAATATTTAGGTTCTTCCTACAGTTCGATTCATTAAGAGAACAATTATTTCTTTCCTTACAGAAAATAATTCTGGAATTGGGGCCTCTGGCTATGGTCCTCCCGGGCCCACCTGGGATCGAGGGGCCAACTTGAAGGATTATTATTCAAGAAAGGAGGAACAAGAAGTACAAGCGGTAAGGCTATCATATCACCCTTTGTGACATACCCATGATTGTCCCTTACTACCTGGTTCACTGCAAGACTTAAGATATTCACAGCTTAATAATTTGGTGATTCTTCTAAGTCATTGTTTGAGGCTACTTATTCACACAAGACAACATAAACCTAAGCTTACCATTAAATCTGGTCTCTAGAATTGCCTGTGAAACAAAACGGGTATTTTTCTTGTGGTAGAATGTGTCCTCATCTGTGTTACAGGAAATTGTAATTACCTTAGTAAACCTTATTTCATGAGCACTAAAAAATGTCTTCATAGAAAAGCTTATTTTTCCACTTAATATATTTAAAGTGTTAAAGCTGACACAAGATTTGTCAGGGTTTCTTAGGAGTAATTTAAATATACAATACATTATCTAATAACTTGTTTGTACAATGGGATCACCAGATGCAGCAAAAACTAATTCTGCTCAATTTTAACTAGGAATAGAAGCATTAAAAATAGTTTTTTATTATAAAGGATGGTACAAAGAAGGTATTTTTAATAAATTTCTGAACCTTAGATATGCATAACTAAAAGTAATGCAGCCAAATTTAATTATCATTGATTCAACAGACTTTAGAGTCAGAAGAAGTGGATTTAAATGCTGGGCTTCATGGAAACTGGACGTTGGAAAATGCTAAGGCTCGTCTGAACCAGTATTTCCAAAAGGAAAAGATCCAAGGAGAATATAAGTACACCCAAGTGGGTCCTGATCACAACAGGTTTGCTTGTTTCAGTCTTTTCCTTCTGTAGTAAGTTAGGATTGTTTTGTATAGTCGTTGTTCTATTTTTGTATGTGTTACCTGATTCAGTTTGTGGATTAGCATTGAATTGTGAAGATACTTTGCGTAAGAAAAAGTATCATTGATTTGTAATTAGTAGTTTACCGTGATTTTCATTTACGAGGCGGATTTTAGAAGTTCTGTGAAAGTCTGCTGTTTGTGTTGCTAGACTTCTAAGGTTCTCATTTGTATCTGAGAGGCAAAAATCATAGCTTCAAGTGGTTGGTTATCCCTGATTTAAAAAGCAGCCTGAGGTGGTGAGTTTATTCAGTGTGGTATTGTTGAAGTAGTTACAAGGATTATTTCTTTAATGGGTCACGTTAGATACTTGTCTTCTAAAGTCTGAGGTAGAGGGCATTGCATCTAGATCCAAATTTTCCTTTTGCTTTGAAAGTTGCCAGCTCTTAAGTGTCCTGTTGAGGTGTTGAAGGGCTTATTGTAAAGCTGAAGGATAGCTTTAGTCTTCGTATGTGAGTTAATTAGCTTACTTTTGTTCTGTTAAATATGTAAAACTGAACATAAAGGGAGGTCTTGTAACAGTTGACAGTATGTTTCTCAGCCTGCTTGCTATTCTTCCTGAGAGCATTCCAGGGTGTAGTAATTATTACTCCCAGGAAGGCTCATACGGATTAGACGCTTCTGGGGGCACTATATTTTTATTGGAAGAGAAAGAAGGCTATAGTGGAAACCTTCTGGATGATTTAATTTGCTGTCCTTTATTTATATGAAATAAATTATTCAAAATACATTAAAAGTATTTTCCTTGAAAATCAGTGTTCTCCCTTCGATGCATCTAGTAATCCTAAAATAATTATTACTAAAATAAAACTTAAATACTGTGGTCAAAATGATGTTCAGAGCATGGTTCCCCCTGCTTCCTGTTTGTTCAGTCCTGAATTCTCAAATACTTAATTTGACATCAGATTTTTAAAAAACCCTTGGAGGTTATAAAGGATCCATTTGTTTATTTTTCTTTAATATTTTGTCCTTCTGAACTGATTAAGCTTATTAGTAGCACTTGGTGACTTTAAGAACAAATAAAATGTCTCTGAAGCTTGTTATAAACATGTTTTGATACCAATATCTTATCATTGACTCTTGATAGAAAAAGCATTGAAGAATTCAGGATATGACAATGAGGGAGGCAAAGACAATTGGGGGAGCTAGGACAGCATCTCCTTGTATGTCCTTTATTTAAAGGCATAACAGACAGCAACACCAGAGGTCTGTGTTCATACACACATGTGCTGCTGCTTAGGCTGAACTAAGCAATCACATGGAAAACTATTGTAAACTGATTTCTGGTGTCGCTGTTCCCCCTAGGTGGAGGAGAATGAGATTGAGTGCTGACTTTAAGCCTGGCTGAGAAACATACTGTCATCGGTGTCATTAATGAAAGGGTGGATGTTGTTCCCCTGAAAGCCAGTGGCCTTTGACCCCTGAAGCCCCTGTGCCTGAAGGTCAGTTCACAAGAGGTATAGGAAGGAGTCTAACATTTACTTTTTCTTAAGCCTTACCTAACCTTTTATTCACAGCACAAAGTCAAGGCTAGAATGTACCTGAGCAGTGGAAGGATCAGAAAGCATATAGTTCTCAAAGGACAGTTTTTGTTTTATTGAAACTAAGTTCATCCCCTAGAATCTGCTAGCCATTTGAGCTCTAATTTCCAAAAATGTTTTGTTCCCTGGTTTAAGTAAGTGTGATACAAATAAGCTAAGTTTTTTGTTATCAAGGGCTGCTTCCAACTGCAGGCAGATACCAGACCCCTGCCTCAGGAGCCACAGATACATGCATAGTGTTCATATGTTCATGTGTATGTGTGCATGCGTGCATGTATTTAGCTTATCTTAGCAGATTGAAGTCATTAGTGAGTGGCCCATGCAAAGCGATCTTAAGATAATCACAACTATAATTTAAAGAATTTGGGGCCTGTGGTATTTTTTGGCCCCAGGCCAAGTGGAAAATTCCTTTTCATTGAATGTGTTCTAGGTGTTGAGACTGCAACCTCTGGAGTACGTAAACACAGAATCTAAAACCTTAACATTTTCTTTTCGTGAACAGTTGGCTTGTCAACTTTGATTATAGTTGTCTCGTACCATGTTGTACAGTATTTGAAGTTCACATATACTTGATTTGTTCTAGGATTGAACAGAAATAAGTGTTTACAGTGGTTTTTTGCTGTGACTTGCCTAAGCAGTTGGAAAGCCTGCCTGATTTGGGAGTCCTGGATTTAGTAATTTCTAACAGTAAAATTCCTAACCTTGTTTTGTATGTGTTGTTACAGGAGCTTTATTGCAGAAATGACCATTTATATCAAGCAGCTGGGCAGAAGTAAGTGTTACTGCTTTCCTGATACTCTATCTTATATAGTGGAGTAATACATTAAAGTTTTCAGCCACATATATAGTCTTTATTAATTGAAAGGGTATTTTAGAATATTAGTAATTATATGAATTAGAGGGCCTAATTTCCCAGTTTGCAGGTGAAAAAAAAAGGATCATACTAGTATTATATTTCAAAGGGTAAGAGATGGTAGGTGGTAGGCTGCTCAGGAGTTTGCCAGTCAGAGAGCTCCAAAACTTTTTTTTTTTCCTCTACATAAATTTGTTCAGGGAGTTAGGTGAAATTTAGGAAGTAGAGTAGATGATAGCATTTGAAGCCCCAAGGTGGATGTGTAGCATTTAAGAATCTTAGAGGCAAGAAGAGGTGAAAAAGTTACCTTGAGGAAACAGGAATGGATTGGGGGTATTCATAAGGGAAATAAAAAGGCAAAGATAAAATTGTGCGTATTCTCTATGTTTTAATAAGTTTAAAGCGGGCAGTGTGTTACGCTTGAAAGTAAGGAACTAGCTTACTGGTTTTGTCACTAACATTGCTAGGATCCTGTTAACTTATCTGCAAATTGAGAGGAACGGCTTAAGATTCTTTTCAGTTTGAGAATTCTGCAACTAATACCTAAGGATTTAAATTTATAGTATATGAAAGATTTTCCTCATAAAATCAAATCTTCAAATGAATCATTAAGAGCTGGTGTTGAATTTTTTTATCCCAGACTTTAAAAATAAGTTAGACTTTGAGTAGACGGGATGTTAAGGGAAGAGGATAAAGGCAGTCCAACTTGTTGTGCTGTTGACCTGACCTTCAAAATTAATTTGACTGAATTGGCTAGTAGGCCTAAAAGTATCTGCTCCCCTTTCTTACCTTGTCTGCTCGTCAAGCTGAATGATACTAGAAAAGAGACTTGGTATTGGCATTTTCTTTAAGAATTTGAGTAGTTGCTGGCTTCAGTCTGGTACCAGGATCCCCAAATTATAGGCCTCTGGCCAAATACAGCCCACTACCTGTTTCATAAAACAAAATTTTATTAGAACACAGCTGCACTTGTTTGTTGATGTCAGGGGCTAGTGGCACACTTTGGTAAAAGGCCAGATGGTAAATATTTTAAGCTTTGCAGGTCACATGTACATAACCCATTGTTATTTTTGTCTTACTTTTTACAACCCTTTAAAAACATGGAAGCCATTCTTAGTTCCTGGGCCCATAGTTTGTAAAACCCTAGTTTATGTGTTGTCTGTGGATGTTTTCACACTAGGCAGAGTTGGGTGGCTGTGACAGTATGTGGCCTGCCAAGCCTAAATTATTTAGTATCTGATTCTTTGTAGAAGATTGCCAATTCCTGGCACTCAGTAACCACTTTGGACCCATGTTCATTTCTTTCCTTGTTTTGCTTTTCAAAAGTTAAACTGCATTTTCTTTCTTTACACTAGGTGATGATAATGACAGCTTGGTTGAAATAGGTTTTCTGCTTTTATAATGATTTGTTTGTGTCTTAGTATCTGCTTGTAATCAAGATGGTTATTTAATTTGATATGCTGTTTGTGGAATTGCTTTTGGTTAGCAGTTAATGTGAAAAAGAACTTAGAGTAAACATACTCTGTAATTCAGGGGCATTTTTGTATCTAAACCCCTAGTTGCCTATGATGAGATGTTTCTTTAGTTGGATGATTTATCCTTTCCTTTTTAGTAATTCTGAACTTAAATTATAGGGATTTTCGCACGTGAACATGGATCAAACAAAAAACTGGCAGCCCAGTCCTGTGCCCTGTCACTTGTCAGACAACTCTACCATCTTGGAGTAATTGAAGCTTACTCTGGACTTACAAAGAAGAAAGAAGGAGAAACAGTGAGTCTTTATACTTAGTAGCCCAGGGGGATATTTTAAGATTCAGTTTAGCTTTTGATTAGTATTTGGCTAAAGGAGTTACCTTACCTTCAGAAAGGGAAATGGCCCTACTAATCATCTCTCTGGCATGATAGAGTGGACAATGAGTAATCATTAGTCATTCTTACACATCGAGGATGAACTGACTCGTTGACTTTAAGAATATTGTACACTACATGCTTTTAATCCTGCTATAGTAGATTTGAGTAGTGTTCATGTTGCATAATTTTCATGGCTGTCCTTTTCCTGTAGGTGGAGCCTTACAAAGTTAACCTCTCACAAGATTTAGAACATCAGCTGCAAAACATCATTCAGGAGCTAAATCTTGAGATTGTGCCGCCGGTAAGCATACAGTTAATTTAGTACACCTTTGTATTAAATATTTGTAGTCCCAACAAGCAACTGTTATTTTTTTTTCTTATTTTTTAATAGCCTGATGATCCTTTTATGCCTGTCGTACTGAACCTTGGCAAATTGGCTCACTTTGAGCCATCCCAGCGACAAAACCAAATGGGTGTGGTTCCTTGGTCACCTCCACAATCCAATTGGAATCCTTGGACTAGTAGCAACATTGATGAGGGGCCTCTGGCTTATGTGAGTGCAACATTGTTTTTGAGCTCAGACTCTTGTGTTTTATTTTTGAATATATTTCATTAAGATGTCCAGATTTTTAAAAATGTTTACAATGTGAAGCTAAGTTACGTGCATTTGTTTGACTGACTGTTGCCTTCTCATTTTACAGGCTACTCCAGAACAAATAAGTATGGACCTCAAGAATGAGTTAATGTACCAGCTGGAACAGGATCATGATTTGCCAGCAGTAAGTCATGAATTATTTAGACAAATGGTGCCCAGAGCTTTAGAACTTTCTAGGTGTGGGCAGAACAGTGAATAATATATTTTGCCATTTCTAGGAAGTGGATCCAAAGGTACTTATCAAACCTCTAATTGTAGTCACCTCTGAGGATAATTAATTTTAAGGGCTTGGGATTCTTACTTAATGTTAAATAGATTCGAGTAGTAACTTTTGGAGCGGGCATATTTCACTATTTTTTGAGTACAATGGCATTAAAGTGTTATAAGAAGGGGACTGTATATGGAACGTCCAGGGAGAAAAGAGGAAAACAAGAGTGTGGACAAGGTCATAAGATAGATTCTTCAGAAATTCAGTGAAGAGAAGCAGTCTTTTAGAGGGAGAAATGTACGTTGTTTTATGCAAAAATACATTTTGAGTATGAAGTCAGTGGAAAGAAATGTTTTTATAGAGATGAGAAATTTTTTAAGGATAAAGACAGTTGCTCCTAATGTATGTGTTGGTAAAACTTGGACTGCCATGGAGCTTTCCTAAAACAGATCTTAGGGGTACCCGGGTGGCTCACCTGGTTGGCCATCTGAATCTTGGTTTTAGTTTGGATCATGAGCTCGTGGTCTTGAGACTGAACCCTGTGTCGGGCTCTGTGCTCAGTGTGGAATCTACTTAAGATTCTCTCCCTCTGTCCCTCCCCTCCTCTCTCGCTTTCTCAAAAAATTAATTAAAAAAAAATAGATCTTACAGGAGAGAGAGTTGCTGCCTGTGAAGAAATTTGAAAGTGAAATTCTGGAAGCAATTAGTCAAAATTCAGTTGTCATTATCCGAGGCGCTACTGGATGTGGTAAAACCACACAAGTTCCACAGTTCATTCTAGATGACTTCATCCAGAATGACCGAGCCGCAGAATGTAACATTGTGGTAACTCAGGTAAGTAGTAAGCCAGCTTACAAGGTGTATGTCTGGTGTTGGTCGATTGAGAAGTGGAACACCTAGACGTCAGGTTATTTCTAATTATTCGATTAACTCCCATTTGTAGCCACATTAGTCTCTTTAAAATTAAAAAAAAAAATTTAAGTCTTGTTCTAATTTCCTTCACTGATAAGCTGAACTGAACCATGTGGGTGATTCTTTTTGTCTGGGCTAAAGGGAGTCTTCGAGCCTAGAATCAGACAGGACTGAGAATACTTTCTTCCCAGGTTCACATGCAAATGTTGATCCTCTCCATCTTACCTTAATACTCAGAGCAAGAGGGAAGCTAACAAAACAGTTAATCGTTGACTAACTGAATGCTTAAAGTATTCCAGGTTCTGTTTTAAACAGTTGGTATTTTTTAAACACATGTGAAGTTTATTATGGCTCTAAGATGTGCATAATATTTTATTTAATATTTCTGTTTCAGTAAATTAAGGCACAAAGAGTTAAACAGATTGCCCAAGTTATTAACACAGGAAGTAGTGGAACTGGGATTCAAAACCAAACAATTTGCCTTTGGAATTCTTCCTTTTAGCTACTATACTATATTACCTTACCAGCAATAAGTGATGCCTATGAGTTTGTCCCAGAGCTTAGGGAGAAGCTAATTAGCGCTTCCAAGCCTTCTCAGTTAAAACCGTTTCCATCGGGGCGCCTGGGTGGCTCAGTGGGTTAAGCCGCTGCCTTCGGCTCAGGTCATGATCCCAGGGTCCTGAGATCGAGCCCCACATCGGGCTCTCTGCTCAGCAGGGAGCCTGCTTCCTCCTCTCTCTCTGTCCGCCTCTCTGCCTACTTGTGATCTCTGTCTGTCAAACAAATAAATAAAATCTTTAAAAAAAAAAAAAAAAACCGTTTCCATCAGCTCTATCCCTCTACTTTGGGCACCTAGATAGAGACCATTGCATAGAAGCCAGATACCACCTGTCAGTCTGCCTCAGACCTTGACTTAGGGATTCTTAACCTGGGGCACATAATTGATCTTGGGGAGGAGTAGTGAACCTCAAAATAGCAAAAATTGTTTGTGCCTGTACATTTATGTATATACATACAAACCATATTTTTTTAAAATTTCTGAAATTGAGGTAGATCTTTTAATCGGTGTCTATGTTTGATGTGACAGTTGGGTTTTTTGGCCTAAAAAAAAAATTACTGAGGGAATGAACGTTGCATTTAAAATCAGTGCTATCTTAGGCTTTAAAAATAGGATAGGTCTACATTTTTCTGAGAAAGGAACTTTAGCTTTCTTCTTCTCAAAACGTTCTTTGATTGTCCTTCCCACTCCCAAAACTTGTTATGAATCCTTTGCCTCATAGTGAAAGTTCCAATCCCAAGTACTGTGACCAATAAAATGTCCTTGCTCTTTTTTTGTTGTTGTTTGGGTTTGGGTTTGGTTTTGTTTTTTTTTTGTTTTGTTTTGTTTTGTTTTTGTTGTTTTGTTGTTGTTGATATCCTTGCTCTTAATGCCTACCTGTCTTACAGGAGGTGTATTTTTCAGGAATGTCTATCGTTCAGAAGAGGAGTCTTGAGTTCTGCTCTGTACTCCCTTATTATCACTCTCCACTTTTAATCTCAAAAATAGTTGAGTCGTATAGGAAGAGAATATGAGCTGAAAACCTGTGTTCTCACTCAGAAGTTGTTCACATGTCATGAGTAGAATAAAATCACTTCCTGCTCAAGTGAAGTGTTTTTTTCACTAGCCATCTGATACCAAAGCCAAGTTAACCTACCAAAAATCGCTTTTATGTGTTCTAGACAAAATAGGCTTTTGTATTACAGTCTTAAACTTTGTATAATTTGCTTACTAGAATGTGTCCTTTCCCAGATAATTTGGACATTTCCAGTGGTTTTATCTGTGAAATGCACAAGTTTTGATGCATAGGCTGTAACAGATAAAGATAGAGATAAAGGGTGGAATGTGGGTCAAATGTTATTTTATTTCTTTGCATATAAAAACAGCTTTCACTTAGTCCTCTTTTAATTTCACTCCTTTGTGAAGTGAGAATTATGAAATTGAAAGATACTTCAGAGAATTATTCCATCTTTTTTCTCTGGGTAGAATGTTCATAATAGGTGGTCACATATGCTTGAAAATTTTCATTGGTGTGGGAATGTAGCTTGCTTTCTGATTTTGGACGAATGACTTTGAACTGTCATAATGAATCTTTGTCTTAGTGCTTGTCCCAAAACCAGTCTGATACCTTTTTCCCTTGATGTCCTTAAAAGTATGTACTGTTTCCTTTGTCTTACAAACATCTGTAGTTCAGCCCTGAAGATAGGGTCTAAGATTCAGTTAACCACGTTTGAATGCGTTGACATCCCACCTGGAATATAAAAGATGGGCCTGAGCATATTGATTGGTCATTGTAGAATATAGTTTTTAATATTCTTAAATTTTTTTTAATAATACAAAGTACTTGAAGGGCACCCGGGCAGCTAGTTGGTTAAGTGTCTGCCTTCGGCTCAGTCATGATCCTGGGGTCTCTGCCAAGTGGGGAGTCTGCTTCTCCCTTTCCCTCTGCCCTCCCGCTCCCACTTGTGCACGTTCTCCCCCTCCCCTGCTCATATACATAAAATCCTTAAAAAAAAGTTAAAAAATACATAGTATTCTGTTAAGTCAATCTTAGATAACATTAGTAATTTTTGTAGCAATATCACTGTTGTATCTTTTTTTTCTCCCACTTAGCCATTTATAGGAAACACATGAAGACGTTACCTAGGTTTTTCTGTGCCTGGTTTGTATGTGGTATCTCCCGTCATAGAGCACAAGCTAAGAGTTATTATGGCCTTCTAGTCCATAATACATAAAACAGAATGGCTTAGGGGCGCCTGGGTGTCTCAGTGGGTTAAGCCTCTGCCTTGGGCTCAGGTCTGGTCTCAGGGTCCTGGGATTGAGCCCCACATTGGGTTCTTGGCTCTGCAGGGGACCTGCCCCCCCCATCCCCCACCTGCCTCTCTGCCTACTTGAGATCGATCTCTCTGTCAAATAAATAAATAAAATCTTAAAAAAAAAAAAAAAACAGAATGGCTTAAACCATGACTCCTAACTTTATCACTTACACTGGATCACTTATCACTATACTCTATAAATAAAGAGAGGAATAGTGAAGCCGTATGTGGAAAGGTAGATCTGCAGGTATAGGTAAAAGATGTTTTGCCGGTGAACCTTGCCTTGTATTTATTCACTGTGGGACAGTATGTAAAACAGTTACTGAAGCACAGCAAGAGAAAGGGGATAAATAATTCAAGGGATAAGTAGAGCACCTTCTTCGTAGGCTATCAAGTGGCATACAGTCAGAAATGTTTAAACATTCATCAGTAATCTTCTATGTTGAGCAGTGTTCTCCCACACAACGTGCCTATCCTGTGAATATTTGTAATGAGCCAAGGATTATGAAAATTTGAAGATTATTTTTAACTGCTTTTTTCTAACTAAAAGTAATGTGTGCCCACTGGGGGATAATTAGAAAATAGAGTAAATTTTAAAAGCAAAGCCAAGTCAAGATCTCATCATCCAGAAGTAAACATTTTTTCTTAGATCTTTATCCTTTCAGACTTGATGTATACTGTATGTATACCATCTTAATCTTTCCTCTTTGTGTAACAGTATACTGTGGTAGAGCAACAATATAATTCTATAATAACTTAATAATTTTCCATTTTATGCATGTTATTAAATGATGGAGCTTTTTTAAGGTTGATTCTAATATCTTGGTATTACATATGCGGAGATGAACACACTTGAACATACATCTTTATATACTCATTTGATTATTTTGTTGGAATTTGTAAACATGGAATTACTGGGTCAGATGGTATACATATTTTAACTTTTATGCACTTTGCTCTACTCACCTCAGGAAAAATCCCATCTAATTATTTTTGAATAAAAGATGTTTTTCTTCAGTATGTAGGGTTTTTTTTTTTAGTTATTTTTATTAATATATGTTACAGGGGTACAGTTTTGTGAATATCAGGCTTACACATTTCACAGCACTCAGCACATACCCTCCACAGTGTCCATAACCCAACCACCCTCTCCCTACCCCCCCACCCCCCAGCAACCCTCAGTTTGTTTGTGAGATTGAGAGTCTCTTATGGTTTGTCTCCCTCCTGATCCCATCTTGTTTCATTTTTTCCTTCTCTAACTCCCAAACCCCCCATCCTGCCTCTCAAATTCCTCTTATCAGAGAAATCATAACGATAATTGTCTTTCTCTGATTGATCTATTTCGCTCAGTGTAATACCCTCTAGTTCCATGAACATTGTTGCAAATGGCAAGATTTCATTTCTTTTAATGGGTGCATAGTATTCTGTTGTACATCTTCAGTGTGTAGTTCAAATGGGATTTTGTTTGTTTTAAAGTCAGGGCTATTGAGGATACTGGAACCTGGGAAGTCAGAAGCATACAGAAATATGGGAAGAAGATTGTGAGGTTATTTGTTTCTTTGGGTGTTTGAAAGAGTAGTCATCTTAATATTGATTTGTGTGTCTATTGAAGAAAATGTGGCCCATAGTACTTCTGAAGATGGTTGTTTTAAACCTTCTATGTTAATTTGTAACCTCTATCATGGGTGACTTTCTTGAGTCTCTTAAGACAGTTGTGTTTGGGGGCCATATATAGTTAAGAACTATAATAGGTACTGCTTAGGGAATATATCATCTGCTGTCCGCAGTCATTTTAGGAGGCTGGAAACTGTATAAAGATTGTAGACCTGAAAATAGCCCTAAGGAGGTAAAAGCAATCCCCATGTACCCAAGAGCATATGAATATACCTCCTAAGAGTCAGATAATCTCAGATTTGAAATTCATCTAGAAGCCAGCTACTTAGTAGGAATGTTGAAAACTTTAGGAAAGACAAAAATAGAGCAAGGAGGTAGGAGTGGTGTCAGGAATTTATTGTTTAGTATGCCTGGGTGGTTCAGTCTGTTGAAATTCTGCCTTCAGCTCAAGTCATAGCCCTGCATTGGGCTCCCTGTTCAGCTGGCGTCTGCTTCTCTCAAATAAAAAAAATTTTTTTAAAGAATTTATCTGTTCGTAGAAAGCAGTGAACTTCTTAAAAAGTCCCAGAAAATGCTGTATTTTGTACGTTTAGTGGAATATCATTTTTACATTTCCTGATGTAAGAATGTAGTTGAACTCTTCTCTTGAGGGCTAAATCCAGAGCTCAGTTCTTCATGTAACACTTATTCACAGTGAGGTGCAGAGTATAGGTCAGTAGTGGTCAGTAAAAGCTAGCATAGCTCAGCAAGTCAAGGCACATAAACCAGAGTATAACCTCGGGAAAACTCAACACCATGTGTTCAGGAGGACATCTTTTAATCCCTTACCTTTGTGGACAAGATACATATAAAAACTAGGTGATTGTATACTTAGCTATATTTGCTGCTAGCCCCATACCCTACAGGACCTTAAATTAGGGATATAAAAATTAATAAATCATGTTTTATATTGATTTGAAAAAAATAACAGCTTTAGTGAAGTTACTGAGGTTTTGTTTTGTACTCTTTTTTAAGGTGGTTATTTGTCTCTGATTTCCTAAATAGTCATGTCATAAGCTGGGATGATATCATAGTGGTATTTATATATGAAACTCAGAAAAAGTTTTCTCGAGCAAGGAACTAAAGTACAACCTGTCATCAAGAACTTCTTGACAAAATCAAATGCAAGGCAGCTTAGAAGCATTCAGTCTTTATAAATCTGCATGTACCTCCATATCTATACCTTCAGGGTATAGTAATAGTCATAGTATGGACCAAGTAAATATTGTTTTGTGTACCTATAAGAAGATGGAATACTTCAGAAAATTTTATTTTCAGAAAAATTAAGGTCTAACACTTAACAACATTCCCCTTGGGCTCGGCATATTTATTGCTTGAAACAGTAATTCACACCTGGTTTTCCTTGCCATATAAGCTCGTCAAGAACAAGAGTGATTTCATTTAGTTTTCTGTCTCTAGCACTGTCTGTGGCACCTGATGCAAATATGCAATGAATAGTTCCTTTTTGAGTTAATAAAATGATTAAATGAAAGGTGACCATAGTAGATATGGCAAAGAAGGAGCTTATTTACCTTCCTAATACTTATACAGCTCAGATAAATAATTTTTTTAAACATGTACCTTCACTTTGATAGACAGTTACAAGAACTTCGATATGTGCCCTGTTACCTTCCCTACTGGACAATTACTCTGAATATTAAGATTTGGGCCAATGGTCAAAATATTTTCTATAAAAACTTGAGAATTGTTTTTATATACAATATGAAAAACAGCATTTTTAAGAGTCTACTATAGACTGGTAATTTTTTTTGTTATGATTGTAAAAAATTTCAGAGCTTGTTAAAAATGATCATTACTATTATTCTTTGTGTTGATTGCTGAGCTGACAGTGGGACAGATTTACTATAGTAATTCAATAACCCTAATAAGCAAGTATCTCTGTAATTTTGCACCTTTGAGTCACTTTTTTCTTTCTTGTCTCAGCCCAGGAGAATAAGTGCAGTTTCTGTGGCTGAGCGGGTTGCCTATGAGAGAGGAGAAGAGCCTGGAAAAAGCTGTGGCTATAGTGTTCGATTTGAGTCAGTCCTTCCCCGTCCTCATGCCAGTATAATGTTTTGTACTGTCGGTAAGTAATTTGTTTTTTTTTGGTCTTTGACTTGGAGTTTATATTGTATTATTTATGAAGAACCTTGGTAACAATGCAGAGGGGCTAGGAGCCAGTCTGAGAATTTTTGTTTCAGTAGAACTTGTGGCACTTTTTCTCTAAATGGAGAACATTATGTTACCACTGGTTTTTATAGCTTAGAGAAGATAAAATATGCTTATGTTACCAGAGTTATGTTTTCTAATACTCTTTTTGTTGGACAGATGTGTTTTAGAACACAGTTACCTTTTAATAATTTAAATATACAGATTATTATTTCTTCCCTAAAATGATGCTGGGGTTATATTAACTGAAACGTAGTTGATTGTCTACATGTTTGTTTTGTTACACATTTTTATACCTCCCTACTTCAGTCAACATAGACACTCATCTCCAGTTGTTCCGTTCATTTCCTTTTCCAGGTGTGCTCCTAAGAAAATTAGAAGCAGGCATTCGAGGAATCAGTCATGTAATTGTAGATGAAATACATGAAAGAGACATAAATGTAAGTAATTTGAGAGTTACTGTAAAGTACTAATGTTAATATTCTGAATTAAAAAATCAAAGTAGAATGTCTTCCCTTTTCCCGCTTTTTATATCTTCTATCAAAATCAGGAGCTTTAGTCACCAAGATATTGGATACCTGTTTTTAGCAAGGTAAATAAACCTTTTTGTCTTAGTTAAATGCACAGAATTCTAAAAGTCCTCTTGTTGAATATCGTTGCAATGATTAGTAAGAGGTAGCATAATACAGCTGTTGGACTGTTTATGACTGAATCATTGATAGAATTTTAATCATTTTTCTTTGAACTGGAGATTAATCTGAGAAACATTTTTTAAGTTTTAAATTCAGCATAATTAGTAATATCTTTCTGGATGTTTGAAGCTCTGATCTTTTCAGATGTTAATGATAATCATGCCAAATTAGGAAAAAACTAGAATTCATAACCCTTCCCTTTTTTGGTCTTTGGCAAAATTTGTATACAATTACTATATAATTGTGTAGTTTAAAGGTTGGTAGCGTAAAGCAATGATTTGTTTTTATGCCAGTATTTTACACATCCAAAGGTATCCCTGAATAGGCAGTACGTCATTGAGACTGTTACCAAGCTGCTATTGCTCAAAACACTGATTAGAGGACCTTCTCTTTAGAAAATAACTTGTATAGCTATATATATGTATAATATTTGTATAGCTATACTTTGACTTTTATGGTTGAGCTAAAATGAGTAAGAAAATTTGGTTTATTAGATAGTTTTTAAAATCTGAAATTTAATTTTTCAATGAGGTAAAATTTTTTTGTCATTCAAAATCTCTTGAAAACTAGTTCTTTCTGATTAACTTAAAATGAAATGTTTCAGTATTATCTTCACTAGCATGGCAACATGCAAGTGTTCTTAGAGTTTATCCCGAATCTTACTGGAAACATCATGGATCATAATTATAATTTTCCTAAAAATAATGAGTGATTTTGGTCAGCTTTCCTTCAAAGTCTGTCAGGTATATGTAAATGTGCCGTTCACAGTGAAAAATGAAAAAATGCCTTTTAGAAACTTTTTATATTCTTTCATATGAACCTTATCCTATCCAACTTAGAGACCAATTATTATAAATAATAGGGAATAGGAATATTGAACAGTGTGGCTGGATGAAAAGGTTAATTACAAAAGTCCATTATGTTTTATGTATTATTTAAAAACGGCTAGAAAACAACTCAAAAGATAATATTGCAATAGTCAGAAGGTCGAATACTTAAGAATAAATCAACCCTATAGATACCACTTCTCCCCAAGTTGATCCAGTTTGAATGCAGTTCTAATCAAATTCCCATCAGGATTTTTCATAGAATTTAATAGGCTGATTATGAATACTTACAGGGAAGATTTATGGCCCGAAATAATGAGGATTTCTGGAGACGAGAGAATGGATTGTCTTGGCTTCACAGATACCAGGACTTAATTCAACGCTATAGTAATTGAGATGGTGCAGGGATTGAAGGTTGTAATCATTGAGACAGTACATGGGTTGAGCACTGAATTATTCAGAATGTGGAAACATTGTGGGAACAGATGGTGTGTTGAATGCAGCGTTGGTAATAGGAGTGATGGCATGTTGGATCACTGGTAAAGGGGAGTGGGTTCTTCCACAAATTGAGCCGGAAACAAATGGTCACCATAAGGAAATAGTTGCAGTTGGACCTTGCCTCCTATCCAGATACAAAAATCAGTTCTAGATAAACTAAGGACTTAAATGCCAAAGCAGTTTTAAACATCAAAAGTAAAAAATAGAAGTAAACATCTTGATAGTATTGTCCAATATAAATATATATTTATATACTATATATATTGTATATACACTTGTATAGATGAGAGAGGGAAGGTATATGAAAGGAAGAAAAAATAGAAGTAAACATCTAGACAGCACTGTCCAATAGAAATAGATATAGAGTATAGGTACCTGTGTAGATGAGAGAGGAAAGGTATATGAAAAGGACTAAGATGATTCAGGATGGTTTTCTCTAGTTGAGAAAGACAATGAAGGGCAGGAGGGCCACACAGCCAAGAAAAGTTACAAGTCGGAGTTACAGCTTTCGTGTTGTTTGGTAGGTAGATGGGTATTTTATCTTATCAAGTTGTAACTGTTTTGGCCATTATTTTGTTTGAACCAAATAAGAACATTCCAATATTTTTAAGATTAGCTTTTCAGGTGGATCGATAACGGAGTTTTGGTTCATCTGGCTTTCCCTCTTCCCTAGTTAAAATTTGTATGACTACAAATATAAATTTCACTGGGAATTTTGAGATGAATTCTTTGCTCTCATTAATTTTTTATTCCTCTCCTTCTCCTACCTAAATAGCACTCATTTTTAATCCCTATTAAATTGCAGGTATTAGACTGCAACTGTTCTTAAAAATACTACTGAATCCCACAGTAACCCTTTACCTTACACTTCTGCAAGCCACCAAAGAAACTGAGTTTCATTGATTTCTGCATAACACAAGCAAACTCTTGGTCTAGTCTTTTACTAGCATGAACTTATGCAGTTTTTTTTTTTTTTTCATTTGTGTTTTTTAATAGACCGACTTCCTTTTGGTAGTGTTGCGTGATGTGGTTCAGGCTTATCCTGAAGTTCGCATTGTTCTCATGTCTGCTACTATTGACACCAGTATGTTCTGCGAGTATTTCTTCAATTGCCCCATCATTGAAGTTTATGGGAGGACTTACCCAGTTCAAGGTAAATAGTTTGGAGGTGGGGTGGGAGGGTGAACATCTTTTATGCATTGGACTTGGGATTTTCTTAATCTTGGAAATTGGGGTAGTAGTTGAAAAGACATTTAAAATATAGGCCAAGGTAGAATATCAAATGCCTCATAGCATTCTTGGGCTTTTACTTAAGCAGCAGTGAGTACCATATGAAGAGCAGGAACAGGTTTCATCATTACTTGGGGAGTTGCCATATCCAGTAAGTTTCCTGCCTTTTCCTTATAGCAAAGATAACTTTATAGTAAATCATTATGGCCTGTAGATGTTTACGGGAAATACTATTAAAAAGTTTAAGCAGCCAGAGTCATATTACAAGAGAATCTTTCGTAGAGCCAAAGCAGGCATATGTTAAAATGACATTAAGGTGAGTGCGTCAGGATCAAGTATTTCTGATAGGTAAGAGCTCCTTTACTTTCATTTTTTCCCCCTTTTTAGATTTATTTATACATTTTAGAGATCACGAGTGTGCGGGAACCCGTGGGCCAACTAGAGCAGGGGGAGCAGGTGGGGGAGAGGGCGAGCAGCAGACTCCCTGCCGAGTGCGGAGCCTGAGAAGCCTGAGGATAAGGGGCTTGATCTCCCTGGAGATCGTGACCTGAACTGAAACCACACATAGGATGTTTAACTGACTGAGCCACCCAGTTACCCCACACCTTTACTTCAGAATATTTTATCATCATTTTTTAGGATAGTCATTTAATAGTTTGGTTAAAAAAGTGAATTCTACCATAAATTGAGGGCATGAGAATAAGCTAAAAAATTTGCTGTGTGGGTATGAAATGATAAATGGCTATGTCAGGATACTGTTTTTTGAAATTCAGAACTAGGGGGAGCTCTGTAACGAAAGCCAGTGCAGTTGTATCCTGTGAGGGTACGGGTTGACAGTTGTAAAACTGTTTACATGTGTATTGAGATTGAAAAAATAATTAAGTGGATGGCAGACGGTGGAGCCAGGTTTATTATTGGAGTGAGAGATGATAGCTAAGTAGGAGGGAAGGCTTGAATGATCCATGTAGTATATGATTACTTCTGGAAACATCAGTAAGAAGTCATGTTACAAGTGAATAGATACAGAAATAATTACAAATACGTATGGATACATGGGTGAGTATGCTTGCATATATTTTCTAGCTGTGTCTGCCGACCACAGTGATGTAGACAGAGGGACACAGGAGCCAACCTGAAAGAGCTGGAATAATTTGAACAAAAATAAATGAAGTAACATAGTATGGATTATAACCCTAAGGATAAAATAAATATCCATGAATCCATATGATGGTTGAATAAATAAATGGGTAATAAAGACACATATTGGGGCACCTGGGTGGCTCATTGGGTTAAAGCCTCTGCCTTTGGCTCAGGTCATGATCCCAGGGTCCTGGGATCAAGTCCCGCATCGGGCTCTCTGCTCAGCAGGGAGCCTGTTTCCTCCTCTCTCTCTCTGCCTGCCCCTCTGCTTACTTGTGATCTCTGTCTGTCAAATAAATAAATAAAATCTTTAAAAAAAAAAAACCACATCTCTCATATGGAATAATTCCAAAAAAATTTAGAGAGATACTCTCCCTCTTACCTTAAAAAAGTAAGGCTTACCTCCCTGTCACTTGAGTGTCTTGTGCTTCTGTGGAGTATGGAAAGGGAGAAACAACAGTAACTTCACAGTGACTTGGAGTATACATGTATACTCTTCTATGTACTGTTTGTAGTAACTCGGAGGAACTTGACAAACACCACTTCAGGTGAACAAGTTTAGCATCATCAGTGATGAGTCGTACTGGTTGTATGTACCCTTGATAACAATGTGAAGAGTAGCACTTTGGGACTCAGCATATAGAGGGGAATTGTTATAAATCATTAGAACTATAGATGATGAGACATTTCTGGGCCTAGCTTAGAACCCCAGGAATATAATTAATCAGCAGATACTCCAGCTTTCCTGATGTAAGAGTTGTAACTAAAGGGAACCCATTTTATGTGTACATCCTGGATGGAGGAAGGGTGGACTGTGGTATATTACTGTCTTCACAATCTTTCTTTCCTCGTGGGAGGGTATAGCACAGTACATGTGCCCTGTGGGCATTCCACAAATGTTTGATTGAGTATTGTATATTGAGGGTGTCCTGTCTTGCTTGGTGGGAACATGTAGGAGAGATACTTCACCTTCCTTCAAGGCTCAAGAGATTGGGACACTGAGTTTGGAAAAAAGGGGTTAATTATTATCACTGGAATTCCTTGCTAGTTATGAAGAATCAGATAGGTTATTAAGGTCATTTTGAGTTACGAATTAGAAAATGAGTTTTGAAGACCTCTCCATTCTGAATGTTGACAGTACTCACCTGACTGGATTGTCTTGGCAGAATATTTCTTGGAAGACTGTATTCAGATGACCCACTTTATTCCTCCACCAAAGGACAAGAAGAAGAAGGATAAGGAAGATGATGGTGGTGAGGATGATGATGTAAGTGAATCTTCATGGAAAGTTTTCATTAGGGACAAATTGTTATTGTCGTGAACAGAATGATTTTAGTAAAAACATGTAATGAATTAGCTTTATAGAAAAATTTTTTAGGGGCGCCTGGGTGGCTCAGTGGGTTAATCCTCTGCCTTCAGCTCAGGTCATGATCTCAGGGTCCTGGGATCAAGCCCCTTATCGGGCTCTCTGCTCAGCAGGGAGTCTGTTTTCCTTCCTGTCTCTGCCTCTCTGCCTACTTGTGATCTCTCTTTCTGCCAAATAAATACATAAAATCTTTAAAAAATAAAAAAAAATTTTTAAAGTAACTATGAAGTCTGTTTTTAAAGTAGTTGATGTATTTTACTCCAAAGGATTCTGTGTTCAGTGATAAGCTCTTTTCATACCACAAGTTAAGTAATTTCTGGATAAAGGTTAAAAGAAAAAGGAGGAAAAAGTAAGATGTTCAAAGGCCATATGTGGTTAGAAATAAGTCCCATTTTGCAAGGGTTTGTTTTCCATGGATCACAATATCTGGCAAGCTGGTAGAAAGGCAAAATCTTGTGCCCCATCCCAGATCTACTAAGATCAGAATGTACATTTGACCAAAATCTCCATGTGATCCATATGTACAATAAAGTTTTCAAAGCAGCAGCTATCCTCCTAGATTAGAGAGCCTTTGTGTGATGACTATGAGATGGAGGGTATTAAAGCAGGGAGTTAGGAGGGATTTCCTAAGAAGAAAGAGGAAAAAAAAGTGACACTTTGAGATTTGGACCAATGATAATGTAAAAATGCATCTTATATCTAAAACTTTGAACAGAATAAATACTGTAAAACAGCAATGCAGGATTTGATAGGAAATAAGCTGGAATATTTTTAATCAGAAGATAAGAGGATATAAATGAATAGCAACTAGAAAGTTTATCAGGCAGAAAAAAGACCAGTTGTAATAACAACTTTCTTCTTACTAAAGGCTTGGTTTAGCACTGATTCTAAGGCAGACTTTTTAGAAAATACAGACCACATCATTTTAGAAATAGATGATCAGATGAGCTGCCAGCAGGACACTTATTTAAGAGTTAAAGGACTTCATATTTGGTATAAGATGAGTCTGGGAATTACACAGGGAGGTGTTGTGTATAGGTAAAGTAATCATGGTAATTGATGCATGGGACCATAGGAGCAGTTCATAAACTAGTGAGGAGAATATTTTTGAGAGACCAGTGGGGTAAAGTCTTAAGAAAGAAATATACTTGGTGGAAGGAGCCATTAGAAGTTTCAGAGTCAAATTTAAGAGTTTGTGCTTGAATTTTAGATATTGCCTGTGGGAAATATTGGTCATGAGGAAAATTAAGTATCTCAGTATGTAGTAGGTTCTACATTTTTAGAAATTAAATTTCTTCTGTATGTCAGATACGACTAATCAGCTAGAATTAATAAGGACATTAGGTGTTATTTGAATGTTAAGGACAAATTTAAGAGACAACTTGTGACCTGTAGTCATTAAGACAATTCAAAATACATCTCCCTGTTTTCTGCAGGCAAATTGCAACCTCATCTGTGGTGATGAATATGGTCCAGAAACAAAGATGAGCATGGCTCAGTTGAATGAAAAAGAAACCCCTTTTGAACTCATTGAAGCTCTTCTTAAGTACATTGAGACCCTTAATGTTCCTGGAGCTGTGTTGGTTTTTCTGCCTGGCTGGAATTTAATTTATACTATGCAGAAGCATTTGGAGATGAATCCACATTTTGGTATGCGTCTTTAAATTCTCACATATTTGACTGAAAAATGAATATTTTTGCTTGTGCTTTGCCATCATGTGAAAACAAAATGTAGTATTGTGCCCGTATTTGGATAACAATATACATAGTATAGAGCAGTTTTAAAACAGACTATTTTTAGACTTTAACCTTTCCTTATTGTTATAGGGAGCCATCGGTATCAGATTCTACCTCTGCATTCTCAGATTCCTCGAGAGGAACAGCGCAAAGTATTTGATCCTGTACCAGCTGGAGTAACCAAGGTAAGTAGTAAGCATTTACACTCACGGGGTTGGAAGTTACATAGATCTTAAATATTACAGCCTTCAGGGAATGACCCCCCCCCCCCCCAAATTGCAGTCCACCTAAATTGAGAAGGGAAAGAAGGCGTCTTCTCTTCCTGAGCTTAGTAAGTTTTTCATTAGTTGGGTGGTGAGTGATTTTTTTAAGACTCCTGGAATTCTCTTGTCACTTGTTACATAAGCAAATCCTTATTTTAAGTGCATAACAGGAAAATATTTTCTGAAATGTAATTTTTCTTGATACTTCTTCACAGGTTATCTTGTCCACAAATATTGCTGAGACTAGCATTACCATAAATGATGTTGTTTATGTCATTGACTCCTGCAAGTAAGTTTCCAAGGAACCTATTTGCCTAGAATAAATCTTAAGAATGTTCCATGTAGTATTTAGTATCAGGTAACAGAATCAAAATCACCTTTTTTTTTTGAAGTCCTGTGTTCTCTAAATTATTGTGTATTGTATATACTGGGTTACAGGCTAATTAGTAATTCTTGATGTTGATTTATCACAAGTCATGGTAGAAAGTTGACAAGGCTTGACCCTTGTAACTTCTGAGTTTCCCACTACTCTTGTCTGCTAATATTTGCTCATTTCTCATTAGGTGTTTCTGTTGATCACAGCCATACAGTAACTCATACTATTTAGTTTATGAAGATGAACAATATTTATCTTACAACAAATACCTACCTATGGGACATTTACTTAAGAATTAAAAGAGTTCATATTTGGTATATAATGAGCCTGGGAAATACACGAGGATGCATTGTGTACAGATAAAGTCCACAATTACATGGTAACTGATACCCAGGACAGGAAAGGCAAAGCTTTGTCATATCTGGCTAGCTTGTGTCCCATGTCTTCTCTATATAGTCCCTCCACCTCCCTGGCAATTGAGAAAGATCTGCCAGTGCCCGTTGCAGGGAGTGGTGACTAGCACGCAGCTCCCCTGCGCCAGCTCCAGTCGTAGTGCCAGCTGCCCGTGTGGAACGTTGAAGGACTGTGAGATTGCTTAGGGGTTTGGCAGGACTGTGAGGGCACTACTCGGTGAGGTCATCAACTTTTAGATCGTAGATAGCCTGGAAGTTATACTCTTTGGGATAGACTTGGGTTGAATAATTACTCTTTACTCTTATGTATGTGCCAAATCCTGTTTGAATGCTTTTCATTCATTAATTCACTTAATGTTTATAAATAAAAACTCTATGAAGTCAGTAAGAGTATTACAGCCATTTTCAGATGAGGAAAATGGGGCACAGAAAGGTTAGTAACCTGGCCAAGACCATCGGCTGGTAAGTGGCACAGATGTGTTGTTACTGCCTCTTAGAAGGTTGACAACTCAAGAGGGTGTGGTCAGATTCTTCCTGGTGCTGCTGTTCACAGGCTTTATGTCTGCACAGCTACCTGGAAAGCATCTATCCCTTAGCGGAAATACGATAGTTATGTACTGGTGGTACATGTGAGTCTTAGAATTAGCCACTGTTTCCTATTTAGGCAGAAAGTGAAGCTCTTCACTGCTCACAACAATATGACCAACTATGCTACAGTATGGGCCTCCAAAACAAACCTTGAGCAGCGGAAAGGACGAGCTGGCCGTGTGCGGCCTGGATTCTGCTTTCACCTGTGTAGCCGAGCTCGTTTTGAGAGGTAAGACCCAATTCTTGAATAAAGACTGCAGATTTGTTTTTTCACCCCTTCATAGAGTACATTCCCTGCTGCCCCCATCCTGCTATGAACTTAAACTCAGAGCACATCAGTGTCTCCAGTTACACATATTGGAGGATAGATAACTTGGCTTAAATAACAAGATTGTGGCAAGAGTGAGGGGCGCCTGGATGGCTTAGTTGGTTAAGCAACTGCCGTCGTCGGCTCAGGTCATGATCCTGGAGTCCCCGGGATCAAGTCCCACATCAGGCTCCCTGCTCAGCAGGGAGTCTGCTTCTCCCACTGACCTCTCCTCTCATGCTCTAACTCTCACACTCTCTCATTCTCTCTCTCCCTCTCTCAAGTAAATAAATAAAATCTTTTTTTTTTTTAAAAGATTGTGGCAAGAGTGAAATTGTCAATGATGGCATGGTTGCTACTGATTTTCTGATTATTACTGATCTCTTAAAGGGAGGCTATGTGGACATTATTTTAGTTCCACTTATGTCACTTTAGGATTACTGATACTTATGGAATGGTTAACTTATTGAAAAATACATTTAAAAAATACTTTTATATTTACAGAAATCCCCCCCACCCAGTGTTAACACATCACTGTCTCAGAGGATCCTCCTCCTATGCCTGAGAAATAGAGGGCATTACTTGGATAAGGAAACTAAAACTTAAGGCACTTAGCTGACTTTTCCAGGACTGAAATCCAAGTCTGTTAATACCTTGTCCAGTTCCATTTCTACTGTGTGCCTGTTGGGAAATGTTTGTGTTTGGGACTTTGTTAGAGTACAGTACTTGTTTCTTTAGTTCAGGGAACAATCTAACCTTTAAAAAGTAGGTCTCCCAAATGTTGCAGCCAGTCTCCTGAGCTAACTTCTGATGCTCAAATAAACTGACATTTACAATTATCAGAGAGCCCTAACTTACCAGTACAAAAGCAAATCAACGTTTCCTTGGTTTTTCTGCAGTGCATTATATACATCTGGTCACCTAAATTAAGTCTGTCGCACAACACTTCACTGTGATAAACACACACATGTATAAAACCCCTAACTCTATATTTTGGTCAATTGGTCAAAGCTAACGCACACATGTAGATATCCAGAAACACATAACTATGCATCTTACATCTGTAATTTATAGAGATAAGGATTTTTTTTTTAACCAAAATAGAGTGAAAGCCATCTACTAATTAGTAATGGCATGAATAGACCTATAATGAAGGATTTTTGTTCTTTTCTCTATAGGATGAGGAACAGATAATGCTATCTGCATTTATGTAAACCTTATTTAAGCTGACTTAAGTCTTGCCAGTGGTGTTGGAATCATCTCTAAATGGGTCCCATGAATCTTCATCACGAATAGTGTATAGCCAATAAGTCTGAATTAAGAAATTTAGAACATAGGCACGAAGGGGTGACTGTGTAGCTCAGTCAGTTAAGCATCCGACTCTTGATCTCGGCTCAGGTCTCAATCCTGAGGGTTATGATTTTAAGCACCACCACCCCACCTCCCCCCACCCCCCAGCAAAATGTAGAGTCCTGGATTTTAATACCGTTTGTACCTATTCGATCACATAACCTAAATATTTACACTCTTTAGATCTCTGTTTCCCCATTTTGTAAAATGAGATTAAGTTATTGAACTTTCTGTGCTCCTTCAGTTGAAAATGAAAGATAGCATAATGCCAAACACAGGATTTGTTTGAGAACTAAAGGAGTTAATATTGTAAAATACTGAGAACAATACTTGGCATGTGGTAAGCTCCCAGTAAATGTTACCTATTATCATTGTTAATATTAATTTGTAATACAAACTTTTATTATTAAAATTTTTAAGGGTTAGATCTGTGAAATCCTTTCTGGTAGCACTAGATTTTATGAACCAGGACAGGAAGGTGATTGTGGGAATGTTAGTATTGGCCCAAATCTCTACAGAAAGTCTTACTACCATTTGTTGGGGTGGGAGGGTGGGGGAGGTGTTTGTTTTTGAGTATAGTTGACACCTGATGTTACATTAGTTTCAGGTGTACAAAATAGTGATTCAACAACTCTATACCTTAATCTGTGCTTCTCACCAGTGTAGCTACTACCATCTGTTACCACATAGCGCTTTGACAGTACCATTGACTATATTCTCTATGTAACTTTCATTCTTGTGACTTATTCATTCCATAATTAAAAGTCTGTATCTCCCCCTCCCCTTCACTCATTTTTGCCTGTCTCCTCACCCTGTCCCCTCTGCTGTATCTAGCTACTGTTTTTAACCCATGTTTGTCAGCAGGCAAGACCCGAAGAAATTAATAGGTATGGGTAATAACAGAAAGGATTTGGGATAATTTTTCATTTTGCTTCACCCTCAGATGAAAATACCATCAAGCTATAATTGTAAAATCATAAACCACTGCTCATGCAATTAAGAGGGTCTTGTCTAAAGAGTCTTTATAGTAAATACAAAATATTCTTTGATAATTGTAAAAGGATGAGGGAAGGACAGCTCTATAAACCTGATTATCTCTGCAAAAATTTCATTAAACAGATGTGTATATACAAGAGTGGATGGTTATTTTATGCTTTATTTCACTTAGGCTCGAAACCCACATGACACCTGAGATGTTCCGAACACCATTACATGAAATTGCTTTGAGCATAAAACTTTTGCGTCTGGGAGGAATTGGACAGTTCCTGGCCAAGGCGATTGAACCTCCGCCTTTGGATGCTGTGATTGAAGCAGAGCACACTCTTAGAGGTACCTACAAATACAGACCTAACAACTTGTTAATTGTGCCATTTGTCTTGTCCTGGCAACTAGCATGTAACTGATGAGTCAGGATACAAGCAGCAGGCTGTGGTTAAGTCTTCCAGTGTTGCCTTACATACTTGATGTGGTCAGTTTTATAAAATGAGGTAAGAAAGGGCTGAGACAGGTCTTCTTTTGGTAAAAAATGTCATTTATTAACCAATATTTAACGATCAGAACATGAGTTAATCATGATACAGTATTTTATCTTTATCTGTAAAAACATCTGTTTGTGTTTTCTAATCATGTCGTAGAAGTGGTATAGTATCATGGGAAAAACTAAGAGCATTGTCTGGGGGAATCTGATTTTGAATTTTGAATCTAGTACTTATCTGCTGTGTGAACTTTGGACTTTTACTGTCCAGATTTCATTTCTCTCTTAAAATTATCAGTAGATGATATCAGACTTAGATATGTACTTATGCTGTTACTTTAGTTTTTGTATGTATAGAGTTTGCATGGACTATTCAGTTTACAATCTACAGGGCCTAATTCTAGTACTTGCTTCCTATCAGGTGCTCCAGAATTTGGTTTTGTTGTGTTTTTGAGTGAGGAGAATCGTTGGCTATGGGCTTGGTGCTGGCAGTTGGTTTCACAGATAATGAAAGCTCAACCTGTAAAAAAAGTGTTTCATCTTTACCTCAGTTAAAAGGGGTGTTTGTTACTATTTCTGCTCACAAAGAAATATCTCCCCACAGAACTTGATGCATTAGATGCCAATGATGAGTTGACTCCTCTGGGACGAATCCTGGCTAAACTCCCCATTGAGCCTCGTTTTGGCAAAATGATGATAATGGGATGTATTTTCTAGTAAGTGCTTTGTATTATTGCTGATACTTAAATGGTAGAACAATTTGAGAATCTTATTCCCCTCCCCATAAAAACAGGATGGGCTCAGAAGAAAAAATTAAATTCTTAGGTATAGAAGTGGCATACTTCAGATACTAAGGAAAGAATGAAATGGGAAGAATGCATGGTTCCAGTAAATGGACAGCTGGGTCTAGCTTGTTGTGGGGAAAGCACAAGTTTCTCGACAGAATTGCAGTTAGTCTCAGGAGCATAAGTAGTTGTCTTTGAAAGAAAAATAACGCTAGGAAAACAGGTATATTTTATCAGGAAATTTTGAAGATTAGAGATTTGAGAAGATGGGAAAGAGAATAAGGAAAGGAAAATAAAATACTTGGTCATAATTTATGCTAAATATACATCCGTTAATATCAAAGCTCCTTATTTATTTTTTCCCTTTCCGCCTCTGAAGAGTGCAGCTGTAAAAGTTCTTTGTTAAGCCCGTCTCTGTGCTAATAAAGTGGTATCATAGCCAGTGAAGACTCTGGCCCACGGTGACAGTATTGCTCGTGGACTGCTGGAACAAGAGTCTGAAAGGACTGAATTTTCTTGTCTGTTTCAGTGTGGGAGATGCTGTCTGTACCATCTCTGCCGCCACCTGCTTTCCAGAGCCTTTCATTAGTGAAGGAAAGCGACTGGGTTATATTCATCGAAATTTTGCCGGAAACAGATTTTCTGATCATGTGGCCCTTTTATCAGTCTTCCAAGCTTGGGATGATGCTAGGTATGGGTTTGAAAGAAGAAAGTTGTAAGATGTGAGAACTGTCTCGAGTTTTTAATGTATTAGAGAATGACTGTTTATTAATCTATTTTAGAATGGGTGGAGAAGAAGCAGAGATACGCTTTTGTGAGCACAAAAGACTCAATATGGCTACGCTGAGAATGACCTGGGAAGCCAAAGTTCAGCTCAAAGAGATTCTGATTAATTCTGGATTTCCAGAAGGTAGGACTCTCACATTGTAAAGATTTATCTGAAGTGACATTTACGCAGCACATGTACTTGGCAGTGCAGGATATTTTAGCTTCAGACTTCAGACCCTGTGCTTTTTCTGAGATAATCAGATTTTCACATTTATTCATTCTTTTTAAAAAAGATTGAAAAGGAAGCAAAAGGTTGTGATGCTCAAATTGTAATCTGCTATACAGATGATTAATAGATGTTTTAAGAATTGTGCTACCTTGACACATTTGGGTTTTTGTTTTTTTGTTTTTAGTCTCTTTTATCTTACGAAGAACAGGTGTAGCTTTTAGCAGTTGTAGAATAAGCAGTTTGTTGAATAACCTCAAATAGTGGTTTGTGAAGTGATTGATCATTCTGCCCACATGTTCATGTTTAGACATGAAATTTACCATGTTAAATTTTAAGTGCCTTTAAGTAAGGTTTTAGTGTGCCGGGAAGTAAGATGGCTTGGATAATGTGATGAAGAGACCGTAATCTAGCTGTTTATTTCTTATATTAGTTGAGCTATTGAACTTTTGTTCTCCAACTAGATTAAAATTCCTAAAATTGGGAATTTCAGCACATAACCAGAAAGAGCTATGTAGTTGAGAGATAGAGTATAGTTGGGCAAGATGGCAAATTTTAAAAGGATATGATCTAAATAACTTAACAGACAAAATGTTTTCTTCTGTTGTAAACCAAGTTTGTAGTTTTTTATCAAAATCAAGGAAGAAGGAAGGGCATATTTTGTATGATAGAATCCTCACAATAATTCTGAGATAAAGGTATTGTTACCTTGTTCATAGAGGAGAAAACTAACACAGAAGTTTAAATTACTATTGCAGGTTCATTCAGTTGGGAGGTGGTAAGATTAGAACTCGGGTTTGTCCAGCACAGAATATGTCCATGCTCTTAGTGGTCATGGTCATACTTCCCAAATCATGACGAGAAATACTCCTAAAGCATAGTCTGGGTGAAAATATTCGCTCTCATCCAGTGGGCTCCCCTTGGATTGTCGCTCCATCTTCTCTAGAAAGAACAGCTGTTTAGGAACAACAGATGTAATACTTTGTTCACCTATTGGTTAACTCACTCGGCAAGTAGATGATTAACGGGGGGTTGGGGTAGGTATCTGGGGTGCCTTTTTGTCTTTTAAGTAATCACTCCAGGCTTGTGTTGTGGTTGAGTCTAAAAGAGAATGCAAGTATTTTAGTCTTCTTGTGGTGGAGACTCCGCAGAATTTCTCCTTGAAATTAATGTGGGTGCAAGAGTTCTGAGAAGACAGGAAATTAGGCAGGTTATCCGAAAAAAGAGGTGAGAAGGAGTCAGTTGTCCTAATTCTCTTAACTAGTTTAAATGCAGTATGAAGATTAGCCAGATAATCTGATATTTTTATGCCATTCCTCTTACAGATTGCTTGTTGACGCAAGTGTTTACTAACACTGGACCAGATAATAATTTGGATGTTGTTATCTCTCTCCTGGCTTTTGGTGTATACCCTAATGTGTGCTATCATAAGGAAAAAAGAAAGATTCTCACCACTGAAGGGCGTAATGCCCTTATCCACAAGTCGTCTGTTAATTGTCCTTTTAGCAGCCAAGACATGAAGTACCCATCTCCCTTCTTTGTATTTGGTGAAAAGGTAAGAAGAAGAAGAAGGAAAAAAAAGATCAGTTTAGAAAAATTCATGTTGAAGGACCTGCATGGGCTCAGTACATTAAATATCTGACTTTGGATTTTGGCTCAGGTCATGATCTCAAGGCCCCTTTACAGTCTCTGTGCTGAGCATGGAGCCAGCTTGAGATTCTCTCCCTTTCCCTCTGCCCCTTACCACCCACCGAAAAGGAAAAACTTCGTTGAAAATCTACATTGTCATTACTTATTGTGCAGTGGGAACATGAGTTTTCATTTTTGAAACATAGTTCATTATCATTATATGGCCATTGATTGGCAGCTGGAATGTCATCTGTTTCTTCTTGCCTCTTTTTCGTCTACAGATTCGAACCCGAGCCATCTCTGCTAAAGGCATGACCTTAGTCACTCCCCTGCAGTTGCTTCTCTTTGCCTCCAAGAAAGTCCAGTCTGATGGGCAGATTGTGCTCGTAGATGACTGGTATGGATTTTCAGATGTGAACTCCAAACTGCATTCTTAGAATTGAGGTCTAATAGGGTTCATCTGTTAATCTAACTTAATTTGTGAGATAAACATGACAAAATTTCATGACATAAATGAGATGCTTTATAACATTGTCTTTTCTTGGAGAATGGTGTATCCATTAGTTCAAACTCAGTAGTAAGTCATACTAGTGGAAACATGCATTAGGGATTGAAGCCACATCTGCCCCCATGCATACCACCCTAGGGCATTGGAATTTAACTGGAACTTGGGTCCTCCTTTATATACTCTGTATGTTGGCTAGAGACTACTGGTAAGCCTGTAGTAACCACCTGACAAAAAATTAATAGATCTTAGTGACCCGTCAGTAGGCTAAGTCGTATTCCTGAAAACTCCAGCAAAGTGAGTCTCTTCTTTCATTCTTTTATTGGAAGCTGAATGATCTGTATTGCTAACAGTATTTTGCTTGATAGACTTTCTGGTTTACAGTACATGCCAGTAGCCAGCTGTGTGTTTTAAGAAGTTAGTGTAAGACTCTTACCATTCTTCGTACCTATGATTCCCTAAGTCTGGGGAGTTAAAAGTATTAGTACTTACAAGTTCAATTTATTCCATCACTTACCGTGTGTGAAATTGAGATAGTAGTCTTTTGCTGTATGTACCTTTCTTGTACTTTATCGTTTTTCTCTGTTTTAGGATCAGACTGCAAATCTCTCATGAGGCTGCCGCCTGCATCACTGCTCTCCGGGCGGCCATGGAGGCTCTGGTTGTTGAAGTAACCAAACAGCCTAATATCATCAGCCAATTGGACCCTGTAAATGAACATATGCTAAATATGATCCGCCAGATCTCTAGGCCCTCAGCTGCTGGTATCAACCTCATGATTGGCAGTACACGGTGAGTACACAGTAACTTCTCCTTGAACCAAGCAGAGGACAGTGGCTTTTGCTGGCCTAAAATTCCCATAGTCAGCTAATAGAGCACTTGTTTATTTAAGTTAGAATTCTAGACAAACACTGAATATGGAATTTAATTCTGGTTAAAACACAGAGAAAAAAGGATGTTACTAACTTTTATCTCTGTTAATAGTATATCAGTGCATATTGGAGATTGAAAGGGACCTTGAAAGTACAAAGTCCAGGGTGGGTCACATGACAGGAAAGTGACAGAGCCTAGACTGTTCTCTTTCCACAGTTCTGTTTTGCCATCTTTAATGAAAAAATGTTGATGGGCTAAATTGTTGCTTCTTCAAATGAAAAGCCTCAAGGTTTATCTTAGTAGGGAAGTGTAAGAATATGACTGTCTTAAAGATGAATAAAATTTCTTTTAATTCTTAGAATGTTTTATTTGGTTCACTTTTTTCCACATTTTTAATCTTTCTTTGCTCACAATTCTTTATTTGGAAATATTTGATACTTGCAGAGAAGACAGAAGACTAGAACAGTGAACACTCATATAGTCCTATAACTTAAACTCACTAATCGTGAGCATTATGTGACACTTCATTTCGTACATGTGTGTGCACACTCATACCTCCTTTTTCTTAATCATTTGTGACTAAGTTGCAGAGGTTATGACATTTTACATCGGTATATTTCTTGTGTCTTTTAAGCACATAGCTATAATACCATGATCACAGCCCCAAATTTAAGCATTTAACAACACTGTCTTTTATATACATATTAAAATTTTTCTAATTACCCAGAAATATTCTTTAATTTCCCTTTTAAGGATCACTTACTGCTTTCAGTTGTAAACTGTTAATAATTTTAACATATAAAACTAGAATTCATGAAACATTCTGGGTCCCATTTTGCTATAAACGATTTACTTTTTAAATTTTATTAATCATACACATAGTATTCATTGTGTGCCAGGCACTGTGCTAAGTGCTTTTCTGGTATTAACTCATTTTAATATTTGATCTGTCTATGATGTAGGTAGCTCCTTGCCTGCTTTAATCTGAATAAGGAAACTAGCACTGAAGTTAAGACCCAAGGCCATATGGCTAGTGAATGGTGGGGCTGGATTCAAACGAAGGCAGTGGTGGCTCCTGAAATAGTGCTGTTACTTACTCTGCTCTACCTCGGTGCTCCAGTGGGTTAAATAATGTAGGAGAATTACTGAGGCGTCTTCAGAAAGAAAGAAATAATAATGTCATAGGCAGATACAAATGTGGTGCTCATATGCATTTAGGAGAGAGATTATTTTTGGCAGGAGGGATGGTGGTTCAGAAGGCCTCACATGTAATCTGCTCTGTGAAGGACCAAAGTCCAGAACCTAGAAAGGATGGCATAAATACAGGAAGGTGTTTAGGATGCGAGAATATAATGGTGGCTTGCGTTACACTAGGGAGAATTGAAATGGGGAGGAGTAGATTAGGCAAGTTTGCAGGAAGTAGGAAGAACTGGTGATGGATTGAAATGCGGGGAGCAGGGCAGTGAAGGAGTGAAGACAGATCCCGGCTGTATTTCTGACTTGGACAGCTGCTGAATACACAGTGCTAGTCTCTGTAAGAAAAGCTGCATAGGAAGAATAAGCAGTTTGGGGTATGCTGAGTTCGAGTTGTTAAGTGAGACATCTTGATCCAAGCAGTTTTTCATTACCCCTCATTTTCTGTGTTTGCCACATGAAACATTTATGTGTAAACAAACCACCACAGGCATTGTTCAAAAAATGTATTTCAGAGTTAATGTAGGCAAATACTTGGTGATAAAGATTAAATAACACTGCCAACTCCCAAGAGCCTCTTCCTTACATGTTACTGCTTTTGTAGGATGCTGCGTAGCTGAGGCTCAGTGAAAGCAAACCCTCCATCATAAGTTGTAAGGACATACTGCCAAATGGAAGATTTTTGAGAAAGAACCAGAAAGAACTTTAGAAAAACAGACGGTTACAGTCGATGCATTGTGTAGCTACTATGGAGTAACAGATTTATTTTATTTTAGTGTGTATTTGTGCACCTGGCTTCATTTTCTTTATGTATTAAATTTTCAAATATGATTGTTTATATTTTATGACCAGTTGAGCTGTATTAAGGATCTTTTGCTAAAGAGGTGATTTTGTACTTTTCCTAGGTATGGAGATGGTCCACGTCCTCCCAAGATGGCTCGCTACGACAATGGAGGTGGATATAGACGGGGAGGTTCTAGTTACGGGGGTGGAGGCTATGGCACAGGAGGCTACGGAGGGGCTGGAGGCTATGTTGGTAGCGGAGGCTACGGCGGTGGCGGCGGCGGCGGCGGTGGCAGCGGCTATGCTGGTGGCTCCAACTCCTACCGTGGAGGCTATGGCGGAGGCTACAGAGGAGGTGTTGGCGGTGGCTATAGAGGTGGCTCCGGAGGAGACTTCAGAGGGTCGAGTGGAGGAGGCTACAGAGGAACGGGGGGATTCCAGCGAGGGGGTGTTAGAGGGGGCTATGGGAGTGGTTATTTTGGACAAGGAAGGGGGGGAGGTGGTGGCTATTAAAACTTGTTATGTCAGTGCCTATGCATAGACAGTTAAAAAAAAAAAATGCATGCTACCTGTTTTCCCAAGTTGTTTATTTGATGCCAGTAAGTAAACCCATTTTCCACCCATTTTGTGGCTCATTATAGTTTAAGGAAACCAAGCATATAGATACATTAGTGCTTTTGTTTATATTATGTAAAATACACTGATTCTAAAACTACCACAGTTTGTATTTTTTCTTTAAGGAGTAAAGATATGCCTTTAAAATTAACTTGATATTTTCTTGGCTTTAGTTTAATACAATAGAAAATAAAAGTATTATACCAAATACTGGCCATGTAGTTCATTGTTGACGTTACACGTCATGTTGTTGACGTTATACTGTTACTTGTAGTATTTAGAATAAATAGCCTCGAAATAGAATTGTTCTTCCAGTAAATACTGGCCAGTGCACAATTTCACATGGACCTCTACCCCTTAATAAAACTTGATCTAGGGCTGAACATTTTGACTTTTTCCCAGCTTTGTCTTTGAAAAATCTAAGACCAATGTAAGCATTCTCTTTTTTAAGTTAGTTTGCAGTGTGAAAATTAATTTTAATTAGAACTAAAAATTAACCCACAAAATTCTTGAATTAAGGTTATGTTTAGTTGAAGAATGAAGGTAAGTGAAGTGTCACTAATGCATCAAGTTTATTTTAGTAGAGAGGTTTATACATGTATAACATTTTATAGTTCAATAAATTTTCATGTTTCTCATTTGAGATATAGCACAGTATAGTAGAGGTCACAAAGGTGTTGGATTAAATAGATGTGGACTCCTATCTTAAAGCTGCTCTGGGACATATGAATTATCTTGGGCAAGTTATATTGTGCATTAGAGTCCTTTTCAAAATCTTATATGTCCTTTAGATAATGTTGATCAGCTGATTATTCCTGCCTGCTTACAGAGTCTCAGATCTATATCTCCACCTGAGATTTCCTTTCCAGACTGAAGAAAACCACCTAATTCAACCTTTGCCCTATCTTATGTTGAACTGTGTGTGGTTTTGGGGGTTTTTTTTGTTTTGTTTTGTTTTGCTTTTTAATCATGGAAGTTTCAGCTACTTAATTGCCAGAGCCTTAGTAAATTACCACATGTAGTTAGTTCTATCCCAAAACACCTTCCATTTGTGCTTTTGTAAGCCAACTACCTGCTCTATTCCAGCTCTCATTAACTTGGATGTACAGTGATGCAGCAACCTCTTAACTGGTCTCCCTGCTGGAAGTCCTCCTGTCTACAATCCATTTCTCCATATGACAGCCAGAGTAAACATTCCCATTCAGATCTAATACCACTGCCACCGCCCCCCCCCCCCCAAACTCCTGGCCTAAACCAGTGATTCCTGCTTCAGCCTCAGTCGTCCTTACCAGCCCTCCTTACCAGCCATAGCAGCTTGGTCACTGCACCGTGCTTTCTCTTCGCCTTTCATGCATGTTGTGGAAACTTGTACCACAGAAAGTAAAATTTCATTAATGCCTCGCTTAACTGGTGCTCATTTCTCCAATGACTTCAGTTAGAAATGAGAAATCGAGATGACCAAAATGGTGGAGAGAGATGTCAAATTACATTCTCTAAAGCTTGTAAGAACAACTTAGGCATAGTTCTAATAATCTTCGAGTCTTTGGCTAAAAACCTAAGGAAGTGCCTATGCAGATTTCTGTAATTCTTCTCTTTGTGACGGTCTCCTTTCTGTCTTCTGCCCCATAAATCGTAGCTATCCTCCCTCAGCCAGCCTCTGTCTCTTCAGCTCCATGAGACTGCTTGTGCTCTGCTTCGTTCTTTATTCCTATGCCATGATTATCAAAATACCTTCACAGAAAGCCTGGGTGATCTTAGGGCTCATCTCATTTGTTTCCCTTAATTTGATGATCACAGTCCTGCATTGTTTGATTCCTGAAAGCAGCTGATTCAGTTACATATGCACAAACATATACATATGAAGATCTGTATATAGTATTGTGTGTGGAGATAGTTTTTTTAAGAAATCATTTTTAAAAAGCCATTTGGTGTTCTACTTGTTTACATGGGAGTGGGAAGGAAAATAAATAGACTGTTATCACTGTAAGTAGAAGTCAATTTAAGTCAATTTTAATTGTCAGTCCATTATAACATCATATCCAGAAATCATTCCTTCAAGAGAATGATCAGACTTATGGGGCAGAAGACCACATGGAGTGTTTTGTGGCGTATGAATATCTGAAGATTCACCCAATGTGTTACGGTTCCTTTCTCAAACCTTCCTCTGTGATCTGCCTAGAACGAAAAGAATATTCAGCTAAAGGGATGTTGCAGCAGATGCAAGATGACTGGACAGTGTTTCCCAGATGAGAGCTGATTGCACCCCTCTCCCATTTAGGAGGTGAAAGGAGCTAGACACAGTATGGGGGAGAGAATTTGGAAAGAAAGAATATATAGAGCACCACACACATACATTAGGGTTTGGCAGTATAGTGAGAGTTGGCACTGAGAAAATTGGGTCTGCCCTTAGAAATTAGGCAGGGATGAGAATGGACCTGTCTGTGATGGCATCTTCACTATGTACTTAGAAGCTTGAAGATTATAGCAGTGACAGCCCAGCAGCTTTCTTTGAGGCTTGAGGCTGGGGGTGATGTAGAAGGGAATTGTAAATTTCCTTTGGGCCCAGAGAGAGGCCAAAAAGTTAACTAGGGGCATAAGTTGATGGGCCATTTCCAGGAAGCCGTGCTGAAGAGCTCTCTGTGCCTAGAGGCTGTGTTGGCGTGTTTGTTAGCAACAGCTGCAGTTAATGGGATCTCCCATGCTGTGGAGCTGCACGTAAAACCCTCGGGACATCGCCTGTGCCAAAGGCACAGGCCAGGAGAAAATGAACAGTGTGTCAGCTTAGGATCAGCTGAAAGAGGACAACTAGACAACTAGAAAGAGGACATGAACTGTAGCAAATCCTGTATTTGAAAGCCAGTTAGTTTCCCTGCCTTTGATTCTAGAAGCAGAATTGGGATTGTAGGGCAGTAAAGGACACTAGAAATGAAATTTTGAATTGCACTGAAACTGACATAGGTTTTGGTTTTGACTGGAAATATGGTTCTTGATTTCCACTGGATTTACCTGAAAGATTTGGCCAGAAGACAGGAGCGTTATTTAAAGTGTGTTTGTGTGCCTTTGATATTTGTGGACTGTCCTGTTAGGTATAGTGTAAAAGGTTTCTGACTCACATGGGGAAAATTTACTGTTGAATCTTTCAGAGCAAACTGAGGTTATCAGACTATATTAGTGATGATTTCGCTTTTAGGAAAGAATCTACTTCCTGGGAATTAATTAGGGTGGAAAACTGGAACAAGTTGGTCACTCTAGGATTAATGTTAAGGGGAGATCATTCAGGAATTTCCAAACTTTGAAATTGCATTTATTTCCTTCAAACCTAGAAATGAATTTAAGTATGGAGGTAATAAAGGAAATTGTCTGCAAAACCCAGTGTTTAACACTTCTGACTTTAACCGGTAAACCTGTATTTTCCTTGTTAACCTGTAAAAATGTAAAATAACTACACTTAGTGATTATTTTTAATGTTTTAGCAAATATTCAAATGACTGAAAATTTATACCTTTTTAAAAGATTTATTTAAAATCATTTTTTAAAATTTATTTTCAACATAACAGTATTCATTGTTTTTGTACCACACCGAGTGCTCCATGCAGTCCATGCCCTCTCTAATACCCACCACCTGGTTCCCCCAACCTCCCACCCCCCACCTCTTCAGAGCCTTCAGATTGTTTTTCCAGAGTCCATAGTCTCTCATGGTTCACCTCCCCTTCCAATTTCCCCCAACTCCGTCCTCCTAACTCCCTATGTCCTCCATGCTATTTGTTATGCTCCACAAATAAGTGAAACCATATGATAATTGACTCTCTCTGCTTGACTTATTTCACTCAGCATAATCTCTTCCAGTCCCGTCCATGTTGCTACAAAAGTTGGGTACTCATCCTTTCTGATGGAGGCATAATACTCCATAGTGTATATGGACCGCATCTTCCTTATCCATTCGTCTGTTGAAGGGCATCTTGGTTCTTTCCACAGTTTGGCGACCGTGGCCATTGCTGCTATAAACATTGGGGTACAGATGGCCCTTCTTTTCACTACATCTGTATCTTTGGGGTAAATACCCAGTAGTGCAATGGCAGGGTCATAGGGAAGTTCTATTTTTAATTTCTTGAGGAATCTCCACACTGTTCTCCAAGGAGGCTGCACCGACTTGCATTCCCACCAACAGTGTAAGAGGGTTCCCGTTTCCCCACATTCCCTCCAACACATGTTTCCTGTCTTGCTAATTTTGGCCATTCTAACTGGTGTAAGGTGATATCTCAATGTGGTTTTAATTTGAATCTCCCTGATGGCTAGTGATGATGAACATTTTTTCATGTGTCTGATAGCCATTTGTATGTCTTCATTGGAGAAGTGTCTCTTCATATTTATTTATTTATTTGACAGACAGAGATCACAAGTAGGCAGAGAGGCAGGCAGAGAGAAAGGAGGAAGCAGGCTCCCCGCTGAGCAGAGAGCCCCAATGTGGGGCTCTATCCCAGGACTCTGGGATCATGACCTGAGCCAAAGGCGGAGGCTTTAACCCACTGAGCCACCCAGGAGCCCCGAAAATTTATACTTTTAAATAAGAAATACAATAAGATTTGGTTAACCTTCTGATCTAAATAAAATTTAAATTTTTTTGGCATTAATAATAGTTTTGAGCATTTCGGAATAACCTAGAATTTCTAATGATACCTATCAGTGGCTTCAAAATTTTATTGGTAAATTTTAAAAATGTGCATCTTATGCAGCCACAAAATCTGAAATCACCAAAAAATGTATATTGTTATAATGTTCAGTATTAAAATACTGAGTTATACAGTTTCCTGAGTTTTCTACAGAACAAATCAGAGTTTTCTATAGAAAAAAGCAACATATTTTGTTAAAAGACAACCGTTTGAGACTTCGGTTGAACAATAATATGTGAAAGGAAACTTAAATGTTACCCAAATCAGTGGTCGTAAGCTGTGGACTGAGAGGCTTCTTTGAGAATATGGTGATAGCTGTGGGCTGTCCACCAAAAGGCGGGTACATAAAATTTGCTTAAAATCTCAGTAGTTCACAGACTCTTGAGACCGGTCTATATATTTCAGTTTAAGAACACCTGATTTGGTTCAGTCACTGAAAGCATAGTATATTAATGTAGTTTTTAGACCTGTCCTCAAGTGCAGTGCTTTCTGGTTGTAACTGTTCAGTCTAGTAGAGACACTTTGAGACCGGTGTCTCACTGAGAATGGCAACTTGCTCCTTATAATCAGAGCAACTTGTCTGTGTCCTGTGCTGCCAGAGGAATGTCTTTCAGTCTTTTGATCTGTAGCCACCTGCCATTTTCACTGCCTCTACTTCATGAACTGACAACAGGCTCTAGTACTGTGGGTCCCATTCTGCTCTTCAGTTGAGTCTCTCTAGCTGCTGCTGGCGTGGTACGGAAAAAAAGGAAGTCTCCACTCCCACTACCAGTCTCATAAGAAAAAAAAAGGGATTAAAAATCATCCCTTTTCATTGCATATCGCAGGCCACTCTTCTAATCTTGATTTGTACAGTCTCCACCTTTAGAGTCCTCTAACATTTTCATCCCCAACAACTTGAAAGTCCTGGATTGTAAATCTTATTTCTGTTTTTAGCATAGGCAGAGACCCGTTAGTATCATTCTTTAACACTAACAGTTATTACTTGGAATGCACATGAAGTGTGGGATGTAATGTTCCTAAGACCAGTGTCTGTATTCTATGAAACTTACAGTCTAGTAGGACAGCCAGATATGTATACAAAAGGGAAGGGCAGAGCAGGAATATAGAACCTTCCCTCCTTTAGGTGAGACTGAAGAACAGGCAGGAGAAATTCAAAGCAGAGAGGGACTCAGTCAATTGGTAATGCCTCTGAAGATGGAGGAAGGAAGCCATAACCCGGGGAATGCAGCTGGCCATCAGAAGCTGGGAGCAGCCCTCAGCTGACAACTGTCAGGGAAACGTCTAAATCCTACAACTGCAAAAAACAACCCCGCCAGCTACCCAGATGCACAGGAAAGAAAGTTCCTGTCAACACCTTGATTTTTAGCCCTGTGAGACCCATGTCAGGCTGCAGCCTACAGAAGTAAGATAAATTGGTGTTAAATCTTTAAAGTTGTCATTTGTTACACTGGAGGGGAAAGTAGAGACAGGAAGGTAAAGGAGATGTGAAATACTAAATTTCTTACATGCTTTTGCGTGCTTGAGAAACATGAGAATAGGGAAAACAACCTACTCTGAAGTGGGCCTGGAAAAGAAACTGGTTGGAAACCAATGGCGGCAACACACAGAAGGCAGATGACCAGTGAGTGCGCGTTGTGCTCATGCAAAGCTCTTGCTCTTTTTGCTCTCAAAGATCCTTTGTCCATCACCTCTTCTGGGAGCCGAAAACAGGTAGAGGGAGATGATTGGAAGGGAAAAATGCCTCCCCTTACAGCTCATTAAATTCGTTATAGAGAGACCGTTCTAGTTAAAGCCTCCATGAAAATACCTGCAGTTATCTCATGTCACCCAGTAAACAAGGCCTTGTGTAAAAAAAAAGTCTCTTGAAGGAACGGAAGAACAACCATGCCTTATTTGACTCTCAAATCAAGAGATTCTCTTTGACAAACAGGGTCACCATTGCTAAGTTAAACATAACATGAAGTAAAAAATCGAGGAAGGAAAATAAGTGTGTGAGCCCGAGTGTTTATTTCCTTTTATATACTAAAGCCAAAAATAAAATCAGTATAAGTACTGCTTTGGAGAAAAGACCACTAGTTGTATCTTAGAAAATGAACCCCCTAGGGGCACCTGGGTAGCTCAGTGGGTTAAAGCCTCTGCCTTCAGCTTGGGTCATGATCCCAGGGTCATGGGATTGAGCCCCACATCGGGCTCTCTGCTTGGCAGGGAGCCTGCCTCCTCCCTCTCTCTGCCTGCCTCTGCCTACTTTTGATCTTGTCTGTCAAATAAATAAATCTTCAAAAAAAAAAGCCCCTATTTTAGAGGACACATAACCTCTCCAACTTAAAGATTAATTCTTAAAAAATGCATAATTTCTAGCTTCAGTTGTAGTTAGGTGGAGCCATGTAATTAGATTCTAGTGGGAGGGAGGCATGAAAGTTGGAATAATGTGTGTAATTGTAGGAAGGTCCTATCCTGCTGCGTGGCTGGAATTTAAACCATGGCTTGAACTATTGCTAACTTGCTATCTTGGCCCATGTGGTGATTTTGAATGGAAACCATACAATGGTAAGACAAGATGGAATTCTGACATTACAGGTTTTTTAAACATTTTTTAAATACTTATTTGAGAGCACGAGCAGGGGAAGGGGCAGAGGGAGAAGCATACTGCTGAGCAGGGAGTCCAAGGCAGGGCTTGATATCCTAGGACCGCAGGATCATGACCTGAGCCACACAGGCAGATGCTTAGCCGACTGAGCCACCCAGGCACCTCTCTATTTCCATATTCTTTATCTCTCATTTTGTATTTCCTAGTTGCAGCTGAACCAAATTCTAACTAATATAGTGAGTGCTATAGTGCTGTCTTACCTTATTCCAGTTCCTAGCTGGATAAATGGGAAAGATAAATGATAAATCAGAATTGGCTATAAAATTTTTTTTCTATTACTAATATAGAACACCCGATGCTTCTTACTAGACTATCAAAAACAATGTTTAAAAGCAAATTGTTTTGGAATTAAATAGTGATGGTGATACCTATATACTAAAAATATACTACATACTCTTAAATTATAGACTTCAAAAGGGTGAATTTTATGGTGTATGAATTATATCAAAAGTGTTACTGGGGCCCCTGGGTGGCTCAGTGGGTTAAAGCCTCTGCCTCCGGTTCAGGTCATGATCCCAGGGTCCTGGGATCGAGCCCCGCATTGGGCTCTGCTCAGCAGGGAGACTGCTTCCCTTCCTCTCTCTGCCTGCCTCTCTGCCTACTTGTGATCTCTGTCAAATAAATAAAATCTTAAAAAAAAAAAAAAGTGTTAAGTTAAAATGAATCATCCAATGAAAGCATTAGAATGTTTAAATATTTTTTAATTAAATAGGTTTTTAATTTAAAACTACCATTTCTTTGGGATATGAGAACTATTTACTAAACAAATCTCTGAAATATAAAACATTAACATAAATCCACATACTTTAACTTGTGACTATTCTGATATCCCCCTTCAAGTTTGCTTCTATTTTATTGTTGTTCATCTCCAGGTTCAGATTCTGCATTACCCTGGAGAGCATACTGTCATCTTTTTTATCCCCTGAAGCTGCCCCTTTGTTGAGGGCTTCTTCTGCTACAATAAAAAATTGTTCAGTTGGTTGAAGAATGCTTACACCATAGCCATTATTGTTGTAAATATGATTATTAGTCATCTTCAGTTTTGGTGCTGGAAGAACCTGTTAAATTATTCAAGGAAATTAGTTTTCAATAATTTCTATAACAATAAAATACATACTCTAGAATTTATTCTTAGGTTTACATGTTTCTTTAAAACAACAATCTGTTTTAAGCAAGCAATGTTTTCCTCACACTGCTTATTGTCATAATAACCAAGGAAATCTCTAATATTGAAATATTAAATGAAGTTTTCAATTTATTTTATTTTATATAGTATAACTTTAATATGTAAGGCTTTATATATAAAGCTTTAATATAACAAATATAAAATATATATAAAAATATATATAAAGCTTTAATGTAACAAATATAAAAGTAATTTCAGATACTGACAATACTAAATTTTCAAATAATGTAATTTCAAGTAATTATATTTAATCTAGAATTCTAGGGAAAATGTTCATCAACTACACAAGTCTAGAGAGGGACCTAGAAGAGTAGAACAAATAGAAGTAGAAAGGAATGGGAAGACATTTCACTTACAGATTATTGCTATTTTAATTGACTATTTTAATTGACTAGCTTAAATTATTTTACAAATTTTGAAAGACTTAAGTTTTCTTAATATATTTATTATTTTTTTATTTGCTTTACTTTCCAAAACATATTCTAGATCTGCCCAATAAAAAATCTGAAACATTTTTATAAAAGCAAAACTATCCACTTTATCAGTTATCTGCTAAGAATTTAAGTTGAAACTATTAAATTAGAAGGCTAAACTTATTTTATATCAGCCATCATTTAAACTATATTTTAATTATCTCTACTATTCTTTTCCAGATCAATAACAGACTAAACCTTGTCTAGATGTAATATTTTAGTATTTTTGTGATAATTCAGTTCTTACAACTACTCTATATTTAAGAAATATGAGAATACCTTCATATTAACTCCACCTAAGGTGCTTTTTGAGTTATCACTGGTTCTGAGGTTATTACAATGATGAATTTCATTCCCTTCTAAAACGGCTGTGCTTCCAGGGTACAGTTCAACACCAGCACCCTGTAAATTAAAAGCAAAACAATCTCAAAACACACATGTACCTCTCCAAAATTTTCTTTAGATTTAAAAATTATAATTCTATTTTACCACTCGACACACTAAGTTACACAAAAATAATAATTCATGTAATGATTTACTTTAGAGATAATGTTTTAAAACATTAAAAACTAGTATTAATCTGTGCTGGAAGATGATTGGGCCTAGAAGGAGGGTTGTGGTCACACAGTCTCACTGAGTCACATTCTCTCCCACCCAAATGAAGTCTTTAGGAGGGAGCCAAAAATCTCTTCAGAGCAATTCTTTCAATTGTTATAAAAATGTATATATATTCTAACTCCCTCAATGCTACTAATGTCAACTTCCTCAGTTTAGTGGAAATTAAGTCATTCTGTTAAAACAGATCCTTTTTTCATCATTTAATCTTTTCATTTAGTTTTGCCGTATTTCAGTGGTCTTTGTTAAGTGTTAACAAGTTAACTGACTCATGATCTGTTTTGTAGCCACCAATTTCTAGATTAAAAAAAAAAAATCACATTTAAAGCCAGTAATTCTTTGGACTTAACTTAGTTCATTTTTCCTACGTGTGCTGTGATGCCCTGTACTTGTCCTGATTTTAGCAGTTTCTAAGCTTGATTATAACTCAATTCAAAGGTGAAGTAACTTATCCTTTGCACAGTAAGTTATCTATTGTCAATAAAGCGGTCTTTATAAAAGGAAATACCTGGGCACCAGTTATTTCACTGTCTGTAATTGTCAGAGCAGCCCCTGTAAGAACACACACTCCTGTTCCTTCGCATTTTAATATACAGTTTTCTAGAGTCATGTGACCAGACTCCACCACCACAATACCATCAACGGTCCCTTGTTGTATCAAAGATAGATGCATTAGCTTCACATTATCAGCTTTAGACACCACGAAACTGTCATGAGAAGGTTCAGAAGTAATCATAATTTCTTCTCTCTTTCCAACTCCTGATTCATCGAGACAAAACAGAATTAATTCAGTAATCCCAAAGTTTAAAGTCCTTTAGTCAAGTCATTCAATAATACTTTTTCTTTTCACATATTTTTAATAAGTAATATATCTAATTATATACTTAACTATAATGTAATCTTTTGTCCATATTTGATGCCATGATGGGAGAATCTGGGTTTGTAGTCAATATAAATGTACCTGTATATTTATTCATCATACTTATTCCATAATACATTTTCCTAAGTCTTCCTATTACATAATCAATAGTCATTTACAAAATGTCTAAGATACAAAACTACCTTACCATGACTAAAAAAGACTGTCATGTGAATTAGGTTATAAGATTAATCATATCCACAATTTTGATCTAGAATAGTTAAAAGCAATCATCTAAATTTAACAACAGTGCAAAAATAAGGGGTCGTAGCTTCGAGGCTTTAAGATTTGAAAATGACAGATACACTTCTTATTACCCATGCAGTTCAGAAAAATCCTACTGGTTACAGTCATCAAGATCTAATGAGTTTTTGCTCAATTCTTGAATTGATAGGCAAAGCCTCAGTCACCTGCTGCTTTTTCTTTTGGTCAGACAGTGGGAATATCCTTACTTCAATGTTAAACGGCAGAATTAAAGTTACTAAATAGGTTCAGAACCTAAAAAACTTTAGTAAATTCTTCTACTTTAGCAAGTTTGCATATGAATTAACCTGAGAAAATGCTGAATATATTTTAATACAGCCTTATATTTGGTTTTTCTTTTTATAAAGATTTTATTTATTTATTTGACAGAAAGAGATGGCAAGCAGGCAAAGAGACAGGCAGAGAGGAAAGGAAGCAGGCTCCCTGCTGGGCAGAGAGCCCGATGTGGGGCTCGATCCCAGGACCCTGGGATCTATGACCCAAGCCGAAAGCAGAGGCTTTAACCCACTGAGCCACCCAGGCGCCCCTGGTTTTTCTACTAAAGTGATAAGAAATGCAATAGAGGAAGAAAAAGTAGTTTGGGTAAAAATATTACAAATAGGTTTTTTGTTTTTTTTGTGGTTTTGATCTTTTTAGAATCTGTGTTTGTAGTGCTACACTGTCATGGAGAAGAATAGTCTCATTGATTTGTTTTGGTACATTATGTCCAAATGAAGTCACCTGTACAGATAATATACTCATGAGCAAGTGTGAAAATCTTAATTAAAAAGATAGATAAGGGATTTTTGTGTTAGGTAAATCATGTTTATAGTATATAATTTTTCCAGTATACATTGTTATAAAAAGATGGCAAAGGATGCCCTAACCCTTTATAATGATGTCGTCCGTCAATAAAGCAAGATTTACAGCTTGATATTCTCCTGGAAAAATAACTACTGTATCTCCACTGTAACAACTATCCAAAGCCAAATCCAAATCATCATGCTGTTGGAGAAGTGTGTCTGAAGATAAGTCCTTTACCTGAAAAGAAGAAATAAAACAGTACACTTTTAACAATGAATTAAACTGAAACAGGTCATTGTAATCAGCTAACGTATTGGTGACGTGTGCTTTTCTCAAAGACCTACCTTTTATATTACACTGTAATACACTGTAAATATGTTTTTATGTTCATTAAATTGTTCCAAGTATCCGTGCATCAACTAAGGGAATGGTGAAATGGGATTTTCTTTACAATCACTAATAATTTTTACAGCTATGAAAGACTGTGTACCAAGAAGGCAGAATTTGAGCTAGCATATTACCTCCCAAGCCTCACAACAGTTCTTTGAGGGGAAATAATATCCCCTTATCAGGTGAAGGACTTTGAAACTCAGTAAGATGAAATGATTTGCCCAAGGACACAGAGTTGGTGAGTGGTTAATCTAAGCTTTAGATCCAGGACTTTATGACATTAGATCTCTTTACAGTCTACTACTTTGTTTAACTCAAACTAATCCTATAATTTTAGTAAATCAATAAAACCTTATATATTAAATACTCTAGAACTAAATAAAAGATACCAGGAATCCACTAAGAGTAGAAAAGGGAAGAGAACTTCATTATTAGTACCATAAAGAGTGGGGAACTCTCAAAATAAAATCTGAAAACTAAAAATATATTCTGAAAAAATGCCTGTTATTTTATCCCTATAGAATTGGCATTATTGAGGGCGTGTGAAAAGGTGAGTGCTGTGAAGTGTGTAAGCCTGACGATTCACAAACCTGTATCCCTGGGGCAAATAGTACATTATATGTTAATAAAAATAATAAATGGCATTATCATTCTTATATCCTTTTTCTTATAAAGTGGTTAGAAGAAAAACAAAAATGAAAACATAACAAATTGAAATTTTAAGCTAAATAAAATATATAGATATTCCTTTTTAGTCTTTTTCCTGTGCATATACTCGTTACTCATAATACCAACATATCATACCATACATATACATGGCTTTGAATCCTGATTATTAATTATTATTAATTATTAATAATCCTTGATTATTTCAGAGAGAGAGCATGAGTGGGAGGGGCAGAAGGTGAGGGAGAGAATCTCAAGCAGCTCCAGGCTGAGCACAGAGCCAAGAGTCAGATGCTCAACCAACTCCATGACCCAGACAGACACCACTGAATCCTGACTTTTCATTACATCATATCTTCCCATGTCTTTATTTTTTCAAAGACTAATTTTTAGTCATTACATAATAATGCATCATATGGGCATATCACAGTTTATCATAGTTGATTTTCTTACTCTTATTTAGATGGTTTGCAGTTCAATATTATGAAAATACTATGACAAATAAATCCTTATACACATCTCTAGTTAATTCTTTGGATAAATTACCAGATGGGGAATTATTTTGTCAGAAGTACAAAAGATTTTATGTCTTGGATTCATATTGCTAAATTGCCCTCCTAAAGAGTTTAACCAATTAAAATTTGGTTTGAGAACTCATTTTGCTGTAAACTCATCAGCATAGGGTCATCTTTTAAATTTATAAAATATTTGCTGCCTTAATAGGCAAAAATCCTCACTGCCTCATTTTAATTTTCATTCATTTGATAAGCAAGAGTGAACATTTTTTCCAGATATATTTGGAACTCATAATCCTTACTAATTCAGTAAACTACTATATTCATTTATGTGTGTATTCTAAATACTTTGGTGGCAGAGAGCACAAGGAAGAACTCTAAAATCCATCTCATTTATATTTTTCTTATTCATGAAAATAGGAAACCCAGGAGAAAGAAGTTTGTGAGGGGACATAATGAGTTTATTTTAATGCCAGTTAATTTGAAGTACTGGTGGAGTCACTAAGCAGAGATATCCAATAGACTGCATATAAGAGTCTAGAATATAGGACTAACATTTGGGCATAAAGATCTGGGAGTTACTTAAAGCATAGGAATGGATAAGATTAGCTACAAGACTGTATGAAGAGGGAAAGATAGCACTCTTGGATGGAACAATGAAAAACATTAAAAGAATAGGCAGAAACAAAAGAAATCTCAAAGCTGAGGCTAGGGGTAGCCAAAGAGGTGGTAAAATCAGGAAAGGAGGAAATAGTTGATGATGTCGGGTGCTGAAAGGTTAAATGAGATGGCTGATCTTTGAGTTGTGCTTAGTGCATTTAGCACAGCTTGGTCCCACATTGACCAGAAGGACATTTTCACTGATGTTCTGGAGGCAGAAATAAGATCACTGTGAGTAGAGGCATGAATGTGAAAGCAGTAGAGACAGATAAATATGTCAAGAAGTTTTCCTGTGTAAAAGGAGTTGTGGTATTGAGGATGTATACTGTTTTATTATTTTAAAAAACAATTGAATACATCTCAGTACATTTAGGAAGGAAACAGAATGATATAAAAGAGAAGTGACGTCATGGAAATGGTGGAATGAAGCGCTCCAAAAAAATGGTTCTTCCACTGAAGCAAATATTAAGTTGGGAAAAAAAAAAATGACAGAATCAACATTTTTAGAACCCTGGAACCTAATCAAACACAGCAACCATGCAAATGCTTAATGAAGAGGCTGTCAAAATTTTGTAAAAAGAAAAAAAAATGTAGTTTTGCTTAGCTGCCTACCATCTTCTATTCCCCAGCTTGGCAGCAGCTGTGAAAAGAACAGCCCGTGTTTCTGTGGCTTGCTGGTCTGAAGCAGGCATGGGGTGGAGGAAATATGAACCTTATTCTCAAAAACAGTGCGGTTGTGAGGGACAGTTTTGTCTGTCAAGCATCTGATTCTGGAGTTTGGCTCAGGGCTTGATATCAGGGTGTTGAGATGGAGCCCCTCATCAGGATTCACACTGGGCATGGAGCCTGCTTAAGATTCTCTCTCTCCATTTCCTTCTGCCGCTCCCTTGCTCTCTTTCTTGGGGGGAAAAAAAAGTGTGGTTTATTTTGAGACCAGTCAGTATCTCAGGGGAAGGACTGACAAAGCTGACTTAATACCCTCCTCAGAACTGAGCAGCAGTATAGGTATCACCTGATGAAAGCATTTAAAAACATACACCATCCATAGCTGTCTGGGGCAAAGGAAGAGTCTGCAGAGGAGGAGGCTGAGAAGGAAGATTCTTGGGGAAACAAGGGCTGAAAAGCACAGGGCCAGGGCTGGATGCATGCTCAGGAGAGATATGAAAGTGCCCCAAGCTTTGCTTCCCACTGATCTTTGGGCCCCATAGAAGCAAGAGGTGAAAGCCGAGGCAGAATTGTAAGCAGCCTGGCCCAGCTTTGAAGGAGTGCCTCAGCTCAGAGCTAATCTGCAAAGACGGTGAGATATTTTTGGTTTTTGTTTTTTAGCTATCGGTGTTTATGGAAATTTGTCAGGTAACTGGTTACCTGCTGAGATTACATAATAGAATTTCAGTAGCCACACGCAAAAAGAAACACAGCTTTTGCAAAAATAGTTTGGAAAATTTGCTAACCATATGGACAATTGCAGTCCTCAAAAATTAATAGAGAAGGGGCGCCTGGGTGGCTCAGTGGGTTAAAGCCTCTGCCTTCGGCTCAGGTCATGATCCCAGGGTCCTGGGATCGAGCCCCGCGTCGGGCTCTCTGCTCAGTGGGAAGCCTGCTTCCTCCTCTCTCTGCCTGCCTCTCTGCCTACTTGTGATCTGTCAAATAAATAAAAATCTTTAAAAAAAATTAATAGAGCAAACCCTGGGGATAGGGTAGACTGATTTCCAGAGTTATTAGATTATAATATTCAAAAAAACAATTTTCAACAAAAAAGTTACAAGACATTCAATGAAACAGGAAACTGGCCCATTTACAGGAAAAAAGATTTATAGAAACCACCTCTGAGGAAGCCCAAACAAGCCTTTGGATTTATCAGACAAAAACTTGAAATAAACTGTCTTAAATATGCTCAAATAGCTAAAAGAACCCATGGACAAAAAACTAAAGGAAACAGAAGGGCAATGAACAAATAGACAATATCTATAAAGAAATAAAAATTACAAAAAGAACCAAATGGAAATTCTATTGTTGAAAATCACAATAGCTGAATTTAAAAAAACAACAACAACAAACTCACTAGAAAGGCTTAGATACCATATTTGAGTGGGAAGAAGAAAGAATCAACAAATTTGAAGACAGGATGATTAAAATATCCAGTCTCAGGAGCAGATAGAAAAAAAGCACAAAGAAAAGTAAACAATGTTGACGAGACCAGTGATATACTATCAAGAATACAAACAACCGTATTATAGGAGTCCCAGAAGGACAAGAGAGAGAGGAGCAAAAAGAATATTTGGAAGAATAATGGTTGAACACTTTTCAAATTTGTTGAAATCTGTGAATCTACACACCCAAGAAGCTTAATGGGCATCAAGTAGGATAAACACAAGCCAAACCAACACATATGATCAAACTGTTGAAAGTCAAAGAATCTTGAAAGTAGTGAAAGAGAAGCAATTCGATATATACAAGGAATTGGCAATAGGATTAATGGCTGATTTCCTAACAGAAGTCACGGAAGCCAGAGAACAGTGGGATGACATATTTAAGGGGGGTGGGTACTGTCAACCAAGAATTCTATATCTAGCAAAACTATCCTTCAATAACTTCTCAAATGTATGAAGCAGCAAGACTGCGGATCTGGTTCAAAATGGTATCACTCTCAAATGCAGTCTTTCTCATATTTGTCTCCTATCCTTTCCATAGTTACTACTAGCATAGTGCCTAGCAATAAGGTTTGTACTCAGTAAATAGTTGCTGACATTTATTTATTTAGTACTGATTATATGCTAATCACTGAAGCGGATGTAATGGGAGAAAGAAGGCATTAATGTCAGACGAGAACCCTACCCTCAAAGAACTACTTTTTTGATTATACACAACTACCACTTAAATGAACAAATAGGGATAAAGTGCATTTCTTACCATGTCAGTAGTCATCACTTTTGCCACAATATGTGTTATAGTCTTTCCAAAATCTCTTTTTCCCTTCCGGCGCCTCAGAATTCTTGGAAAAAAAGGTCCATGAACTCTAGAGTTGAAAACATTTATTATGATGATATTAAGCTGAACAAGACTCAAGCTATGCTTACTTAGAAAATAAACCTTGGCACCAAGCATCTTTGAGAAGTAGATTTCACTTATTTTAAGCTCCTTGAGAGCAATGAGCAACTTGGGAGCAATGGAATGATTAAAATCTTTTAGATAACTGAATGTTTACACTCTCAAACTCTAAAATCTTTTCATTTTCATGGTTTGTACCTGGAAATCTGTATGTAACCCAGTAAAATCAACACCTGTCACCTCACATCTTTAATACAGTAGGAAAATTTTCCTGATTATACTTTCATAGTCCACTCAGTTGTGGACTCAAAACAAGGCAAAGATCAGTTAGGTCTCTGATACTGAGGCATAAAAATGTTTAGAGAAATGCCCAGTTTTAGATACTGTGTTCAACTAACAAAGTGTTTTGTTTCAAAGGATATGGTCTCCATAGATACGTTGACTGCGGCCTCCCAACAGAACAAGTCTAGCTTCTCTCTGAGTTGTGTGTGTGTGTGTTTTTAATTATTATTGTTTGCTCTTCAGCACTTCTGATTCCACTCTTTCTTGTCTTTCGGCTCTTCTTTGCAATTCCTGTTTTCTAACTCTTAATCATGTAAGTGTTATCAAAAGAAAGAAAGTTTGAGTATAATTTTTTATCATCACTATCAGCTGAAAGGGACACTCCTTTACCGACAGATGTAGCTTTACTAATAATCTCCTTAGGTGTCATATTTTGGGTTCTCTGCAGCACATTACTGCTTGACACTCCTGGAAAGCAGCTTTAGTACCAATATGTTTCAGCTTCAAAAGTTTCATTGAACATTTCAAAAGTAAATCCATTCAGCATTTTTATACCTATTTAGGCAAGTGATTATGATCTTGAGAAAGAGAACTACTCTCACATTTCTTCACCATATACCTGATCACTAGCTGCTCAAAGAGTACAGCATCCTACATTCAGGAAATACAGTAGTTTATCATGCAATCCTAGTTTTAAAATCAAAAGTATGTATCAGTGGGGTTTTTTTTAAATCAAATTTATTAAGGTATAATTTACATAACACTCATTTTAAGTAAACCATTCCATGAAGTTCCACAAATGTGTATACCCACTTAACTCAATCAAAATAGTCAAGATATAGAACATTCCCATCACACTGTTAGGTTCCTTCATTCATCTTTGCAGTCAATCCTCCACACCTATTCCCCGGCAACCATTGATCTACTTTCTGTCATAGATTTCTGTTTCTTGGATTTTTTAAATGAAATTTTAAAGTGAAATAATATGTGACATACTCTTTTGTGTCTGGCTTTTTTTCATTCAGTCTGTTTTGAGATCCATCATGTTATTTTGTGTATCAGCATTTTGTTTATATTGCTGAGCAGTATTTCATTACTGGATTTTCTGTTTACAAAAATCATGTCATCTGCAAATAGACGTAATTTTATTACTTCTTCCTTTCCAATCTGGATGGCTTTTTTCTTGCCTATTACTCTAGCTGGAACCCCTAGTTCAATTTGAATAGAAGTGGTAAGAGTAGACATCCTTATCTTCTTCCTGATCTTAGTGGGGTAACATCCATTCTTTCACCTCTAAGTAGGATTTAGTTAAAGATTTTTCATAGATGGCCTTATATGGGCTGAAAAATATCCCTTCTATTCCAAGATTTTTGAAAATTTTTATCATGAAAGCATTGAATTTTGTCAGATTCTTCTTCCATGTCTATTGAGGTGTGGCTTTTGTTTTTTATTTATTAATATGGTACACTATATTGATTCATTTTGGGATAAATCCAACTTAGTCATAGTGTCTGATCCTTTTAATATGTTGCTAGTTGTTAGTATATTATTGAGGATTTTTGCAGCTATATTCATAAGGGATATTATTCTGTAGTTTTCTTGTGATGTTTTTCTAGTTTTGGTATCAGGGGAATAATAGTGTCTTCACTGAATGAGGTGGGTATAAGCATTTCCTTCTACTTTTTTGAAGTTTGTAAAGAATTTGGTGTCAAACCTTTAAATATTTGATGAAATTCACCAGTGAAGACATCTGGTCTTTGGCTTTTCTTTGTGGGTAGTTTATAATTTGCTAATTTTATCTCCTCACTTGCTATAGGTCCCACTCAGGTTTTCTGTTTTGCCTTGAGTCAATTTGGGTAGATTTTATATTTTCAGGAATGTGTCCACTTGATCTGGTGACCCAATTTTCTGGCATATAATTGTTTGGAGTATTCCTTAGTAATCATTTTTTATTTCTGTGCAGGTTTTTACGTGGATGTAAGTTTTCAACTTAGTTGGTTAAATATCAACTAAGAGCACTATTGCTGGCGCATATGCTTAGATCACACTAAGCTTTTAAGAAACTACCAAACTATCTTCCAAAAAAGCTGTGTTTTGCATTCCAATCAACAATAAATGAGAGTTCTTGTTCCACAACCATGCCAGCAATTGGTATTGTCAAGGTTTTTTGGTTTGTTTCTGTTTTTGTTTAGTTTTTTGGATTTTAACCATTCTAATAGGTAAGTAATGGTATCTCATTCTTTTGATTTGCAATTACATAATTGCAATGATGTTGGGTATCTTTTTATAGGCTTTTTTTTTCCATTTGTATATCTTCTCTGGTGAGGTGTTTGTTCAGAATGTTTGTCCATTTTTAATTGGGCTGTTTGTTACTCACAATGAATTTTAAGAATCTTTGTATATCTTAGATACAAACCTTTTATCAGATATGTATTTTACAAATATTTTCTTCAAAGTTTTGCCTTATCTTTAATTCTCTTAACAGTGTCTTTCACAGAGCATAAATTTTTACTTTTAATATAAAAGTCCAATTTCTCAATGCTTTTCTCTCACAGATCATATTGTCAGTGTTTTACCTAAAAAAAAAAAACCTCATTGTCAATCCAAGATCACCTATGTTTTCTTCTATGATTTATTCAAGTCTTTTTTTTTTTTTAAGATTTTATTTATTTATTTAACAGACAGAGATCACAAGTAGGCAGAGAGGCAGGCAGAGAGAGAGAAAGGAGGAAGCAGGCTCTCTGCTGAGCAGTGAGCCCGATGCGGGGCTCGATCCCAGGACTCTGGGATCATGACCTGAGCCGAAGGCAGAGGCTTTAACCCACTGAGCCACCCAAGCACCCCTGATTTATTCAAGTCTTACAGTTTTATTTTATATTTAGGTCATTGGATCATTTTGAGTTAATTTTTGTGAAGATGTGAGGTCTGTGTTTACATTCATCTTTTTGCATATGGATATCCAATTAATTATTCTATAGCACCATTTGTTAAAAATAATATTCTTTCTCCATTGAATTTTCTTTGCTTCTTTATCAAAGTTCAGCCCACTCACTATATTTGTGTGGATCTATTTATGGATTCTTTTTTCTGTTCCATTGGTCTATGTGTCTAAGCACCAATACTGTGCTTTCTTGATTACTATAGTTTTACAACAAGCCTTACAATTGGGTAGTATGAGTACTCTCACTTTATTCTTCTTCAGTACCATGTTAGCTCTTGTAGGCTTTTTGCCTTTCCATATGAATTTTAGAAATAGTCAATACCTACAAAATAGCTTGCTGGGATTTTCATTAGGATTGCAGTGAATCTACACATCAGGTTGGGAGGAACTGACATTTAACAATATTGACAGATATATCTCTCATTTACATTTTCTCTGTCATCATAGTTTTGTAGTTTTCCACATGTAGATCCTATACATATTTTGTTAGATTTATACCTAAATATTTAATTTTTTGGCTTTATTTTAAATGATATATTAAAAATTTCAAATTGTTACTGATATATAAGAAAGCAAGGGATTTAAAATGTTAACCTTGCTATACTCATTGGTTCCAGGGTTTTATTACTGTTGTTGTTGATGATGATGATGATAATGATTCTTTGAGATTTTCTATGTAGGCAATTATGTTACCTGAAAAGAGTTTTACTTCTTCTTTCCTAATCTTTTATCTTCTATTACATCTTTTGTTTCCATTTCTGTATATCTTTTATTTCCATTTCTTGTCCTATGTATCTTTTATATAGGACATATCTTTTATTTCTGTATATCTTTTATTTCCATTTCTTGTCATATTGCACTATCTAGGACTTCCAGCATGATACTTAATAGGAATGATTAGAGAAAATATCCTCACCTTATTCCTTGTATTAGGGAGAAGTTTCCAATTTCTCACCACTAAGTATTATGTTTGCTGTAGATCGATCTATCTATCTATCTTTGTAGATGTTCTTCATCAATTTGAGGAATCTATCCCTTATTATTGCTTCATCTATCAATTATTGAAAAGAGATGCTGAAGTCTCCCAACTATAATAGTGAATTTTTCTATTTGTCCTTGCATTTCTGTCAGTTTTTGCATCACATATTTTGGTATTCTGTTGTTGGGTGCATACACATTAAGGATTGCTATGTTTTCTTGGAGAACTGAGCCCATTATCATTATGCAATGCCCCTATTTATCCCTGATTTAATTAATTTAATTAATCCCTGATTTAATTAATTTAACTGGTTCTTCCCAAAGCCTGCTTTGTCTGAAATTAATATTGCTAATCTAGCTTTTTAATGACTGTGTTAGCATACAGTATCTTTCTCTGACTCTTTAACATTTCTAAGCCTTTATATTTAAGATTGATTTCTCATACATAATGTACAGTTGGATCTTGTCTTTTTATCCACTTGGACAATATCTTTTGATTTACATATTTAGACCATTTGCATTTAAAGTGTGATTACTGATGTTGGGGCACCCCCCTCTGTTTTTATCTTATTTTATTTTTCCTTCCCTTCTCCTGTGTTCATCTGTTTTGTTTCTTAAATTCCATATTTGAGTGGAATCATATATTTGTCTCTCTGACTTATGTCACTTAGGATTATACTCTCTAGCTTCATCCATGTCTTTGCAAATGGCAAGATTTTGTTCTTTTTGATCACTGAATAATATTCCTATCTGAGTGTGTATGTGTGTGTGTGTGTGTGCATGCATGTGTGTGTATACCACATCTTTATCTACCCATTAATTGATGGACCTTTGGGCACTTCCCATAATTTGGCTTTTGATAGTCCTGCTAAACACTGGGGTGCATATGTGCCTTTGAATGTTTATTTTTTTATCCTTTGGATAAATACCTAGTATTGCAATTGCTGGGTCTTGGGTAGCTCTATTTTTAACTTTTTGAGGAATCTCCACAATGTTCTCCAGAGTGGCTGCACCAGTTTGCATTCCCACCAATAATCCAAAAAGGTTCCCCTTTCTCCATATCCTTGCCAACACCAGTTGTTCCTGAGTTGTTAATTTTAACCATTCTGACAGGTGTGAAGTGGTATTTCATTGTGGTTTTGATAAGTATTTCCCTGATTATGAGAGATGTTGCGCATCTTTTCATGTGTCTGTTAGCCATCTGGAAGTCTTCTTTGGAAAAGCATCTATTCATGTCTTCTGCCAACTGGATTGTTTTTTGGGTGTTGAGTTTGATAAATTCTTTTTTTTTTCTTTTAAGATTTATTTACTTATGGGGCACCTGGGTGGCTCAGTCGGATAAGCATCTGTCTTCTGCTCAGGTCATGATCCCAGGGTCCCGTGATGGAGCCCTGCATTGGGCTCTTTGTTCAGCAGGGAGCCTGCTTCCCCCTCTCTCTCTCTGCCTATTTGTGCTCGCTCTCTGTCAAATAAATAAAATCTTTTTTTAAAAAAAGAGATTTCATTTATTTGTTTGAGCAGGGAGGAGCAGAGGGAGAGTATCCTCAAGCAGTCTCCCCACTGAGCATGGAGCCTGATCCAGGGCTTGATCCCACGATCCATGAGACCATACCTAGCCAAAACCAAGAGTTGGACACTCAACCAACTGAGCCATCCAAGTGTCCTGAGTTTGAAAGTTCTTTATACATTTTGGATACTAGTCCTTTATCCTATATGTCATTTGCAAATATCTGTTCCCGTTCTGTCAGTTGCCTTTTAGTTTTGTTGGTTGTTTCCTTCACTTTGCAGAAGTTTTTATCTTGATGATGTGCCAGTAGTTCATTTTTGCTTTTGTTTTCCTTGGCTCAGGAGACATGTCTAGTAAGAAGTTGCTGCAGCTGAGGTAAAAGAGATTGCTGCCTATTTTCTCCTCTAGGATTTTGATGGTTTCCGGTATTATATTTAAGTCTTTCATCCATTTTGAATTTATTTTTGTGTATGCTGTAAGAAAGTGGTCCAGTTTCACTCTTCTATATGTCGCTGTCCAGTTTTCCCAACACCATTTGTTGAAGAGACTGTCTTTTTTCCATTGGATAGTCTTTCCGGCTTTGTTGAAGATTAGTTGGACATACAGTTGTGGGTCCCTTTCTGGGTTTTCTGTTCTGTCCCACTGATTTATGTGTCTGTTTTTGTGATCAGTACCACACTGTCTTGATGATCGCAGCTTTGTAATATAGCTTGAAGATCAGAATTATGATGCTTCCCACTTTGCTTTTCTTTTTTCAACATTACTTTGGCTGTTGAGGGTCTTTTCTGGTTCAATACAAATTTTTTAATTGTTCTAGTTTTGTGAAAAATGATGGTGTTATTTTGGTAAGGATTGCACTGAATGTGTAGATTGCTTTGGGGAGTATAGACTTTTTTGGTTTTTGTTTTTATGATTTTATCTATTTTTTTAACAGAGAGAGACTTGGTGAGAGAGGGAACACAAGCAGGAAGAGTGAGAGAGGGAGAAGCAGGCTTCCTGCTGAGCAGGGTGTCCAATGCGGGGCTCAATCCCGGGACCCTGGGATCATGACCTGAGCCGAAGGCAGCCGCTTAATGACTGAGCCACGCAGTGCCCCTGAACTTTTTTTTTTTTTAAGATTTTATTTATTTGAGCAAGAGAGTGTGTGACAGAGAGAGAGCACACAAGCAGAGGGGAGGGGAAGAGGAAGAAAGCAAATTCCCTGCTGAGCAGGGATCCTGATGGGGGACTCGAAACCCTGGGATTATGACCTGAGCCAAAAGCAGACGCTTAACTGACTGAGCCACCCAGGCGCCCCAGGAGTATAGACGTTTTAACAATATTTGTTCTTCTAATCCATGAGCATGGAATGTCCTTCCATTTATTTGTGTCTTCTTCCATTGCTTTCATAAGTGTTCTATAGTTTTCGTTGTACAGATCTTTCACACTTTGGTTAGGTTTATTCCTAGGTAGCTTAGGGTTTTTGGTACAATTGTAAATAGGATCGATTGCTTGTTTTTTTTTCTGCTGGCTCATTACTGGTGTATAGAAATACTACAGATTTCTGTACATTGATTTTATATCCTGTAGTTTTGCTGAATTCATGTATCAGTAGTATCCATTTTTTGGTGGAGTCTTTTGAGTTTTCTATATTTGTCTATATTTATTTCATATATATATATATATATGTATATATATATATATATATACATATATATATATATTATCATGTCCTCTCCAAATAGTGAGAGTTTTACATTTCTGCCAGTTTGGATGCCTTTTATTTCTTTTTGTTGTCTGATTCCTGAGACTACGACTTCCAGAACTGTGTTGAACAATAGTGGTGAGAGTGGACATCACTGTTGTGTTCCTGAACTTAGGGGAAAAACTGAGTTTTGAGGATATTGAGTACATTGAGGATATTAGCTGTGGTGTATATGGCCTTTATAATGTTGAGGTATATTTCTTCTATCCCTACTTTCTTGAGGGTTTTTTTTTTTAATCAAGAATGCTATATTTTGTCAAATTTTTTTCTACATCTATTGAAAGGATCATATGGTTCTTTTTAAAAAGTTTTTTAAGGATTTTATTTATTTGACAGAGATCACAAGTAGGCAGAGAGGCAGGCAGAGAAAGACGGAGAAGCAGGCTTCCTGCTGAGCAGAGAACCCCATGTGGGACTCGATCCCAGGACCCTGAGATCATGACCTGAGCTGAAGGTAGAGGCTTTAACCCATTGAGCCACCCCGGTGCCTCATGGATCATATGGTTCTTATCCTTTATTAATATCAATCATATTGATTGATTTGTGGACTTTGAACCACCCTTGCATCCCAGGAATAAATTCCACTTGATCATGGTGAATAATCCTTTTAATGTACTGTTGGATTCCTGTTGAGAAGTTTTGTATCCATGATCATCAGGGATATTTTTCTGTAATACTCCTTTTTAGCGGGTTCTTTGTCTGGTTTGGGGATCAAGGTAATGCTGGCCTCACAGAATGAATTTGGAAGTTTTCCTTCCATTTCTATTTTTTGGAACAGCTTCAGGAGAATAGGTATTAATTCTTCTTTAAAGGTTTGGTAGAATTCCCCTGGGAAGGCATCCAACCCTAGACTCTTATTTGTTGGGAAATTTTTTTATTACTGATTCAATTTCCTTGCTGATTATGGATCTGTTCAAATTTTCTATTTCTTCCTGTTTCAGTTTTGGAAGGTTTCCTGTGTTTCTAGGAACTTATCCATTTCTTTCAGATTGCCCAATTTGTTGGTATATAATTGCTCATAATATTCTCTTATAATTGTTTGTATTTCTGTGTCGTTGGTTATGATCTCTCCTCTTTCATGATTTTATTACTTTGAGTCCTTTCTCTTTTCTTTTTGGTAAGTCTAGCTAGGGATTCATCAATTTTGTTAATTCTTTCAAAGAACTAGCTCCTAGTTTCGTTGATCTGTTTTTGTTTCTTTTTTTGATAGCTGTACCCTTTATTTCTGCTCTGATCTTAATCTTTTAGACTTTACTAGCTGTTCTTTTTCCAGCTCCTTTAGGTATAAGGTTAGGTTGTGTATTTCAAACTACTTGAAGAAGGTCTATATGGCTGTATACTTCCCTCGTATGATCGCCTTTGCTGTGTCCCATAGGTTTTTGACTGTTGTGCTTTCAGTTTCATTTGCTTCCATGTATTATTTCTTCTTTAATTTCCTGGTTAACCCATTCATTTTTAGTAGGGTGATCTTTAACCTCCATGTATTTGTGGTCTTTCCAAATTTCTTCTTGTGGTTGGCTTCAAGTTTCATAGCACTGTGGTCTTAAAATATGCATGGTATGATCTCAGTCCTTTGTACTTGATGAGGCCTGATTTGTGACCCAGGATGTGATCTATTCTGGAGAGTGTTCCATGTGCACTCAAAAAAGAATGTGTGTTCTGCTAGTTTAGGATTAAATGCTCTGAATATGTCTGTGAAGTCCATCTGGTCCAGAGTGTCACTCAAAGTCATTGTTTCCTTGTTGATCTTCTGCTTAGATATCTGTCCATTTGCTGAGTGGGGTGTTAAAGTCCTCTACTGTTATTGTATTGAGTTTCTTTCAGTTTATTATTAATTGATTTATATATCTGCCTGCTCCCAAGTTGAGGGCATAAATATTTACAACTGTTAGGTCTTCTTGTTGGATAGACACCTTTTTTATGATATAGAGGCCTTCTTCATCTCTTATTACAGTCTTTTTAAAAAATCTAGTGTATCTAATAGAAGTATGACTACTCCCTCTTTCTTTTTTCTTTCCTTTCCTTTTTTTTTTTTTTTTAAGATTTTATTCATTGATTTGAAAGAGACACGGTGAGAGAGGGAACACAAGCAGGGAGAGTGGGAGAGGGAGAAGCAGGCTTCCTGCTGGGCAGGGAGCCCGACCTGGGGCTTGATCCCAGGACCCCGGGATCATGACCCGGGCCAAAGGCAGATGCTTAATGAATGAGCCACCCAGGTGCCCCTCCCTCTTTCTTTTGATGTCCATCAGCATGATAGATGGTTCTCTACCCCCTCTCTTTTAATCTAGAGGTGTCTTTGGGTCTAAAATTACTCTCTTGTAAGTAGCATATTGATGGGTCTTGCTTTTTTTTTTTTAATCCATTCTGATATCCTCGTTCTTTTTATTGCAGCATTGAGTCCATTTACGTTCAGATTAATTATTGACAGATATGAATTTAGTGCCATTGCATTACCTGTAAATTCGCTGTTCCTGCAGATTGTTTCTGTTCCTTTCTAGTCTTTGTTGCTTTTGGTCACTCTTTCCTGCTCAGAGGGTCCCCTTTAATATTGTTTGCAGAGCTCATTTAGTGTTCATGAACTCCTTTAGCTTTTGCTTGTCTTGGAAATTCACGCTCTCTCATTCTATTCTGAATGACGGCCTTGCTGGCTAAAGTATTCTTGGCTGCATATTTTTCCAATTTAGCACCTTGAATAGATCATGTCATTTTTTTCTGGCCTGTTAAATTTCTGTGGACAGATCTGCTGCTAACTTTATGTGTGTACCCTTATAGGTTTGGGACTTTTTGTCCCTAGCTGCTTTCAGAATTCTCTCTTTATCTTTGTATTTTGCAAGTTTCAATATATGTCTTTGTGTTGGCCTGTTTTTGTTGATTTTGAGGGGAGTTCTCTGTGCCTTTTGGACTTGAATGCCTATTTCCTTCCCCAGATTAGAGAAATTCTCAGCTATAATTTGTCCAAATAAACCTTCTGCCCCTTTTTCTCCTCTTCTTCTGGGACTCCTATGTATGGCTATTACTGTGTTTTGTGGAATCACTGAGTTCCCTAAATCTATATTCATAATCTAATAGTTTTCTTTCCTTTTCAACTTATTTTCTATAATTTTATCTTCTGTATTACCTGTTTGTTCTTCTGCTTCTTCCGTCCTCATTGTGATTGCATCCAGTTGGTTTTGCATCTCAGGTTCAAGCATTTTTTATTTTGGCCTGACTAGTTTTTAGGCCTTTTGTCTTTGCAGCCAGGGTTTCTCTGGTGTCTTTATGCTTCTTTCAAGCCCAACTAGTATTCTTATGACTGTTCTAAATTTTTATTTAGGTACATTTCTTATATTTGTTTTGAGAAAATCCTTGGGTGTGATTTCTTCTTGATCTTTCTTTTGGGGAGAATTCCTCCATCTTGTCATTATGTCTAGGTTTCTGTCTTTTGCGTGTTATGAAAGCTTGTTTTATTTCTGCTCTTGAGAGTAATACTATATTAAGAAGGGGTCATACAATGTTCAAGGCCTGGTGCTTCAGGAACTGTTTCTGTGTATGCTGTGTGCTCTCTGCTGTTGTGTTTTGGCTGCTCTTTCCCACAGGTCAGTCCTCTACAGAGTTCCTTTTTGCTTGTAGTGGGCAGTATTCAGACCTTTAACTAGGTGTGCTTGGATTTGTTAAGCTTGATAAAAAATTTTAAAAATATATCTGATCTAAGAAAAGAGAAAAGGAACCAAAAAAAAAGCAAAAGGAAACAAAAACCTATAAGCCCAATTCTAAAGAATACAAAAGAAAGAAAAAATTTAAAAAGCCTGATTAAAAAAAAAAAAAAGAACCATATCAACAAATGAACAAAAAAACCATAAGCCTGACATCAAAGGAAAAAGAAACAAAAAGGAATATATAAGAAATTAAAATCATAATAATAAAGTAATAAAATTGAAAGAAAGAAGGAAAAAAGCCAGCCAGCCTGGTTCTATTTCCACCAGAACTGGGCTGACACTTTGGAGTGCTCTGTGGTCAACAGACGTGGTACATGCAGGGATGAGGGTAGGGTGTTGGTCTTCTGAGGAAGGGGCCTTCTGAGCTGGTTCATAATCAGACCTGCCTTTGCAAAGAATCTCCTGCTGAGTGCAAGAGGGGCAGGGTTTTGTACAAGCCACTGCAGCATCCACTGGACGTACTGGATTTCTCTCTGAAGTCCATCCATGCTAGCAGAGGTGAGGGAGAGATGGTGTCACCCTGTGCTCTTTTCCCCAGGGAAGGGAACTCAGCCACAGGTGTTCAGGATGCTCTCACAGAAAAGCAAACAATATCCTCTCATATGTCCTAGGCTCTTGTCAGATCACTGCCCTCAACCTGTCTGTGCTCAGCTGTCAGCCCATGTGACATCCCAGTTCTCCTGTGTTTTATCTCCGTCACATGGCTGGGATTCAAAACTCCAAATCTTAAAGGGCCTGGCAATGCATGGACTGCTTCCCTCCTCTGGCGGAGACCCTTGTGGTATGCTTGGCACCATTCTGTAGCAGAAAAGCTGTCTTATGGCACATGCTCGGTGGCTGAAGTCTTGCAATATACATTTTAAACCAATTTTAGTCCACCTTCAAATAACACTATGCTACTTCATATATAGTACAGGTACTTTTTAACAGAGTAGTCCCATTTCTCCCCTCAGTATATTACTGTCACTTATTTTACCAATCTGTACACTATTATCACCCAATACCATCATAACTAGTATGAAATGGTGTCTTCTTAATAAATCGAGATAAAGAAAAATAAAAGATTTTAATTTACCTTTATTTATTCTTTCTCCAAATCTCTTCTTCCTTCCATACATAGATCTGAGTTTCTGACCTTTAGCAATTTTCTTCTCTAAAGAACTTTTCATTTTTCTTGCAAGGTGATATATCCCCCCAAGGTTTTTTTTTTTTTTTCTTTTTCTTTTTGTCTGAAGAGCTATTATCGTTTCACCAAATATATAGAATTGCATTAATCTTGCTTTTATCTCTTATCTTGCTTGCATGGTTTCTTATAAGAAATGCATTTTAATTTTTATTCTTAATTTTTTATTCTTAATTTTATTCTTGTTCACCTATAGAACCTCCCCAGCTTTTTTATGTACAGTTTTCTTCAGTTTGAATATGATATACCTATGTGTAGATTTCTGGTATTTACCATTCTTGGTATTCTCTGAGCTTCCTGGATCTATGGTTTGGTGTCTACATTTAATTTTGGAAAATCCTCAACATTATTATTGTAATTTTTAAAGGTTTTATTTATTTATTTGACAGAGATCACAAGTAGGCAGAGAGGCAAGCAGAGAGAGAGGGGGAAGCAGGCTCCCCACTGAGCAGAGAGCCTGATGCGGGACTCAATCCCAGAACCCCAGGATCTTGACCTGAGCTGAAGGCAGAGACTTTAACTCACTGAGCCACCCAGGTGCCCCAATTCTCAACATTATTAATTCACATTTCCTCTGCTGCATTTGCTCTTTTTCTCTTCTGGTATTCCAATTACACATATGCTGCACCCTTTGAAATGATCCCACAATTCTTGGACGTTTTTTCTGTCCTTTTTTTTTTCCTTTGCATTTCAGTTTGAAAAGATTCTGTTGACACAGCTCACTCACTCACAAGAATCAAGCTCACTGATTACTTCCTCCGTTTCATCCCATCTATTAGTAAGCCCTTCAAAGATATTCATCTTTTTTATTTAGTGTTTTTTAATTTCTAGCATTTTCTTTTAATTCATTCTTAGAGTTTCTGTCTTATGCTTACATTATCAATCTGTTTTTACATTTTGTGTCCTTTTTTCATTAGAGACTAACATTAATTAGGCATTTTAAATTCTATCTGATAAATTCCAAAATCATAATTGAGTCTGGTTCTGATGCTTGCTTTCGCTCTTCAGGCTTGATTTTGTTCTTGCCTTTTAGTATGTCCTGTAATAGTTTGTGGAAAGCCAAGCATGATATATTGACTAAAAACTGAAGCAAATAGGCTTTTAGAGTGCGATTTTATATTAATTTGTCCAGGAGGTAAACTGTGTTTAATGTTTGTTATAGCTGTAGGTGTCAGAGGCCTCACATTCCTATGTTTCCATATTTGTGTCTCTTCTGTTGCCTTTGAGCTTCCCTAAAAACTCTTTAGACAGATTTTTTGTCTTGTAGTTCTTTTAGCTATAATCCAGTTACTACAGGAGCCTAGCTGATGTGATTGGTGTGGTATGGTGGAGAGGAATTGTTCTATAATCTTATGATGAAATATTGGTCTTTCAGTGGGTCTATGTCCCTGGACTGTGACCTTCAGAAGTTTCTTAGTGCCCTCCTCTTCCCAGATATGGAGGCTAGAGGGAACTGGAGTCAAGGAAATGCCCTTCTCCCCTCAGTGGGAAAAGGCTCTGGTAAAATCTTCCTCTGGTGAACAGATCTTTGTCATGGAGATGCTTTGGGTATATTTCATAATAGTAACTTTTCCCATCCCCAACCAGAGGTATAATGGGATTTTTCTTGACTCTTCACCAGAATTCCTGGAGGCAAAACCCCACAGAGATGTGGGGTATCTCCCTATGAACTGCATCCCTCCAGCAGTTTCTCACTTGCATACTAGTCCGCACTCAACCTCTAGCAGTTTATCAAAATTACCATTTGTGTTCTTACAGTTTATGGCTCCAGGTGGTTATCTCTTCCAGGTAAGCAGATCTTGGTTGTGATTCTGAATTTACTTTTCTCTCTAGATTTCAAGGTGGTGGTTTGCCCTGTGACCTCAGTTTTCCTATGGGTCCAAGAAAGTCATTTTTGGTTTGCTCAGCTTTTTTCTTTTTTAAGAATGGGAGCGGTAATTAGCAAGCTCTTTACATGTCAGAGATGCATCTGAAAATATTTTGTTTTTTAGCTTCCATTTCTCTGTTGAGATTCTCTGTCCATTTATTAACACGAGTTTTCCTGTAATTCATTGAATATATTTAAATAACTGCTTTGAGGTCTTTGAAATCTAACCCCTGGGCCCATTCAAACTCATATTTTAGTAAATGTCTTTTTTCCTGGGTATGGATCTAATGTTCTGGTTTCTTTCCATGCCCATTAATTTTTGGTTGAACACTGGAGACTCTGGAAAATATATTCTCATAACTCTGGATTGTGTTTTGTTCTTCTGAGGATTGTTAGTCTTGTATTCTAGCAGGCAGTTAACTTGTCTGGGCTCAAAATGCAGCTGACATCTCTGTTCAGTTCTCTCAAGTTCCATGCTTCAACTACATACTTTTTTTTAAGCATGGGTCCCAAATTTTTCCCCCACCAATGCTAGCACAGTTTAGCGGTCAGTCAAGAATTTGGGCAGAGTTTATGCTAAAATTCTAGATCTCACCCCTTTTTCAACTCTCTTCTTTCAAGATATCCCACCTATATTTCCAGCTCTTCTGCCAGCTTTGAACTCTGTCCTTCACCATCATGAAATAGTTGGACTGCATTTTTTGCTGCCAGAGCTATGAGAACTGGTGATCCCTCTAAGACTGAAAAGCAACAAATTCCCATTTCTTACCCATTCCAAGGATAAATACATTTCAAGGCTGTGGCCTGCTTTGGTTATTTTACAGTGCCTTCAAATACCTGGATACTTTAAATATATTTTTGTCCAAATTTTATAAGTGTTATCTATGTAAGGGTTTGACCAATTAACTTACTCCACCACTCCCAGACCTAGATTCTTTGTGATTATAACTTTTAAGATGAGAGAACCCTGTGTTGCCCTATGCCATTAGAATCTGAAGTCTAGTGATGATAGCTTGTATTCAAATTCAACTCTTGTTGAATCTTGATTTCTACATAAGTAGATTTCAAAAATCTTATCTATATTGACTTCCCAAAGTAATCCCAAGGTTTTCTTAGATAGGAATCCCAATAACAACATCAAAAATAGACATTAAGATGGGATTCTTAATGATGAAAAAAATAAGTCAAATTTAAAAGAAAATATTTAGGCTAACAGTTAATTGTTGGACAAGTAAAATGTGGCTCAGAATTTCTAAGGCACAGACGTGTACAAGTGGAACCTAAGTCAGATGTCCTTTGGCTCCATTCAGAATTTTCCATTAACTTTGAAACCACAAGCAAGAGTTCCTGTTTCCTCTCTATCTAAAACAAAGACAGAAATATGTACTTTACTGCATAGTACTGTGAAAATATTTTAAGGCATTTTGAAGTATTCTGGAGAATGATGCTAGTTAAATCTCCACTGTTTTATTTATCATAAAAAGAACTTATCAATTTATGTTGGTTAAAGAAGAAGAAATTAAGAGGCAGCCAAATTAATCAACTTTCTCTTTACTTTGCCTATTATATGTGGTAGAGATCTACCTCCTCTTTTCTTAGGCTTTGGCCAAAGTCAAGACTGTAAAGATGAAAGATAAGAAAAGAACAAGATTGATAACATGTTTTCTTATCCAAGGAGCCAATGATTTCAGTGAACTCAGTTAATAAAAATAATTTTCCAATACTAGTAGTTGCACTTTGTTCTTATCTCAAAAACTAGACATCTCATTTTATAATCTACTTTAGTCAGGGTAACATATATGACAAGTGGTAGGATAAAAGAATGACCATGTAATCTTTCGGTTTAAAATAGAGCAAATTATTACCGGAGTCGTAAATCTTCCCACATTTTCAGTAATCCACAGAGCATTACTATTTCATAGTATTTTTTCCAGCATTCAACAGCCTCTTCTGCAGATGGATCTTCCTTAATATTACTCTGGTACTCGATGAGCTCAACACGTTTGTTTTTATATTTCTCCAAAGTTTTTTTGAAACGTTGTGCAATAGGACCAGGTATGGTTCCATCTTGTATATCACACCACCTGAAAAGTGTCAATATAATTACAATGTTTATCTTATAATAATAATGTGCTGAGTTCGTTTCTAACTATACTTACAAATTAATTCTTTCTTCAATTAAAGCAGTGTAATTCTCACAACTTTCTTCATCATCCCAGTCCCTCCAAAGAAAGTCATAAAAAAACCTATAATGAATAAAAATAATTTAAAAGTGATCAAAAAGAGACAATACCATGTATATAATTAAAGACAATCTCATGTCAGAATTCTTTGTATGAATTCTAAGAAAAATGTTTTTAAATGACTTTTTAGTGAACTAGTATTAAAATCAAACCTTTAAAAATAGATTACCTAGATTCTATTTGAGGTTACTACAGATAATATTCTTGAAGTGGTAATGAAAAATATTTCCAAATTGCCTAGATTTTGGCTATGGTTTTATTCAACAAAGAAATAAGACTTAAGATGTAATCAAATTTGTATATTCAGAGGAAGCATTAGAAAAATAAAAATATGCCCCCAAATACTCTGTATTATAGTTTTGGACAGCTTCTCTCAAATTGTATCAGCTTTTAAGAAGCAATCATAATGTAGATGATAACATCTAGTATTTGTAATGCCCTTACATGTGAAACATAAAATCTAATATATTTAAGATGCTTAAATGTGAAAAAAATTTAATGTTACTTGTGTCTAGCATGTTTTTAAATCAATTTTCGAAAAAGCAAGATCAAAAAATGGCAGACTTTTCATTGCCCATGTATAATACTTCTTCAAGAAAATGTTAAAAGAAAAAAAAAAGAAAATGTTAAAAGAGTTACAAATATGTTCATTAAAAATGAACAGGAGCACCTGGCTGACACAGTCAGTGAAACATGTGACTCTTGATCTTGGAGTCATGAGTTCAAGCCCCATGTTGGGTGTAGAGATTACTTAAAATAAATAAATAAGTTTTTAAAAAATGGACAAATTGAATTCAGCAGTGGGTAAAAATGAAATCAATAACTATTTATGAAGCACTTGTATATTTACACATTAACTTTGAATATGATAATTTTTAAGAGGTAAAGAGGTCTAATACCTTACAACTTCCAGGGCCAGAGCAATATCATGTATATCAGAATCTTGTCCTTCAACAGGGTATACTTCCAAGAGAGGCACACTATGCTCCAGTTCTTCTAAAATCTCATTGACCAAATCCCTTGGAATATTTGCAATGTTAGAAGAAAAGGGCTCAGCAACAGATACAGTAACTTTGAAACAAGATGATGAGCTTTGGTGTGGTTTACAAGTTACCTAAGATAAATATAAAATTTGTAATTACAAATCAAAACAAACCACAGGATTTTTTTCCTCACACATCCTCTGTTTATAAAATTTCTTCTTTTAAATTTTATGACCTCTTTAACCACACAGAAATTATAGATCAATACTAAGTAAAATACAATTTTTCAAAACCCTCCCTCCCTCTTTCCCTCTCCTTTTTTTTTCTCTTTTTCCCTTTCCTTCCCCTTCCTTCCTCTCCCTTCTCCTCTCATTTCCTTCTTTTCTTTCTTTTAGTTCCAGTGTAGTTAATAACGTTATATTAGTTTCAGTTGCACAATATAATGACTCAACAATTCCCTATATTGGTCAGAGCTCATCAAAGTAAACATTATTACTCTGCAGTTATTTCACCCATCCCCCAACCCACCTCCCCTCTGATAAACATCTGTTTGTTTTCTGTAATTGAGAGTTTATTTTTGGTTTGTCTCTGGTTTTCTTTCTTAAATTCCACATATGAGTGAAATCATATGGTATTTATCTTTCTGTGACTTACTTCACTTAGCATTATACTCTCTAGATCCATCCATGTTGTTGCAAATGACAAGATTTCATTCTTTTTGCGGCTATATAATATTCCACCGTGAATATATATACACATTGTCTTAATCCTTTCATTTATCACAGCACATTTGGGCCACTTCCATAATTTAGCTATTGTAAATAATTCTGCAATACACTATTGGGTATTTACTCAAATAATACAAAATACTAATTCAAAACTAGTTCTATGTTTAATTTTTTGAGGAACCTCCATAATGTCTTCCAATGGTTGCACCAGGTTGCATTCTCACCAATAGTGTGCGGGGGTTCCTTTTTCTCCATATCAACACTGTTGTTTCTTTTGTTTTTTATTTTAACCATTCTGACAGATGTGAGGTGATATCTCATTGTAGTTTTGATTTGCATTTCCCTGATGATCAGTTTGAGCATCTTTTCATGTGTCTGTTGGCCATGTCTTCTTTGGAGAATTGTCTGTTCATGTCTTGTGCCCATTTTTGAATGGGATTGTTTTCTGGCTGTTGAGTTGTATAATTTCCTTTATATTGTGGATATTAACTCTTTATCAGATATATCATTGGCAAATATCTTCTCCCATTCCATAGGTTGTCTTTTAGTTTTGTTGCTTATTTCCTTTTCCGTGCATGACCTTTTTATTCTGATGTAGTCCTAGCTACTTATTTTTGCTTTTGTTTCCCTTACCTCAAAGGAGATGTATCTAGAAAAATATTGCTATAGCTGATGTCAGAGAAATTACCACTTGTACTCTCTTTTAGGATTTTTATGGTTTCAGGTCTCACATTTAGGTCTTTAATTCATTTTGAATTTATTTTTGTGTATGGTATAAGAAAGTGGTCCAGTTTCATTCTTTTGCATGTTGCTGCCCAGTTTTCCCAACACCATTTGTTAAAGAGACTGTCTTTCTTTCATTGAATATTCTTTCCTGCTTTGTCAAAGATTAATTGACCATATACTAGTGGGTTTATTTCTGTGTTTTCTGTTCTGTTCTATTGATCTATGGTGTCTATTTTTGTGCTAGTACCATACTATTTTGATCACTACAGCTTTGTAATATAACTTGAAGTCCAGAATTGGGATGCCTCCAGCTTTGCTTTTTTCCTATTTTCATGATAGTTTTGGTTACTGGCATCTCTTGTAGTTCCATACAACTTTTAGGATTGTCTATTCTAGCTCTCTGAAAAATGCTATTGGTATTTATATGAGCATGAAATGTCTCCATTCCTTTGTGTCATCCTCAATTTCTTTTATCAGTGTTTTATAGTTTTCAGAGTACAGGTCTTTCACCTCTTTGGTTAGGTTTATTCCTAGTAATCTTATTGTTTTTGGTGCAATTGTAAAGGAGATTGATTCCTTACTTTTTTCTTTCTGCTGCTTCATTATTGGTAAAGAACTGCAATAGATTTCTGTATGTCAATTTCATATCCTGCAACTTTACTGAATTCATGTATCAATTGTATCAATTTTTTGGTGGAGTCTTGGGTTTTCTATAGAGTATTATGTTATCTGCAAATAGTGAAAGTTTTACTTTTTCCTTGCTGACTCGGATGCCTTTTATTTCTTTCTGTTTTCTGAATGCTGTGGCTAAGACTTCTAGTACTGTGTTCAACAACAGTGGTGAAAGTGGACATCCGTCCCTTGTTCCTGACCATAAAGGAATATCTCTCAGTTTTCCCCACTGAGGATGATACTAGCTGTGAGTTTTTTGTATATGGCCTTTATTATGTTGAGGTATGTTCCCAGTTTAGAGGATCTTTAATTTGGACACATTTAAGGGATCTCTCAGTGGATTCTGGAAGCTGGTTGCTTACCTGATTCTACTGTATCATAGTTCTAAAGAGGGAATAGTCACTGTGAACTATTCTCAACATTTACATCTTACTTTATGGCTATTTCCACAAACTCCTATCTTTAGTTATAGAATCCTTGGTTTTATTTGTTATTTATTGTTTTTATTTTTGGGGGGAGGGGCAGAGGGAGAGGGAGAGAGAGAATCTTAAGCAGGCTTCATACCCAGCATGGAGCCCAATGAGAGGCTCAAAATGGATTAAAGACATAGAGAGCCTAGAGAACACAGGCAGTAATCTCTTTGACAACGGCCATGGTGACCTTTTTCTAAATAATGTCTCCTGAGGGAAGGGAAACAAAAGCAAATATAAACTATTGGGATGTTATGAAGATAAAAAGTTTCTGCACAGCAAAGGAAACAAGCAACAAAACTAAAAGGCAACTTACTAAATGGGAGAAAATAGTTGCCAATGACATATCTGATAAAGGGTTAGTATCCAAAATATATAAAGAACTTAGTTCAATAGCCAAGAAACAATCCAAGTAAAAAATGGGCAGAAGATGTGAGCAGACATTTTTCCAAAGAAGATAACCAGATAGTTAACAGACAAATGAAAAGACTCAACATCTCTCATCATCAAGGAACTACAAATCAAAAGTACAATGAGATATCACCTCACACCTGTCAAAATGGCTAAAATCAACAACACAAGAAACCATAGATGGTAGTGAGGATGTGAAGAAAGGGAAACCCTTGTGCACTGTTGGTAGGAATGCAAACTGGTGCAGCCATTCTGGAAAACAGTATGGAGGTTCCTCAAAAAGCTAAAAATAGAATTACCCTATGATCCAGCAATTGCACTACTAAATATTTACCTAAAGAACACAAAAATACTAAGTCAAAGGGATACACGCACCCCAATGTTTATAGCAACATTATCTACAATAGCCAAATTATGGAAACAGTCCAAGTGTCCATCAATTGATGAATGGATAAAGATGATGTGGTATATATACATATGTGTATATGTATATGTATGTACATATATACAATGGCATATTACTCAGCCATAAAAAAGAACAAAATCTTGCCACTTGCAAAGACATGGATGAAGCTAGAGGGTGTTATGCTAAGTAAAATAAGTCAGTCAGAGAAAGACAAGTATCATATGATTTCACTTATATGGGAATTTAAGAAATAAAACAAACAAGCAAAGAGGGAAAAAAGAGAGAGAGAGGCAAACCAAGAAAAAGACTCCTAACTATAGAGAACAAACTGATGGGGACCAGAGGGAGGGTGAGTGGGGTGGGGAATGAGTCAAATAAGTGATAAGGATTAAGGAGTGCACTTATTGCGGCAAGTCAAGCACTGGCTGTTGTAGGGAAGTGTTGAATCACTATATTGTACGTTTGAAACTAGTATTACACTGTATGTTAACTAACGAATTTGAATAAAACTTAAAAAAAATAGATTCTCTAAATTTATTGATAGTGTCTACACATGCTCTTTGTACAAAATGTTTACAAATCAACCATAATACACCAACTACTGTTAACCTTTTTATCTTCCAGTTTTATTCCTATGTCCTTATATAATTTAAACAATTGGATCATACTGAATATCTAGTTCTGTAATCTTTAATTTTTTTATTTTTATTTTTTAAAGATTTTATTTATTTATCTGACAGAGATCACAAGTAGGCAGAGAGAGAGGAAGGGAAGCAGGCTCCCTGCTGAGCAGAGAGCCCAATGCCGGGCTTGAACCCAGGACGCTGGGATCACGACCTGAGCTGAAAGCAGAGGCTTTTACCCACTGATCCACCCAAGTGCCCCTGTAATCTTTTATTTTATCTTACATATATAATGAGTGCTTTTCTAAATCATTAAGTTTTTTGTTAATGTTTTATGGCTACATAATATTCTATTTTATGGATATATCATTTATTTAGCCAGCATCTTATTATTAAAGTTTTATGATATTACTAATTTTTAATTTTTAAAATATCACTGTGATCACTCAATATATAAATCTTTTTCTGCATATCTGATTTCTGTAGACTAAATTTCTATAAATTAAGCGAACTTTTTCATTTTTGTTTATTTGTTTTTATGTGCAATGGGGTCTATTTATTTTTGTTATTTTTATTTTTTCTAGCTTTATTGAGATAACTGACATATAATGAGTGAACTACTTAAAAAAATTTCTTTTTAAGATTTTATTTGACAGAGAGGGAGAGAGCGCACAAGTAAGCAGAGCAGCAGAGAGAGGGAGAAGCAGATTCTCCACTGAGAAGAGAGCCCAATGTGGGCTCAATCCTAAGACTCTGGGATCATGACCTGAGTGGAAGGCAGACGCTTAACCAACTGAGCCACCCAGGCGCCCTTACTTTAAAATGCTTAATATATTTTGGCAGACTGCTTTTTACAGAGGTTATTAAAAAGTTCCCTTAATTTCTGGACCATTTTGTAACCAAGATTAAGGATATGCCAGGTTTTCTTCCAATCAAATATTTCCAAATTTTTTGTCATTGAATGAATCTGTAGTAGCCAGAATAATGGCCGTCAAAGACATTCATGTCTTTATACTTGGAACCTGATAATATATTAATATTACTTTACATAGTAAAAGGGACTTTGCAAGTGTGATTAAGGTTAAGGAGTTGAAATGGGAAAGTTATCCTGAATTACCCAGTTGGGCCCATTGTAATCATAAATCTTAAAGGACATGCACTTTTTCAGCCTGCAAAGAACCAGACAGGTACAATCTAAGGAAGACTTTGAATATGAAGAGAGGGGGCCAGAAGTCGTGGAATGCAGGAAGCTTCTAGAGGCTGGAGAAGACAAGGAAACAGATTCTTTTCTGGAGCCTCCAAAAGGGAATGCAGTCTTGCCTATATCTTGATTTTACCTCACTGGGTCCATGTCAGATTTTTTCTATTGAAGTGTAAGATAACAAATTTGTATTGTCACCAAACCTATGGTAAATTCTTACAGCAGCAACAGAAAACTGAGCATCTAAAGAAAAGGAGAATGAGGTCCGTAGAAATAAATTATTGTGACTTCAGAAAAAGGAATATCATATAGCAACTATTGATACTTCAATCCAAGTAAGATTTAAGAAGCTTTGGCAGACAAAACAACATCTGAATTGCGCAGCACTACCTTAAGAGCTAGTTTTACTGCCATGTAATTCAAAGAATTAGAACCTGCCAATATACTATTCTGCTTTTTGATCTGTTCTCCCCTTTTTTTTCCTATCTTTCTAGTATTTACAGGACATTGGCAATCTCTAGAGAATGGGCAATCCCTAGAGGATTCTAGCAATTTAATTATGTATAATCTTGTTATTTTTGGAGTAAGAAAGAGAGCAAATAATCAATGTATTACATGTAAGACCTTAGAACTTGATATAATTTCTAGATAATCTAATCCAGTGAGTTTTCACATAAGTTTAAGGATCTTTCAAGTATTTATGGCATATAGGGGCTATCATGAGGTGTTAGAAGAAAAGCCATCCCCCCTTTTTTTTTAATTGCTAGAATGCCATCCCCTTTATTTCAGTCAGAAATGTCCTGCTTTAATGTGTTGTGTATGTCAGGCTTCCACATAAAACTTGACTAAACCCCCCCCCCCCACCGCAAAATGTTAAAGATACCAATGTAGTACACCTCCTCTTATCTTATCCATGTGAAAAAAAGTCCAGAGGAGTTATGAAAGTTCCAGGGAAAAGTTACTCAAAATCTGAGGATGAGCAAAACTCAAAGAAACACTGAAAACAGACTATTATTGAAAAACTAATCCCAAGTCTCTATTATATTTTTTGTACAGTCTCTATGATAAAAAAAAATATGCCTTTTTTTTCTCTGTAAAAATACCACTAACTTACTTTTCCATAGCACATAGAAGTGAATTTTTTTCAGGTAGTGTGCAATGTAATGAATTTCAAACACAAATTTTTCTGGTAACCAAAACAACAGATTTGAAATATCTGAGGTAGGGATACCATTTGTGATTATAGATATTAATGTCTATACAGGGAAAATTAATCTTTAAGGGTAACTTATGACATCAAATATGCTACAGTATTTAACCTATAGACCTAAGAAAGTAAAATCTTACCAGGTGAAGTCCTGGAAGTTGATGTATTATACTAAAAGGGTACTTTTCATGGGAAATTTCAAATTTTACCAATAGTTTTCTAATCCGTTTTTTCCTGTCTTATTCTACCTAAACCTCATAATTCAGATAAATGAAGTTTAAAGGCAAATGATGGAAAAAGAAGGCCCAAGTCTGTTAAAGCCTAAATTACTAATTTAAAGAAATGCACTTTTGCTTTGTGAGCAATTGAAACTAAGCTAATAAATACTGTCTGATGTACTAGATTCCATTTAATAATTAACTGTGCCCAGGTAAATGGATGCTAATATCCCCCCTTCTTTTTACGCTATTAATCTGCTTAGAAAATTAAAATAGACATTAACCTTTGTTGGCCTGCATTTAAGTATCAAAGCCCCAAATTAGTAAGGTCATATTTTGGTCTTCAAAAGAACTAATAATTTCACTCAAAAGAACAAAGCTCAGGTAAAAGTTATTTACCTCAACCAGTATACCAACAAAAGGGATAGAAGCTTCTTCATATTTCACAAAGAATAACTCAGGATTCGTCTTCCAGACTCCAAACCATTTGTCCTTCAACTTTAATTTTTCTGATAGATATTTACTCATAGCTTCATCAGCATCTTCTGCCTAGCAAAAGAAAAAATGTTTAAGTATATAAAATTATAGATTAGTATATAAATATTTTTACTGATTTCTATTTAAATATGAGATGGATATACCCTTAAATAATTAAAAAAAACAGTTATCTGTTACCTGGAAAGTAACATATTTTAATTGAATCAGTGTTTACTGGAAAATACCATAAAAATTAACTTAAAAGAGATCCATTTACTCAATAGAGTAATTCAGTGCTGAAACATCTACTTGTTATTTTTAAAGTAATTTGTTTTATTAATCCACTGAGAAGAACTGTAATTATACATTTAAAAATAGTAATTATCTTTTTAAAAAACAGCAATTATTTTTCTGAACTTTAAAGATACAATAACGTATTTAAAACAGTACATAAAAATTTAAAACAGCACTCCATTCTATAAAACAAATGAGCATATTAAGCATTCAACAAACACTACCCATTTGATTTTTTTAAAATTCAGTTACCTCAAGGATGATAATCATCAGGAAAGCTATTGTGAAACTCAGTCATTAGAACCGGTCTGATTAATGGCACAAAATTTTCTATAAAAGTATTTCAGTTGCCTTTCAGAGACTTCCTCTTCTCCAGCCCTCATTATCAGATATAACTTGGCCACTAATACTGTCCTAGTTTTATGTTAAATGTGTTCTTAGAAATAAAATTTTCATCCGATTGTAAAATACGGTTCACCTACAGAAAATCTGAAAAATGCACAATCTGTAAGGAAAACAAAACACACTCCTGATCCTGACAGCCCAAATAACCATTCTTGCTAATTCCTTCCAGTCATTTTTCTGTGCTTGTAATCATCCTGCAAATGAATCACGTTTTGTTTTGTCTCCTGGGTTTTTTTCTAATATTATAGTGTAAGATATAACTAATGTTCTTGAAAACCCAATTTTTTCCTCTGCATGGGTCTCCACTATATGCAGCCACAAGTTCTTTACTGCCCCATAGTCGGAAATTTAGTTTCTAATTTTTTAAAAAAGATTTTATTTATTTATTTATTTGACAGACGGAGATCTCAAGTAGGCAGAGAGGCAGGCAGAGAGAATGGAAAGGAAGCAGGCTCCCTGCTGAGCAGAGAGCCCGATGCGGGGCTCGGATCCCCGGACCCTGAGACCATGACCCGAGCTGAAGGCAGAGGCTTAACCCACTGAGCCACCCAGGTGCCCCTAGTTTCTAATTTTTAATTCTAATACATACCAGTGTCCAATATCTTTGTACACAAATTCTTCTATAACTTAAAAAAAAAAAAAGGCTAGAAACAAGATATTTGTTCTCTGCAGTGTTACGAGGTGCGTGTATCCTGGATACGAAGCATCCCAGATGGTCTGGGAACCATCGAGTGTACACGCGTGCCGTACTGTCAGGTCAAAGTCAAGGCTCGGTCATGGTATCCTTATGTGTGGACACGGTCGTTAAATGAGAGAACTAAGACGCAAACCTGGGCACCGATAAGGCCTGTCGATCTAAGACGTCCACTGGGGCACTGACTAAGGCCGGGCGGTCTTCATCTCTTGGAAGTTGCCAGAAACCCGGCAAACGCTCTACCAGGGCTGCCCCCCTCACGGACAGTGGTTTGGGTGCGGGAAAAGCCAGCGGTTACTGGCTCTGGGCCAGGCCGGGTGCCTCTGGCTCGGCGGAGGCCCTCCGGATGCGAGCCCGCGTCCTTCTCGGAACCGCAGGCCGGCCCTCACCTTACAGCCCTGCAGCACCTCGTCGCAGTACAGCGCCACCTTCTCGTCGCGCCACATCCCCCTCATGGGGGACACGCAGACCGGGGGCAGTGGCTGCGCCTCCTCTTCATCCTCTGCGGGCACCGACAGAAGGGGCTCCTCCTCCTCCTCCTCCGCCTGTTCCTCCACCCCCTCGCCGTCGCCGTCGCCCTCGGCCTGAGCCGCGGGCAGCAGCTGCAGCCGCCGCCGGGCCGCCTCCCGGCCCGCCTTCCCCTTCACCGGCCGCGGGGACGCCGCCACCGATCGCACCGGGGATGCGGCGCTCTTCAGGGTCCCCATCAACACCGAGTCCCCGGTGGGCGCGGACACCCCCTTTTCGCCTCGCCTGCCGGGGCTGACGGTTCGGACGGAGTCCTCCGGCGCGGAAGCCCTGGCCCCGGACGCCATCTCCTCACACCGCGAGGACCAGCTGCAGCCGTTAGTCCCTTTTCCCGCTCTCAGCCCGCTGGCCAATGAGCGAGCGCCGCCCGCAACGAGCGCGGGGCCTCGAGGGGCTTCGGGCCCGGTGAGTTGGGGGATGGGTGTGGGGGCGGGGGCGGGGCCAGGGTGGAGGGGACCGCGGCCCGCGAGGTGGTGCGGGGGCGCGGACGCTGCTGGGCGGGGCGGGGGTGGACAGCGTGGCGTTCCGTGCGGCGCCCCCTCCAGGTGGCGCCCTGGCGCAGGGCGCTCGCCTTAACCCGACGCCGCTCCCCTTGGACCTACCCAAGGAGAGAATTCTCTCCCCAGGGTCCCCTCCGTTTTCAGGGTGCTTGTGAGTCACCCCCAGGTCATCGTGACCTAACTCATGCCCCGCCTACACTGCACACACGCACATCTGCACAAACACAATCTGAAAGAAAATTCAGTTTTACGCTGGGGACTCATAATAAGTGGAACCCTCTGCTCATGACCAAAGGACACTCTAGTGACAAATCCAGCGATCTAGATTTTCCCCAACCTGTTCGCACGATTCCCAATATAAATCTGCCTTTACATTTTGAACAAGACACTCACATTTTGCCAAAAAGGGTAGGTTAGTCTATTTTCATGTCTCTGTTGTGCTGCTCAAAATTCTCATTAAAGATTATATTATGTAACTATTCAAGTAGATTCAAATATCCAGCTGGGAGGAATGTGTGCAAACTAAGAATACCCTCACAATAAAAGTCTGCTCAAGATAATACATTTTGGAGAAGAACAGAGACCACTTGTTTCTGTTATATTACTATTAAATGTGCATAGAGCCGGTTGGAATAACTTCTGTTTGCTCTCTAGCTGTGAAAAAACTGCCCCAGGGCCAACAGCTCCCACAACGAACAGCATTGGGAAAACACCTGCCTTCCTTCACACTCATCTGGAAGAACACTGTGTTAAATTTGGAATTTATTTTGAGGAAAATATTAGTCTTAATATCATGTTCAGGGAATAATTCCATTTATCACATTTGACTCTATGTTTATTCCCTTTGTCAGGAGTCCTGGATTTTGTTTAAAATTGTACTTAGCTACAGACTTCACTTACTGAAAGTAAAATCTATTTACTCTAGCATTTCTTCAAAAAGTATGTTTTTAAAGACATTTTAATACATTGTCATTAGATTCAGAGTAACAGAGACCACTTGTCCTAGTCAAAAGTTTAAAAACAACAACAGCTTCTTTCCAAAAAAAACAAACCAAACCAAACCAAACCCAAACAGATATTTGTAGGAACCTGTTATGTGCCAGGCAACACATAGATGTCAAAGTTACAGAAATAAAAGACTTGAGTTCTGGGTGCAGATGGGTTAATAGATGATTGTGTTTGGTGAGGACCTTGATTTAAAAAACATATTTAGGGTCACCCGGGTGGCTCAGTGGATTAAACCTCTGCCTTTGGCTTGGGTTGTGATCCCGGGGTCCTGGGATCGAGCCCCTCTGCTGAGCAGAGAGCCTGATTTCCCCTCTCTCTCTGCCTGCCTCTCTGCCTACTTGTGATCTCTCTCTGTCAAATGGATGAATAAAATCTTTAAAAAAAATTTAAAAAACACATATGTGTGTGTGTGTGTGTGTGTGTGTGTATTCTGCAAGCATATATTCTACAAGTGTATATATATATTTTTTCTTATATATATATATAAAAAATATATATATATATTTTTTCTAACCCCTTTATGGGAAAAAAAGACCTTTCTTCCCAGAAGTGATACTTAAGCTGAGTCTTGATCATGAAAGCAATATCTGTGTCATTTTGAAATAGGAAATTTAAATCAGTTGTACTTCCAAGGCTTGGCAATAACTACTGTTAGATTTTGGAATGTTTTCTTTCGATAGTTTTTCCTATCACATTATTACATAGTTTAGATCATATTAACTTTTTAATTAATCTTTTATTTAGGCTAAGCATTTTCTTATTACAAATTATTTAAGTACATTATTTCCAATAGCTGTGTATAATTTCCATAAACCCATACTTTTAGGTGTTTGAGCTACATTAATTTCCATAATAATGAATATGCCATTTTGATATATTTGTACTTAAGTTTTGCCTGTATTTTGTATCCCCAACACTCACCCTCCAGGGAAAAGTGGGATTCCCAAGTCAGGATGTGTAAACATTTTAAGGCTGCTAGTATTGCCAAGTTGTTTCCCAAAAAGGATGTGTATGAATTTCTACTTCCATTAGCAGATACAATCCGCAGATGGACTGTGTTATGAAATAGTAGATTATAGACACCTAAGCTAGGAATAGAATGGGAGATGGAGTAGGATAAACCTTCCAGGCAGAGAGTCATTAGTGATTTTACAGAAGGGTAAAAGAATTTGGTCTAGGTAGCTTAGTATGGCTGGATTAGAGGGGGCAAACTGGGACAAAACCGCAGGTTGGAGAAACATTCAAAAGCATCTCCCAGAGGGTCATGTATGTTATGTGTATAAAGAGCTGAATTCTAACCATACCGAGAAACTCTCCCTTATCTAACTTGATATTCCACTCTCTGATCTAGCACCCTCAGTATCCACTCCCACATAAACTTTCCCAGGTCATGCCAGTACATGTTGGCCAGTCCTCTCTGGCTGGACCCAGTACATCTCTAGCTGGGTTAGGTTGTGTCTTCACCCTATTTATTGGACTGGTGGGCTGGAGGGGTTATGGGGTAGGCCCTCAGTGGTGCATGTAGTCTTCCAAGGCAGAAGCCTACGTGTCATCTGCAAGCACGGGGGACTCTAGCTTTCAGTGGGGAGAAGTGAGCTCAGAGGATTCGGGGGAATCTGGGGATTCAGTTATCTCCCATTGCATCAACCAGGATATCCTCATACCAAGGCTTAGGATCTCTCCCTCCCAATCAGAGCCTGACTGGTTTAGCAATCCTGCCTCTGAGAACTCACCCTTCCTTGGAACTCCATTCCTTTTTTATTTTTTTTTTTAAGATTTTATTTATTTGAGAGAGGGAACATGAACGGGGACGGGGAGGAAGAGAAGGAGAGAGACTCTCAAACAGACTCCCCACTGAGCATGGTGCTCAAGGCAGGGCTCAACCCCAGGACCCTGAGATCATGACCTGGGGCTGAAGTCAGACACTTAATTGACCAAACCACCCAGGCATCCGTGGAACTTACCCTCATAAAAACCCCAGAGCCCATGTCTTTTCTGCCCTTCAGCTATGAATGTGTCTCTTTATGTGCCGCAATGGAGGCCTTTCTGGCTTTGACACTTCACTTTAAATTGGTTATCTCGGCATTTCTTTGTTTTATGCCAGTAAATACATAATACTCAGCAAGAGAACATTGATTCCATCGTCCTTACAACACTGTCTCCACCAAACCACACCAGTTCCTGACATCGGACCACCAGGGCGTTCTCGTCCCTTTCACCCACAGCGGAAGTTGGAATAATTGTAATGAAGAAATTGGGGAGGTGTTTTTGAGAACGATATCTCTAAGGGAAGGAGGGAATCAGGAATGGACAAAGAGAACTGTGGAACTATGATGAGTTTGCAACCAAGTTCTCAGCCATTCCTCCTGGAAGCTCTGGGCTAGGATGGCCTTTTTGAGTTCTGGCCAGGGATGGCCCTTTACATCTATGCATCTTCCTATCATTGGAGGTGAGCTGCCCACAGAGAGAGGCATAACCTTGAAGTGGTAACTCCCTTTGAAGAAGCTGCCAAACTGTCTTCCAAAGCAGCTGTGCCATTTTTGCGTTCCCACCACCAATGAAAGAGAGTTCCTGTTGCTTTACATCTTCACCAGCATTTGGTGGTGTCTGTGTCCTGGACATTCTACTTGATGCGGAGTAGCAGCAGCACCTTTTGGCAGAGGGTAACTCCCAGAGAGGGCTTTAGAGGCGAGTTTTCAGCATCCAAGAGAATGGATATCTTGGTTCTTTTTTTTTTTTTTTTTAAGATTTTATTTATTTATTTGACAGAGAGAGAGATCACAAGTAGGCAGCAGCAGGCAGAGAGAGAGGGGAAAGCAGGCTCCCCACTGAGAAGAGAGCCCAATGCGGAGTTCAATCTCAGGACTGTGAGATCATGACCTGAACTGAAGGCAGAGGCTTTAACCCACTGAACCACCCAGGCGCCCCTGGATATCTTGGTTCTAAAAGAAGGCTTGGGGAAGCAAAGGAGTTCATCCACTCCACATAGTTGTCGGACTGCGTTATAAGAACAGAACTCTATTTTGGTAGAGTGGACTTGCTGTGGGCTCCTCCAAGCCATTGGCCTCTAACACAGAATTAAGTCAAGCACTTGAGCTTACTGTCTAGAAGTCAGTTGGTTTTAGCTCTGGGTTTAATGGGAAACCATACAGAGTGTTAGCCATCCTCTCCGTAAGCCCGGGGTTCAAGGGATTTGAGGGATAGTGACAGGCAAAGTTGTTGAATGTCCATGTAGCTGATCTCACTGGGCTCATGTCTTCGAGCTTTCTTTTCCTCCAGCACTTTCTCTCCATTCATGTCTTTGGGGAAGTTATATTGGAAAAATGAATGGTCGAGAGCATGGACTCTGGCCAGACTGCCTGGGTTCTCTGACTTCTCTGAAGTCAAGGTAAATTTCTTCTCCTCTTTAAGGCCTTTTGCTTGCCAAAATGGGGCTGTAATACCAGTCTGTGGTAAGGAGTTTCTGCGCCCTTGGCCTTGTGTTTGAGCCGTGCTGGCGGCACATCCCATCTGATGTTCGGTCAGCTTCTGCTTTCCCAGAGCAGTTCAAAAGACTCTTGCATTTGGTTAGTGATTCTCACTGGCACGGCCTTGAGTGTTCCATGAGGCCAGCTCTGTACTCTATCTTGGGGTTGAAAAACTCATTTCCCTTCTTTCTTCTTGGAGGCTTTTCCTTGAATTGGATCTTCCTTCCCATTGAAGTGGTGAGATACAAGAGGACGATTGTTGAGCAGGTTCCCAGGTGGAAAGGGCAGGCGGCGGCCTGGCTTGCACAGACACTGAGCTAGGCCTGCCTTTGAGGTAGAAGAGAGTCTGTGGTTCTTGCATACGCAGGCTAGTTTCCACACTGGGCTTTATAGCCAAAACCTGCTGGCCGTGTCTTGTTTCTCACAAAGACCTTCTGCCTGATTGTGGCAGAAGTGAACTTGAGAAATCTCAAGTCCTGGGTATCTTTCTTTTTCTCTTGTTTCCAGGGATCTGACCAGTAGCCATTGTCCTGCCTTGCTCATGCCGTTTTCTTCACCTTGAATAACCTTCCTGTTTGTCTCTACCTGTCAGAATTCTCCTAGGCCAGGTTCCAATACACCAGCCTTCATGAGAACTAAGCTTGTTCTCTGTGCGCTCAGAGTACTTTCTGCAAAGTATTATCAACATTGAAAACCCTTCATGTACAGGGACAGATACATTTTATCCCCAGCACAGTCCTTGTCACATAACTAGTAAGTTTTAAGAATGGTACCACTATAGGAGTATAATCAATATTTTTTCCAATTTCTGAGTGAAATGTGTATCCGTTCTTCTCCTCCTTTAGCGTGTTACTTCCTTGATGCCCACCCAGGATCAGTTCTACTCATCTTTATGTCCATTGCAGAACTTACTTAGTATGTGGGTTAAATTCTACAAATTAAGGGGAATATTCACAGGCTTTTATTCTCTTCAGGTCTGAGGGACTTCTAAATTAAATCCACAGGCTGTCTCCAATATACAAATGATCTACATACAAAAGCTTATTTAAGGGGCGCCTGGGCAGCTCAGTGGGTTAAGCCTCTGCCTTCGGCTCAGGTCATGATCTCAGGGTCCTGGAATTGAGCTCTGCATCGAGCTCTCTGCTCGGTGGGGAGCCTGCTTCCTCCTCTCTCTCTGCCTGCCTCTCTGCCTACTTGTGATCTCTCTCTCTCTCTGTGTGTGTCAAATACGTAAATAAAATCTTTCAAAAAAAAAAAAAAAAAAGCTTATTTAAAAATTAGAACTCATTAGGGATGCCGGGGTGTCCCAGCTGGTTAAGCGGCTGCCTTCAGCTCAGGTCATGATCCTAAGGTCCTGGGATCAAGTCCCGCACTGGGCTTCTTGCTCTGCCGGAAGCCTACTTCTCCCTCTACCTGCTGTGCCCCCTGCTTGTGCTCACTCTCTCTCAGATTTAAAAAAAAATCAGAACTCATAATTTCTGTCTGAAAAATATTTCTGATCAAAACTTCTCTTCCTCTTTAAAAAACAAACAAACAACTTATCTTCCTAGGTCACTGTGAAACAAAAAGTAGGCTTATAAATTCTTTCAGTCTTCCAATCTCTGAACATTAACTCTTTGAGATCTTCTTTTTTCTTTTTTGCCTTAGAGGGAAAAAGCACAGCACTGACGAATAATAACACCTAGCTGTAGACAAAACAAGAATAGATAAGACGTGGGGCACCTGGGTGGTCAGTCAGTTGAGCGTCTGCCTTTGGCTCAGGTCAAGATCTCTGGGTCCTGGGGTCCAGCCCTGATGGGCTCCCTGCTCTGCGGGGGAATTTGCTTCTCCTTCTGCCCCTCCCCCTGCTCCTATGCTCTGGCGCGCGCTCTCTCTCTCTCTGCCTCTCCTTTCCTTTCAAACAGATAGATAAAATCATTTTTAAAAAATGAATAGATAAGACTCACTGACATTTCAGAGATTCACCCAGACTCAGAGTTTCCCCGAGGTTTCATTTCCATGTAGGATAGGGACTTGGGATCAGGAGTAGACAGATCTACTGGACATAAGTGCGAGATGTAATAGGGGCTGGGGTGTAATACAACCAGCTCTGGGGCTGGGGAGATGGATGGAGAGACAGCAGAGACTGGGAGGATTCACCTTCTTTCCCCCCTAGTGATGACTAACCTGAATTGAGGGGAAGAGTTGGGACCAGAATTAAGAGGAACTGAGGGATCCCGTGTAGCAGAGAGAAAAGAGAAGAGAAGTTGTTTCATGTGACAGATACGTATTGTCCACCTACTCTGGCTGGCATGGTGTTACATGCTGGGGACACAGCAAAATTCACAAAAATCCCTTAGCTTGCATTCTGGATAAGGGAGATAAAAAATAAACATTTTTTTTAAAGTAAAATTCCCAAGAGAAACAAACACTTGCTCACATGAAAACTTGCACAAGAATGTTGAGAGCAGATTATTTACAATAGCCAAAAAATGAAAAGAACTCAAATGTCCATCAGTTGACAAACAAAGGAAATGTGGTATATTCCATATACGGGATATTATTCGACCATTAAAAGAAATCAAGTACCAACACACACAACACAGAAGAACCTTGAAAACATGCTAAGGGAATGCACTCAGTCACAAAAGCCCACAGAACGTGTGATTCCATTTATATGAAATGTCCTGAATAGGCAAATCTCTAAGGACATGATTGCCTAGGATTAGTGGCAGTGGGATGGCTCAAAGGAAAATGAGGTCTTCCTGCTAAGAGGTCCTGGAGTTCTTTTAGGGGTGATGAGAACATACTATAATTGCTTGTAATGAAGGTTGCACAACTTTGAGAGCACACTAATAATCATTAAGTTGTAGGTGTGAAATGGGTGAATTGTATAGTATGTGTATTAAAATAAATTTGAAAAAGTAAAATTTATAGTAATAAGCCCTCTGAGAGTGATAAAACATATGGCAGGAAGCAGAGATGGAGGAGTTTTGATATAATTTTTACTCAGAGTAAGGAGGGTAGGTCTCACCTGTAGGTGACATTTGAGTGACTACAGATCCAAAGGAGGTCAGAAGGAAAATACTGGACTTTGACATTGAAAAGGGAAGAAACTTTTTTCCATCACTGAGTTACTTCCAGAGAGCAATCTAGATAAAACCAACACAGGGAAATGAGGAGTAACTACAGTTTTAGAAAATCCATAATACAACTAGCATTATTATTTTCACATTTCCTCACATGATAAGCATTTAAATAAGGCTCACGTTGGTCTGAAAATACTAAACGAGTGCCTCTGGGGATTTAGGAATTTTAGAAGTTTTGTATGGTGGAGATTGGTTTTTATTGTTTTGGAAAAACAATAAAATTTCTGCAAAATGCTGTTGTATTTGTTTCTCCACTTGTTTTTCTCAATTGAATAAATAACGAAATATTAATCAGCACTTCAGTCAGCAATTTATTCTCAAGTACTTTAATTTTTCCTCTCTTGAAACATGAATTTTTCCCTCTCCCTTTAACTCTTTGACCTTAACTCTGTAAGCAAATACTCTGGACCAGGCAGGGACCAGGCAGGTGCCCCTCTCTTGGAAGCATGTAACTCCTCATTTTTGCCAGAAGAGGGCACTGGAGAGCTTTCAGGCCGTTTTAAAGGCGCCAATCCCAAAGGGCTAGGTGGAGCCTGAGGCGATCCTTCCGCCCAGCCTGCCCCAGTCCTGATTCAGAATCAGACCGCTCAGCACTTTGTAGGGGACAAGCTCAGACACATCTCTCTAATGTCTAACACTTCTCTAACCACAATCTTCAAACTCTGACAGTGTGTACTCCCTGATACTTGTTATGTGTTCTGCTTTTGTTTTTAGCTCTTTTTGAGATAAATACAGATTTTAATTTTACATTAACCCCACAAAAGAAAACAATCACCAGACATGTTTCGGGGCACATAAGTTCCACTAAAGAGTGGCAGTACAGGCTATGGACAGGGAGCAGCCTAAAACCGCTGACACTAGCTTTCCTGGTAAGCAGCTAACGGCCCAAACTTGCCTGAATAGTGCTCAGAAGTCTTACATTTCAGTCTGACAGTAAAGGACACTAAGTGACAGGGACAATGGCTAATTAGCCTACATTTCGAAAGGTGCCTAGATACCTAATAGTAGGGCAAGCACATAATATTCATAATGATCACTGTAAAATATTCACTCCCAACCACTGTTGATAGAAGTCGAAACCGTTAAAGACATTTAGGAAGGCAATCTGGCAAAATCTTTCAGAGTGTCAAACGTGTTTAACTTCAGTCCAGCAATGCCGTCTTCAGAAATCAGTTCCCCAGAAATGGCTTGTCTATGTGCATAAAGGCATATGTAATGATCACAGCGATGATAATAGCATTTAGCTCTTACTACGTGCCTGTTTGAAGAACTCTACATATATTGACTAATGTGATTCTAAAAGTAGCCCAGTGATCTCTCTTCATTGTTGAGGAAAGAGGCACAGTGAGGTTAAGTAACAGCCATGAGGTGGTGGAACCAGGATTCAAATACAGGCAGTGTGATTGCAGAGTTTATGCTCTTAAGCAAGACCCTTAAGCAAGACCTGGGCAGGACAGGGTATTGTTTCTAATAGTGTAAAGCTAGAAACAACCCACGTTCATTACTAGTGGAATACCTGAGTCACCGATGTTACATCCATCTTACCAAAATGAGGTCAATCCAGATGAACTGACTCAGAAAGAGCCCCAAAGACATATTGTAGGGAAAATAGCAGGCGGATGGTGGGGGCAGGCGGGAAGCAGTTCTCGGTATAATACATATAATATGATTCCATGTATGGTTCCTTAAATTTCATATTTGTATTTGGATATATGTACAAGTATAGAAAAAGGGTGGAAGGACTTTAGAGACATCAGTCTGTACTAGTTGTAACCTTTGTTTCTTTTTAAATTTTTTTTTATAAAGATTTTTATTTATCTGGTAGACAGAGATCACAAGTGGGCAGAGAGGCAGACAGAGAGAGAGATGGGGAAGCAGGCTCCTTGGCGAGCAGAGAACCCGACGCGGGGCTCGATTCCAGGACCCTGAGATCATGACCTGAGCCGAAGGCAGAGGCTTTAAACCACTGAGCCACCCAGGTGCCCCTAGTTGTAACCTTTGGGCAGGACAGTGGTATTGGGGATGGGTGGTGTTTGTAAAAGGGAAATTTCAATGTTTTACCCTATATAATTCTGAAGGACTTAAATGTTTTGAAATAAAATGTATTTATGTACTAGAAGAACAGCCTTTCAAAGAGGGAAAATGATACAGTTTAAAAATAGAAGGCCATCTTGGCAACCTTCACGTTACAGATACGGAAATTGCGGTGTGAAGGAGTAGAATGCATATGCAGCGGCCGAGCTGAGCTAGAGCCTGCCAGCCCCCCTCCTGCCCCTGCGTTCTCTGTGTTGGCACCATTTTGCTTTCACCCTGGGGGAAACCTTTGAAAACAAGCTAAGCTGTATCTTTTTTTTTTTTTTTAAGATTTTATTGATTTATTTGACAGAGATCACAAGTAGGCAGAGAGGTAGGCAGAGAGAGGAGGAAGCAGGCTCCCCGCTGAGCAGAGAGCCCGATGTAGGGCTCGATCCCAGCATCCTGAGACCATGACCGTGCCGAAGGCAGAGGCTTTAACCCACCGGGCCACCAGGTGCCCCATAGCTAAGCGCTATGTTAATGTGATCTCACATTTATGTTTTATTTCAGAGATTCATAATCATCTGGCCTTTAAAAAGTTTTGGATGGTATATAATGTCAGTCATTCAATCAACAATTATTTATTAAATCACATAATTAGAGAGTACTAATTAGATGCTCATTGTTTTATGTCAGGTACTGCATTAGGCCTGGAAGTACCGTGGGTTTTTTTGTTTGTTCGTTTTTATGTCAGGTTTTTACTTAAATTCTAGTTTGTTTGGAAGTACAATGTTGGTCAAGTTAAAAAAAAAAAAAGCAGTTGTTGCCCTCAAGAATTCTGGACACTTGTTCACCACATAAACATGCATGGATTAACCGAAATGCAAAGCCGTGCCTGCTGGAAGAAAATGCACAAAAATATTAATGGCATTAGGAGTGTTAGGGTGTTTTATGTGGTTCTTTACAGATTTCCATGTTTTCCTTTTTCCAGAAGTTTCCAATTTGCGTGTAATTCTTCCACACTCAGAAAAATGTATTTTAAAGAATCAAGTAGTAGCACTTTGTCTTCATCTGAAGCATGTTGAATTATATGGCAAGGGAAGAAGGTCATTATAGTGGAGGAAATGAAATGTTTCAGGGGTAGGGGAGGAGAAAAGGCTTGGGCAAGCTGTTCTCTCCCTGACACTAAACCGTAATTCTATGGCATTCTCAGAGAAAAGGCTTCTCAAAGGGCACTGAATAGAGGCGGGAGACACCTTTTGTCACACTCAGGGAACATCAAGCTGTATACTTCAGGGGAGAGGGCGCTGGAAGCCAGGTACACACTCGCAGGTCAGTCCTCGGGCTTTGGAGATAGGCCCTGGGCTGTGCAACCTTGAGAAATATACTTGCCTCTCTGAACTTGTTTCTCTGTCCATAAATGGGAAGAAGATCAATATCATACCATCGGGTGGTTATGAGAATTAAATGTGATAATATATGTAAGAAGCGGGACGCCTGGGTGGCTCAATGGGTTAAAGCCTCTGCCTTCGGCTCAGGTCATGATCCCAGGGTCCTTCCCGCCGAGCAGAAAGCCTGATGTGGGTCTCGATCCCAGAACCCTGGGATCATGACCTGAGCCAAAGGCAGAGGCTTTAACCCACTGAGCCACCCAGGTGCCCCTCTTTTGTACCATTTCTTATCTTTGGGCTTTGGTTTAAGCTGCTCCATACCTGCTTGGAATTCCTTCATCTTCTCCCTCCCCCTAGTATCTGCCCATCCAATTCATACTTTTTTTTTTAAGGCATAGTTCCAAACTGACATACCCCGAGTGCCTCAGAAAGTCAGGAAAGAATTTCATTGTTCTTAATACTCCCGTAGTCTTTTGTGTGTACTGATATTGTACACTTACTGTTGCTGTCTTGTATCACAGTTATTTATGTGTTTATCTTCCACGCTTGGTTACCTGCTCAGAATGCAAGGACCATGTCTCTTTCCACCTCTGAGCCTCCATCTACGCACTTTGTCCATATTGTATAGTTCATAAATTAAGTGCATTCCTATAAATACATAAATAGTATTATACTACCCATAATAATAGCTCACTTTTAGTCATTCAGGGGCGGTTTTGAAAGCTCTGCATTTATCAACTTATTTAAAACACACAACACTGCTATGGGGTAGGTTACCATTATTATCCACAGCTGACAGTTGATGATACTGACATGTTACAACAAATTGCCCAAGGTCACACCGCTAATAAGTAGCAGACAGGGATTGGAATCTAGAAAGTCTGGTTCCACAGTCAGGCCCTTAACCACTAAGATATATGTGTGCATGTGTGTATATGTTGTATACATGATCACCATTATTCTTTATTATTATTATTAAATTCTTTTGGAGAAATCAAAGACTTTGGTAAGTCACACATTACATGTGAAATTCTAGAGGTCTGACATCATAAGTACTGGATTAGGAGAATTTGACTGAACATGAGTAAATCCATTGACTTTGGAGGCCGTTGGAATGGCTATTTCTTTATTTTTAGTCTGCCCAGGATTTTCTGATCACTTTTGCTGCATCAAGAAATCTCTAGACTTAGGAGTCCTGCCTCCCCAAGAGAGAAACCCAGAAAATTCAATTCCTTGGGATCCTTTGCAGCTAGCTCATAGGCATGTGAGACTTTATCTCCGAACTTGTACAAGGAAATAAACTCAGAGGAAACCATCTATTTTGCAGGTAAGGGTGGAAGTAGAGGGGACAGCTGTGGTCCTAAGGTTGGTTTCCCATGTAGGAATTAGCTATGGTGCTGGCCAGCAGTATGGACACTCTAAAGAAGGACCATGGTGAGCCCTCCATGGTGGGGAGAGCAAGGCTAACAGGTTCCTCATCAGACCGTTCCTGCACGATGGATTTCATTGTTGCTCCTGGAAGTGTCACATCAATTCACATCTGTTTTCTCCTGTCCTCTCACTGATTCTGTGAGCTATCCTGTGATATTATGATTTTTAATAAGAAATATATATTTGGTTTTCGTCCAGTGATGAGAGTGGGGAAAAAGTCTTTTGTTATGCTAATGAGGCGACTTTTGAAAAGACCCTAAGAATGGGGCTGGTCTGAGAAATTACAGGGCTGGAGTTTTCAGTATGTGCTATCCCCATGTCCCTCACCCACCCCCATCCTGAGGAAGGGAGAGGGGCTGGAAATTGAATTCCATCTCTGGTGGCCATCTGTTTAATCAATAATGCCCATGTAATGATGCCTCCATAGAAACCCAGAAGGATGGGGTTTGGAGAGCTTCTGAGTTGGTGAATACTTAGAGATAACATGTGGGGAGAACGACAAAATCAGACAGTGCAGAAAATCCATGCCCCCTTCCCAAATACCTGGCTCTGTGCATCTCTTCCTTCTGATTGTTCCTGTTCCCGTGTATCCTTTTATGTAAACTGAAAATCTAGTAAATAAAATGTTTCTTTGAGTTCTGTGAGCTGCTCTAGCAAAGTAATCAAACCTGAGAAGGGAGTCATGTGCTCCATGGCACAGGAGACAACGTGGACTTGTGACAGTGGGCAGTGTTGCAGGACTGAGTCTTTAGCCTGTGGGATCTGACACCATCTCCAGGTAGATAGTGTCAGAAGTGAGTTGATTGCTTGGGGTGTTAAAGAAAACAAACACACATTGGATGCCTAGTACCCTTTGTTTTTCTTTTATAGATTTATCAAGGTCTAGTTAATATACTATCAAGCTCACCTGTTTTAACCCAGTATTCTTGAGAAACTTCTTTTAACCAACTGCTTAAATATCCAGAGTTAGCATCTGTTGTTTGTAACTAAAAACTCTGATGGAGTTGTTTATAATCATGAGGTCATATGGCATTTTCTTTGGGATGTTTTCTTGCCAGTTGTACTACCGTCATTATCTATCAGTCTCTCTTACTTAATTCGTTCAGTTGGATTTCTTAGGCACACTTTATCACACTCTTGATATGTTTTTAAATTAAAGAATATCATAAAAATAGTTTAAGTCAACATTAAATTAAATTCTCTTTCAAGGACCTCCACCTAACTGACCTACCTGATGCCCATAGAATTAACTCCTATAGCGATGTAGCTACTCTATTGTGCTTAGAATGTTTGTCCTCAGACCTTTTTTTTTTTTTAAAGATTATGTATTCATTTATTTGACACAGAGAGACACAGCGAGAGAGGGAACACAAGCAGGGGGGAGTGGGAGAGGTAGAACCAGGCTTCCCACTGAGCAGGGAGCCTGATGTGGGGCTCCATCCCAGGACCCTGGGATCTTGACCTGAGCTGATGGCAGATGCTTAACGACTGAGCCACCCAGGTGCCCCAAGTCCTCAGACCTTTACATGCCCATTTTTATGCCCATTTTTTTTTGTTTGTTTATTGTTTAACCCACATCTAATTCGACAACTAAATAATTTCAGTAAGGGATTAGACCTTACTGTTTTCAGGGCATTTAACTTAGTTTTCACAGAAAGAATATTGTTTCTTTTCATTCATATTTTATTGACTTATATAGGGTTTTTTTTTTTTAAGATTTTTATTTATTTATTTAGAGAGTGAATGTAAGCAGGGGGATGGGCAGCGAGAGGGAGAGGAGAGAGAGAATTTCAAACAGACTCCTTGCCGAGAGGAGAGCTCCATGCAGGATTCAAACTCACCACCCTGAGATCATGACCTGAGCTGAAATCAAGAGTTGACTCAACCAACTGAGCCACCCAGGCACCCTGACTTATGTAGTTTTAAAAATTAAATTATGTAATAAGACAAATACAGATGAAAATGTGACAGTGAAATGTTACCAATCAGGAAACCCATTCTTGGAGGCCACTCTTGCCTAATGTCCTTGTGATATAATATTAGATACCGCATACCTCCTGAGAGAGCTAAGGCTGTCCCTCTATCAGTGCGGGAAGCTATGATAGCTCCCCAGGGGGGTCTTCCTTTTCAGTAAAAGAGAAACTGAAGACTGGGGAGCCTGACGCAGTTCAGGCCTTTAACTGAGAATTGACAATACAGCAAAGAATGTAGAGTCTCATCCCTTATGAATTTGGTATCTGTGTGACAAGAAGATTAAATCAGAAATGATAAACAGTTGAGTTTTTATGTTGTCTTTTTTTTTTTTAAATCTGAGTCTCAGGAAGTCTTAAATCATTTTGTCTAAAAACCTTGTGTAAAATTGGGGCCGGAACAAATTCAAAATTTGAATAAGACAAGGATTAAGACAATAAGACAAGGATTGTATTTTCAAATGGTATTTTAAAAAATACCATTTATTTTTATTTCTTTATTTAGACAGTGTGTGTGAGCAGGGGGAGGGACAGAGGGAGAGGGAGAGAATCTCAAGTAGGCCACACTGAAGTGTGGAGCTCGATTCCATAACCCCGAGATCTTGACCTGAGCTGAAACCAAGAGTCCATCACTTAACTAACTGAGCTGCCCTCAAATGGTATTTTTTTTTAAGATTTTATTTATTTATTTGATAGACAGAGATCACAAGTAGGCAGAGGCAGGCAGAGAGAGAAGGGGGGAAGCAGGCTCCCTGCTGAGCAGAGAGCCCGATGTGGGGCTCAATCCCAGGACCCTGAGATCATGACCTGAACTGAAGGCAGGAGCTTAACCCACTGAGCCACCCAGGCGCCCTCAAATGATATTTTTAAGAAAAATCTAATGATGCCTTTTCAGCATTCAGAACTCAACCTGAATCCCACCATACACAGTTGTACCACTGTGAGCAAAAATCCAGGTCCTAAAAGAGGTAAAGAGAATAAATACTTCATGGAAGTTGTTTTTAGCCAGAAAGTAGACACGATCAGACAATGGCGCATGGTTGTGGTATTTTTCGAATCTGAGCTAAATTCAGCATGTTGTGTTACCAAGCTCAATTTACTCAGCACAGAATGTTCCAATTCACAAGGAGGTGTGGGGAAGAGCCCCAGTTCACTTCACTTGCCACTGGAAATTTTGGAGGAAGACTAAGTTTAAAAGTTATTTTTCTCATTCTACAGTTTACTTTTGGTTTTTAAGGACTCCGTGGCCTCTCAGGACATCAAGGCAAAGCACGCTTGTTGTTTTTGCTGTGAAGTGACAGTAACTGATGGGTGGTTTTTCTAAAGACGCAGTATAAGGTTGCCTTTGTCAGCAAGCTGTTAGACATAGACTGTCGATTAACCCCTACTCAAGGTCTGATGTTTAACTTCTCGAGGTAAACATTTGCAGGTCACAGCAGTGACCGTGTAGGTTTTACGTATCCCTTCAGGTGAGCAGGTGAAAGTAGTGATGGTAAACCACACATTTGCTCAATGTATCAGTTCCCTGTGTTTAAGAATTGAATGTGAATTAAAATGATAAAGGAAATCAGTCCCTTAGCTTCTCATTTATAAACTCATCATCATTTCAAGAAAGATATTTGTAATTTTATGAATTCAGGGTGGAACTGTGGTTTTTGAAATTTAAGAGTTTTGCAGCAGAAAACAACAAAATCTTTAAAAAGTTTCAGAAAAGATCCTTACGTTGTTTTTTTTTTTTTTTTAATTCCAGGACACAGTAGGAATCCAAACATTCTAGTAGTTGCTAGATCTCTGGAAATAATTACCTACCAGGAGATTAACACCTCTCAACTAGTTAGTGGCCCAGCTGTACGCTATTGTTTGCTGGTAAAGGAGCTATTCATTCATGGCGCTGAACCCACCAAACCAAACAAAGGGACTCTTGGTGGCTATTCAGGTAACTCCAAGCCAAGAAAAAAGGGTTGCTTCACTTCCTCAAGACCGAACTTTTGATCAGTGCTGTGTGGTCAAGCTAAAAAGTTTGTGTTTTTTTTTTTTTTAATTTTATTTAATTTTATTTTTCTTCAGTGCTCCAAAATTCAATGTTTAAGCACCACACCCAGTGCTCCATGCAATACGTGCCCTCCATAATACCCACCACCGGCTTCACCCAAGCCCTTACCCCCCTCCCGTCTGAAACCCTCAGTTTGTAGTTTGACGGAATTTTAAACAAGGTTTTAATGGCATTTCGGAAGCCAACGGCAAATAGCCTCCAGTAAGGAAGCAGGACAACAAGGCAGATTGAGTCAGGAATTTATTAAGGAAATTTGCCTCATTACTACCCCGTGCATAGATCTCTTTCTGACATCTACTGTCAAGGCTGGTGAATATTTTACAAGTAATAATAAATTATTCACTTCAGCAAATCGGAGGATGTAAAATGGGTCTTATTCATAACTTTCAAGTTTTTTGTAATTACAATGAGGTTGAGTTTGCAAGATGCTGGGGTACAAGAGAAAAAAGATTGATAAACCCCTGTTCCTGTGGACCGTGTATGCCATTGGTGGAGACAGACTGTAAATATCTTTTTAAAATGTATTTTTACAAGTTGTGATGAGTGTTTTGAAAGAAAGAGGGTACTGAGAAGAAAATAACAGAGGGAAATTAATTAAATAGGGTGATCAGGGAAGTCCTTTTTGAGCTGGGGACTTTTATTTATTTTTTATTTTATTTATTTTTTAAGATTTTATTTATTTATTTGACAGACAGAGATCACAAGTAGGCAGAGAGGCAGGCAGAGAGAGAGAGGGAAGCAGGCTCCCTGCCGAGCAGAGAGCCCGATGCGGGGCTGGATCCCAGGACTCTGGGATCATGACCTGAGCCGAAGGCAGAGGCTTTAACCCACTGAGCCACCAGGCGCCCCAATAAAGTGAGCTTTTAAAACAAGTAAATAATATTTGAAGTCACAGAGATGGATGGGTTCACCGAGAGAGCATATGGATATTGGGGAGAAAAGAAAGGCCTCAGGAAGGACTTCCAAGGAGTTCCCATGTTGAGAAATGGGATAGAGGGGTTAGGGGGAGCTGGCAAAATAGATCAAGAAAGACCTACCTTGGAATATGAGCAACGTCAGCGGAGTGCACTGTTCCAAGAACGACTGGGCGGAGTGCTTCAAGCAGGGAAAAGCCATGTTAAATACAACTGAAAAACCGAGCATAATGAGAATGGAAAATTACCCATCGGGCACCATGGAGGTCTTTGGCAATCTTGACATGGGTGTTTAAGTGAAGCTGAAGGGACAAAAGCTAGATTAAACCCTAGAATCCAGAAATTCCACCCCTCAGTTACTGGAAACAAGAAATTCTTACATGAGCATCCCAAGAGAGACTCCTATAGAAGATGGTCATAACTGCTTTGTTCACTGGGGCAAATGACTGGAAATGACCCAAGTTTGCATCCTTAGAAGAATAAGAAAATAAGGGGCGCCTGGGTGGCTCAGTGGGTTAAAGCCTCTGCCTTCGGCTCAGGTCATGGTCCTAGGGTCTTGGGATCGAGCCCCGCATTGGGCTCTCTGCTCAGCAGGGAGCCTGCTTCCCCCCCCTCCCCCCGCTCTCTCTCTCTGCCTGCCTCTCTGCCTACTTGTGATCTCTGTCTGTCAAATATATAAATAACATCTTAAAAAAAAGAGTAATAAAATAAATTGTGCTGCACTCATGGAATAGAATAGTATAGAATAATAAGAGTGATTTCTTCAAAGTGGGTAAATCATGTTGATTGGGGGAAAAAGGCATCGGAAAAAGGTATGATGCCATTTATATAGAGATTTTCTAATCATTGTTTAATGATTTCAGCTCAGGTCATGATCTAGGGGTGTTAGGATTGAGCCCCAAGTCAGGCTCTATGCTCAGTGGGGAGTCAGCTTGAAGATTCTTTCTCTCTCTCTCTTTGCCCCTCCTCCTGTTCACACTCTCTATCTCTCTGAAATAGATAAATAAATCTTTAAAAATAAATAAAGCATAGATCTAATAGCTTTTTTATTTTTTAAAATTTTAAAGAGATTTTATTTATTTATTTGAGAGAGAGAGCCCAAGCTTCGGGTGGGAGGGTGGTGGCAGAGGGAGAAGCAGACTCCCCACCGAGCAGGGAGCACGATGCGGGGCTAAAGGCAGACGCTGAACCAAACTGAGCCACCCAGGAACCCCCAGTAGCTTTTTTAAAAAATGTGAATTATCCAATTGTCCCAAGGTCATTTACTGAATAGTTTGTCATTTTCCCGCTAGTTTACATAGTGTAGCTTTTTCCATCACATACCGAGTTCCCAAATAATCATTAATCTGTTTTTGATTTTTCTATTTTGTTTTATTGATCTGCTTGTCCCTCTACCCCTGCTTCTGAGTTTGAATTTCTGTAGCATCAGACTAAATCTTGATAGGCAGTTGGGCAAGTAAAAGGCTTTGTTTTTTAAAGAGAAGTCAAAACACATTATTAGAAGAGAAAGGTATTAGACTGAGAAGGGGCAAAGGCCTTAAAATGTTGTACCTTATTCTTCATCCATAAGGGCTCATTATCATTTTCAGTCTTCAGAGGAGAATGAACAACATGCTTTCTCTGAGCAGAATTTCTTTTGGAACAAACTGGAATATTCATGTGACAACTAAAAACCAACAGAGGAGTCACCCTAGACAAGACAGGATCTTACCCTTTTGTACCTGAGGTCTTCATGCAGAGTCTTAATCTTCATCCGAGCTCTGATCAGAAATTGGTTCAGGTTTTGTATGAAGTGAGCAGATGATAAGTAAATCATCTGGGTGAGGTTCTTACTTTTTATCTGAAATCCATAAGTACTACTTAATGCAGAATATGCCAAGCCATAATTAGGAGTAACAGAGATATTCTGTTTTGAAAGATTTCTAAATTAATAGAACTTATGACTTCCATTTTTTTTTAAAGATTTTATTTATTTATTTGACAGACGGAGATCACAAGGAGGCAGAGAGGCAGGCAGAGAAAGAGGAGGAAGCAGGCTCCCTGCTGAGCAGAGAGCCTGAAGTGGGGCTTGATCCCAGGAACCTGGGATCATGACCTGAGCTGAAGGCAGAGGCTTTAATCCATTGAGCCAACCAGGCACCCCCCATTAGTGGTTCTTTTAAAAGTCTCGCAAATATCTCACATCTGATCTGTATTTGAACAAGTAAATCACTCTTGTAAGCATAATTTTTTTTTTTTATTTTTTAATTTTTTTTTTTAAAGATTTTATTTATTTATTTGACAGAGAGAGATCACAAAGCAGGCAGAGAGGCAGGCAGAGAGAGAGGAGGAAGCAGGCTCCCCGCTGAGCAGAGAGCCGGACGCGGGGCTCGATCCCAGGACCCCGAGATCATGACCCGAGCCAAAGGCAGCGGCTTAACCCACTGAGCCACCCAGGCGCCCCATGTAAGCATAATTTTTTAAATGATAGAGGTAGTTTTATGACAAGCCAGTGTATTATAAACTAATAAACATAGGATAGAAGATTTGGAAAACTAAGGCCAGAAAGTCACCCAATATGGGGCGCCTGGGTGGCTCAGTGGGTTAAGCCTCTGCCTTCGGCTCAGGTCATGGTCTCAGAGTCCTGGGATCGAGCCCCACATCGGGCTCTCTGCTCCATGGAGAGCCTGTTTCCTCCTCTCTCTCTGCCTGCCTCTCTGCCTACTTGTGATCTCTATGTGTCAAATAAATAAATAAAATCTTTAAAAAAAAAAAAAGAAAAGAAAAAAAAAAAGAAAGTCACCCAATATGTGTCCAAATTCCAAAGTACATCCATGTTGTAGTATGGTCTGAATTTCCTTCCTTTTTTTGGCTGAATAATTTCATTGTATGCATATATCACATTTTTTTAATTCATTCATCTGTTGATGGATGCTTGGGTTTTTTTCTTTTACATTTTATTTATTCATTCAACTGTTGATGAACTCTTGGGTTTCTTCTATCTTTTCTTCTACCTGTTTCTTCTTTTCTATTGTCTATCTTCTGTGGCCATTGTGAATAATGCCGCTGTGAATGTGGGCATACAAATATATTTTCGAGTCTGCTTTCAATTATGTTAGGTATATTCCCAGAAGCAGAATTGCTGGATCATATGGTAATTCTATTTTTAACTTTTTAAAGAAACTCCATACTGTTTCCAAAAGCAGCTGCACCGTTTTAAATTCCTATGAAAAATGCACAGGGTTGCAACTTCTCCACATCCTTACCAACACTTACTATTTTCTGGTTTCGTTTTTTGTTTTGTTTTGTTTTGTTTGTTTTTTAAAGATTTTATTTATTTATTTGACAGAAAGAGATCACAAGTAGGCAGAGAGACAGGCAGAGAGAGGAAGGGAAGCAGGCCTCCTGCTGAGCAGAGAGCCTGATGTGGGGCTCATCCCAGGGCCCTGAAATCATGACCCGAGCCGAAGGCAGAGGCTTAACCCACTGAGCCACCCAGGCGCCCCTCGTTTTGTTTTTGTTTTTGCTTTGTAATAGGTATCCTAATGGGTATGAATTATGATTTTGATTTGCATTTCCATAATCATTAGTGATGTTGAGTAACTGTTCATCTTTTTAGGTTTCTAATACAATTCATGACTTTTACTTCTTCCCAGGTAGTGGAAGGACCTGAGAACTTTTGATTTCGATTTTCCTCTTACTGTTTATGTGCTCCTATCATTGTGTAATTTAATTCTACATATATTTAAAAATTCCACGAGGCATTATTATTGTTTCATAAAGTGACTATTGATTTGTTTTCCTGAAAATAAGAGCTAAGAAACATGTGCTGTGCCACATTTGCTGTTTGTTCTCAGATCCATTTCTTTCTGTTCCCCTACTTTTCACAGGGATTGCATTTCCCAGGCTCCCTTGCTAACTGATCCCATTAGGTTCCTACAAATGGGAGGCACTGGCAAAAGACTGGAAGGTAGCATAAAGGGAGAAGTCAAGCCATTTTTCTGTTTCTCACTCTGCTTCAGGTGATCTCTCCATCAGTCACTGTGCCTTCTCTGTGGTTGTAGGTCCTACTCGGTGCCCCTCTCCCTGGCATCCTAGCACCCATTGGGCACTTCCTACTATGGTTCTATCCCCCTGCTGCATGGTCTTGCCCTGTAAGCTCTGATAAGAACTCCTCATTCCATCGCCCCTGCTAATACCTGGTCGGCCACCCTACCCCTACGAGGCTTCCCAGGGCCTTCCTCACTTACATAACCAATCTCTGTATTAAGGTCCTTTTGTTCATAGTTCTGAGAATGTTCCCATTTCCTGACTGGACCCTCTTATTACACTCTACAAAATACATTCGTTCACCAAGGTTTAGCATTAAGAAGCTGTTACCTAGTTATCCTGAGCAGAGATCCAAAAAGAGAAATGCAGTAAGCGGTGTGTTGATTTTATGTCTGGAGAATGGTGTGGATTGATTTTCATTCTATTATAAACCTTGGAAGCTGCAAATCAATGTTTGCCAAATAGGAAGAAATAAAAACTTTGGTATTTAGGGGAAGGAAATGTTATTTTTAAGAATCTAAGTTACCTATTTAAAACAATAGAATGCTTAAAAAAAGAAAACCTTAAGAATATATAAAAATAAGCCAGTTTCCTCTGAAATACTGCATTATTTCCTTTATGAAAAAAATCAGTCAATACCTATTTAGAAAATTAAAATATTCAATTGTTTTTAAAACAAATTTAAATTTAAGTTTTAAATTTTTAATTTAAAGTAGATAATAAAAAATCATGAGGCACCTGTTATGTGCTAGGCAAGTATTATGAGACATACAGGATGAATAATGACAATTCAAAAGACAAAATAAAGCGCTGGAAGAAAAAATGTACATATCTGGAAATCCATGTATAAGATTAGCCATCATTTAAGTAAATTTATTTATTTATTTAAGGTTTATTATTTGAGAGAGAGAGAGTATGTGCATGTGGGGGCAGGGGCAGAGGAAGGGAATCTTCAAACAGACTCCCCGCTAAGTGTGGAACCCTAAGTGGGGCGTGATCTCATGACCTATGAGATCATGACCCATGAGATAATGACCTGAGCTGAAAGCAAGAGTCAGGTGCTTAATGACTGAGTCACTGAAGTGCCCCAACTTAAATTAAAATTAACTAACATTTATCTAATACCTATTCTATTTTATCATGGAATCAGAAGGAAGATTTTTTATTAGGATACTAGTGACATAATGCTGATTTCATTTTTTACCACTTTCCCTTTTGCTTCCCCCATTCTTGCTACACTGGACTTATTGCTATTCCTTAAACAAGTTACACATGCAGCAAAGACAATGGGAGATCATATATGAAAGTATATACAATACAAGTATAATATAAAAATAACAAAATATATTAATGATGATGGGTGCCATGTGTCTTTTTTTTTTTTTTTGAGAAACAGATATGGAAAAGGACAACTAGAATGAACACTTTGGATTGGATTGGAATTAGAAGTATTGGTGTGAACTCATGGATTTCAGTATGTGTAGACAGATACGAAAATACAGATAAATATAAAACACATACATTCTCTAATTTTTGCTTAAAGCAACAATGCCTCACCCACAATAGCAATGAATACACCAACTGTCCAGAAATTGTCTTTTAAATACTATTATTCTCCACTAAATGGAATCAGGACTCCTTATAAAAATGGCTTATTCAAGAGTTGGTGCAGGGAAAGTAAAAGATGAGACTGGGATATTTTATTATTCCAGACAAAAAATAAGAAACATGAAAAGAATGATGGGGACATGCCAAAAGATCACAGAAGTCTATTTGAACAGAGTTCTCATTGGCCAAAATGGGGACCATATGAACAACAGAATGATGCTTTTAACAGGCTGTGAATTCATGAGTCTATTGTAACATAAATTAATAATTGGATAAATTGAAGGTTTGGTGAAACTTTACATTGCCTGGAGGCACCACTTTACAAAATGATTATTAATGATAAAGAGAAAAAGAGTAACTGAGAAGTAGAGAAGTCTGGTAGCCATCAACTTAAGTGATCAGAGTTAAATGGAACAAAAAAAAATTCTGTGTGCTTGGATTGGATGGAAGGAGAACAGAACATTACTCCTGTGATGTTCCTAACAAAGAGTTCAGTAGCTGAGAGCATGAGGAAATCTCACACAAATCCAAATTCAAGGACATGCTACAAAATAACTTGCAAGAAATTCTCAAAAATACCAAGGTCATGAAAGTGAAGGAAAGGCTAAGGGACTGTTCGGTACTGAAGGTGTCTAAAGATCCATCACAAGTAAACGTAATAGGTGATTCTGGATTGAATCTGTTTTTTATAAAGGAATCTGTTGCCTAGGAAGGCCTATGAAGGGTTAATTGCCTGATTTTGATGGTTGTGTTGTGGTAATAAATTCATAAAGTAATTTTACTGTTGGGACATCAAGTCAGAAATTTAACTCCAAATGATTTAGGAAAAAGTTCTTTGTAGGATATTTGCAAATTTTTTTCTAAGTTTGAGATGATATCAAGATAATAATGATACATACAAAGAAAAAGAATGGAACTCTTTCACAATCTTCTGGGTCAGGAATTCAGGCAGGACTTAGTTTTTAGTTAGTGTTGTGTAGCAAAAGCTGGGGTCACTCACCCAGCTACATTCAAATAGAAGTTGTGCTAGAAGTTCCAAGTAGCTTCATTCACTGTCTGGCTCCTATGTGCTCCTCCATGTGTGCCCCCCTGCACCCCTCCACACACAGTGTCCCATCTCTCAGGAGTCTAGCCCAGTCTTCTTTCAGTCTGATGGCTGGGTTCCCAGAACAAGAGAAAAAACGGCTAGTCCTCTGAAGGTCTTCTCCACCTGGCTGGTGGTCGCATAGGTGTGTTTACTTTGTAAAAATTTAATCAGGCTGTATACTTAAGATTTTATTTTCCTTATACTATGTTCGGTGTACTTCAACAAAAAAGGTAAAAATAACTTATACTTACTGTTTGCAGTGTTCTAATTGCACATCCTCCTTTTTTACTTTTTTAGTTAACAACGTCTGATAGGCAAATTCTTCTTGGAATGAAGGTAAGATAGTAACATAATCACATGTATTTGACAACCTTACTTTCTTTTCTTTTTTTTTTTAAAGATTTTATTTATTTATCGGACAGAGAGAGAGATCACAAGTGGGCAGAGAGGCAGGTGGGGGGAGGGGGGAAGCAGGCTCCCTGCTGAGCAGAGAGCCGGATGTGGGGCTCGATCCCAGGACCCTGAGACCATGACATGAGCCGAAGGCAGAGGCTTAACCCACTGAGCCACCCAGGCACCCCAACAACCTTACTTTCTAAATATCTCTCAAAATAATCTAGCACATATAAAATGGATATGTTTGCCTATTCCTGGAAAATAAAAACCTATGCCACCTACATATTTCAAGACTCTAGGAATTTTCATTTAATTAACATAAGCAAGAAAAAGGAGCACCAGCTTGTTGGCAGTTACCTTTAACCATTCTTTCCAGGGAGAACTAGAGAATGGCTTTGACTCATATCCTTTTTGCTTGCTAGGAGAACTGGCTGGCTCACAAATATTTATTAGCCTCCCACTCTGGAGGAAACCTCTTTACAGGTTTGCCCCCAGGGAAAGACATGCCTGGTCCTGTTCTCAAAGCCACTCAACAAGAGGAAGCCTGCTTGGAAACTCGCTCCAGGGAGATTGCAATCTCTGTAGCCACAGGCTCTGTTCCTGCTCAAAGAAAGGGATCTGAGAATAAGAGAGAGAAATATATTTTAAACAAACCTGGTTAAGATAGATTATAACTGAATGAGCACCAACTTATGGAAAATTTAATGCACGGATTGCCCCCTTAATGGAGAACAAAAAGGCTGATGGAAGTTACTAGATTAAAGGTAAAAACATGGAATGCAAAGGTAAGTAATCTAATGTTTCATTTTGTTTTGTTTTTTAATGAGTAGCTAAAAGTAAAAATAAACAAAACAACCAAAAGAAATTTATAAATAGATATGCAGTCAGGGTCACTGAAAAAGAGATGTACAGCTAGATGTATTCTGATAAAATTTACGGATTGCAAAGATAAAGAAATTATATATACTTCAAGAAAGAAAAATATTTATCCATAAAAGAAAGATAATCAGACTGGTAGGTTAGTCCAGATGTTCATAAAGATGTATGAAGTTTTGAAAACAAATATCCTTTGATAGAATTTACAGGTTATGTTTTAAAAGAATGAAGTATTTATTCTGCCTATCCAGAAACATGATCTATCTCTCTATGTGTCATATTGTCTTTGTGTCTTTGAGTAAAATTTTATAGTCTTCTTAATTTGTGTCTTATTTATGTCTTAATAGATTTAATCTTTGGCCTTCTATGGGTTATTGTGTGTTTGTTTTGACATTGCTTGTTTATTTTTTTCATTACTTTTTTTTAAAGATTTTATTTATTTATTTGACAGGTAGAGATCACAAGTAGGCAGAGAGAGGGGAGGAAGAAGGCTCTCTGCTGAGCAGAGAGCCCAATGCGGGGCTCGATCCAGGACCCTGGGATCATGACCTGAGCTGAAGGCAGAGGCCTTAACCCACTGAGCCACCCAGGTGCCCTTTCATTACATTTTGTAAGTAATATTAGTAGTACATATTGCTAAAAATGATGACCATTTATCTATCCCATTTCAAAATTTATCCTGCATTTTTTTCTTATCTTATTGCATTGCTTAGTACCTCTAGGACAGTGTTGATATTATCAGTCTTTTTCTTTTTTTTTTTTTCCTGACTTGAATGGGATTGCATTTAATGTTTCACCTTTAAATATGAAGTCTGCCATCAAGTCTGGTAGATCACTTTTATCAGATATATTTGTAGCTTACTAAGGTTGTTTATATTGTGGAATTTTTATTTAATTCTTTTTTTTTGTCATCTTCTGAGATGATTGCTTTAATGTAACTGTTAATGTGGTGAATTTCATTCCTGGATTCTGTAAAGCTGATTCATCTTTATATTCCAGCAATAAACCTAATTAGGCAAGAGTATTCATGTCTTCATATATTACAGAATCTAATTTGCTACTAATTATTTAGCATTTTTGCATCTTTGTTCATTAGTGAGACTGCCATAATTTTATTTTTGCTGTGCTATAATTGTATTTTAGAACTAAAACCATGTGTATGTTAGATTCATAGAATGGGATGGAAAAATTTTTTAAGCACATGTTCCTGAATAGTTTGTACAACATAAATATTATTAAAACTGTGAAGAAATTGTGTCATTAATTTTTTGGAGTGGTTCTTTGACAGATTCTAATTTTTTCTAAGGTTTTAATGTATTTATTGTTTCTAAGCCTTTTTGATCAAAAATAACATATTTTCCTAGAAAATCAACCATTTCAAATAATTTGTCAAGTTAGTTTTGTGTAGTAGTTAACAATATTATCTAAGAACACCTAATCTTTCTTTAAGCAACTGTGTCCCTTTCTTGTTTTTAGTGGTGTTTAATGATTTGTACTCATTGTTTTCTTGACTGTTCTTATCAAAAAATTTTCTGTTTTATTGGTATTTTCAATGAAGTGGTTTTTGTTTTCTCAATTAAGATTACACTTCTGTTTTTGGTTTTGGTTCTCTATCAGTTCTCTCTCAGTTTCTTTGTTCTTATTAATGATTTATATTTGCATATTTGGCTATATTTTGCTATATTTTCCTTTAGCTTCTTGAGTGGAATATTTAATACCTGTATTGTATTTTGTTTTAATTTGTAAAAATGTCATCAAGGTAATATATACAAATAGATAAATTATCAAGTAGTATTAGAGGCTTACATCAAGAAATAGTAGCTTGGTGGTGGGGTGGGGGTTGGCACTGTTTATAAGTGCCAACCGCCATACTTGGCCCCGTGGTCCACCCTTGCCAGGTGGCCAGACTGCCATACCCCACCCAAACCACCCTGCCCAACTGGAAGGTTGCAGCCCTTGCCAGAGCAAGGCCAGCCAAAGTGGGAAGGAGCACACAGCATGGGCTCGCCTGGAGAGAGGAGCCCAGGATGGGGGGGGGGGTACACCTCCTAGCAAATTATTGGAACATACATGAGAAATGGCTGCATCCTGTCCTTGTGTGTAATCTGATCTGGCACAGAATGTAGGTGCTCCAGGTGTATCTGCTGGACTACTGACCTGAGGCAGGGACCAGGTACCCTCTAGTGCCCTCTGCTCCCCACCCCTCGGGCCTACCTGGCAGACAGTGCAGTGCCAGCAGGTCTCCACGTGGTGCTTGCACTCGTTGCAGGTGTAAACAAAGCAGTCCTCGCCCTGGGTGCGCAGCTCCACCAGTATGCCCGTGGTGGACCACTGGGCTTTTTGGAGTGGAAAGAACTACCAGAGCTCGTCCCTTGTGAGGATAAAGAAGGCAACTGATAGTCAGGATCAATGGTGTGAGGCAGGGAGTTGGCGCCAGGGCACGTAATCAGAGGGATCGTGGAGAAGACAATCTGACTCTAGAACGAGAGCACTGCACTGGATCAACAGCAGCAAACAGGTGAGTGGAACTAAATATCCACAAGGCTGGTGATTCTTGAGTTAGTTTACAACCATACAAGTCCTTACAATACAGCCCTTGCTTTTTCCTGCTCACAAACCTCCGGTCCTTTCTCTGAGAATGACTACAATGGGCCTAAAATCTACGTCTTCTTATCTTCTCATTTAGTAATTCCTTCAAAAGAAGAACCATCTAGGTCAGGTAGAGTGCATGGACAGTGGACACTGCACCTCAAAGGGTCTACTCAAAAATGAGGCCCATAGTTCAATCTGAATCTGATCACAAGGAAACAAGTCAGATCCAAATTGAGGGATATTCTACAAAACAACTTTTGGCCTTGACTTTCAACAAAATGCCCATGTTACGAAAGAAAAAGCCAGGAACTGAGACAGAGCACCTCAACTTGACATGTAATCCTTGGTTGGAGCATAAGGACCAGACCCTAAATAGTGGCACTTGGGGAAGTTTCTTGAATGCAAAGCCCTAGTGTGGTTAAGCAGGGGAGGTCTTCTTCCTTAGAAAGAGCTTGCTGAGCTACAGATAAAGAAAATGTAGCAAAATGTTAGCAATTAGTGAATCTAGGGGAGGGATATTGGAGGGGTTTTTGTGGAACTTCTTATAAGTTTAAAATTCTAAAAAGTTGGTGGGGGGTGGGAAAAGTAAGCAAAATCTTCTTAGTCCTTGCTGTGGAAACAGCAAAAGTTTTGTTCATTAATGTCTGAAAAGACACAACCACCATTAATTCCCATAACCAGTAGTGGAAAGGCAGCAACAGGAAGCTGGTATTGCACATCTATTTTACATTAATTAGTATATAACAGTAAACTCTATTAAACTGAAAAATGTAAAATGGTACCTTCAAGAGATCAGGAACTCGTGAGCAACCACTGCACTGCCCACTATAATTCTACCAGTTTCTCAGAGACTGAACATATGTGCAAACTGTCAGTAACACTGGTAATATACTTGGACAGCAAGTGTTTGCATAAAACAAGAGTCTTTTTAAGATAAGACACATTTCTAGAAAAAGAATGTAGGGCAAGAGAGCACACTGAGTAGAGACACCTCTCGAACAGTTGCCAAAAGTTAAAAGCCTCTAGGGAGGACTGTAACATGTATTTGACCTTATAATATTGGGTATAAGATTATGGCTCAAAGAAAGCACTCATAAAACAAGGAAGAGCATTTTGAAAAGGGGATGCCCGGGAAAACACCGAATCTAACAAATGGAGAATGTCTGTAACAACTCATTCAAAATAGAGGCAAATAAAACCATCTGGTGACTAAGAGAGAGCGAAATAAAAGAAATAGTAGCCTTTTCTCTTTCTACCACCAAATATAACTTCCTAAGAGCAGCTATTTTCACCTTTCTTGGCTGTATCTTCTGCTATTCATCTCCATCTTTCTAAAATTATGTTATTTCTCGACTTGCCAATTTTAGGCAGAGCCTATAGATTACCTATTATGGTAGTTGAGAATTCACTTCTTTATTTTTTTTTTTCCTCAAACAACAAATATTTATTTCTCACAGTTCTGGAGGCTGGGAAGTCCAGGATCAAGGGGCCAACTGATTCAGTTTAGAGAATTCTTTTTTTTTTTTTTTAGATTTTTATTTATTTATTTGACAGAGAAAGAGACACAGTGAGAGAAGGAATCCAAGCAGGGGGAGTGGGAGAGGGAGAAGCAGGCTTCCTGCTGAGCAGGGAGCCCAATTCGGGGCTCCATCCCAGGATCCCAAGATAATGACCTGAGCCGAAGGCAGACGCTTCGCGACTGAGCCACCCAGGTGCCCCGAGGATTTACTTCTGTACTTCCCTTTTTCCATTCTCAAAAAATTTTGTTAAAGCAATATTCAATGTTATATATCATTCTGATATGTAAATATTGTTCACTGTTGTGCAAAATAATGTACTTTGATGATAGTCCTTTCTGTAAACCCTCTGGTTTTCCTGCAAGTAATAATTGCCTCCTTTTTAAAATTTGCTTAAGTTTTTTCTGTACATAGCTCTGTTTTCCAAATACTACTACCATTTATTTTTCCAAATCATCTAGCAATCTTTCCAAATGTTCCATCACATCAGATAGTCTATAAGTTCCATCTATTTTGCTTTTTGCCTTTGTCCCAAAGTCCACTGTCCTCCTACTCTAATATGAACCACTTGGCCCCTAAGCCTGGTGTGTAGTCGTTAAGATGGGCATTTCTTTGTCATTCTCCTGTGGCAGATCTCGTGTTTCCTAACTCCCACATCTATTGTTATAGATTCTTAACAGTCTAGAGAATATGCTCTAGCTAGTTTAAGCCCAAAGAAAACTATTTGATTTGTGCAGTCATTGAAAAAGCTGAAAGAGGAACCTCCAGGTCAGGTTTTCAGGACTGGGGTGCCTGGGTGGCTCAGTGGGTTAAAGCCTCTCCCTTTGGCTCAGGTCCTGATCCCAGGGTCCTGGGATCGAGCCCCGCATCAGGCTCTCTGCTCAGCAGGAGGCCTGCTTCCCGTCCTCTCTCTGCCTGCCTCTCTGCCTACCTGTGATCTCTGTCTGTCAAATAAATAAATAAAATCTTAAAAAAAAAAAAAAGTTTTCAGGACCTCTGCCAAAGTCATACCATAAAACTAGGTACTGTCGGACTCCCTCATGAAGAGGGAGCTGCTGAATCAGGAAGCTGCTTCCACAATGGCTGGCACCAGAACCAGGTCACCTCTGCCACATCAAAGTTGCTGATATAAAGCTGCCTGCTAGCTCAGGAGGATCCCTGGAAATCAGGGATTTCCAGGTTAGCTGCCAGCGCTAGAACGCTGTCTCCTCTTTACAATCTATATCAGTCGCTATTCTCACAAGATTCAGTTCCAAGTCAAATTCTTTCAAAGTGCATATGCTTGGCCCAATTCACATAATCTCAGTCTAGAACCTTAGATGCAACTTAAATCTAAATTGTAGGAGGAATGTCTTTCTGCTTTCCAACCGCTGCACTATGGGAAGGCATTCCAGGGCAAGGGTAACAACACAATAGGTGTTGTGCAAACCATTCCACTGTGTGTGCGATGGTCCTCCTGGTTACCCAACATCTACACTCACCATTCTTCCCATACCTAAACTTCCAACGACAATGTATTCCCACTTAATACAATGCAACTGTACTTTGTACAAATGAAAACATCCTTACCAACTTTCAAAAAGAGGAGACCCAAAATCTCTGTCACTGCTTCCGTTTCTGGGTGATGGCCTTTCTTCCTCTAGTTCAGTCTCAGACCTCTCTTGATAACCTATGACACGTGGACTAAATAAACTCACCTCTATCAACACACTTTGTATAAAAGCAGAGGAAAGAAAAAGGGAAAAAAGGAAAATTAGTCATTATGCAGATCTTCCATAATTTACAATGGGGTTGTATATGGATAAGCCCATCATAAATTAAAAATATCCTGTGTCAAAATGCATTTAATACACCTAACCTACCAAATATCATAGCTCAGTCTAGTCTACCTTAAAAGTGTTCAGAACACTTACACGAGACTATAGTTGGGCAAAATCATTTAATGCAGAACCTATTTTTTAAACATCCTCATGTAATTTATTGAGTACTGTACTGAAAATGCAAATGGGTACAAAATCATTGTCAGCATGCTGGTTTGCTCGTGATTGTGTGGCTGACTGGGAGCTGGGCTCACTGCTGCTGCCCACCATCACAAGAGAGTAGTATATTACGTAGCGATGGCCCGGGAAGGATCAAAATTCAAAATCTGGAGTATGATTTCTACAGAATATGTATTGCTCTAGCAGCAATGTCTTTATAGGTTGGTCAGTAAGAAGTCAAAAGTCGGAGCTGCACACCCAGGTATGGCACATATTAACTCTAAAATGCAGACAATCCCACTAAATGTTGTGCCTTTTCTTCAAAGTAGAGTTTTAAGGTGTATCACTGTATCTTTCTCTTTGGAGGGAATATCCTGTTGTGATTCAAATAATTGGAATCTTAGAAACTTTACTGAGGTAGCAGGACTATGCATTTTTAAGGGATTTGTTTACCATTCTGTGGCACACATGACATCTGTTTATCAAGATAATGAAGGTGTAGTACTGTTCACATTAGTAAAAGCAAGCTGCTTTTAGAGTTCTCAGCTTATTAAGGTAGAAAAAAATGCATTTATAAATCAGTAGCTGAATTATTAGAATTAGATAATAATTAGAATTATGTTGATTTGACCCAGTAAAGAGACCATAGGTACAACTGTCTACTCTTCTTCTTTTTTTTTTTTTTTAAGATTTTATTTACTTATTTGATGGAGAAATAGATCACAAGTAGGCAGAGAGACAGGCGGGGGCCGGGGGGATGTAGGGGGGATGCAGGGAATTTTGGGATCCATGGAACCATTGGATATCACAATGATTAGGGATGTTTTTAGCATTTGCTGGCAAGGGCCAGGAATAGTAAATCCTACAATTCATGGGACAGACTGACTCAACAAAGAATTGTACTGCATCCTGAATAACATTCAGTGGTCCTCCAGACGTTACGGTATGTGAAAAATTTCTTTATAATAATCTGAACCTAGAACCTAATCCTAGCTGATATATAAATGCAGAGTACTTTCTTTTTTTTTTTTTTTTTAAGGTTTTATTTATTTATTTGAGAAAGAGAGAGAGCATGAGAGGCGAGAAGGTCAGAGGGAGAAGCAGACTCCTTCCATAGCTGGGAGCCCGATGTGGGACTCAATCCCAGGACTCCGGGATCATGACCTGAGCCGAAGGCAGTTGCTTAACCAACTGAGACACCCAGGTGCCCCCATAAACACAGAGTACTTTCACAAGATTTTAATAGACACTAAATTTCCTGGAAAACAAGAATTGTGTAACTAAAGATATTACTATATTGTTTTGTTTGGCACTTTACCAACACTGTTTCACCATTTTGGAAAAATGATATTGTTGACTACAGTACTGCTTGTGAACTTTTGTCTTCAAAGAACACATCTGTATCAGTCTGCATCTGGAGCTATTGTAATCAAGGCAACTCTGAATATAGATCCAGACATAGGACTACTTTGCTGTGTCTTCTAGCAGAGCTGTGCCTAGGCATTCACATGCAGAAATGATGATACTTTCTTTTTATTTTCTTATCTCACAGTTAGAATATTATGTTGATTTAAAACATAACCTGTAAAACAAAACAAAACATAATGTGTATATAATATAATATATTATCAACTATAATGAACTATAAATTTCATTTAAGAATAAATTTCGTAATGAACTATAAATTTCATTCAAGAATAAAGGGGATATTGGGGTGCCTGGGTGGCTCAGTGGGTTAAAGCCTCTGCCTTCGGCTCAGGTCATGATCCCAGGATCCTGGGATCAAGCCCCGCATCGGGCTCTCTGCTCAGTGCAGAGTCTGCTTCCCCCTCTCTCTCTGCCTGCCTCTCTGCCTACTTGTGATTTCTCAATAAATAAATAAATAAATAAAATCAAATAAATAAATAAAATCTTTTAAAAAAAATAAAGGGGATATTACCATAAAATTATCATAAAAAGGGGACATTGGGTCTAACAGAGTTGAGAATCACCGTTTCATATGAGACCAAGGAATTTCTGTTCTCTCAGTTTAACTCAGCACGGAACAGTGTTTAATCAAAGCCAACAATTAGAACTATTTTCAGCCGCTTGAGTAAGCTCACTGACCCAGACTCTCTCATGGATACACGCCAGTTGATAAGTTCAGCCTAGTCTGCCTCCTGATCTAACACCCTTAGAATTTATTACCACACATATTCACTGTTCAGGGTTTAGACGATGTAAATTAGCACATAGAAGCAGCCAGCCTGCCTGACGGTTTTTGACTCCTTGTGTGCACCAGCCTGACCTCCTCACTTATGGTTTATAGCAGCTGACATGACATCTGCTAAAGCCTTGTCTTTAAGAGACAATTCCTTCAAAGTCATCACAGGTGGTAACTTATGTTTTTTTTAGCACCAGTCCTTGGACTACCAGTGTCCTTTCCTTTTCTCATTATGGTTTTCTGGTACTGTTTCATAGAGGAGGTCTTCTTGCATTTTATGGAAGAGGACAAAAAAATGGAAATTTCTTTCTGAATAATGCTCTAGGATGATTTTCAGAACGATGTTCTGCTCCTTCTTCCCCACTGGATTGTGAATCAATAAATATTATAGAGAATCTATTATGTGCTAGACATTAGGGAGGTGTCCCTACTCCCATGACATGTTAAAGGTACTGTTCCCGTCCTCTTATTCTGTAGAGCTTTTCATGGTCTTCACTTCTTTATGAAGTCAGATCTTTCCAGACTTTTCTGTCTTTGTCAATATCAGTGGCAGTTGAATGGATCCTTATCAATAACACTGACAATTGAATGGATCCTTTTATATGATTCTGGATTATATCCAAGTTTCTGCTAATTCAATTTGAAGAGCATGTATCTACTATACATAAAACACTGTGCTAAGAGATATGGCAAATTATAGTAATAGCTAGCACGCACTGAATACTTAATAAGTGTTGATCACTTTTATTTTTATTTATTTATTTTTGTTGATCACTTTTAAGTACTTTGCATGTATAACGTGGTTAGTCCTCCACCACTTTATGAGGTGTTGCTGTTAATACTCCCATTTTACAGATGAAGAAACTGAAGCATTAAGGGCTTAGAACCTTGCTCAAGGTATATGCCAGTAATTAAATTAAACACAGATGATCCACATCCAGGGCCAATTCTCTTAACTACTTCCTTGTGGTAAGTAAGATACTAAGTTGAAAAATATGACTTGCTTCAAATAACTTGCCACCAAAGGGAGGCTTTGAAAATTACAATAACTTATTATTAGACTGAAAAAAAGGTCAACTAAGATTCTTTCTTTTTTTTTTTTTTAAGATTTTATTTACTTATTTGACAGTGAGAGAGGGAACACAAGCAGGGGGAGTGGGAGAGGGAGAAGCAGGTTTCCAACTGAGAAGGGAGCCTGATGTGGGGCTCGATCCCAGGACCCTGGGATCATGGCCTGAACGAAGGCAGGCGCTTAACAGCTGAGCCACCTAGGGACCCTCAACTAGGATTCTTGAAGTTTTTTAGAAGAGCTGACTCTGGTAACTTTTCTGTTGACTTTTTTCTTTCACTTTTTTTTTTCCTCTAGGGATTCACTTGACCATTCATGAAATGGTATTTCTTTGCATTTACTTTTTGATCTGATTGTTTATCTTCCCTACAAAAATGGAGAATTTCTCGAAGGTAGGAACCATGTATTATTTATCCTTCTATCTTCAGCACCTAACATATAATAGAGGATCACTAAAAATAAGGACTAAATAAATTCTTATATTCAAAATAAATAGCAGTAATCATTCATACTCAGTATTTATTGAATACATTACACCCAAGGGTGCAACAATATTTTAAATCCTTTGATTGAATAAGTCTTTTTTTTAATCTGCAATTTTATATTTGATGCTTCTATTTTTTTCTTTTTCTTTTTTTATTAACATATAATATTTTATTAACATATAACATATAATATTAACATAATATAATTAATTATATTAACATATAATTGTATTACCATATAATAATAACATATAACACTCTTATAGAGTTAAACATTATTATCCTGTTTCACAATCAAGGGCTTAATTGTCAAAAGGTCAAGTGGCTCCCAAGTCATAAAATCAGTAGAGGAAAAAACAGAATCTTACAGTTTCTTATTACAGAAAGATTCCCCTAAAGTTAAATGAATTCACATAAGAATACAAAAAATAAAAATAACAAAGATCTTTATCAAGACCCAAGCAATATTTGAGTAGAAAACACTAACTTAGGTTAACTTTGGGAGAAAGTTTTTGAAAAGCAGCTATAAAGATCATGTTCAGAAACTTCTTTCCATGCTATTTTTGTTTTCTACACATTATTTTAGTAATAAGGGCTATATCCTCCCATGAGATCTACAGGGCGGATATGAGATAAGCCACAGATGAGTTAACTTGTTTTGGCTTGAATAAGGAAATGTGGCTGCTCCAGATGCTTCCATGCTCCGAGCACATCGGATCTAGTAGGCAATAGAAACTGGACTAAGACTCAAAGAGGGGGGCCGTTTTAGCGAATAACAAAGTCTACTCCAGTGTTTCCCTAGACAAAGATTTTTTTTTTAAAGGAAAATATTATTACAACATAGTTCTAGATTAGCTCTTCACAAACAAACCTCAACAAAGGATGATCCTAGGGTCTTGAATTTTTTTTAACTATACAAAAGTTATTTTTACTCTTTACTCTGTTTCAGTGACAGCTTTCCCTACCTCTGTTCGTGGTTTCACCATCCATCCATCAAACCAACCAAGCTAGAAACTTGCAATTTATTCTCCAGAGCAACTTCTCCCTCACCCTCACATGTCAGTGGTTTTCCACATCATGCCCATTTTCTTTTTTCTTTTCTGTTCTTTTCTTTTCTTTTCTTTTAAGATTTATTTATTTGATAGAGAAAGCCTGGGTGGGAGAAGCAGAAGGAAAGGGAGAGAGAATCTCAAACAGATGCCATGCTGAACGCGAGCCTGACATAGGGCTTGATTCCACGATGTGTAGATCACGACCCAAGCTGAAACCAAGAGTCAGCTACTCAACCCACTGCACCACCCAGGAGTCCCAATTTTCTACCTAGGTATATCTCTCTTGCCTCTTTTAAGGTCAAGCCTCTATGGACTATATGACAGTCTCTTACGTGGTTTTCCTGCCTCCAGTCTTACCTCTTTCCAGTCGTTTTTCCTCCCCAGTTGATAAAGTTATTAACCTAGTAACCAACAATAGGTCACCCTTGCCTATGGATCAGAATACAACCTCCTTAGTAAGATATTTGTACCCTCCCCAATCTTTATAATTCCTTACTTTTTTGTATTTCCTTGAAAACCATTATGCCAACTACAAGTTCCTTCTTGCCATCCCCAGACATCTCCAACATCTTGAGCCCTTTCATGCTTCAGTGTCCTTGTCATGATGTTTCCTTGGCCTGCAGAATTCTCCTGTATTCATCCCTGGGCCAACCTACTAGAAATCCCTCAAATCCCACCCTGTGAAGGATGTCTTGACTCTTCTATTTCATGAATCACTCTTATTTCAGACCCATGGCAGAAACTCCTGCTCCTCACTGAATCATCTTCTGATGTCCCACATTTCCCAGCCCCTTTCTAATGAGGCAGGGCCATGTGACTGCTGGTCAAAGAGCTAGAAGTGCAAGTGAAATATGCCACTTCTGGTCCAAGGCATGACCTTCCAACACTCTCTTCTCTTTTGGAAAACTAGGGGGTAGCTTTGACTCAATGGCAGAAACACAAGATGGAAATGGCACAAACACACCACAATTGGGGGAGCTATTCTGGAAAGTCCTTTGAAACTGCATTAGAATTCATATAAGCAAGAAATAAATTTTTGTTGGTTAAGTCACTGAGATTTGGTGTTTATTCATTACCACCTATCCAGACTAATTCAATGTTCTGCCTATCTCTGTTTAGCCTTTAATTATGCTAAATTTTGATAATGTGTTAATTATTTTGTTCCTATACCATGAACCCTCAAGGTCAGATGAAATGCCTGTTTTGCATCTAACACAGTGTTATGACCAAACAGAACTTGTTGAAAATTGAACTCACCATCTTCAAACTTTACCCCCAAATCTGTTCTCCTTTGGTATTTCTCATCTCAGCGAATGAAATCACCATTAATACAGTCACTTTAGGATCTGGAGTTACCTTTCTTATTGCCTTCTTAATCATCTTAAGAATACCTAGGAGAAACTTATTCTGCCTCCTAAGTATGCCTTGAATTTGCCATGTTTCTCCATCCCCTTTTCCCTCATTATCTAACTCTTATTGGGATGGTAGCCACCAGCTTCCTAAATGGCTCTTTTCTATTACTCCTTTGTGACTCATTTTTCATCTGCAATAAGAGGAAGATGTTTTAAAATTTACAAATATGATTATATAATTTTCATGTTTAAAAAAGACCAGATAGGGGCGCCTGGGTGGCTCAGTGGGTTAATGCCTCTGCCTTAGGCTCGGGTCATGGTCCCAGAGTCCTGGGATCGAGCCCCGAGTTGGGCTCTCTGCTCAGCAGAGAGCCTGCTTCCTCCTCTCTCTCTCTGCCTGCCTCTTTGCCTACTTGTGATCTCTGTCAGATAAATAAGTAAAATCTTTACAAAAATAAAAAATAAAAATAAATAAATAAGACCAGATACATGTGAGAAATATATTTTGGCCATCTGAATGACCAAACACATACATTCATACATACATATAAATCACAATATCACACTCCCCTTGGGTTTCAAGTGTGTTCAGGGAACAGCCCTGTCTTCCCTGTTTGCTGCTGTATTTCCAGCTTCTGACACACAACAGGCAGCTCCAAATTATTTGTTGAATAAGCAAATGAACGCATGGATACTTGGAAACTAGTAGGTGCACAATAGGTGTTTCTTGAATAAACACCCAACAGCTAGCTCATATATTCAAGCAAATATGAATTTCAATACATTCTGAAATGTTTTATCCGTGCATATTTTAACATTCAGTGCTCTTTCTCTTATGTCAGCCCTTGTAACCTTTAACATTCTAACCCCTGGCTCATTTATTCACTCCTTTATTGGGGAAGCAGTTTCTTTGCATATAAATTCTTATACACCTATGTATCTGAGTTACATAATATTTAAAATTTTGTGTTATTTTTTAAACATGCTTCAGTAATTTTAACATTTATATGCATGTCTTCTCGACTGAATTATAAAATCACTTAGAATTAAAGCTATGAGCTCTGGGGGCACGTGGGTGGCTCAGTGGGTTAAAGCCTCTGCCTTCAGCTCAGGTGATGATCCCAGGGTCCTGGGATCAAGCCCCGAATCAGGCTCTCGGCTCAACAGGGAGCCAGCTTCCCCTCCTTCTCTCTCTGCCTGCCTCTCTGCCTACTTGTGATCTCTGTCAAATAAATAAATAAATAAATAATAAAATAAATAAATCTTTAAAGCTATGAGCCCTGTTTTGAAACTCTTGCCTCCTCTCACAACCTTAACCCTCCTGGTGCCTAGCCTTCTGCATAAGCAGATCACTCAGTTGAGTAATAGTAATTAAAGGATTGGCAAGAGTTAGCCTACGAGAGTGAGAGATGGATGGGCGAAATGCTCAGCAGACAGATAATTGGAAAGGATTCCTGATTTTGCCTTAAGGTAGAAATGAACTTTGGGGCTGGCATCTAGAGCTTGGATCAGAGTTGTAGGTACCTTGTGTTCATTGTATTAGTTTTACTGGGCTCCTTGCATACATTTTTTCCAACAACTCAATTATGTTTAATGACCCCATGTTTTGTGTAAGACACCTTAAAAACAACCCATGGAGAAGAAGATTGTTTTTCTAAGATCCTTTTAAACATATTTAAAACTTACAAAAATCTAAAGTAAATTGCTTTTATTCATTACAAATTAGTTAATGTTAAGATCTAACTTATCTTTCCTTTTTTTTTTTTTCTTATACCCTCTCACCTCTCATGAGTGTTAACATTTAAAATGAAGCAGAAACAAAAAAATCTTGGTCTTTAACACCAGGTGATCTGAAATATAAAAGACTCCTCTTGTATGAATGAAATCAGGCACAGGCACACATGTAAATTTAGCCTTTGTGTGTTGCTGGTCATGGCCTTCACTCTGTCTGTGCTGAGAAGGACTGACTCTTCTTGGCTATTCTGACAAAGCAGCAGGAAACACAGTCTACTTTCTGTAGCTCTCATGCTGCTGTGTCATTATATATCTCAGATGAGGGGATAAGACTGCTCAGGAAGGCAGCCTGATGACCATGATTCTTTCAAGTGCTCAATTGGTATTAATACGATGTTTTCATAATGAGCTGTCCAAGATGGAAGCTCCAGAATAAAAAATACTCCGGTATTTGAAAATAATGTAAAGCTGTCCTTTTAATTAAAATGATCCTCTAGCGGGGCACCTGGGTGGCTCGGTGGGTTAAGCTTCTGCCTTTGGCCCAGGTCATGATCCCGGGGTTCTGGGATCGAGCCCCGCGTCTGGCTCTCTGTTCAGCGGGGAGCCTGCTTCCCTTCCTCTCTCTCTTCCTGCCTCTCTGCCTGCTTGTGATTTCTGTCTGTCAAATAAATGAATAAAATCTTAAAAAAAAAAAAAATGATCCTCTAGGGGCCCCTGGGTGGCTCAGTGGATTAAAGCCTCTGCCTTCGGCTCAGGTCATGATCCCAGGGTCCTGGGATCTAGCCCCGAATCAGGCTCTCGGCTCAACAGGGAGCCAGCTTCCCCTCCTCCTCTCTCTGCCTGCCTCTCTGCCTACTTGTGATCTCTGTCTGTCAAATAAATAAATAAAATCTTTGAAAAAAAAAAAGTTAAAAAGGCCCCAGTTATCACTTTTATACCATCCTAGTGACTTTGCTTTTTAAATGAATGGACAACAATGTACAGTTTTTACTATGTGGCCACTGGTTTAAAAAATGCTGACTTTGTGTTTTCATTCAGTTTTGTGGGGCAAAAGGGACATGTGTGTATAAAGGCGTTTCTTGCTACCCCAGAATCACGTTACTTGGCTAAGAGTGTAGGTACAGAACTGTTGGCAGACAGCCACCTTCTCGATGCTCCTCACATGGTAGAGAGAGACAGAGAGAGGGAAAGTGAACTTGCTCTCTGGTGTCTCTTCTTATAAGGGCACTAATCTCATCAGACCACGGCCCCACCCTCATGACCTCATCTAACCCCAATTATTTCCCGAAAGCCCCATCTCCAAGTACCATCATATTGGGAGTTAAGGCTTTAACATAAGAACTTTGGGGTCCACATTCAGCCCATAACAATTATTTAAAGCCTTCTCTTTCTTTTTTTTTTTTAAGATTTTATTTATTTATTTGACAGACAGAGATCACAAGTAGGCAGAGAGGCAGGCAGAGAGACGGGGGAAGCAGGCTCCTTGCTGAGCAGAGAACCTGATGTGGGGCTCGATCCCAGGACCTGGAGACCATGACCTGAGCCGAAGGCAGAGGCTTAACCCACTGAGCCACCCAGGCGCCCCCCACCCGTTTTTTTCTTGAAGCATTTCTGGCTGTTGCCATGGTGCCAATTTCTGGAGCGTGTTACTTTTTTTTTTTTTTTTTTTTAACATTCTGTTGGTTTTTCTGACTTTAACAATTTGCTTTGACCTTCATTTCGTGACATACTGGAAGACTTCTTTGGAAGTGGTTATTTTCTTCTTCTGTTTAGGAAGCCATAGGAAATATTTTTGCCTACTTGCCTTATGTAGTGACTATATTTATTCCTGGTTTATAGCCAGTTCAGACTGTCCTTTCTGCAACTCATTCCAGAATAAGTGATCAGTGCTTCCATGAGCACAAATGTTCACATGCTATTAAAAACAAAACAAGGGTGCCTTATGCCTTATGTTCTACTGACATGCGTGCAATGGACATCCAAAAGATCATCCAGAACGCTGAAAGAAAATGTCTTTCTTGCATTCAGTTAAGACTGATGTCAAATTACTTCCTGGAATGACTTTTCTGTAAAATCAGTTTGAGTCAGTATCCATTCTTGCTTTGGAAAAGCATATCCTGTGTCATTAACAAATAAGAATAGTGAATACACCCCAAAGATCAAAGGGGAAATGTTAGTAGAAAATAATATTACTTCAGTCAGATTTGATTAGAGAAAAGATTTAAAGCCCTATGCCTAAACTGGTGGCACACAAAAAGCAAGTGAAAGACTTCAATTACTGTAGGATTTACTGGACAGTTTGAAAAATGTAATTTGTGGGAAGAAGATTGTTTGGCTTTCCTGTCATTAAGCTTAGTGGGTTATTAGGTGACCCTGTCTCTGGACTTGGAAGAAAATGGACCCTTTTTCCCTTCTTGTGGAACTAACACTGAATAAGCCTTGTCACTACAGCATATTTGTGAAGTCCTTGAGTGGTTTAACATTAATGTTTAACTTCTAAACTTTAATAATTCAGGTTACAACTGTGGAAAAAATAACCTGTGTGCATAACTTAAATTGAAGCTTTCTTTCCCTCAGCTGATTTTAGCTGTAATACTCATTGCTCTTTGTTTATAGAATTCAAACTAAAAATATATCTTTTATTCTTGCATAGTTGATTTTTGTCCTAAACATTATTATTTGCAGGTTATTTGTATTATGCCTATAAATTATATTTAAAAATTGGAAAGAACTTTGTGAAGACCTTATTTATGAGCCAATTATACATTCAGAAATAAATGTGTCATCATTCCTGACATAATTACCAAACCTAGGTGAATGTTAATTTGATATATATGTGAACTAATGTGTCTTACACTGGCTTGTCTTTGCTATTGTTTTTTGTTAAGTTTTTATTCAAGTTCCACTTAGTTAACATACAGTATTATGTTAGTTTCAGATGTACAATATAGTGATTTACACTTTCATACAACACCCAGCCCATCACAGGTGCCCTTCTTAATCCCCATTTCCTATTTCACCCATCACTTCCCCCCATAACCATTAGTTTGTTCTCTAGAGTTAAGAGTCTGTTTCTTGGTTCACCTCCCTCTCTCTCTCTATTTTCTCCCTTTGCTCATTGTTTTAGATTCTTAAATTCCACATATGAGTGACATCACATGGTAGTTGTCTTTATCGGACTGACTTATCTCACTCGGAATTATACTCTCTTAGCTTCATCCATGTCCTTGCAAATGGCAAGATTTTGTTCTTTTTTATGGCTGAGTAATATCCCATCATATATATACACACACATATATCATCTTTATCCATTCATCAACTGACACATATATCATCTTTATCCATTCATCAACTGACACATATATCATCTTTATCCATTCATCAACTGATGGACACTTGGACTGTTTCCATAATTTGGCTATTGTGGTAATGCTGCTATAAACATCCAGGTTCATTTATCTCTTTGAATTTGTATTTTTTCATTCTTTGTGTAAATATCTAGTGGCACGATGGCTGGATCATAGGGTATTTCTACTTCTAACGTTTTGAAGAACTTCCATACTGTTTTCCAGAACGGCTACACCAGTTTGCATTTCTACCAACAGTGTAAGAGGGCTCCCCTTTATGCACATCCTCGCCAACACCTGTTGTTTCTTGTGTTGTTGATTTGAGCCATTCTGACAGGTGCGAGGTGGTATCTCCTTGTAATTTTGATTTGAATTTCCCTGATGATCAGTGATGTTGAGCATCTTTTCATGTGTCTGCTGACCATTTGGATGTCTTCTTTGGAAAAATGACTATTTATGTCTTCTGACTGGCTGTGTCTTCGATAAGTCGGTATAGTTTGGGAAGCAGTATTATATAACAGTGAAGACAAAGACTCTGCAGCCAGACTGTCCATGTTTTAGTCTCAGCTCTGTCACTTACTAGCTTTGTGATCTTCAGTATGTGACTGAGCCATCCCTATAAAATGGAATGATAGTAAAAAGACCTACTTACAGAGTTATTGCAAAAATCAAATGTGGGGGGCGCCTGGGTGGCTCAGTCATTAAGTGTCTGCCTTCGGCTTGGGCCTTGATCCCGGAGTTCTGGGATAGAGCCCTGCATCGGGCTCCCTGCTCAGCAGGAGGCCTGCTTCTCCCTCTCTCACTCCCCCTGCTTGTGTTCCCTCTCTCACTGTGTCTCTCTCTGTTAAATAAATAAATAAAATCTTTAAAAAAAAATTAAATGGGTTAATATGCACTGAGCACTTAAAATGTCATTGTTACCTAGGAAACTCCAAATAAGCTCGTTATTATTATCCACAGTGGTTAGGAGCATTGACTGTAGAGTAAGACATTCAGACTTTAAATCCAGGCTCCACTACCAGCTGAATAACCTTAGACAAGTTACTTAATATCACAGTGCCTTCATTTCTTCATCTGAAAATAGGGATAATAATAGACACAAGAACTAATTGAAATAATAAAGGCAAAACGATTAGAAGACTTCCGTGGCACATAGTAGGTACTGAGTAAATATTAGCAATGGATATAATAATCCTATTATGGAGACTAAATTATATTCATCCTTCCTAAATATCAAGTGAAATATGGTATCAAATGAAAAATGCTATATCCTGTTTCACCAGTCTTGACAATAACTTAAGGTCACATATTTTTAGTAGTAATATGACTCCAAACATCTATCCTGCTTATTATGAAAACATCTTTCCTTTTCTGTGTCCCTGTGTCATGGTAAATGCAGGAATCCAGGGGTTGTTACTTAGCCTCAAGTGGTCAGTATTGAAAGGCCATTGCTGCTCCTGCAATATAACCTCAGCGTCAGAGAGGTGCTGGTGCCTGCCCTCCTTTTCAACTTGCTGAAGCCACAAAGTCTTTTTTCTCACCTTCCTAATGTACAGCTAAGGGGAGACTCCATGATCCAAGCAAGACCATTACAATAATTAAGAGTGCATTTCCTAAGGTCTCGGTTATTCAACTTTAAATAACAGATATAACAAACAGTATAATAACAAAGATAACTAGAAAATCTCCAAATGTTTGGAAATTAAGCAACACACGTTTAATAACCTATGGGCCAAAGTAGACTTTAAAGAGAAATTGGAAAATATTTTGAATTGAATCATAGTAATCATGGTGTGGCACATCAAAACACATGGAATGTAGCTAAAGTGCTCTTTAGAGGGAAATTTGTGCCTTAAACATACATATTATGGGGAAAATGGCTGAAATAATTATCTGAGATTTTACTCAAGAAATTAGGTTATCAAACTCAAAGTTGAAGGAAGAAGATATAATAAAAAGCAGAAATGAGCAACATAGTAAACAAATAATAAAGAAAAATTAAAAAGCTAGAAGCTGGTAATTTGTAACAATTAATTAAACTGATAAAACTAGTAAATAAAAAGAAAAAAATACCAGTTTTAGGAATAAAGTTCCTGCCATCATTAAAAAGAGAATAAGAGGTTATTACAAGTAACTTTATGCCAATAAATTTGAAATTTAGATGAGGTTGACAAATTCCTGGAAAAATACAAGTTAGTAAAACTGACTATAGAAGAAATAGAACATTTAATAGTTCTATATTTACTTTAAAAATGGAATCTGTTAGGGGCACCTGTGTGGCTCACTGGGTTAAGCCTCTGCCTTTGGCTCAGGTCATGATCTCAGGGTCCTGGGATCTAGCCCCGCATCCGCATCTGGAATCTCTGCTCAGTGGGGAGTCTGCTTCCCCCTCCCCCTCTGCCTGCCTTTCTGCCTACTTTTGATCTCTTGCGCTCTCTCTCTGTTAAGGAAATAAAATAAAATCTTAAAAAAAAATGGAATCTGCTATTAAAATGTCTTCTCCTCTCCTACTCCCCCCACCACCAAAAAAACAAATATAAAACAAACTAAAACCAGAACCAAATGGCTTCACTGGTGAATGATTTTAAGTATTTAAAGATGAAGTAATGTTTAAAATAATTTTCCCAGAGAATAAAAATGGGATACATCCCAACTTGTTTTGTAAAGCCAGCATAATCTTGATATTAAACCTGACAGGATGTAAAAAAAAAGGGGGGGGGGAGCATATAAGATGGCAATTTCTCATTAACATAGGTTTAAAAATCCTAAATATAATATTAGAAACTAAATTCAGTAAAAGATAAAAAGATAATAGTACAACCAAACTAGATTTATTTCAGGAATACAAGGTTGGTTTAGCGTTTAATAATTAATGAATATAACTCAGCACATTAACAAACTAATAATATATCATATGGATAAAAGACAAGTCATGAGCATTTCAATAGATGAGAAAAATCATGACCAATTCCAACATTCATTGATAATTTAAAAATAAAAACCTCTCATCAAACTGGTAATATAGACGAAATTCCATAATATGATAAAAGGTAAATATAGAAAATGTACAACAAACATTATACTTGTGAAATGTTGAAAACTTTCCCCCTGAGTTCAGGAACAAGATAAAGATATCCACTATCACATTTCTATTCAACAGTACACTATATGTTCTAACCAGCACAAGTAGAGAAGAAAAAGAACTAAAAGGTATTAATAAGGAAAATAAGAAATAAATCTGTTAGTATACACAGATGACTAATTGTGCAGGTGGAAGATTTAAGAGGATTTACAAACTATTGGAAATAAAAGTGAACTTAGCAAGGTTGTTGGGTTGCTGGTTATAAAGCCAAAATAAGAAAATCAGTTCTATTTTTATCTTCTAGTAACAATAAGATAAAAAAGCAAATACCTAGCAAAATATTTAATTAAAAATGTGCAAATTTCTACACAGAAAATGATAAAAGATTACCATGATCTACACCTATAACTATATTATATATATTGAGGGATGCAACTCAATGTTGCATAGATGTTACTTCTTCCCAAATTAACATATAGATTGAATGCAATTACAAACAAAATTCTGGGTAGATTTTCTTGGTTGAAACTGAAAAGCCAATTATAAAATTATATGGAAATGCAAATGGCCAAGAATAATCACCATGGTCTTTAAGGGAAAAAAAAAAGTGTTGGAGAACCTACCCTAGTGGATAGCAAGACTTATTATAAAGCTACAGTAAAACAGAATACAGATGTTTGAAACAGACAATTTGGGTGTTTGGTGAAAAAGTTCATATTGCAGAGTAATGGAGGAAAGAATACTCTCTTTGATAATGGTGATTTAGTAGTAGGGTAGCCATATGGAAAAATATATTTTGAGCTCTACCTCATACCATACACAAAAATCAATTCCAAATCATAGCACAGGAGGATATGCTAATAACCTTAAAGATTTTAAATAAGAAGAGAAATAGCATTAGTCTCAAAGTTCAAAATTAGACTACATTTATTTTCTATTTATTTATTTGACAGAGAGAGACAATGAGAGAAGGAACACAAGCAGAGGGAGTGGGAGAGGGAGAAGCAGCAGGCCTCCGGCTGAGCAGGGAGCTTGATGCAGGGCTCCCATCCCAGGACCCCAGGATCATGACCCTAGCTGAAGTCAGGCACTTAACCAACTGAGCCACCCAGGTGCCCCTAATTAGATTACATTTAAATGAGGAATTTCTTTCATCAAAGGATACCATTAAATGAAATGCTATAACATCTGTGATTTTGGTTCAAAATAATTAAGTGGTGATAAGGAGGAGTGAAGTGGAGAAATAAAACAAGATTAGTTATGAATCCTTTTTTGAATCTGGGATTTTATTATGTATTTCTCTCCCACTTTTATTTATGTTTGAATTTCCCCATAAATTAAAGTTTTAAAAAACGAGAGACATTATTAAAGAGGGAAAAGACAAACCAAGGTGAAAGAAGATATTTACAATACATAGAGCAAGAAAACTGTCCTATGTCCAAAATACATATATATGATTAAGAAAAAAACAGTCCAAAGAAAAATGAGCAAAAAAGTGAAAAGGCACAAAAGATGATTCCCAAATGGGTAAAAAAATATGAAAGGATGTCAGTCTAATTAGTAATTAAAGAATTAGAAAATAAAGCCACAATTCAATACTATACATTCAGTGACACAAGCAACTTATCATTTATTTATGTACGTATACCCACGTTTATATATATATATATATACATATATGTATATTTACATATAGTATACACACATATAATACACGTATATACATACACACTGGAGTGAGAGGCCCCGGGGTTCAGCACCAATACCATGATAATGTTAGCCTAGGATGGTGAAGATTAAAAATGTTGACAATACCAAGTGTTTGTGAGGAGGTGGAGTAAACACAGCTCTCATACACAGTTGGTAGGAGGGAACACTGGTACAACTAGCTTGGAAAACAGTTTGAGAGTATCTACCAAATTTGAATGTGCCTACCCCTATGACTCAACAATTCAATTCCTACTGAAACCCTTAAATGTGTGTGTATATATATTTATATATATTTCCATAGGACAAGTAAGAATTTTGGTAGTAACAAGTAATATTACTCATTATAGCTGGAAACTGGAAATGACTGAAATGTCCACCAACAGTGGAATGAATAAACAAGCATAGTTTATTTATACAATAGAATACCATGCAATAAAGAAAAACAATGAACTATTGCTACATACATCAATACAGATGCATATCAAAAACATAATATTGATCAAAAGAAGCCACCCATACACAAAATATAAACTGTGTGATTTCATCTAAATAGCATTAAAAAATGAGCAAAACTAATCAGATCTGTGGGAGACCGAAGTAAGGATAGATGTCACATGTGGGGAGAAGGGCAAGGTCCTGATTGTCAAGGGACAGGATAGGGCTTTTGGGCTAGGGCAATATTGTTTCTGGACCTGAGCAGCAATTACAGAAGTGTTTGTACTTCGTGATATGAGCCCTTGGGATTTGGGCCTTGTTTTTGGTATGGATATTGTACTTCAATAAAGGATGTCTACTAGAACAGTAGAATGATAGGGGCTAGGAGAGGGAATTCTGATAGATGACAGTCACTTTAGCATAGCAGAATTGTGAGTGAATTTTTTAAAAATCTTGCTTTTAATTTGGTTGTTATGATAAATAAAATTTGCTTTGTTAGGATAAATAAAATTTGTGTGGGAGGAAAATTCATTTATCATTTGTTCAAATACATACAAGAACTGAAGATGGAGGCCCTTGAGTTCTGGGCAAGGACCATAACAATTACAGCCAGAAAACACGGTACAGCTGTATTAGGACAGCGTCCCCCAAAATCTTGCTCTGGATGCTTGGGTGGCTCAGTCGGTTAGGCATGTGCCCTTTGCTCAGGTCATGATCCCAGAGTCCTGGGATCAGGTTCCTGCATCAGACTCCTTGCCCACCAGGGAACCTGTTTTTCCCTCTGCCTGCTGCTCCCCCTGCTTTTGGTCTCTATTTCTCACAAATAAATAAATAAATAAAATCTTTAAAAAGTCTTGCTCAAAAATGTGAACTTCGAATTATAAACAATATAATTTTCAGGCCTATCCTCCGAGAAAAAGAGAAAAAAACTATTGCAATATATATCTAAGTATTTGAATAAGGCCATCAAATGTTGGGAAAAAACTACTAATAATAATAACTTTGGTTTTGAAAGAAATATCCTTTTTCTTTTAGAGTTGATTTTTTAAAATTGCAGTATAATTGACAGTAACATTTTATTAGTTTCAGGTGTACAACATAATGATTTGATATTTGTATATACTGCAAAATGGTCACCACAGGGAATGCAAGCTGGTGTAGTTACTCTGGAAAACAGCATGGCGGTTCCTCAAAAAACTGAAAATAGAGCTACCCTATGACCCAGCAATTGCACTACTGGGTATTTACCCTAAAGATACAAACGTAGTGATGCGAAGGGGCACGTGCACCCGAATGTTTATAACAGCAATGTCCACAATAGCCAAACTATGGAAAGAACCTAGATGTCCATCAACAGATGAATGGATAAAGAAGGTGTGGTATATATATACAATGGAATACTACGCAGCTATCAAAAGAAGTGAAATCTTGCCATTTGTGACGATGTGGATGGAACTAGGGGAATTATGCTTAGTGAAATAAGTGAAATAAGTCAATAAATCAGTGAAATAAGTCAATCAGAGAAAGACAATTATCATATGATCTCCCTGATATGAGGAAGTTGAGAGGCAACGTGGGGGGTTTGGGGGGTAGGAAAAGAGTAAATGAAACAAGATGGGATCAGGAGGGAGACAAACCATAAGAGACTCTTAATCTCACAAAACAAACTGAGGGTTGCCGGGGGCAGGGGTAGTAGGGAGAGGGTAGTTGGGCTATGGACATTGGATGTGCTATGGTGAGTGCTGTGAAGTATGTAAACCTGGTGATTCACAGACCTGTACTGCTGGGGCTAATAATACATTATATATTAATATAAAAAGAAGACTAGTCTTCTGGGGAAAAAAAAAATGGTCACCACAATAAATCTAGTTAACATCCATCACCATTCATAGAGAACCTTTTTTTCCTTGTGATGAGAACTTTTAAGACCTACTCTCCTAGCAACTTTCAAATATGTGATACAATATGATTAACTACACTCAATGCTGTATGTACCCTTTCTGACTGTATTTAACCATTCAGGGTCAACAACTTACTAAGGATATTCTGAATTCCCATAATAAAATCATGTCATCTGTATGTAAAAGTTTGTTTCTCTCTCTGTTCTATACGGGTGGATGCAGTCCACATTTGGTTAGCAGAATAGTAAAATTTTTGAAATGTGAAGTTCTTTGTTCCTTTGATGGGAAGATTTTGGGTTGGGGAGGGGTTGCACTTTGCTCCTCATTTTGGGAAATACTTCCTTTTTTATTGTCTTTGTAATAAAGTTTGAATTTAAATTTTATGAATTATGGTATGTGTCCTTTCCTCTTCCTTTTAAAACTAGCATCACAATAGAAAGATGGTTTAAATTGGGTACATGTTGCTGGGTGGGAAGGAAGGGCTTTACCTCATACGAGAGGAATCCTGTCTTTACCTGAGCATGGCCACAGAAGATATCTTATCTTGTTATGCTTGGACTTGTACCAAAGACCCAGGAAGGATCTATAAACCTAACACAAAGGATCATGTGTAGTTAGTATAACTCTGAAGAGGGATACTGTTAATTCTCTTCCAGTATCACATTAATTTTCATCTAATTTAGAATTCCCATTTGATAACCTAAAAACCTTGGAAGTTCGAGGCAGCTCTTCCTTTACAGTGGACCATGACCTTTACACAACAGAAAAGGAAACAGTACTGGATATGGAGCCAGAAAGTGCAGTCTCCAGGTGATCTCGCTGCTTGCTGGAAATTACTTAATTCTCTTTGAGTCTTATATTCCTCCACTCAACAGGTTAATATCCCCTGCTTCAGAGTTATTACATTTTGAAACACATAAGACAGAAGGCAAATATAGGCTAACATCATTATATTAGTAGTAACTGTTATCTTTAGATTACATTCTACATATAAATGATAAAGCATATAGTATAGTAGTGCTTAAGCTTGGGAAAAATAAAGGGAAGTGAAGTCAGCAAAAACTAAGGAATGGGAAAATGGACGACACACTGGTAATTACAGAAGATTTTTTTTTTAAGATTTTATTTATTTATTTGACAGAGAAAGAGAGATCACAAGTAGACAGAGGCAGGCAAAGAGAGATAGGGAAGCAGGCTCCCTGCTGAGCAGAGAGCCCCATGTGGGGCTTGATACCAGGACCCTGAGATCATGACCTGAGCCGAACACAGAGGCTTAACTCACTGAGCCACCCAGGCACCCTGGGAAGATTTTTTTAAAAGGACAAAGTTTCGATGTTAAAAGGTCAATATAACCCTTTAAGTTATTTTTTCTAACTATATCAAACATTCTCAATTTGGATGTAGTAGACATCTGTTGTATTTTCCTACCTTATAACCTGCCCCCTTCTGGCAACAGCAATCGAGAAATTTCCTTGAAGAACTGCTTTTCCCAAACTCCCTGGCTTTCGGGTGAGCTGCTTTAATGTTACTCTATTCAACTGGTTAGGGGTGGGTATGCCCAGGGATTTGCAGGTGACCCAAGCCAGGAAAATCAGCATCCTTCCTTGAAATTGTTTAGATAGATCCTGATAGGGAGAATTTTTTTTTTTTTAAGATTTTATTTATTTGACAGAGAGAGAGATCACAAGTAGGCAGAGAGACAGGCAGTAGAGGGGAGCAGGCTCCCTGCTGAGCAGAGAGCCCGATGCGGGGCTCGATCCCAGGACCCTGAGATCATGACCTGAGCCAAAGGGAGAGGCTTAACCCACTGAGCCACCCAGGCACCCGGGGAGAAATTTTCTTTTCTCTGGAGTTCTAAGTGGGATTTTTAAAAGTTTGGAACTCTTTTGTCTGTATAATAAACAACTACATCCTCTCATTCTACCTTTCTTGCTGTCTGGGTGGTTGAGCACTAAAAGCATTTTTTTAAGGGATATGAAACCATTTCTCCCACACCTTCACATTTTTCTTCTAAACACCATATCTGTTTATTAGATAATGCACTTTGTAAGCAGTTAAGAACATGTATTATTAGGGGCTCCTGGGTGGCTCAGTTGTTAAGCATCTGCATTAGGCTCAGGTCATGATCCCAGACCCCTGGGATCAACCCTGCGTCAGGCTCCCTGCTTGGCAGGAAGCCTGCTTCTCCCTCTCCCACTCCCCCTGCTTCTGTTCCCTCTCTTGCTGTGGCTCTTTCTGTCAAATGAATAAATAAAATCTTAAAAAAAAAAAAGTATTATTAAAGGGCCACAGAATTAAGAAAAAAAAAAAAAAGGTTAACTTGGGGTGCCTGGGTGGCTCAGTCAGTTAAGCTCTTAATTTCTGCTCAGGTCATGATCTTGGGGTTGTGAGATTCAGTCCTGGGATACACTCCCTTATGGACCTGGAGCCTGCTTAGGACTCTCTCTCTCCCCCCTTTGCCTCTCCCTTCTCCCCCAGAAAAAAACCCAACAGGGTAACCTGAACTAAAAGAAAATCTCATACATTTTCACTTTTTATTTAAAAAATACCAAGTCTATTTAGTAAACAGTAAAATCTCCAGGTACCTAAAATACTTAATTTGATGTCACAAAATATCTAATTAGCATTTAAGTTTTCCAAATCGCTTTAAAATTTTTGTTTTAACCTTTGTTTTGTTTGATTCAGGATTCAAACGATGGAGAAAATTTTGTTCTGTTTTTTTTTTAATCAAGCACATGGCCTGGGCCCAGTTACATCTCACCTCTCTCCGAAATAGGTATTTCCTTGTCACATGCCCATAAATAATAGAATTTAGAAATTAATTCCGTCTCTTTAGGTGCTTTACAAATATCAGATGAGGTTCTGGTAATGAAATTATGCAGCAGAAGTAACAGTTTAAAGTTACCCTTGGACATTAGAATCCAAAAGGGAGCAGTGACAGCAAACATTTATTTTGATTTTGCAAACTCTGGTGTTTCCTTACCTTTATCTGTTTTGCCTTTGGTAGAAAACAAAAGGAACCCCCCGTTTGATTTGCCAATACCTAATAAAATATTGAAAAATTTAAGGGCACATGCATTAATATATGTACTTAAACATGTTTATTAAAAATACCTGTAGTTTTACTGACAACTAACATTCTTATTTTCGTCCTACATGCTTTGTTCTCAAGTACAATGAAAGACCGAGAGAAAATATCATCCTCTCTAGGTATAAATGAATGTATTTATTTTGCTTCAACTCAAATACGAAAGAATTAATATACAGTCCCACAACTTTCTTCTTCCAACGTGGAGGTGCCAAAGGATGATTTGAGAGACGTTTAGTCATGCATCACCTTCACCCATTTCATCAAATAAACGAACACGTGCCTGCTAAGCAAACTCACCATGCTGGCAAGACCCCACCCCTGACAACCAGACACCATTAGCCTTGACGTCCTTCTGGAGTTAACACTGACCTCAGCCACAGCGGGCCAACATTCACTTCATTATTTCAGATCCCCACTGTCTTAACGGAACTACTGAATCCAAAACCAGGTATAGGGTTTGTTTCTTTTTGCGGGGTGGGGTTTTCTCCCAATACATTTATTATTCTCACTTTACTATTAAGATCTGGAAAAGTTAAAAAAGTATCTGTCTCCTGAGTATGCAGCAATTGCAAGCACTTTGCCTGGGGATTCCGAATGTGTCAAGACCACCGACCCTGGGTGGTCCACTTGTACAGCACCCTCCTTTCCCGGTCCCTGCCTGTCCTATCAGCACTGGGTAAGTGCCCAGGTTCTGATCTGGGACTAAAACTCATGATCTTCTGGCTCAGGTTCTCTGAACTGAGTCATCCTGGCACGGAGAATATTCCGTGACTCAGCAGGCCCGAAAAGGAGGATGTCAGATCCAGATAATTTCGAGTCTTTTAAAGGCAAGATGGGGAACATAAACAACACAGTGGAAGAATTTCGCACTGGGTCTGCCTACCCAAGGGAAAAATGTCATTCCATTCCCAGCCCTTTCACTTCCTTCTCGGCCCCTGTGAAACAACGGCTACACTTTTAATTTAGAGGCCGGAAATGGCTTCAGAAAATTCATTTTGACGCTAAGACCAAGGCCCTTAATTCTCCAGGGATCTTGTGGGTCCCCTGGACACCCCGGGACCTCTCCTTGGAAAAGGCTGGAGCCCCGCCCCGCGCAGCAGGGGGCATTCCCGCGGCGGCCGGCGGGCAGCTCCCACCGTCCGGTCCCTCGAGTCCCGGTCCCGGGGCGCGGCCGGCTGGACGCCACGACCGACACCTGGTGCGGCGGAGATCTGCGCCGCCGCGGCCCGAGCTGGCGCGGGGCCCAAAGGCGGATTCCAAGTTACCTCACCGACCCGGCGTCCCCCCTTTAAGGCTCCCTCCATTACCCCTTCCCCCAACCGGGCTCTCCGGGGACGCAGAGCCAGCCGACGCTGACGTCCAACTCCCGCAGGGCGCCGGCTCTTCTCGGCCTCCCCTTCCGTCCCGGCATGCACCGCCCCGCCGCCCCTCCTTTCCCTCCTCCCCCCTCCCCCGCTCTCTCTCCGCCTCCCCTTCCCCTCCCATTCCTCGCTCTCCCTCCCCTTCCCCCTCCCCTTCCCTCGCTCCCCGCCCACCCCTCGCGCCCCTCCAAGGCCCCTCCCCCGCCGATCCCGCGCCGCGGGCCGGAGCGCGAGATGCCGCCGCCCCCGCCGCAGCCGCGAGTTGCCCGGGCGGACGCGCAGTCCGAGGCACGAGGAGGGCGGGGGACCAGCTACGGGGCCCGCGGGAGCTGTTGAGAGGAGGCCGGGGTTGGGCTTTCTCCTCCGCCAGACCCCACCCCACCCTGCCGACCCCACCCCCTGCTCCTTCCTCCCCGGGGGCGCGCTCTCGGGCCCGCGCTCGGAAGTCGGGGGTCGGCGCCGAGTGCGGGCTGTGTCCCGGGTGGGAGAGGGAGGCGCGGAGGCGGCGAGCCGGGCAGTGGTCAGCGAGCCGTGCGGTCCTCGCCAGCGGCGCCCACTGGCCCGTCTCTCCAGTCCGAGCCGCCGCCACCACCCACCCCGAGAGTCCGGCCCCTGGGCTCCGAGGCTCAGCCCGCGGAGCGGCCTCCCCGGGACACCGCCGGGCGAGAGGAACGCGCCCGCGCCCTTGCCTTCGGCGTGGCCCAGCGCGCGGGCGGCGGGATGAAGGGCAGCGAGCGGGCCGCGCCGGCGCTGCGGCCCCGGGGGCGGCTCTGGCCGGTGTTGGCGGTGCTGGCGGCCGCTGCGGCCGGCTGCGCCCGGGCAGCCATGGACGAGTGCACGGACGAGGGCGGGCGATCGCAGCGCTGCATGCCCGAGTTCGTCAACGCCGCCTTCAACGTGACCGTGGTGGCCACCAACACGTGCGGGACTCCGCCCGAGGAGTACTGTGTGCAGACCGGGGTGACCGGGGTCACCAAGTCCTGTCACCTGTGCGACGCCGGGCAGTCCCACCTGCAGCACGGGGCAGCCTTCTTGACCGACTACAACAACCAGGCCGACACCACCTGGTGGCAGAGCCAGACCATGCTGGCCGGGGTGCAGTACCCCAACTCCATCAACCTCACGCTGCACCTGGGTAAGCGGTGACAGCCCTGTTCCTGCTACTGCTCGCCAGCCGCCCAGCTCCCTGGCCGCCTTCACCTCCTGGCCCAGCCTGCGGGGCCCGAACAGCCCGGTGCTGGCTCTCTGCTCCCCTGCAGGGGCCACACAGATCCTCCCTTCTCCGACTTCTAAACTAGATCTGGCCCTTCACATTCCGCGAGGGCCAGGATACCTCGCGCTAGCATCTGTTTGCTTTTCTGTTCTTTCTAACTTAACCAGATTTTCACTCCCTTGATGATTCGCCCTTTCGGCTGTTTTTTTGTCCCTTTTTTGGGGAAGTATTAATCAGAAACCCCTGTTCTCGCTTTTCTCCCTCCTCGCAGGGCCACCACGGAGCGTTCTTGGATCAGAGATAGAATGATCTACCTTCAGCACTTTGATCTTGTTTAAATGCCCCCCTCTCTCCAGGATTGAGAGTGATTGCTGTTTGCTCTATTGAATAAGCCAGAGAGCAGAGGGTCTCTGGTGAAGGGAATTTGAGGGAAGCCAATGCTTTTACTACCGGTGTGGCCTATGTGTAATTAAAACAGAAATTCACTTTTAAAGTTATTGTTCTTTTGAGTTGTTCAGCGTTAATGAAGGGCCACAAAGTTATTTCACCGCTACTCCTGGAACAGAGAAAACAAAAGAAAGTGTGCATCCACTTTAATTTCTGGCTGCACTTTGGTCCTGAGTGAAAAGGCTCTCCTGTCTTTCCTTTTCCTTTGATTCAAAGTCAGTGTAGAAACATGTATGAATGACCTTTTAGAAATCAGGAAAAGGATGTATAGAGAACTTTGTTGCCGGGTGGTGGATGAGGATGGACATGTTTATCCTAAGGTATCAAAAATCATGTTTGGACTAAGCAGGTTTTTTTCATCATTGAAATATATAAACAAGCAGAATAATTCATTATTGTGTTTAACAGAGTTAAAATATGCGTGATAAACTGGCATCTGATTTGTAGAACTGCAGTCCCCATTGCATTGAAAGAATTGATTTCCCTGGTAGCTGATAGTAATGAACTTCCAGAGAGAACATAGGGCCCAAGCCATTCTTCAAAGCCAGATTATTCTGTAAGGCAAATATTATTTGAGGGTCTTTGAAAGGAATGTTTTATAGGCAAATAGTTCTTTTGGTCATGGTTTTGCATTTTTTCTTTCCACTGCTCTCTGGTACATTAAACTTTATGTAAGTATCAAGATTCCAGAGAAGGAATATAACTTGCCCAAAGTACTTTGAAAAGTAGTTAAATTACTGTGTGTGGAGTAAGTTGTAGAAAAGCAGTGTTTGGCACCTTTGGAATACCATTTATTTCTAGACAAGTTATTAGAAAAGTGAACTTTTGGAAAGTAAGTTCAGACAATGAAACTCTGAGGCACCCGTTTTTCGGAGATGGAAGAAGTGAACTGTACTTCAGTGTTTTAAGGGTATTGCAAATGCATAGAACCAGCAGTGTGTTGGAACAGGTGCCTTTCTAAGACACAGCAAGAGACCTGGGGTCTTCTAAGTCTTCATGGGAATACTCTAACTCTTTAGACAGCTAAATACTCTTAGGTGTTATATTTTTAAACTTGGTCAAAATTATTTTTAAAATTTATATCCAATTATTTTTGTGGAAATTTATTAAAGTTTCTGTGTTGAATTTGGAATGCCCACAAAGTTTTATCTGTTTTCAAATACTAAAAATTTCAAAGTGGAAGCATTTGCTCACTGCCTCAAAGTGCCTGGGATTCAACTGAAAATTTCTGAATAAGAATCTGTTACTTAGGTAAAGGTCAGGCTATCAATCTCAGCATTCTGAGTTTTCTGCTGTGGGCACTGTGTAGCAGAAGGTTACTTTAGGTGATTGCAGAAGTAGGTAGATCACTCAGATTATTTCTGTGTTACAAAGGTAAAGGTAATGTGGTAGATAAGACAGTAACAGTCAAGTTAGGTTGTTACTGGTGGGGAGCAGATATATTAATTATGGATCATGGTGATTAAAGGTCGAAAGAAATCTCAAGAGGCCATCTAGTTAGGACTCTTACACGACTTTGTGCTCTAAAAAATGTTATATGCTTGGACTTGTTTTTGTTGAAAAAGTCTTCTTCAGTTTTTGGTAATATTCGTGGTAAATGAAGTTCATAAAACTATGGGTTTAAAAAAAGTTATTTAAAATAGTTTCCATATGAGTATTGTGATTAACTGTGAGAACATTTACTTGAGACTTTTAAGACAGACAATTTCAAAAAACCTGACTAGAACTTATTGTACTTTTTCTTGGATCCGAAATGATGTCCCAGAGGAAGTTGTATGTGGTGAAGGTGGAAAAGGGGAGGGAGACTTGTGTGTTCTGGGGGCGATGTCTCAATCTCTCTCTCTCTCCCTCTTGAAGTATCTCCTCCCCCCGCCCCGCCCCCGACGTTTCCCCTGCTTCTTTTTTAATGACAGGGATGTATGTATACATGCAGGTTATGATCTATAAAGTATAGGCAGGGCTTTATGTATCATTGTGTGTTTTGATATCAGCGTATTCAGTCCTTAACTTCAGTTACTCTATGGGCTCTAGCTTGCTGTTTCCCATGAATTCGAGTACCATGACTGTTTGTGCATCTATTAAATCTCCCATCCAGTTCAAATTTCACATACCCTTAAGCAAGTGATGCATATTGTGCCCTTAGAGCCTGAGAAACTCCCAAGTGAGCAGTGTGAAAGAAGCAGGGCTAGCCAACACTTTTCTCCCCTCCCTTTTGATGTTGAACTTTAAATGCAGTAAACTTTAAAATAAGCAATGCACTTAGGTCGTTACAAGAAACATACATGTTTTGGCATTAACTGTAGGCCATTTTTTTTTTTACTGTAAAAATAAAACACGACATGGTGAATTAAAACAGTTGTGTATAATGACTAGGGGAATCTCTTCCTCTTCAGTTGCTAGGTTGGAAGAGAGCACCATTCACAATTTCTCATGCAGCCTTCCAGAAACTTTTCACGCATACACATGTATATGTAAAATTATGTTATCGTTTTAACTGCTCCCATTTGGGGGGAGTGGTCAGTAAGGCAGATTTTTTTTTTTTTAATTTTTTTTTTTAATAATTTTATTTTTTATAAACATATATATATATATATTTTCCCCCCAGGGGTACAGGTCTGTGAATCTCCACGTTTACAAACTTCACAGCACTCACCATAGCACATACCCTACCCAATGTCCATAACCCCCCCCAACCCCCCTCTGCCCAGCAACCCTCAGTTTGTTTTGTGAGATTAAGAGTCACTTATGGTTTGTCAGTAAGGCAGATTTTAACTGATGGCAAGGACAGATTAGATCATTATACCATTATCATCACTTGCACAGAAGCCAGGAAAGTCAGTGTTGATTCTGAGAGCAGCCATGTCTTAAGCACCATATACAGTAATCCAGGGTGCAGTGTATCCTCAGATAGAATCAGTTCAGGTTGCTATGGGAACAGGAATTGCATTTTCTGCCTGTTGCGGAGAGAAATCTCAGCCAGGCACCCTGTTCTAAAAAAAAGTCTTATTTTGCACTCAACTTCTGGATCTTCTTTCCTAACTTCTGTATGGATTATTCAACGGCTGTTTAAAAGTTTGGCTTTTGTGTTAAAGAATAAGTCATAATAACTTTTATTAGTATCAGCAGGATAGTTGAGAGTAAGATTGTAGCTGAGGATTTGCATTTTATGAAACAGCCTTTTTAATTAACTTGATAGTTATTGCGGATGGAAACTTGGCAGGCTTGGTCTGGATCTTAGAGGAAGGTAGCTCTCCCCCTTTCTGAAAACAATTAGATTAAGGAAGAAAGTGCTTATAAACCAACTCAATCAAAGTTTATGGAACTCCTAAAATTTACGCCAAGACCAGATTTGTTTCCAACGCCTCTCTCTACGCTTTAGGAGCAAACAGTGATTAAATGATTCTTTTTAGCCACATCTATCCTTTTTGTGTGTCTAAATCAAGATAATTGATACATGAGGATATTGCATTTTATTCTGCTTCTTCCTTTGAGTGTATATGTAAAATGAAACAAACAGCAATTTTTTTTCTACAGGACAGTCTCTGCAAGGTAGGTTCCGACTGTGTCAGGGAATAGTTCACTCTGGTGACTTCACTGTGGTATTTGCACACCCTGAGGGGACACTATTTTAGTTCGTCTCACAAAGGCCTGATTTACATCTTGCAGGTTCCAACTTGAGAAGTTAGGGAGCTCTTCCTTAATGGCCAGCGGTAGTTGAACACAGTTCTATAAAGTTGCTGTTGGCTGTTTTCCTTTTCTACAGTTCACAGCTTTTTCTGTAAATATCTTCTCCATGTTTCTAAAGCATTCAGAGGAACAATTTACACATTGGGAGAGAAGTTGGGACTATGAGCATCCTCCACCCCATTCTTTTGTCATTGGCCACAGTTGTGGGAGGGTTAGTTTGATGATTTCAGTTCTAAATCCTTTTAGGAAGTTGGATATGCCTTTTGCTCTGTGCTCCTTCCCCCCATGCATACATTCTCATGTTACTGCCAAATATTCGGTAAACATTTTTCAAATACCTACTAAATACATAGCACAATACCTGATAGAAAGGTAGAAGGTAGAAGGTCACGTCTTCAGAAATTTACGCTCCTGGATGGAATTTTCACACTGTTGTAATGACAATAAATCAGGAGTGCTTTTATAATATTTTACACTTTATGAAACTTTCAGTTTATCACTGATCAGGCTTCCACAACTCAGTGAAGGCAAAGATGAAGATCCTGAGGTGGTGGTTTGCAAGAAGTCCCAGTGGAAGGAGGGTTTTGACTCCTTCGTCTGTTGCCTTAAGCCCTAGCAGCTCCTAGCTTTGTTAACAGTTCTCTCAAAAGAATGACTAGTTTATTCCAAACCAGCTTTAAAATACAAGTTCATGTACACACTGATTCAGAGATACCAGACTCCCTCGATTTTCCTCCTTTCCCCCGTGTTATTTTTCACTTGTATTTTTGGATTCCTTTCTTTTTCATGTGACTCACTCTCCTTGAGTAAATTCCTCTTAGTCTCAAGGCATTATTTATTGTTTACAAATTAATAAATTCTAAACTTGTATCTCTAGGCCAGCTCTTACTCTGGTCCTAAGGACTTGTTGGACATGGTCAGTTTGAGGTGTCCAGAGGCCTTATCCAAAACTATATTCATTCTTCACTGTCTTCCCGAACTCAAAGTCCTATCTCAATGAATGCTCTCCAGTTTTAATCCTGAGGCTCTAGACCAGTTTTTTGCCATGCCGCTCATAAAAGATAAAGAGGCTTGATAGGCTCTCATCAGTAAGATTATTCTGGAGAGCAGATAGGATCCACTGCTGGAGGCAGGTCAGTTCTGGACAACTGTAACTTCATCCCTTCCTTTCCCACCCATCCTTACTACAATCAGTCCGAGATGCCACTCTTACCTCCTGTATCTAGCCACTGTGTCTCTTGAATCCTCCCCTTTAACTATACCTTATTGTAGCTTTCCATTGAATTTCACTTGAATTACTGCAACAACTTTCTAACTACCTGGTGGCCTTTCTGCCACCATTTTTGCCCTTTCTGTACAGGCAGCCACACTTTGGACTGAGGGATGGTTCTAAAATGCAAATCTGATGATATTTCCCAGCTAAAATTCTTCAGTGGTTCCTCAAACCTTTAGGATAAAGTCCACACTCCTTGGCATGGTGTACAAGGTTCTTTAAGATCTGGACTGTTGTTTTAACCTCTAGAATGATCACTTGTCATCTTACACGCTCAAAAGGCTGCTTCTTTAGTTTGGAACTCTTCTTCCAGGTGTCACCCCCTTCAGAAAATTTCCCCCCAGTTTCTCTGTCTTCTATCCTTTCCATCCTTTTCCCAGGTGTGGATTAGGTGTCCCACTCACCACCCTGTAGGTATCTACCATTTATCAGTGCTATTACATGTTTCTTGATTTGTCTGTTACCACTTAACCATGAAGTCTTTGAAGCCAGGGTCAGGGACTTAGTCTTTTAATTCGGTTCAGTGTAACCAACATTAGTTAATTGGTTGCCATTCCTCAGCACCATACTGATTCCTGGATGCATAGTGATTCACTGGACATTGCTCTGACCTCATGGAACTTGTGGCCTCGGTGTGGAAACCTATATCTCTAGTGTGACTTCCGCCCTACACCAATGCATTCAGTCTTATAAAATAAGTTGTAAGTGAAAGGCGTGAGCATAGAGAACATTCACTTATCATTTCGATGGAGGTTAGAGTCTTTATATTTCCAGTGCTTAGCATTATGCCTGGCATAGTGTTCCATGAATATATGTAGAGTGAGTGAATACACGAATGCCTGAATTATAAGAACTCCCCAAACGCTGCTTGTTACTTTTTTTTTTTTTTAAGATTTTATTTATTTATTTGACAGACAAGGGATCACAAGTAGGCAGAGAGGCAGGCAGAGAGAGGGGGGAAGCAGGCTCCCTGCTGAGCAGAGAGCCTGATGTGGAGTTTGATCCCAGGACCCTGAGACCACGACCCGAGCCGAAGGCAGAAGCTTAACCCACTGAGCCACCCAGGTGCCCCTGCTTGTACTTTAAATTCTCCTCCACAATTCTTTGGAGTTTGTGTTTATTTTTATCAGTGTCATCTCTCTATTTTCTTGACACATATGCCCCTGTAATAGCTCATATGAAATGTGGTGCATAGTTCTTTGGTTTCTAGAGCTTTAAAAAAAAAGAACTGAGTTATGTGGAACTGACATGGAATTGAAAGATCTGTGAATGTCCTTTTTTGGGTAAAAAAAATAGACTTTTATGTGATTTGAAGTCATATAGATAAATTATGTGAGGAAGCTATCTTCTCAGATTTGAATTTCGTAGTGACAATGTATTTTTGAAAACTTAATGTTAATATCATGTGTGTTTTCTTTAGAATTGGACCTAAATCTTTTACTTTAAAACCTGTGCTCACATCTATTATTGAAATACCCGCTTCAAGGATCTCTTAAAGGGCAGTTGTGGGGAGAAGTTAGAGCGACATATTTTATATGGTTATTGTGTGTGGCATCATTTTTAGTTTGTTTGACTCATTGGGGTACAGTTAGAAGACAGACCTAGTGAGGGACCCTTCCCTGCGGGCTCGCGAGGGTCCACATTATAGTCCTTAGCTGGATGGACAGTCGTCGCTTACTTGTCTGGAGTTAACAGGCGAGGAACCAGCAGATGCTTCCTTACTTACCCCTTGTCTCCAGCTGCACCTAATTGACAGCTCTACCACTGTTCTGTTTGAGTTTCAGAGAAAAGTGTCAAAGCTCAGAGCAGAGCTGTTTATTTATTTTTACTGCCCAAAATTCCTGAGAAGATTTTAAAAAATAAGGAATCAATCTGACCCTTATCTTAAATTGTCAGTTCCAAAGGGTAAAGTTCCTTTGTGTGTGGTGGTTCAATTATCTGGCCCAAGTTGCTTGCTTTTAGATTCGTAAGAGGGCCTTGCTAGGATTTGCAAGCATCTCCTTTCTTATAAAATGATAAAATTAGATATTTGCTCATTAGGGCCTAAAATTGATAGCTTGCTAAAAGGGGTTACCAGAAAATGCATTTATAGAAATGTCTCTGAGGTTTTAGAGTATTGTGCCAGACTGTGGGGACACTGATTAAGTACATCTGCTTTTCTTTCCATGGGCTCTTCCAGGAGGCCATCCTAAAATAACTGGGCCCAGTCAGCCTGGTGCCCTATGAAGCTACATATTCATGAAATAAAATAAAGCAGACTTATCTCTTTCTCAGACAATGGGGCTCTCAGATCTCTTGTGGGAGGAGAACCCTGTGGCAAGGCTTGGAGATGAATTAGGGAATTTACATGATTTCTTTAAAACTTTAGGAGTTATAGTCCTTGGGCTCCCTTCTTTTACTCTTTGTTTCCAACTGTGTGGCTGCTTCCTGTTCTATTGAAGGCAACGAGGAATTTTTGTTATATCGTCTTTGGATTTTTGTTATTTTATCTTTTTTTTTTTGTAAATATTTTATTTATTTGGCAGAGAGAGAGAGAAAGACTGAGATCACAAGTAGGCAGAGAGGCAGCCGGAGAGAGTGAGGGGGAAGCAGGCTCCCTGCTGAGCAGAGAGCCTGATGCGGGGCTCGATCCGAGGACCCCGAGATCATGACCTGAGCCCAAGGCAGAGGCTTAACCCACTGAGCCACCCAGGCACCCCTGCCTTTTTGTTCTGAAAGTTCCTGGAAATATTAATCCAGAATCAGCCTCCTTCACATTTTTTAAAAAATTCTTAAAATAAAAAATAGAAATGGTCTTGTGTAGAGGTACAGACTCAGTGCATTTTGTTTTGTGATGATAAATCACAAAGTACGTGAAGGTTTCTGCTAACCAAAATGACTCTCCATAACAGTGACTACCCAGGTGCCTGTCAGTGTTTTCAGAGAGAACCGTTAATGACCAGTCCTTTAGCTCCTTTCTAGTTCTGGCTTTATGTTCTGTGTCTTGATTTGGGGGGAGGTTACAGAGGCATACAGGTATGTACAAGTTCAGAGCTGTACATTTGGTATTTGTGTACTTCACTGTGTGTTAATTATTCCTCGAATTAAAAAAAATAAACTTTTCAGTCAGTTATCCAAAATAATACACGAGTAGTTTTGTTTGTTTCTGGTATGATTTTGGCTTCAAATGGTAGAGCACAGAATCGGAGGCTCAGTCATATAAGATCTGTTTCTCTCACCGTGTTCCCTACCAGCAGTCACTGGCATTGATAGGTGTTAACAAATGTCTCTTGGTTGAGTGGACAAAGGGTTTTTTTTTTTTTTTTTAAGATTTTATTTATTTATTTGACAGAGATCACAAGTAGGCAGAAAGGCAGAGAGAGAGAGAGGGGAAAGCAGGCTCCCTGCTGAGCAGAGAGCCCGAAGTGGGGCTTGATCCTAGGACTCTGGGATCATGACCTGAGCTGAAGGTAGAGGCTTTAACCCATTGAGCCACCCAGGCACCCCTGGACAAAGGGTTTTAATTGAAGGACCTGCCGAATGCTTTCAGAACAGCATTCAGGTGAGCTGCGTGGAAGGTCTCCGGAAGTGGAGTGTGGGAAACGGTCCAGGAAGACCACTGTCCCGTACCTCTACTCTAGTAGTGGTTTCGGTTGGTGCTTTTGTGGTTTGAAGTGGTCAAACCCTAAGTTTGCACGTTTTGTTGCAGGTTTCGAGAACCCCCAAAGAATGTCTACAAGGCTTGTGCTTTGGCTACAATATCTGGTTTTTACATAACTTATATAATTTTTAAAATCTTAACGTTCCATAAATTACTTGCAATGTGAAGACCCCGTCTTCTTTCCTTTGACGTGTTCTGACTCGTGGCTTCCTCTCATTGAGCCTTCTAGAATAGTAGGTGAAGCTTGAATTGTGTGGCTTTCTTAGAGAAGTTTATGACATTTTGTGAAGTATTTCCAAATGAAAAGAGCTACCGGCTAAAATGAGATGAGCTTATTGGATTGTAAATCTAATTAGTTAGTGGACAGAGGTCTTCTGTAAATAAGGTGACCCTGGTGGGAAAATTCTTCATTTATGGCTGTTGTAATAGGCGATGTGTGGGTAACAACAGAGATTGAAACATTATCTTCAGGTAATTTGTAATGTGTTTGAAGAGATGAGACAGACATAATCATGCAGAGGGAATCAATGGGAGCTTATAGGCACAATAAAAATAATTCAGTTGAAACTCTTCTAAGTGCAGAGGGAATACATGTGACACTTTGAAGAGTGTAGATTGAAGTTAGCCAGGAAGAGCCTCTTAGGTCCTGAAGAGAAAGTGGTTGGGAATGGAGGACTTTGTGGGAAGGGTGAGTTGTTTAACTAAAGATCTAAGAGTAACTAGATAATGGTGAAGGCATTGTTTGTTTTCCATAGAGTTGTGGAGGCATGCATCATGGATTCCGAGAAGACGAGGATCCTGAAAATTAGGGGAAGGAAAGTAAATCCCCTTTCATGGAGAGTGCTCCTTGTACCTTCTTGAATCCTCAAAAACAGTCGAGAACTATTATTGCCCCCCTCTGGAATAATCACGTAAGACGACTCTGCTCTCAGAGAAGTCACATGCTGAGTTTAGGTTGGAATCTAGACTTGTTGTGGGTTGGTTATGCTCTTCCCAGTCTACCATTTTAGAAAAGGCCCCTTGAGTGATAGAGAACTATAAAAAGACCCTTAATTGAGGGGTGACATGGAAATGGACTGAACTAAGGGTTTCTCTGAGAGACCTCTGCTCGAGAGGCTTTGGATTTGGGTTGCTGCTTTTACAGGGCTTTGCACTTGTTTGTGAGGAACAGAGGATTGTTGGCAATGGAAGAATTTCAGGTTTGGGGTACTTACACTAGTTTTATAATTAGCTGTTCATGCTTCTAGGAATTTCTGAGGAATTTATTGAATTTCAGAATGAGATCCTGGCTTTTGTCAGTGTCTGCTGATAGGAAAAGTGTACCATATACCCCATTTCCTGAAGGGTGGTCAGGGGAGTGCCACCTTATCTCCTCTCTACCTTATCCATGACTCTCTTCTGGTTGTTGAGAACTGCTGAATTTAGTTCAGTTGCTTACTTTATCTGACATCCTTAAAGATAAAGCTGCCAGGTCCATCTCCAAGTTTGATTTCATTTCCATTCTGCTCCAAGTGAATTCTTTTTTTTTTTTTTAATTTTATTTATTTATTTGACAGAGAGATCACAAGCAGGCAGAGAGGCAGGCAGAAAGAGAGGAGGAAGCAGGCTCCCTGCTGAGCAGAGAGCCCAATGCAGGGCTCGATCCCAGGATTCTGAGATCATGACCTGAGCCGAAGGCAGCGGCTTAACCCACTGAGCCACCCAGGCGCCACCTCCAAGTGAATTCTAACTCTTACATGGTGCCTGCTGCTGCTGCTGCTTCTGCTTCTTCTTCTTCTTCTTCTTCTTGTACTTCTTCTTCTTTTTTAAAAGATTTTATTTGCGAGAGAGAGCACGAGCTGGGGGCAAGGGCACAGGGAGAAGCAGACTCCTTGCTGAGCAGGGAGCCCGATGTGGGGCTTGATCCCAGGACTCTGAGATCAGGGCCTGAGCTGAAGGCAGACGCTTAACTGACTGAGCCACCCAGGCACCCTATGTGGTGGCTTTTTTGTTGTTCAAGTTTGCCAGCTAAATAAGTCTAACAAACCTTTCATTGATTGATACATGACTACTGTGGTCCTAGGAGAACTCTTTCAGGCCCAGAAGTGACTCCCTTCCCCTTGATTTCTGTTATGTGGTACTTTGTAAATCTGTAACTGTTTATTGAATTCATATATCTTCTCTGTGTGTCTATCCTTTATTCAGTTTACATCTTCTTAGTTTCCCCAGAGCACGCTGAGCTAAGGTCAGTCAGGTGATTCTTAGATACCTACTTTTAATTTATTTATTTATTTTTTGCTTGATCGCTGAAAGCGAGGTCATAGTTCCCACTTAGATTTTGTATGTTGTGCTGCTCCCTCGCTGCATACGGTCTCCACTTCTTGAACTGGAGATTCTAGGATTGGTTTTTCTTTACAGGTGTGAGTTGACTGGTTGCACTTTAAGTATTACTGAATCGTAGTCTTCCCTTTTCTACTTCTTTTATGGACCTGCTCAGCACACATTGTGTTTTCTGTAATACACGTGGTTACATCATCACACCCTAGTGACTAACTGCTGTTAAATGTGCATGCTCCTTTCTTATGGGCAGTTGCGGGGATGGTACCTGTTGCTAACTTTGGGGGCTGAATGTTGGGCTTAAAATGCACCCCCTCTTTTTTTGCCATTTGGTAAAACACAGAAGCATAAGTATTTTCCTCAAAGCTTTTCCATCAATTTTCAAGGACAGTGAAAGGATTCTATTTCCAAGAGACGAGCTTTACCGTTTTTGAAGAAGGGGTAGTGATATCTAGATGATGATGGGTTGAACAGCTCTTACTGTAAGGGCTTTCTGTTCTTTGGCGGGACTGGAAAGTGGTACTTTCCCACTCTGGCAGCGCAAATCCTGATTAGAAGGAAGACTAGTCTGCGCAGATGTTCTCAAGATCAGAGATCATTTTATTGTCAAAAACTACGGAAGAATAAAGGAGAGTAACTTGGCAGTGTAACATGATTGGATCTAGATGTGCAATTTCATGTGGGATGTCGTTGCCTGCTGTAGCAGTTTGTCTGTCTGCACTTCCGTCTGTGACTCCTCCCCCAGTGGCTACCGCTTGTCACGGACCTTATTCTGATAGGACTGCTGACCTCTGGTGTTTCGGTGTCACTGAATTTTTAGATTATTGCTATTTTAATGCCAGATCATGATCTGGTAGAGATGAGTATCTTTGGAAGGAGGGGGGTGGCTGGGTGGAGTGAGGGGAGAGGGCAGTTGGAAACCAAAAGAACAATTGTGTACTTTAGTTGCTTTGGTCATATGATTGTCTTTTATGGGAAAATGGTCATGTTCTTTGGGGTTGAGTGTCTAGGAGTAACTTTTAGAGTGGTTCTATACAGAGTTTTGAATTAAGAGTGAATATTTTAGATAAGTTCATGGGATAGCACTTCTGCTGAAGACCAAATTTGTAGAACTCTGCTAGATTATGAAAGTTTCTGGGAACATTTGCAATACAGCTGTAATAAAATTTGTTTACTTTATCAGGATTGCTTTAGAGGCTCAAGCTCGTTTGTTTACTGCTGTTTTCAGCATTCTTGCTACATGCCAAGAAATAAGTGAGCATCAACTCCTGGTGGATCTGGGGGCCATTTAGTTTTATGGCCATTCTAACAAAGTTTGGGTCTTAAACTTATGTCCACTTTAAAGCTCTTATATCCTGGGCCAAGATACAGATGGTGAGTTCAGGGAACCAAAAGATGGACGGATTCTGGAAATTAACATACTTTCCAGATGTTTGGAGAACGTAGGCTTGTTTTCTGTGGTGCTGTTTGTTTTTCCTACGTGTACCTGTATCTGTGCTTTCCTGTGTTTTTATAGGAAGGTCCCTGGAGAAGGGGGGGAAGATCTGCTTTTTAGTTTGGGAAATAAAATGAGTATTTATTTTTTTGCCTGAAATATTTTGAGTTGATATTGTCATTTCTGTGAGAGAAAGGAGAGGGAGCTTCGTTCCCATGAGAGAGAGATTGTTGGGAAGGGTTGTGGCAGTGGCGGTGGGGGGGCACTCTGGAAGTAGTAACTGAAAACAGACTTATTCACAACTCTAGTGATTTTAAATTATGAAACGGGTCACTAATGCTCTGAATCAGCAGACTTTTAACCATGCCTGACTAAATAGACCTTGTTTTTGAAATTCACAGCAGTGCCTAGATCCCTGCTGTCTTTTTGTCCATCCTGCTAACACACAGCTGTTTTTGTTCATACATCATTTTGTGTTCAACTGCCTGGTTACTTCCTCAGGTCCCTTTTATGGTGAATAATGAACACATGGGAGTTTGAACACCCAAGTGTGTGGTTATTCAAACAGGAAGTCTCAAGGAAGCACAGTAACCTTGTCAGAGGAACAAAAGATGGAACTGGAAAGGCCATCGAAGATTCCAGGCCTGAAACATCTGCCAGGAAACATCTGACAATTTCTGAGATGTAGACATTCTGCACCTCACAAATGGGATGGTTTATTTGAAACCTGTTCCTTATTTAAATTTTTATTTTATTTTATTTTATTTTTTAAAGATTTTGTTTATTCATTTGACAGAGACATAAGTAGGCAGAGAACCAGGCAGAGAGAGAGAGAGAGGAAGGGAAGCAGGCTCCCTGCTCAGCAGGGAGCCTGATTCAGGGCTCGATCCCAGGACCCTGGGATCATGACCTGAGCCGAAGGCAGAGGCTTTAACCCACTGAGCCACTCAGGCACCCCTCCTTTTTTTTTAAATGCTTAGAGGATTGAGCCCTAATCCAAAATAGAAATGGAGGCAAAAAAAGAAGTAATGTGGCATTACTGGCATTAGAAGCAGGAAGGTAGCTCCACCTGTGGTGATGGCTGTGGGTCCTGGGAAAGAAGGTGCATCATCTCACCTTTACCGAAAAGATCAACAGGGCTTCACCCAGAAACGAGCAGATGGGACCTGACAGGGACTGTCAGAGCTGGTGGGGTTGGGTGAAAGATGGTTTTGTGCCAAGCCCTTGATTACTGAGCCCGGGAGGAGTACGAGATAAAGGAGAATGGGGATGCCGCATGGGGAGCATGCAGTCTAGCGGGGGGCAGGAATGGGTACGTCAACAAATACACTCGGAGGCCAAGCCAGATGTGCCATAGGAGAAAGATAAAAATCCCGTGCAACCTCCCAGGATATCTGACGCTAGCTGCTCAGGGTGTCTTCCCAGAACATTTATCCAGTGACCTTTCGGATTCTTGTCAACCTTGAGATTCCTTGACTGCATGATAGAGAATGTTTCAGAATGAGTCCAGGAAGTCCTGAGTTTTAGATTAAGAATGAAAATTAAATCCGAACAGCAGTTCACAGTAGGCAAGTGAGGCGATGCAAACGCTAGAGAAAGAATTCAGTTGGAGGCGTAGTTAAGGGAAGCCGTGGATTCTGCAGAGTGCTAGTTGTATCCCTCGTAGGCCCGGAAGGAACAATGCGCTGGCCGCTGCTGCCATCGTTGTAGACACATTCACCCAGCATGGGTGCCACATCTTTTCTTGATGCCTTACTTTTTTTTCATTTTGGTTTATTTGGCTACCTTCTACTTGTTCTTTAGAACTCTTGGCAGATTTCAGCGTTGCCAGGAAGACTGCTGGCTTCTAATGCCTCCTGCCCGTCCACAGCGCTGGCATTAAGTTGTTTGATACGTTCATTTCTAAAGGTATGTGAACATTGGGCGTGCCCATGATGTTAAAGACACTGCACTGTTTTCTCTGTTTCCCCTCTTTGACCAAGTTCATGGAGGACTCAACTACTGATTTCTTTTTTTTTTTTTTTTAAGATTTTATTTATTTATTTGACAGAGATCACAAGTAGGCAGAGAGGCAGGCTCCCCGCGGAGCAGAGAGCCCAATGCGGGGCTCGATCCCAGGACCCTGGGATCATGACCTGAGCAGAAGGCAGAGGCTTTAACCCACTGAGCCACCCAGGCGTCCCTACTGATTTCTTAATTCATTCACTTAACTACTTATTAATTGAGTGCCTATTGTGTGAAAGGCACCACAAAGTGCGGGAGACAGGGCAGAGATGACCTAGTGCTTGCCTTCTGGATCAACAGCGTGCAGTATGGAGGACCTGACCCAGGGAGGGTTTCATCTGCTTTCCTTTTCCCATGGACTTTGGTATCCCTCATGGGGAACATACTACCTCTTATATAGGAGTAGGTGGCTCAGAAGTTTGCCGAATGAATGAATTCCTATTTCTGTGAGGCTGTGGCCACAAAATGCAGATGAGGCTGAGAAACGGCAATTTGGTTTAGATTATCGCAAGGAGAGGGACTTGGCTTTTTAGATAGGGTTCTTGAAACTGGACTGGTGGGAGGGGGTGGTTCGTACATGGTGTAGGTTCCTCCTCAGCACCGTTAGGTAAGGACTGTAGCAAAGAGCTCCAAAAATACAGTAATTCAAAAACACGGACGTTTGTTTCTCTCTCAGGTGGTGGTCCTGAGGTAGGTGGGCAGCAGGGTAGCTGTGATCCACACAGACATCCCGGGACCCAGGGTCCTTTAATCTTCATGATCGGCTGTCCCTTAGGCTGTTGTCCCTTAGGATGTGTGTGGTGTGGGTGAAGTTGGGTGATAGGCACCTCTGTGTTCCAGACGGGAGGACGCTGCTGAAGGGTGGATGCCTAATTTAAAAAATTTTTTTTTAATTATTTATTTGTTTTTTTTTAATTTTAGAGACAGGAGGGAAGGGGCAGAGGGAAAGAGAGAGAGAGAAACCCAAGCAAGCTCCATGCCCGGTGCAGATCCCTCCACGGGGCTTGATCTCAGAACCCTGGTATCATGACCTGAGCTGAAATCAAGAGTCAGACGCTTTACCAAGTGAGTGACCTAAGGGCCCCACCATTCTTTAGACTGAGACCTGAAAGCGTCATATATCATTGTATCGTCTGCCACTGGAGAGCGTTTAGTCACCTGGCTACCTCATCCACACAGTGGGGACTGGAAGATGGAGCACAGCCGGGCAGCTTGCGGCTGTCTCACAGAGAGGGAGGACAGATTTTGGCAGATGGGTCTGGCACACCCCCGTGTCTGCTCTGGTGGCATAGTTGCCAGCCGTGCACAGCGGCATCCTTCCTCTCTCAAGTTTTGGTCTTCGTGAAGCACCTTCTGTGGAGGATCTAGAAAAACTGGCAGACACACTCTTTGTGGACCCTTGTACTCTAGGTCTTCAGGAAAAGACCTGTGAAGAAACGGGGTCCACCCCCTTCTCTTCCCAGGGTGCAGGCTTCACACCCCACTTTTGCAGAGTTCTTTTATTCGGAGACATCCCAGTTTTCTCTCCCATGGTGCCCTCTTGACACCGAGGTCTCACTGTGGGGTGCTGAATTTGCTGCCCCTGGTGGGCTCTGTGGGACCATTAAGTGTTGATTTACTTGGGGGTAGTGAGCATGTGTGTTTGCCTTTAGCTGGGATGGGTGAATCAAAGCTGTCTTAAAATTCAGATGTGTCTTAGATATGAGAATTCCAGAAATGATAAAACAGTGCCTGTTGTTTGTGCCACTCTTTGGTCATTTGGATGTTCCGTTTTGCTCTGGAGTCTTTCTTCAGTGTGTGTCCATTGAGGTCAGAACTGTGTTTTATTTATTTATTTATTTATTTATTTAAAGGTTTTATTTATTTATTTGATGGAGATCACAAGTAGGCAAAGAGGCAAGCAGAGAGAGAGAGAGAGGAAGAAGCAGGCTCCCCGCCGAGCAGAGAGCCCAATGTGGGACTCAATCCCAGGACCCTGAGATCATGACCTGAGCAGAAGGCAGACGCTTAACCCACTGAGCCACCCAGGCGCCCCAGGAACTGTGTTTTTTTTTTTTTTTAAGATTTTATTTATTTATTTGACAGACAGAGATCACAAGTAGGCAGAGAGGCAGGCAGAGAGAGAGGAAGGGAAGCAGGCTCCCCACTGAGCAGAGAGCCAGATGCGGGGCTCGATCCCAGGACCCTGGGATCATGACTTGAGCAGAAGGCAGAGGCTTTAACCCACTGAGCCACCCAGGCGCCCCCAGGAACTGTGTTTTAAACCCCTAATATAGGTCAGCAACTCAGAACGGGGCGCTTAGGGAATCGTAGTACATTTTGTAAAGTGGGTTTGTATTAACTAACACCTGCAACAGTACCCCCCCCCCCCCCGCCAATCAAAAACTTTAGTATTTCTGCAATGAAACGTTTTCAAACTTTAGGGTGATTGAAGACTGTAATGACCTCACACTAGTTCAGTTTGTGTTTTATTGTCGGATGTTATGAAAACGCTCTGCTGTTTAGGGTTTTTGAATGTAGAATCACAGAGATAAGGGATTATGGACTTGCATCACATTTGATTACGTAAAGGATTCTACTTCTTACAGATAATGACAATAGGATTACTAAAGATTGTAAAAATTTGGCACAAAATAGGCCTATGATAAATTTGTTATTTAAGAAGGTGAATAAAGGGCGCCTGAGTGGCTCAGTTGATTAAGTGCCTTTGGCTCAGGTCATGATCCCAGGGTCCTGGGATCTAGTCCCACATCGGGCTCCCTGCTCAACAGGGAGCCTGCTTCTTCCTCTGCCTATTGCTCCCCCTGCTTATGCTCGCTCTCGCTCTCCTCCTCTTTCTGTGTCAAATAAGTAAATAAAATCTTAAAAAGAAATAAGTGAATAAAGTTCCCTTAATAGGAACTTTTATTTCATTGAAAGGATGAATTTTAACAGATTTATTTTAAGATGGGTTTTGAGTGGATGGGTTATTATATTAAATTATGGTAAGAATGTTTAGAAGTACAACTGTGGCATTACATAAATATTTTTAAAAAGTAGTAGTGATTGAATTCCAACAAAAATTATAAATTTAAAGACAAAAGGCTTTTCCTTCTTGGCATTAGTTCATTTTTTGTTTTTGATTGTTTTATGTAAAAATGCAGTTTCATCCCTGGTGCCTGTGTGGAGTTTGGTTAGGAATCTGGCTACATTAAAGCCATTCAATTTGAGATACTTTTTGAATTGGAAGTTAATTCTGATATTCTTCTTGTTCTCAGAAGCAGATGATTTTCATGATGCCTGTGTCCTTACTCTCTTCCTACCTACTTACTTAGCAGAACTTTTTTCTTTCCGTTCAGGTGTTCTAAATCAGTAAGAGATTGGTGTCTCTAGGAATCGTTAGAGAATCGCTCATGTTGGGGCACCTGGGTGGCTCAGTTGGTTAAGTGTCTGCCTTCTGCTCAAGTCATGATCTCAGAGTCCTGGTTTGAGCCCTGCATCTGGCTCTCTGCTCAATGGGGACTGCTTTTGCCTTTAGAGTTCACCAGCATGGCTTTTACTTTCTAAAGATTGTGGCATCCTTGAATTGAAGTCCCTTTTTTTTTCTTTTTCTTTTTCTTATCCTCAGTCAAACTCATTGTCTTTATTTACTCAGAGTCCTTTGCTGTCACCCTATACCTAAATATATCCCATTGTCCTCTGGGTTTTATCATTCCAGTTTCTTTTGGAAGGGAATTACCTTCTCTCTAAATTCATTTCTGCATTCTAGAAGCGTGATACGACAATGCGTACTACACCAGTCAGTGATCAGTTTCACATACCACCTTGTTCTGGAATCTTTTTAATGTGGATTTTGTTTCTTCATATCAGCTCATTGGAGAGCTATATTTTAAACCATTAGGTCAGCAACTTAGAGCTAGGTGCTTGACTTGTGAACTCATAGGCATTTGAAAGAGCTGTGTTTACTAATCCTTGGAGAAAGACCACAGAGCTATTCTCTCAAAACTTAAGGTATCCTGTGTGAGCAGTAATAATAGAAGACCTGTCCATTTGTTCTGGTGAACTTTCTTTCAAGAACAGGAGTAGTTGAAACGAACCATGAAATTGTTTCATTTTAAGAAGCCTCCTCTTCCTTTCCAGGATCCCTGATGCCAAGTTAAATACCTTTCTTTTTATAGGATAGCAGAGTTTCTCAGACTGAGACTTTAACAGTTTCCGTTTCACCAAATACAAGGTCCTGTAAAGTGGGTGTTTAAATTCCTTCTTCATGTCTTTTGAAGGTTATTACAATGTAATACTTCTCTTTTAATTAGTGAACCTGCGAGCTATTCCTTTAGGTAGGAAATCCTTTTGTCACCCGGCCTAGTGGTTTTCAAGTACTCACCAGTGATAACTGGAATCATCTTTGGAGTATCTACTACTCTCGACTTGGTGTTTTATCCTCCTGCTTCTAGAAGAAAATAGTTTTATCATCCCTAGACAATAAAAATGGTATGTTATATGTACTCATCTGCAGCTTGCTTTTTTCTCTCAGTGCATTTCCAAAGTGTAGTTGTAATTCATTCATTTTCATTCCTGGGGGGATTTTATTAAGTGATTATATTAGAGCTACTTTATTGATTATCCTGCTGATGGGGCCTTTTTGTTGTTATGAATAATGTTCTGCAAGCATTCTCACGCATGTTTCCCGATGCTTTTGTGCAAGAATCTCCTTAACGGAGTTGGTGGGTCATAAAGAGTATCTTCAGTTTCATGAGATGATGCAGACGGTTTTCCAGGGTCAGTTAGATGCTTGCTAGCAGGGTTATTAGCAAGCTGTTGATCAACATTTGATGTTGTGAGAATTTGTAAATTTTACCTATTTGGTGATGGAAAGTTGTTTCTCATACTGGTTTTATTTATAAGGGTAAATATCTTTTCATGTGTTTATTGGTCTTTTAGATTTCCTCTCCTGGAAAATGTCTCTTCACATTTTTTGACCATTTTTCTTATTGATTTGTAGAATTCTTCATATATTCCGGACACTAATCCTTTATCAGCTACATATTGTCCGTATTGTCTTTTTATTTTCTCTGTAATATATTTTAGACAGAATTTCTTAATTTTAATGTGGTCAAATAGATCAATATTTTCTCTTATGTGTCTTACGGAAGAAATCTCTCCTATATTTTATTAAATTTGCCTTTTACATTTAAGTTCTTAATTCACCTGAAAATCATTTCAGTGTCGTCTGTATTTCTTAGGGCTAGTCCCTTTTAAGCTTATTTTTCTTTTTTACAAATATTCTAGCTGTCTTTGGGCCTTTGCTTTCTCATGCAAATTTTAGAATCAGGTTGTCAAGTTCCTCATTGGCCTCTGTTTGGATCTTGATTGAAATTGCATTGACTTTATACATTCTTTTGGGTTGAATTGACATCTTGATAACATTGAGTCTATCCATGAACATAGTATGATTTAGTTCTTCTTTTTCAGTTCTAGTAGTGATTTATAATTCTTTCTCCGTGAGCCTTGCCTTGTTTTGTTAGATTTATTCCTGGGTATATTTTATTTTTTGTTGCTATTAAAATTTTTTCTAAATTGCTTTTTCTAATTGTTGCTGGTATATAAATATATAATTAGTGTTTGTGTAGTAATCGTATAACCACTTGTTTGAGTTTCTTATGCTAATGATTTGTCTTTAGATTCTTTCATTTTTATATGTAGATGATCGTCATCTGTAAATAATGACAATTTTGTTTCTCTTTACTAATTCTTAACTCTTTTATTTTTTCTTTTCTTTGTTGATTAGAACAATATACAAAATTCCTGTTAAACATTCCCCTTAAAGTACTATGATTTTACAAAAGCATTACTAATTTGATAGATGAGAAGTGCTTTTATTTTAGGTTACAATTCTTTTGTAATTGTAGAGGCTATTTTTTATTCTGTTGCATGATATTTATTTCTGTAAACTGCCTCATTTCCTTTTTTTGGAAAGAGATGCATTAATAAAAAATTTTTTTAGCTTAATTTTCAGCTTTTTGCAGTTAAACCATTTTTAGATATGTTTTGGGTATAGGTTTTAGTTTATTAAAATAGCTCTAAAATATTAAATGTAGTCATATATGGGTATTGCTCTTTGGTAAAATCAGATATCAGATTAGTTGTTGTTCATACTGTTGGGCATAATAAGTGGTAATTTGGAAAACAAAAACATTGATATTTATAAAATTCACTGAAGATTTGATTACTACATTTGTTTCCCTAAAGAACGCAACAAACTGTGTCAGTGGCAACTCTAGGAAGCACTTAAAAGAGGGACCTGGGTTTTTCTTTGGTCTTCATAAATAAACATTTTTTATTTCAGAGTTTGATAAATTTCTTAAGCTCCTGAGATATTTTAGGCCAGTCTTCAAGGTTTTCATAATGTTAATGTGGGTCATACACTTTAAGCTCTTTTCCCCTCTTTAAAGTCTTAACACACTCTGAGATGTTTATAAATCTGAGAAGTTGACTGAATTTAAAGGTCAATCAAAGAATGGTGGATCTGTGGGACTTTATGGAAAGATTGTCTTGTACAATATAAAATATGATAAATGTGACTTTATCTTTTAAGTTCTTGGGATAGATAAGCCCCCAGGTGTCATTCACCAGTAAATGCCACAGAAGTGGTTTTCAAAGGAATATGGTACTGTCTCATTAGGGGCATTTGGTAGACAGGAGAGAGGGAGCTTGAAGGGGGAGGGAGAAGAGGCCATCCCATACAATGAAGAATTGCCCAAATCCTGCCCAACTTGGGATTTCTCATGGGACATTTGAGCTATTAAAAAACCTGATTATAAATATCTGAGCCTAGAATATAACTTTGTCTTTATACATAAACAGTTTTCTTTTAAATAATTTTATTATACATAATTTCCCATAAGTACAACTACTTTGTAAATAAATATTTTTTGAGCTTAGCATGAGTTAACACACCGATTAGGAAACTTATTCCTCAGCCACAAGTGCCTCTTGGGGTGTTTAGGTTGCCCATATAATTCAGGTTTAATCCCTCTGTATTTCTAGCTCTCACAATCAGAGTGATTCTGTTTATATATTTGTATGTTCTTATGTAACCTCTTTTTTTCCCCCTAAAATATCAGATGTAAAGAAAAGTGTTGATAATAATCACTTGGTAGTTTGAAATTTGCTTTTACAGGTTTTCCTACACATGAGTAGTTAACCAACATGTCCTCTCTGCCAGTATTTTTTTTTTTAAATGGAGCAATGAAAGCAGATTAAGACTAAGTGAATATTTTATAAGGAAACATGCTGATAAAGTTGGCAGAGATGTAGGATTCTTCCTCATGTTCTCCATTTGACAGTCTGTAATTTGTCCTGACATGTTATACCGACTCCGTTAAAGTGATGTTCCTCTGTATCATAAAACATATGGGTAAAGCTGGTCTGTCATTACTTTTTTTTGACACCAAGTTTTATTGTGATGTCCATCTGTGCCTCTGCCCCTTCATTTTCCTGTATGTCTTGTACAGAATGGCATCCAATCCTATTTTTAAAAATGCAGACTTATTTGTTATAATAAGTAGGTACAAGTGTCTGACAGCTTTGTTATTGCCCTCTAGTGTAGTAATCCCCAGGACATTATTGAAATAGGTATGTTTCCTTTTAATTTCTGCTTTATATTATAGTTAGGGCCACACACATACACATGCCACTTAGAAGTTAATGTCAGTTGTAGATTATGTAATTTATGGATTTCATTTTAGGAAGATAAAGGGGAGGTATTACAAAATATTTGTCGCGAGAGCAGTAATGAGTCTGGTAGGCTTGGGAATGGTCCTGTAGTGCGTCGCCCTCACATATGTGGTATTCTAACTTGAGTCTTCCATGTTCTCTCTCCCCTCCAGTCTTTCGTGCAAGGGAAGCCAAGCCATCTTTCCAAAATACCAAATGTTACTTCCCTAAGAGCTAACTTGTATTGACTTTTGGTGTATATAATGTTTCAGAAACTGGAGATGTGCTAGGCAGGGACCATAGCTTAAATTTGTTTATGTCTCCAGGATTAACATAGTGCTCTGTGCCTAGGGTATGCTCCAGAAGTGTTTGCTGATATATTTAGTCTTTTTCCTCCCTATGATAGAAACTACGTTTGGGGATGGTTCTCCATGTTTCCTTATAACTTGCCCCTTTCTTTTTTGTACAAGACTGCTCTTTAAATGGGTCTTGGCAGTGAATGTCATCTTCATACCTTCCATGATGGAATAATGTGGACACGACCCCCGATATTAAGGACACGTATAGAAATGGAAAGGCCTTACTACTGGTCTGATTGTAATTATAGTATTAGAATAAATTGTGGCAGAAGTCTTTTTTAAAAGTATATTTAACAGTGATAAAAGTAGTCTTAGTTTTCAAGTTTATCTGAAAGGTTATGTCAACACTATATTCTGGATTTTTGCTTGTAGCTATTTTCTCTAATTTGGAATTTGATTTACTATATACAGTTTTTGTTTCCTGGTGAGGGAATTTCTTGCTTTTCTCCTTAAACATTATACTGTCCCATTCTCAGCAAAATTAAAAAAAGGAAACCATTCTGGACCTTTTCTGTGTCACGTATGTATTTTTTTTTAAGTTTGTTTATTTATTTATCTATTTTAGTAACCTTTACCCCCAGCAGGGGACTTGAACTCATGACCCAGAGATCAAGAGTAGTGGGCTCTTCCAACTAAGCCAGGCTTGAGTCCTGTTTTGTTTTGTTTAAGATTTTATTTATTTATTTTAGAGCATGAGCAAGAGTGGGGAGAGAGAGAGGGAGTGGGAGAGGCAGACAATCTCAAACAGACTCCATGCTGAATGAGGACCCCAATGTGGGGCTTGACCCCGAGACTCTGCAATCATGACCTGAGCTGAAACCAAGAGTCAGACACTTAACCAGCTTGAGCCACTAAGGTGCCTCATTCTATCTCTTTTTTTAACCTGCATATAAAAAGAGTTTGGAGGACGCCTGAGTGGCTCAGTGGGTTAAAGCCTCTGCCTTCGGCTCAGGTCGTGATCCCAGGGCCCTGCATCAGGCTCTTTGCTCAGCAGGGAGCCTCCTTCCCCGCCCCCGCCCACCCTCTCTGCCTGCCTCTCTGCCTACTTGTGATCTCTCAATCTCTCTCTCTCTCTGTCAAATAAATAAGTAAATAAATAATCTTAAATAAAATAAAATAGGAAGAGTTTGGGAGGCATTAATAGTTAGATCTGTAGTAGATAGCATTCTACATGTGTTTCTTCTGTGCATTATTCTTTCACGTTCAGTATTCTTGCGTGATACGCTTAGCATCCTACATGCTGCGGATAGAGCTGCCAGTGCACATAATATTATCTACTAGTCGATCTTTATCATCAGATTTCAGAGTTGCTGTCAATCATACTGTATAGGATTTTATTACCTATTTACTGTTCATGCAAACTTTATTATATTGCTTAATCTTTTATTTTTTTAAATATTTTATTTATTTATTTGACAGAAATCACAAGTAGGCAGAGAGGCAGGCAAGAGAGAGAGGAGGAAGCAGGCTCCCTGCTGAGCAGAGAGCCAGATGCGGGGCTCGATCCCAAGACCCTGGGATCATGACCCGAGCCGAAAGCAGAGGCTTTAACCCACTGAGCCACCCAGGCGCCCCGCTTAATCTTCTTTTAAAAGACATTTTTGTCTATATTTAATCCATTTCTTATTAGAAAGGTAGATTACTTCTACTTTGTGACTATTATAAATAGAGTTTTGATATATTTACCTAACTTTATGTGCCTTTCTGCTTGTTTTCTTATATTAATTCTTAAAGATGGAATTATTGAATTAAAATATTTTTAAGGCTTTTAATGGTTCATCCTTAAACTTAAGTAATAGGGTCTAAGAGTACCTGTTGCTGTGGGAATTTCCTTTCCTTCTCTCCTAATGTGAGGTAGCCAGATGAATTTTTTTTATCGGAGTTTTTAAATTCCCAACATTCAGTGCTTAGTAGATTATGGCTGTCTTGATGCAGCTCTGATTTTGGTGGTTTTCTTGGGTTGAGGATGACCACAGATGCTTTGACACTCCTCCCTTGGCGTGTGAGCTGGCCTGTGCTTTGTGCATGTGGTTTGGCTAATATGCAGTGGCAGGTGCGATGATATGCTAGTTCCAGGCTTATCCTTTGAGAGGAGTGACAGCTTTCACCTTGCTCTCCGGGAGCCTGAGCTGCCGCAGAGAGGTCCAGCCACCCTAAGAGTGGCAGGCTTCCGAGGATGTGGACCAGCACTGTGGTGTATCCCCAGCTGTGTCCAGCCTCCTGTCCATCCCCAGCAAGGCACTGGGCGTAACCAATGCAGCTGCCAGCTGAGTTCTACTGGGTGACTTAGTACTTCCATCAACACTGTGTGCAGCACACAGATCACCCTGCTGAGCCCTTCCCCAGTGTCTGACTCTCAAAATCATGAGATACAAAAATGGAGGCGGTTCAGGTGAGTAAACTTTGGAGTAGCTTTCTGTGCAGCAATAGGTAACTGAAGGTTACTGGGTTTACAGTATTGAACTGGAGAGCCTACACTGCTTTTCCCCAAGATGAATCAACCTTCATTCCTTCCTAGAATGGTTGCTTGAGAAAGAACCTGTGGCCTCCTGGTAGACACCGTTACTTCTCCTGAGCCTCAGCTAGAGAGTAGTGGGTGTGGAGTCACAAGTCTCCCGAGGCTGTGCATTTTTGTGTGAGAACTGAAACTTGGCCGATGTTTCAGACCAAGTTACTATCACAGGACCCTTGTGTCCGAGAGAGCGGACTCTTTTCTGTATATCCTTTTGTGCCTACCGCATGGGAGGCAGGGACAGGGAAACAACTTTGAGATGATTTCAAGGAGAGCTGCAAATGTGGGTAACCGTAAGAAGACAGTCCATGGGTTCCTGCCATTCCCTTGACCAGAAAGCTTTCCTTTCCCTGCCTACCAAAGAAAACATAACATGCTCTGGTTGCTGGTGATGGCAGTGTGGGCCTAGCGCCGTAGCCCCAACTCCCACCCTTCTCCTGTAGCTACCTGTTCATGTTCAGTGTGCTCTCGTGCCTTTTCCTTGCCGTTCTCCCCGCCAGAGGCACCGCACTCTCCACTCCTCATCCTGTCTTTCCCAAACAGTGCCTACTGGTATTCTCTTTATTCTGAAACGTTAATTTCAGTTGCTTCCTTTGTCTTTAAAATCTTTATTTCTTTATTCTTCCTGCTCATGTCCTTCCTCACCTTGAGCACAGTCAGCCTGACTTTTGGGTATTTGTCTCCTATCTCTTAGTAGATTACAAGAAGTTTGAAGACACAGAAGGTGTTACTCATTCATAATATATAATAGTGTTCATAAAAGTATTTGGATTTTTTCTATATTTACATTTTCTTCTCTCTTACTCAGAGAAAGTACATGAAAGTTCTTTAGAGGTTTAGTGACTAGAAACTTAAGGAATTATTGTCTTGAGACCATGTGGAGTTCCTTATGCAAACACAGGTAAATGAAGCAAGAGACTTAGACAATGAGTACTCTGTACTTCCTAGTATTGGCCGGAGTTCTCTGTAATTCTGCTTCCTGTCCAGAGAGGGTAAAGATCAGTCATTTCTGAATTTATTTGTTTGAATTTGTGGTTCCAGGATGCTGTAAATCAAATCCCTTGTTAGGGTTTTATAGTGCATTAAATCTAAAAATTTGAAAAACTTGCAAAAACTTGGTGTTGTCTATTTTTAATCCGTTTTTCCCAGATTTTTTTTTACTGTAGCCCATTATAAGAAGCATATTTTCCATTGCCATCTAGTCAGAACATAGAACTGAAACAAGTTCCTTAAAACAAATCTTACCATTGTTCCATATATTGTACTCTGATATTTTCTATTCTAATGTTTTTATTTTATTTTTTAAAAGATTTTATTTCTTTATTTTGACAGAGAGAGACAGCAAGAGAGGGAACACAAGCAGAGGGAGTGGGAGAGGGAGAAGCAGGCTTCCTGCTGAGCAGGGAGCATGATGTGGGGCTCATGACCCCAGCGGAAGGCAGAGGCTTAACAACTGAGTCACCCAGGAGCCGCTATTGTAATGTTTTTAGATGCTGGTCTTGACTTGGGAACTTCTTGTTTGTTTCAAACTATTGTATTGTTTGAAATGTATTCAGATAATAAAGGCTTGAATGGTAAGGGTCGGATTCTGAGACTAATCAGCTTCCCTGAGAGAACTGGTGTTTTTAAAGTCCACGTTGGTGGATGAATCTGATCAGAACAGTCACGTTTTATAAAGATATTGTGTAATTCAACATGTACATAGTAAAAGGTAGATTTTCTTATTGGGAAGAAACATAAGGTGGAATCTGTAGTCTTTGCGCAAATGCTGCTTTTTATTTTCTTGGCATTTTCACTAGCTTGAGGAATGCTCTCTCAAATTAATGGCACAGCCTACCAAAGCAGTTTAGTTTTTGTATTTTTTCTATAAATAGTTTAATCATTTCCAGTTTTCATTTTAAAGTGTTGATTTTCGGGTGTATTCCTAACACTAGCTTCATTATTAGTGCCAACATTTAACAGCTACCATTTATTGAAAAGTTATTATGTGCCATGCATGGTGTTGAGTGCTTTTCTTAAGTTTAATGTAACTTTCAGAGCACAGCGATGGGGATGGTAAGCTCTCCTCATTTACAGAGGAGGAAGCTGAGACACAAAGAGACCCCACACCTTGTCTGTGGGAAGTCAGAGGTGCTCCCTGGGGTTCGATTGCAGAGTTCCTGCTTGGAACTGGCCTGTGATTGATTCCACCTCTCAGGGTAAAATGCCTTGTATAAAATGTGGCTATACTATTTATAACTTTGAGGGACTTGTTGGTACTTTTAACTCATTCCTAAAATTTGAGCCTCATTTCCAACATTCTAGTGGTGCCCCTAGGATTTTGATGTTCTGGGATTATGTTAACAGTGAAATATAGGTAAAGTCTTTTTTAATTTTTCAGTGGACTTGGTTGCTTGATTAAGGGTTCAAGATTCGTCTGCACTGTAGATCTCACAGTAAATCTATGCTGAAGTTTCTCCTACCTTGAAATTTACTCTTATTAGATAAACGAGCTTTTTAAACATTTAGTGTCTCCCGTATGCTAGGCCCCATAACTGGTTCTAATATTACAAAATGAGTGTAGAAAATTTGGCTGTGGTTAGAGGATAAGACATTGACTGTTCATGGATTCCTAGAACCATAAACCTGAGAGATTTTTATTTTTTATTTTTTTTTCACTTAACCTCTTCTACCAATGGGGAAACAGGCTGAGTTATCAGGGTCCTGGTTCTTTGTGTTGCCTTCTCTTCTGTCGTCTTAATCCTTTGGTTAGTGAGAACCTGGCACATTCTCTTTCTGATGACCGTTTCTTTTACCAGTTTGTGAAATGTGGTGGGAGGCATTTTTAAACATTTACCTAGTGATTGATTGAGTTACGTTGTTGACACTTGCCAAGGATGATTTGGCCCCTTGAAGCCTGTTTTCTCACTTGAAAAAGTGGGGTAATAATGACACCTGTTGGTAGGACTGATGTGAGTATTAAATGAAATAAATGCATGAATACTGTTTCCATGGTGTTTGACGCAAACACAAATGCAATCAGTGATTACTTTTAATGAGCTTAATAAAAGTGAGACTCTAGTTGGGGACATTTCTTAAAAAGTGTGTTAGGTATTATAAAGACACTATTGCATTAACAGATCTTGTGTAGGAAATGGGAATTAAATAGTATTTTCATATTTTTACATTCCAGTCTTCTTTCTTTAGCAAGGCTTGACTGGAATTGGCCCAGCCTTCCCTGGCTGCCCAGCGTCGTGTGTGCACAGTGAGGTGCTGTGGAAAGAGCGCGAGCCAGTGTTCTAGCCTGGTTTCTGCGGCTTGCTACCTGGGGGCCTTTGAAAAGTCTCCTCAGGGAGGGGTGCCTGGGTGGCTCAGTGTGTTAAAGCCTCTGCCTTTGGCTCAGGTCATGATCTCAGGGTCCTGGGATCGAGCCCCACATCGGGCTCTTTGCTCAGCGGGGAGCCTGCTTCCCCCACCTCTCTCTCTGCCTGCCTCTCTGCCTACTTGTGATCTCTCTCTCTGTCAAATAAATAAATCTTTAAAAAGAAAAGAAAAGTCTCCTCAGGGATAAAATTCCTTCATTTTCTTGGGTACAAAAGTGAATCATAGGGGCCCCTGGATAGGTCAGATGTTAGGCGTCTGCCTTCGGCTCGGGTCGTGATCCCGGGGTCCTGGGATTGAGCCCCACATCGGGCTTCTTGCTTCGTGGGAAGCCTTGTTCTCCCTCTCCCACTCCCCCTGCTTGTGTTCCCTCACAGGTCTCTGTCAAATAAATAAATAAAATCTTAAAAAAAAAAAAAAAAAGTGAATCATAGTACTTCCCTTATGGGACCGTAAGGATTAAAGCAGACAGTGCAGCCCTTCCTTACCTCCCTCTGCTTGATTTGGCTTTTCCCGGACACTGTGAGGCTCATGTCTTCTGGCTCCTTCTCCTCATCCCCACTTACTGACCGCATGGGGTGTGTTTGTTGTCCGCTGGACGGGCGGCGCCATCTTCAGCCTTGATGGCGCCTCTCCTGCTCCCATCCTGACCTTGGGCATCACACCCTCTCTCTCGAACACCCCAGCACCACCGGCCTGGCACTAAATGAGTGCCAAGAGGCAGCCAAAAGTTACCTCAGAGGCCTCCGAGGCCATTTCACTGGCCACACACTCATTTTACAGATGAAGGAACTGAAGGCGGGGGAGATAGTGGTTGCCTAAGATCAGGCTTCCCTCTTCTAGATGAGGGCTCTCTCCACCATGGGGTGCTCCGTCTCCGCTTCTGAGCTTATAGGAACAACAGCAGAAATTGAGGGTTATGTATGCAGCGTCTTCTGAGCGTGCTCGGAGCCTGTCTGCTCACAGGGTGCCTGTGATACCTCTTTTATTTACGTGGTAGGGATAATATTTGAGTAATTTGTATAAAAATCAGAACATAAACGCTGATAATCTTAATCACCAAGCACCTATTAAGTGCAAAGCTTTGAGAATGCTGAACTTTACAACAGAGAGAGTCTGTGCCTTCAGAGAGCTCCCAGCCTGCCCCGCTGTTAAGGACCCCTGGGGCTAAGGAAGATTCTGGAGTCCCGAACGAGCTTGCTGTGTTCTTTTCCCACCAGACACACACAGACGAGCACGGATTGGTGTTCGCCTAGTTCCCACCTCGGCTCCTCCGAGAGAAGGTATTGGGTCCAGGCCGGTGTGTTTGTAGTTCAGAGCCACAGTGGGGCCCAGCTCAGAGCTTCCTGGGTGCTCCCAGGGACGTGACTTGGTCAGCTCTCATTCCTTAGCACTCCTTTAGCCATCTCTGGTGGGTAAACAGATTTTATAACACAGGCTCATGTCCAGTTTGACGAGGTTGCCTGTCTCTCCGGAAACTTCCCAGACCATCCCATACCGTATAGAAATTCTCTGAACAATTTTAACAGCTGTCAAACTGCAGCCCAAGCTGGCAGGGTTGGGAAGCCGAACATATGCTATAAATTACCCTTATCCAGTCTGTTGAAGTGTTTCTTATTTTCTCTTCTTAAATAAATATTATGTGCCTTCATTGAACATAGCCTATGTTGTTTATGTGCATTTCAACACCTAAGAAGTAACTAAGTGGTAATCGAAAGTCATCTTTAGAAGGATTTGCTGTTTAGCAAATAATAGCAGACCTCATCTCTTTCTAAAAATAAACCATCAGTTTATGTCACTGAGTATATTTGACTCTTCTAAAACGAGGCTCTCTCTCCTTCTCTCGAACATGGGAGGACATTTATTTTTTTGTCTGTGATGTAGTTTTCCAAGAGTTCGTCACTATTGGCTGCTTCATTTCAGTTCTAAATTTAGTAAATTCTTGGAAGTATATTTAAAGAGGCAATTTAAGGATTTTATCTCAAGCCTTGTTGATTGTGTGGTTGCAAGTGGTCAGTCGTTACATTTCATTGTATCGGCTGTAGGGATACTGGGAGCGGCTGAATTTCAAATCCTTTGCAGTTCTCTACATTTTTATGTCTGACTGCTTCATGAAATGTATGCATTCCTTTTTGTGGTGAAGACTCCCCTGTGGTTATTTTAATTTGCTTGGCAGGTGTGAATTTATCTGGTATCTTCTCCGCAGGTTTTTTTTTTTTTTTAAATACTAGCCAAGTTGATTTTTTTGTCCCCAGAAAACACCCATTGGAGTGGAGAGTGATGGATTTGGTAATTCAGGAGTCTAGTGTGTGACTGAATCGGAAAACACGTGTTAAAGACTGCAGGCTTAAGCTTTGTCGTTCTTATGCATTTCCCATTTTTCTTTAACATTTTCTCCTATCTCAATGTATAAATATTTTATCTTTACTCATACTCGTATTTCTTGTTAACCAAATTCTTTCCTAAGACTGTTGATGTAGACTTGAAGTATTTTTAATGTCTCTGGGTGTGGGTGTTCTAAGTACCTCCCAGAAAACCTCCAGGAATTTTTGCCCACCTACTTGGTTTCCCTGGAGGGTGAAAGAAGGTGATTAGTGGAGGAGAAAAACCTCACAAAAAGCCACCAACAAAAAGCTGCCTGCATGTTTGTTAAAGGTAAGACCCATGGGCTGCCGTCTCCGCAGCCCCAAGGGCTCGTCAAGTAAGGTAATATCCGTGTGTCATTCTGTTTTATAACACGTATGGTTTCTTCCCTCAGAATAAAGTCTCAAAAGATCTTCTTGAACGATGGTTCTATTGTGACAGGAGATTTTTTTTGTTTTTTAAGATTTAATTATTAGAAAAAGCAAGAAACAGCATAAGCAGGGGAAAGGGGCAGAGGGAGAGGGAGAAGCAGACTTCCTGCTGAGCAGAGAGCCCAAAGGGGGGCTCGATCCCAGGACCCTGGGTTCATGACCTGAGCCAAAGGCAGATGCTTAACTGACAGAAACCCCCAGGTACCCCAGGAACTGTTTTTGTTAAGTGTCTCAGTTGACTGGGAGTTTCACATGGCTTATTGCTTCCACTGTGTTCCCTCTACCCTGTTGCTTATGTGATTTTCTTAGAATCATCTGGTAATGAAGTGGCCTCTCATTCAAGCCTTCACAAGCAAAGCATCTATGCTTAGAGAAGGCTGTGTTAGGAGAATAAGAAACCTGCTAAAAGGGAGGCTCCACTGTCGATGATTTTAGTAACTCACACTTGGATTCCTGCTTTGAGAGACGTTTTGCGGAAATGTTGACAGAAGGACTGTTAATACGTTACATCATGGTGGACCATAGCATCCCAGACCCTCTCGGCCCGCTTGCCTGTGAGACCCCAGCATTTGTGGTTTGTATTAACCCCAAGTGTCTGGCAGGAGAAAATGGAAGTGATCTGAGAGACCACCTGGTCCTATTCTTTGTTTCAGCCAAGGAAACTAGACAGGGTAAGTGACTTGCCCATTGAGAGGCAACACCTAATTTGTGGCCACCGTGGGCATGGTCCTGCATGCAATTCGTGAGTTAGGGAAGAGAGAGGGCACAGAGCTGTGGAACCAGGGAGAGACAAAAAGTGCAGTTCAGGGTAGGAGTAAGTGTGGCATCGTGGACGGAGACCGTAGGATCTGCCATTAGGCTTGAGTGACATCTACTCCTTACAAGCCGTGTGATGCCTGGACGAGAAACTTCATTTCTCTAAGTTCCTTTATCGTCGAGGTGTAGTGGTTAGATAAGATGATGGTCAGAAGTATCTGGCACAGTGCATGGGACCTAGGAAGTGTTCCCTAACGGTAGCTGTTACTATTCTGGTAGTTTAATGGGGGAGGGGAAGCATGAGGAGAAATGGAGGATTGTTGTAGTAGGAGATGTATGGGTTAGGGCCCTCTGGAGAAACAGACCCAATGGCAGATATACGTATAAAGAGATTTATTATGAGGAATGGGCTCATGGTATTATGGAGGCCGAGAAGTTCCATGATGTGCTGTCTGCAAGCTGGACACCCAGGGGAGCCCATGGCGTAATTCCAGAGTCTGGCCTGAGTCCAGAGGCTGAGAACCAGGGAACCAGTGGTGTAGATCCCAGCCCAAGGGCAGCAGAAGACCGATGTCTCAACTCATGCAGGCAGACAGGAAGCAAAAACCGTGAATTCTTCTTTTTCTGTGCCTTTTTCTGGTCAGGCGCTCGGTGCATTGGACGATGCCCACCTGCACTGGGGAGGGCAGTCAGCTCTACCGAGTCCACACACTCAAATGCTAATCTCCTCTGGAAACACCCTCACAGACACACCTCGAAATCATGTTTAATCTGAGCTCCCCATGGCCCAGTCAAGTTGGCACATAAAATTAACCATCACGAGAAGGCTTTACGGATCTTGAAAGGAGAGTCTTCCGCAGTGTGCCTTTAAAGTCTTCACATCTGGTCATGTCATTCTTAAAACCATCCTTGGCTCCTCATCGCACATCTAGAAGATCGGGCTGACGTGAGCGTACTTTCCAGCTTTACCTCTTGTGTTTTCGTCATGCTGAATCTCTTGAGGTTCCTGGAACGTGGTCTGCATTTTCGGTTTTTTCTTGAGTAGCAGTTGCCCCTTTAACCTGTCCCACCACTCCCCGTTAGTCGTCCTTCAAGACTTCATTCAATTCTCCTTTCTTCTGTGTAGTCTCTTAGACCATGGTCTCTTCGTCCCACCTTCCTTTATGGTGAATCACTACTTGTATTGTGTTTCCATAGTACCCCGTACACAGTGTTACAGCAGTTACTAAACTGTCCTAATGATTTGTTTACATATGTGACTCACTGAATAATCATTACATTCCCTGAGGACAAGGACCAGGTCTTAGTCATTTTTGTATGCCTAGCTCTAGATTGGTGCCAGGCACATAGTAGATGCTTGTAAGGTGTTTGTATGAAGGGGGAGAGGAGGGAAGGAGGAAGGAAGTTATCCTAATTAGAGGTTCCTGAGTTGGTATAACAGCACGAGCAAAGATAAATCTGCAAAATTAGCATTAGTTTGATGGGAAGAATGAGACAATTTGATTGAAAAGGGTTTGTGTTGAGAAGTAGGCTTGTGTGAAAGAGAGATAAGAAGATAGGATCTTTTCGTGTGGAGGGCTTTGAATATGAAGCAGAAGATGTGTTCTGGAAGGGAGCCATTTTAGGTGTTTGTCAGAGGAATAAGGTGGTTCCACAGCAGAGTTATAAGAAAGTTAGCCTAGTGGCTGGATGGCTTGGAATGAGGGGAGGTTTGGATCCTGGGGTTCTAGTAAAATTATTGCAGCAATAATGAGAGCTGAGATTAAGGTGATGTCAATCAGAAAGGCAACAGGAGAGACATTTAAGACAACAAACCACTAAATTCTGGCAAACAAGTTCACTGTAAGATTTCTCACAGTTTGGTTTGCCAGAGTTTTTCGTTTTTTTCTTCCCCCCCCCTTCAGAAGTAAAGTTTTCTCTCCCGTTTGGGTCTTTCGGTACTAGTGCCTAAAAACTCCACCTTAATCTGAAACTCTCTACTCTGATTTTTCAAAAAGGAACAGAAGTTCTTTCAGTAATTTTTGTTTTAGTTTTGTTTTGTTTTTGTGTTTTGTTCTAGTTCATCTCTGCTGGGCTGTGGGCCCAGAAGGAAACTTGGGAAATAATGTCAGTTCTCTCTGGCTTTTACAAGATGTTCCTACAGTTGTCTTATTAGAGCATGGCTTCCTGACATTCAGTTCGGTTGTCGATGAGAGTGCTTATTGAAAAACAGTACATTTACATCATTTTTTCTTCCTTTCTTTTTTTAATGATTTCTTTATTTTAGAGAGAGAGAGAGAGAGGGAGGGAGGAGGAGGGAGGGGCTGAGGGGGAGGGAGAAGGAGAATCTCAAGGAGACTCCCTGCTGAGCCCACACACAGGCTTGATCTCAGGACCCGGTGATCATGACCTGAGCCAAAATCCAGAGTCGGAGGTTTGACTGACTGAGCCACTCGAGTGGCCTTCTTCTTTCTTTTTTTAAGGTGCCTGTATCTTTTTGGTTTTCTGTTTCCTTGAGATATTCTTGTAAGGTCTTTTTTTCATGGATTTATGAAAAATGTCAAATGGAATTCTAATCAGAGATCGGTTTTGTTCTGTGAATTTGTACATTGAAAAATAATATACTTTTTCTTTTTTTAAAGATATATGATCTAATTTATTGACCTCTCTCATTTTCATTTAATATTGAAGGGAAGGAGAACAGATATGAGTGCCTGCTCAGCCCCAGTCTTGGAGCTCCGTGCTTCACACACGTTATGTTGGGTGCTCCTAACACCCGTAAAGTAAATATTAATAATTTACTTTATTAGGGAAATGAGGGAGTTGGGCAGTTGTGTCACTGCATAATTAGGAAGTGGCAGAGAAGGCAAACCACATCTTTGCATATGCTCAGTTGACGCTGCACATTTGAATACAGCAGTTCTCTAACTTTCTTTTTTTTAAAGATTTATTTATTTGAGAGGGAGAGAGAGAGAGCACAAGCAGGGGGAGTGGCAGTGGGAGAGGGAGAAGCAGGCTCCCCGCTGAGCAGGGACCCCCCCCCCCCCCCCCGACTCGGGACTTGATCTTGGGACCCTGGGATCATGATCTGAGCCGAAGGCAGTTGCTTAACTGACTGAGCCATCCAGGCACCCCTCAAACTCTCTTAGTAAGAGGACTGTTTTCCAATGAAATCGAATTCCTGATTCATCAAATGAATAGGAATAGTGTTCGGTTACATACAATTATTTGACACAGTAAATTTCAGGTTGAGAGTTATATGATGAAACTGTTTGAAGACTGAAACATAACTTATTCCAATACATGTAAGATATGTAAGAGTTCAAATAAATGTTCAAAGTTAAGTGATAATTCTAATAGCTTTTTTCCTGTATCAATATGATTCTTAAAAGCACTAAAAATTATAATGTGGATCTTTAAACGAATTGCTTTTTAAATAGCTTGTCTGGCAGTCTGAGGACAGTGTTAAATTACACTTATCCAGAACATTAGAAGGAGAAATAGTAGGGGATTTTGTTTTAAAGTTGAATTATTAATCATACCTAGTGACATCGACATTACTTGTCAGTTAACTTCACGGCTGGTGGGCAGCAAGCAGCGGACAGGGAATTAGTGAATGCCTCCACATCTGGTTTTATTATTCATTGTTTGGCAGAAAACAGGTTTCTTTGTGTGTGTGTGTGTGTGTGTGTGTGTTTTAAAGATTTTATTTATTTATTTGACAGAGAGAGAGGGATCACAAGTAGACAGAGAGAGAGAGAGAGGGAAGCAGGCTCCCTGCTGAGCAGAGAGCCCGATGTGGGACTTGATCCCAGGACCCTGAGACCATGACCTGAGCCGAATGCAGAGGCTTAACCCACTGAGCCACCCAGGCACCCCAGAAAACAGTTTTTGAATATACCTTATAATATTGTAAGATGTTCATGGTTACTTAAAAAAATCAGAAAACTGTTAGCTTTTCACTCGAAGTTTCAGGAATAGTCAAATTTATTTTGTTTTGCATGCTGAGTACAAATTAGCTTACCTAAAGTCCTTTCTGTAGTAAGATTAGAGCTTGTTCAGCAGAATAAGCAAGTTAATACATACATGTTTTATTTCAGAGATAGTTAAATATGGAATTTATCAACCAAATAGTAATTTTTAAAAGTCTCATCAGAAATTTTTAAATTAGCACAATGCCCCAGAGCAAATAGCAAGCCTAGATATGAAAAGAGAAAAGTTGAAATTGTTGTGTATGGTTATAGAAACCTTGGAAAATGAGCATTTCCGAGGTGGCTTAGTGCAATGTGCTGGCTTTAGAAGATGCTGACATCTAATGCTTACTATTGACCACTTGCGCATACTTTCACAGTTGCTTTTAGAGGAGCCACGCTACTCCTGATGTCTTTCCTATCATTGCTTTAAATACTACAGTGTGACTTGTAAATCTGCCAAAACAAAACAAGACAGAGGCACATCTGTCTCATCAGAGTGAATTGTTGTAAAGAGTTTCATCAGTTACAGATGTGGAATGAACTCCTCGCATGCGAAGGATGTTCTTGCTTAGCATCGTCCTTGGGTGGTGGTATGAGGTAATGCTATTAATTTTCTTTTCATAATACCATGCTCATCCATCAACCTCGATGCTGTTACTACTTCTTCTTCTTTTTTAAAATAATGTTTGCCTCTCATATAGCTCCTTCTGTGATCCAGTAATTTACTTTGAATGACGGAGTACTTGCATTTTTATTGTCAGCTTATAAGTGTGAAAGACAGTGAGTCCTAAAACTTTAAACCTGTATCAAGGTATTAGGATGCAAAGTAGACGACGTCTTTATTATCGTATGATGGACGTGGCAGGTGCAGGCACTAGGTGGGTGGCTGTGCTCAGGCTTTCCCTGGCATTTGAGTGTGACCCACGGAGACAGAGGATGTTCTCTGTACTTATAAAATTTTTTGCAAGTGGACAAGCCCAGACTAAATTCACATGAAGACAAAGCAGAGCTGTAAACGATCTAATTAAAGACACATGTATAGGCTCAGCTATACCACAGAGATGGAGAAGAGTTTTTCCAATGTCTACATAAAAACAAATTAACTCGTCTGTATCATTTAGTGCATTTAGTGGTTCACATTTTATATGCAATACATCTAAGTGTACATATAGTCAGGGTTCTTCAGAGAAACAATAGGAGATACGTGTGAGTGTGTGTGTGTGTGCGTATGTATACATACATATAAAAATTAATATATATGTACATATGAATTTATTTTAAGGAATTAGCTCACATGATTGTGAGGACTGGGAAGCCTGAAATCTATAGGGCAGGTCAGCAGGTCAGAAATTCAGATAAGAGCTTATATTGCAGTCTTGAGTCCAAAAGCTGGAAACTCAGCCAGAATTTCAGTGTTGGGGTTTGGAGACAAAATTCCTTCATTGTAGGGGAACTTTAGTCTTTGTTCTTAATTCTTTCAACTGAGAGGATGAGGGCACCCATATTACGAAGGGTCTTCTGCTTTGCTCAGAGTCTACTGATTAAACTGTTAATCACATCTAAAAAAATACCTTCACGGCAACATTTAGAGTGGTCTTTGATGAAACATTTGGGTACCATAGCTAGCCAATGTGACACATAAAATTAACCATTAAAGGTGTGTATTTGTAATTACAAGTTTTGAAACATTCAAAGTAATTCAAACATTAAATTTTCTTCCATATGACGACTTCTTTGGAAGCCCAGAGCTCGGAGAAGAATGAGAGGTAGTTAGGTATTGAAAAAGTGAAAGATTGTAGCCGAGCAACTTGGTTTCAGACCCCAGCTGTGCCGTTTACAATTTGTGAGACTTTGGTCGAGTTTCCCTTTCCCCATTTATGAGAAGGTGTAACTTCATCAGACTACTCTGATAAATTAATGAGAGAATGCTCGTTAAGAGTCCCAGTGTAGTGACTGGTGTATTCAGTACATGATACCTTATCATCATGATTATTTCTATAGACTTACATTTATATTGCATTTTAAAGTTTTAAATTTCCGGTTATATCTTTTACATGGTAGCCTGGTACACAAGTGTCTTGTTGAGCATGTTGTTGGTATTGTTTGTGAGGAAAAAAATGGAATCAAAATCCAGTGTCTTTCAATTTTATTCTTTTTTTAAAAAATATTTTATTTATTTATTTGACACAGAGAGAGAGATCACAAGTAGGCAGGGAGGCAGGCAGAGAAAGAGGGGGAAGCAGGCTCCCTGCTGAGCAGAGAGCCCGATGTGGGGCTCCATCCCAGGACCCTGAGATCATGACCTGAGCCGAAGGGAGAGGCTTTAACCCACCAAGGCACCCAGGTGCCCCCAATTTTATTTTTTTAAAAGGAATATTATATTTGAATAGCCAAGAAGATAAGTGACATTGTGACCTCAAGTATTGTTTGACAATTAATGAGGTATCCTGAAGAGCATCTGCCACAGTTTGGGACAGTCACTAGTTTACTGTGTTGTTAGGTACTGGAATAGAATTTTTCTCAAGTCGTGTCTTACAGTTAAGTGCATTCTAAAAGTATATCCAAAACCTAATTTCTCGTTGTGCTACTAGTGCTCATTGAAATAGAACCATGTTCTGTAGAACATCTTTAAAGCAGTTCATATTCTTACCTAGGGCCTTACTAACTGTTGGTGACTTACCTATTGATGAACTCTGGGATTTAGCTCAGAAATAAAAAGTAATCTTTGATCTATAAGGTTTTCACTTTTGTTTGGAATTCTGTTTTTATTTAATAAGTGCATTTTTTAAAAAAAGATTTTATTTATTTATTTGAGAGGGTGAGAGCACAGCAGGGGCCAGGGTCAGAGGGAGAAGCAGACTCCCTGCTGAGCAGGGCGCCCGAGGCGCCCCGGACTTCGTGATCATGACCTGAGCCGAAGGCAGATGCCTGACCCACCGAGCCACCCAGGTACCCCAATGAGTGCATTTTTAAGGTTATAAAAATACCTTTGTTTTATTTTTTTGTTTTGTTTTATTTTGTTTTTTTAAGTAGTGTGGCTCTTCCTAAAGTTGACCATACTACTACAAAATGTATTGTGTTCATTTCTTCTCAGCTGTAGTTTTGTCCTAAGTGTTCTGTAGCTGTTGATCTTCACAGAGTTGGGAGTGTATGATAGCAGAGATGACTGTGGAAAGATCCATGACTGGGGTCTTCCCATGGGTGCTGCTGTGATAAAATGAACAGTAAAAAGAGACTTTATTCTTTTTAGCTGTTGCTCCTGGTGAATCTCGAAGGAAAAGTGGATCGGAACGTGTTAACCTGAGCTTCCTGTTGCGTAATGGGGATGTGCTTAGGGTCTGTTTCCTGGACCTCCTGAGAAGTGTAAGGGCTAAGTAGAAAGTACCTAATACTCAGTTTCTTATTTGAAAGTAGAGTTAAAAAAAAAAAAATCTTTTGCTACACTCTTACTAAGTGAAGTTATATTTTTCATGGTTTTTGCATTGTGATTTCTTTTTACGAAACATGGTACTGGATACAGTTGTCCCAATCTGATGCTTCAATGAACTTAAAGTATAAATTAACTACTTTCATCAAATAAAGGTAACACCTGGCATGTTACAGTCCAAGGTAAGAGATTGAAGCTAGTACTCATTAATAGTACCTAAGCATTGGTAGTTAAGTACACCCGTTCAGGTGAGAATTGAGAAGCCGTCCAAACCAGACAGGCTTGGGGGGTACTGGTGCTCTTCAGATGAGTCCAGGAAGGCTGGCAGCAGCCCCTGACTTCTACAAAGGACCTACTAAGTGCAGACACAGTGCTCGTATTTTATGTTTAGCCAAACCACTCCAAGAAGTAGTTACTAAGTTATCACAGCTCTACATCCAGTACTCTTGGGGCAAAACCTGTTTTAAATTTTATATGATTTTTTGGATGTTTAGAATATTTTAGCATATGCTTTATATTATGTATTCCCCCTCCATCAGCACTTTTGGCCAAGTCCGCCTTAATTGAACACATGACTATTTCTGTATCGAAATACAGAAAAATTCACATGTAAATGGGATAGTGATTACAAATAGCGCCCCTCCCGCCTGCCCCCCTACTGGCCCTGGTCATTCAGATCAAATTTTGCTACAAATGAGTTTTCTGGCAAAGGAGTTTGCTGTTAATTTCAGAGCAAAAACTGGTTTACAGAGCTTTTGAAATTTCAGTTTTGAGGGAAAGGGATTATGGATCAGTATTTCTGTTTTTATAGTTAGAAAGAATGACAAAGAAAAATAATTTTCCCAGGGAAATTTGAACTCAGACATTTACCACGATACCACTATCGTAGGTAGGATGTGGTATTCCTGGAATAAGAGCAGGTCCAACAAATCATGTCATTTCGTTTTTTTCTCTACCTTTTTTCAGCACCTTAGTATTTCTGATATTTTATACATCATTGAATTCTAGAGACAGTATGAGTCAGTATTGGCTTTTCCACCTCATTTTTTTCCATCTGAGTTAATGCACTCTTTCACCTGGTTTTAGTGCCTTACTGGAAATTTCAGTACTGTAGATGAAATTAGGAGATTTCCTATTTTACATACTTCCAAAGGTTCTTTATAATTTATAGTCTTACTCCCATGGGGGTATTTTTTAGATATTTTTCCATTGGCAGGTTTTTATTAGCCATCTCTTAACTTTGTCTCTTTTTCACAAAATATAAAAATTTTATTTGACAGTAAATCAGTGCATGTTCACTAGTCTGTATGTAGAAACAACATGGTGGTTAATATTTTGTTCAGTTTTTTAAAAGACTTTAAAACATACCTTTTCCATTTTCCTTGGCAACTAATAACAATATGTTTAAATACAGTATTTACTTTCTTGATTTGATTCGAATGGGGAAGAAGGAGAAAACTCAGAATAGACTCATGATGTCAGGGCAGGTTGGCGGGTGGTCCGGGGGGCAAGCAGGTTGAGGGTGTGGGGAGGGAAGATTCTAAGGGTCTAACAGCCTAGCTGCCTAGGTTCTAAAACTACTGTCACCTCAGGCTTTTAGTACAACTGGTTTTGAAGGGCTATCAGGATTGAGTGATGAGGTCCTTGCAGTGCTCTCCACCTGTCACCAGGTGAGGGCTCAGGGTTAGCTGTCATCCTGAGCAGAACTAAGGTTTTCACGTGAGGTAGTTCTTTATCAGATTTGCATTTAAGTTTAAGCATTTTGTGTATGTGTTGTGTGTGTGTGTGTGTGTGTGTGTGTGTGTGTCATCGATCTTACCTTTCCCCTGACCTTCCAGTAAGGGGCCTTCTCACCCTTTCGCCTTCCTTCCGCTTGCAAGAGCTGTAACATCAGATCCATCTCAGGGGTGGCAGTGACGCTCTGCTGAAGGCGGGGCGGGGGGGATGTGTGTGGTACTGACTGGGGGCCTTATCCCAGAGTTGAGGGAGTCTGAGTGTGTTCATTGGTTTCTACTCTGTTCTCTGGGGACCCTACCATTGAATCAGTGACAGTGCTTGCTAAGTTTCTAGTTAGGAAGTTTTCAGAAATATTTCAGTATTTAAGATAGTCACCGCTGATGAGAAATGTTATCAAGATACTATGGTCTGGTGAGATGAAGAGTTAATTTAAAAATGTGTTTCTTTGTGGGACTCTTACTTCTTGGCTAAGGAGAAAGCAGGACACGAGTTTGTATCTAAGTGTATACTTTCAATATTCCAGCTCTTTACATTGACTTATTTAAATGTAGCTTTTTGCAAGTTGCTTTAGATAATATCTATATTTATGTCAGTAGTTGCAAATTTGAGTCAGTCATAGAAGCTTAGGTTTCAATAGAAGCCCTGGGTTTGCGGGTCCTCGCTGGCTTACTCGCATGAGTTTGTGTGCTTGCTGTGTGCAGGCCCTTGAATAGGTGATTTTAGGTGCTCTGTCAGTTAAAGGTAATGAATCATAAGGAAGCTTTTGAAGACCAAGTGGTGAATTTACAAAATATTTCCAGGGTCATAATTTAATGATGCTTTTGGCATAAATCCAGTATTTACAAAACAAATAGCTAAGCAGTGAACAATGAACTTTCTTTTTCTTTCTTTCTTTTTTTTTTTTTTATTTATTTGACAGATCACAAGTAGGCAGAGAGGCAGGCAGAGAGAGCGAGGAGGAGGAGGCAGGCTCCCTGCCGAGCAGAGAGCCCTATGTGGGACTCAATCCCAGGACCCTGAGATCATGACCTGAGCCGAAGGCAGAGGATTCAACCACTGAGCCACCCAGGCGCCCCAACAATGAACTTTTCTAATCCCCATACGCTCTGACATTGTGATCTTTATCATCTTTTTTCTTTAAAATCGCCACCAAAAAATTAGAACGTGTTGCTGCATAATGTTATCTGATACTTAACATAGCCTTGTACTTACTGTGGCTTTGTAGATATTTCCAATCTGTTGGTTTCTTTTGCTTTTAGAGAATATGTCAGATAGCCTTATTTAAAAAAAAAAGATTTTATTTATTTACTTGAGAGAGAATGAGAGTGAGCTCTCGGAGAGCCCGAGTAAGGGTGGGGGTTTTAGAGGAAGAGGGAGAAGCAGACTTCCTGCTGAACAGGGAGCCTGATGCAGGACTCGATCCCAGGACCCTGGGATCATGACCTGAGCTAAAGGCAGATGCTTAACTGACTGAGCCACCCAGGTGCCCCGATTCTTCTCATACTTTATGTAATGTTCTAGAGTTAAAACCTTTTAAAGCAAGTGTAAACCAACCTGAGCTAATAATGAAGTTAATTTGTTCCCCTTTTAGGTGAGCAACTTGTTGGCCACTTAGCTACTAATTCTGGTGGGTGGCTTTTATTGGGCTGTGTTATTTCTGTAAAATAAAGACTCACTAGGAAATAGTGCCTGTGAGGATGGATCTAGGTGGCTTCCAAAGGTGAGGCTCTTTTTGATATAGGTGTGTTCTCAGCTTAACAGTAGAGTAAGTGAGTTTCTCATTAAGTAGCAGCTATCTTTTTTTTTTTCCCCCCAAGATTTATTTATTTATTTGAGAGAAAGAAAGTGGATGCATGAGGGGCAGAGATACAGGGAGAGAGACTCTCAGGCAGACTGAACACTGAACGCCAGAGCCAGATGCAAAGCTCGATCTTACGACCCCGAGATCATGACCTGAACCGAAACTAAATTCAGATGCTTAACTGACTGAGCCACCTAGGTGCCCCTAATCTAGTATCTTAATAGATGGTTGAAGAGAGTTCCTATAGGAAATTTATTATCATCATTAATATTTCAGTCATGGTGACTAGAGTAGGGATAGATGATGGTTAAATAGATTGAAAAGATTGATGCATTTGAGTATTCGTGCCTCAGATGATGCAAAGCATAACAAATGAAATGCATTTTCCAAGTTGTATTTTTTTTATTCTCAGAGCGAAGGTAGGAGGTGGCAGGGGTGGAAAGAAGTAAGTATTTGCATCCATGCTATTTTAGACTTGGTCCTCAAATAGTTTTAGAATATTCTTTCATTGTTAGTGTAGACATTCATTGGAAGATCGCTCTGTGCCCGGTACTGCAGGACACTCTCAAGCAAGTGAAAAGGTAGCTCACTGATTGGGAGAAAATATTTACAAACTGTCTATCTGATAAGGATCTAGTATTCAGAATTTATAAGCTCTTGCAACTCAACAATAAAAAAGACAATGCAACTGTAAGATAGGCAAAGGATTTGCATACACACTTCTCCAAAGAAGATATGCAAAGGGACAATAGGTACATGAAAAGAGGCAATGCTCAGCATTATTAGTCATTAGGGAAATGCAAATCAAAACTGCAATGAGATAACTACTTCACACTCACTAGGGTAGCTATAATTAAAAACAAAACACCTAGCAACAAGTGTTGGTGAGGATGTAGGGAAGTGAGAAATATCCCTCATGCACTGCTGTTGGGAATGTAAAATGGTGCTTTGGAAAACCATTTGGCAGTCAAGGTAAACATAGAATTATCATATGACCCAGCAATCCTGCTCTTAGTTGTGTTGGATTTATGTCAACTTTGCTGGGCCATGGTATCCCAGATATTTGGCCAGACATTATTTTAGGTCTTTCTCAGGGGGTGTTTTTTGGCTGAGATTAACATTTGTGTCTATGGGCTTTAAGTAAAACAGAGTGCCCTCCATACTGTGGGTGGACCTCATCCAACTGTTGAAGGCCATAGTAGAAAAAGGACTGACATCCCTTGAGCAAGAAGGAATTATGCCAGCAGACAGCCTTCAGACTTGAACTGGGACACTGGCTCTTCCCTGGGTCTCCAGCCTGATGATCTTTGGCCTTGAACTGCCCTATCAGCTCTGCTGTGGGTCTCTAGCTCGCCAGCCCACCCTGCAGGTTTGGGCTTGCCTGCCTCCATAATCACGTGAGTCCGTTCCTTAAAATAGATGTCTCTTTCCATATACCTATCCTCCTGGGTGTGTTTTTCTGGAGAACCCTGACTTACACAATACCCAAGAGAGTGAAAACCATGAGTTCACACAAAAACTTGTCCACAGTGTTTATAGCAGCATTATTCATAATATACAAAATATAGAAACAAGCCAAATGCCCATTAACTGAATGAATAAACAAATGTGATATAGCCATACAGTGGAGTATTGTTCAACCATAAAAAGGGAATGAAGTACACACACACACACACGTGCGCGCGTGCGTGTGCACACTCTCTACAATGTGGATGAACCTTCTAAACATGGCACTTCCTGAAAGAAGCCAGACACAAAAGGCCTCATATTGTAGGATTCCATTTATATGAAAAATTCAGAATAGACAACTCTGTAGAGACAGGAAGTAGCTTAGTGTCGCCAGGAGCTATGAGGACGTGGAACAGAGGATGACTGTTAGTGGGTGTGATGTTTCTTTTTGGGGTGATGAAAGCGTCCTAGAATTGGATAGTGATGATGGTTGCACAGCCTTGTGAATAAACACTGGATTATATACTTTGGGTGAATTTTGTAATATATGAATTATGTATCCGTTAAAAGACATATTCTCGGAGAGCTTTCATCAGGTATATTATACTTGGCACATCAGTCTAAATCTCTTGGGCTTTGTACATTTTTTATTTACACAGTAAATACGGAGTTAATTCAGTTACCATATCCTACGTACTCTAGGGAATAAAGAGATACATCAAAACACAGATGCCAGCTTATATATTATAATGACAATGTAACCCATATTTGTGGATGGATTTGTCACTTATAAAATTTTTTTTACATATCTCATTTGATCCTTACTGCAGTGTGATTTAAGTAGGACAGAATTAATTGGTTTCTCATCTGTGTCTTCCAATGTCTTTCCATAACCTTTTACTGTGACATCTTTCTTCACAGTAGGATATCTGTTTACATGTTCTTCTTAAACCTGTGTTTATTTTGTCTGTCAGCTAATAGGATCTCAGTAAATGCATTGTTACTGAGATGATTTATCCCCATTTTCTAGTCGAGGAAATCAAGACTCTGGGGTTGAAGGGACAGGCTCCTCTTCCTGCAGTGGGGCGGAGTCTGTGCAGGACCTTCCCATTTTTCCTCACTGGACCATGCACAAGGAGGAACGTGATTAGATGCCATAACAGAAATGCTACCAGAGGATTTCTGAGGCTTAAAGTGAAGGCAGAGAGTTGTGAATGGAGTTTTGAGTGGAGGGGGTGAAGCGGGCGTTTTTTATCTTGTAAGAGAATGCTTTTAATGTTTCACTGTTGAGTGTGATAGTTGCTGAAGGCTTTTTGTAGATTCCTTATAGGTTAAGGAGGTTCCCCTCTCTTCCATTTTGAGGTACTGGAGGCACCGGAAAAGAAATGTGCTCATCAGATACTTGTTATTATTTTATTTTTTGGTCTGTTTTTGTTAACCTGGTGTTTTGGGAATGTAGTCTACCTAAAGTGAAAGCATCCTTTGAAAGCCAAAATTGGAAAACACGGTCACAAAGCCATTATCACCATAATAAACCTGTTTTAGGCAAATAGGGATCTCAACATTGTGCTTTTCCTACTTTGAGGATACCTGTTCAAATACCTTATATTTGGAGGGTGTACAGGGTATAAAGGTTTTTAAAACTGCATTTCGAGTTTCAAAATTTATAGCATAAACTGTAAATATGAGTTTTGGTAATAAGAGCAAGCTGAGTAGACTTCAGTTTGGGCACATTTAGAGAAGAGTCCTATGTGGGGCGATGGGCAAGGATACAGATCTCTACTGTGCCACTTAATGGTGTGACATTTTTAGATCTTAGTTTCCTTAAATCCAAAAAACAAGGTTCTTTCAGGGAGTAATCTTCTCCGAATTTGGTAGTTAACCTTGTGGCCCGGGGTGTTTGAAATGATATCCAGTTGGTGGGTTGTACTTACAGATTTTGATAATCAGTTGCTAGAAAGCTTATCAATTACTGGTATACCAGTAATGGAAATCTGAGCAGTAAGTATGTTTTAGGGGGATTTAATAGGGAATATCCAGATAGTAAGGTGGGGTTTGTTTATTTGTTTTTAAAAATTTGTAGTTGAACTCTGCCTGGTTTATATATTTTAAAATTCAATTGTATGCCTTCGCATTACAAACTGTGTTATACCCACATACTGCATATTACAGCAACTTCTGAAGAACCAGGTGAGTGGTTTTAGGCTCATTGTCCAGGTCTTAGGTCCCTTTATACACTGGCAAATAGGCATATTTTAGCTTGCCCTTCTTGCCAGATTTTCAAAGCAGCCGTGATGTGTCTGGGAACAATAACTATGGATTTTCATTATCTCTCTTGTGCTAATGCATGTTCAAAGTAAGATAGATGGGAGCTATTTATCAAGATCTGTAAAATCTAATTATTAAATGGAGTTTAACGTTCTATTGTGTTTTTATGTTTAGAAGTAGAAATGGAAGATAGAAGGGGACATCCAGGTAGACAGAAGAGCGTAGGCAAAGGCTCTGAGTACAAAAAGAGAATGGCCTGACTGAGTACAGGTCTTCCTCAACCTATAGTGGGTTATGTCCCAATAAACCCATTGTAAGTTGAAAGTATCCTAAGTCAAAAACGCACCTAACACACCTAACCTACTGAACATAAGAGCTTAGCCAAGCCTTCCTTAAACGTGCTTACAACACTTGCACTCACCGCTAGCTGGGCAGCATTATTTAACACAAAACCTGTTTTATAATAAAATGGTGACTATCTCATGTGACTGATAGACTGCTGCACTGAAAGTGACATACAGAATGGTTTTAAGTGTGTGGGTTGATGAGCCTCCTGATCACGTGGCTCGCTGAGAGTTGTAGCTCGCTGCCACTGCCCACCCCTGGGAGGGAGCATCAGGCTGCATATTGCTAGCTTGGGAAGAAATCAAAAATCAAAATCCACAGTATGGTTTCCACTGAAGGTGTATTGCTCTCACACTATCCTAAAGTTGAAAAATCATGAGTCAAATCACCCTAAGTCAGGGACCATCTGTGATCGTAAGTAATTTGGGATGGCACGGTGCCCAGCACACTCTTCACAAGCAGTTGCTCAAAGAATGATTGAGGGAGTGAACTAATCATGAATGAATGAATAGACTGGATTGTAGAGTGAGCGTAGGGTTAGGTAAGAGAGAGATGCATAGACTTGGCCATGAAAATCTTTTATGCCATATATTAAGGAACTTTTTTTTAAAAGTCTGGCTTGCTTTGGGAAATTATTGAAAGCTCTGAACAAGGGAATGAAATGGCCAGATTTGTATTTTCTAAAACTTGGGTAGCTTTATTGCCTAATAAATCATCTTTCCATAGTCCCTTTATGAGGCCAATGCACAGTCAGATAGTTCAGTCTGTGATTCAGTAGTTATATTAGCACATCATTTAATCTCTGGGCTATTTCTTCACCTATAAGTGAGGCAGGTAGACTTGGGGATTTTTCTATTCCTTCCTCCTGAGAACATCTATGATTTTAAGTAAAGGGGTGGGGAACAGTGCTTCTGATGGTCTTCAGACCAGAGCCCTTTCTGATGGGTTCCACGGCGTGGCTCTGCAGGCATCACTCTGGGCTGTCAGAGTTGAGATGACTAAGATGCTTTGTGGATGCCCAGATGTTCCTGGGATGCCTCCAGTTTTGTGGGGGATGGTAACATCTGTGTGTTCTTCCTTTGTTGTCTGGATCATGATCTCATGGGTATAACCACTCTTTAAATTTATTTGGCCACTTTGATCTCTGGGGTAGTGAGGTAAAAGCTCCTATTAGATTTTTATAACTGTAAGTAGAATAAGTGTTGTATTTAGTCGGTAATTAGGGAAACCTTACTTCGGAAGCAGTTAAGGGAAAAAGGGTTTAACAGTTCCTTGAGATAGTAATATCATATTTTTAAATGTAGGGCTTAAGGAGAAGATGGGGTTTTAGGAATTTTTTTTAAAGGAATTTAGGATTCTTTTCTTTCTTTTTTTTTTTTAGGATTTTATTCATTTGACAGAGAGAGACAGCAGGAACAGGGGGAGGAGCAGAGGAAGAGTGAGAAGCAGGCTCCCCACAGAGCAGGGGGAGAGCCCTGCTGGGACTTGATCCCAGGACCCCAGGACCATGACCTGAGCTGAACGCAGTTGCTTAACCAACTGAGCCATCCGGGCACCCAGAAATTTTTTTCTTTTTAAGAGTTATTTTTAGAGAATGTGTGCATGCATGCGCACTCATAAGCAGGAGGAGGCACAGAAGGAGAGGGAGAAGGAGAGAAGTAGACACCCCCCCCCATCCCCCAAGCACAGAGCATGACGTGGGGGCTCAGTCTCAACCCTGAGATAATGATCCGAGTGGAAGTATCAAGAGTCCGGCAGTTAACCAGCTGAGCCACCTGGGTGCCCTATTAAGGAATTTTTTTTTTTTTTTTTACTTGAAATCAGTGGGATCTTTCTAACCCTAATGTCACCCTTGGCAAATTTCTTCTGCTAATATGTAAAGAATTCATATGTAAAGAATAGTGGGACAGGTGGACAGGGTCACTAAGCAGTGGGTGGGGTCGAGTTAAAAGAAGAGAAATCCTACAGATGATGACTGGTTGGATGATAAAGATGTGGGATTGTGTGCTGATGTATTCCCTGTGGTGGTCCGCAGATTTGTGTGGGAGACATTTGTTCTCATTTCCTGTTTCATCACACCCTGCCACCTGCTGCCTCGCTATACAAAGTAACAGTACTTTTCAAGATTGCTGTTTAGGAAATGCGTTTTATGTGCCAGGAAGTCAATTTTGTTGTTGTTCCACAGAAGGGTGATCCAGGAAATGTCTCTTAAGGCTCTAAATTTGAAAGGGTGTGTGTGTGTGTGTGTGTGTGTGTGTATGTGTTCAAGTTAGGGAGTTGGTGATTGATGCCAGAAGAGACAAGAGTAACTTGGAATTGTGTGAGTATAGTCCACGTGTAGGTGGAGGAAAACGTTTTACACTGTGTCCCCTAACTGTTATCCTATGGGATTTCTCACTTCAAAATGGAAAACTGTATCTAGATATAGCTGTTATTTAAAATAATAATAGGGATAGTATAGTCTGTATTTTTCTCTTTGTGGACACCGGGAAGACAGCACAACTATGTTGCTTTTTGACGTTCACACAAAGACCCTGTAAATCCGTCTTTGTTATTCAGAGGTGATACTTAGAAATTCATCCACTTGCAGAGAACGGGGAACCCTCCTACACTGTTGGTGGGAATGTAAGCTGGTGCAACCACTCTGGAAAACAGCATGGAGGTTCCTCAAAAAACTGAACATAGAGCTGCCCTATGACCCAGCAATTGCACTACTGGGTATTTACCCTAAAGATACAAACATAGTGATCTGAAGGGGCACGTGCACCCGAATGTTTATAGCAGCAATGTCTACAATAGCCAAACTATGGAAAGAACCTAGATGTCCATCAACAGATGAATGGATAAAAAAGATGTGGTATATATACACAATGGAATACTATGCAGTCATCAAAAGAAATGAAATCTTACCATTTGCGATGACATGGATGGAACTAGAGGGTATCATGCTTAGCGAAATAAGTCAATCGGAGAAAGACAACTATCATATGATCTCCCTGATATGAGGGAGAGGAGATGCAACATGGGGGGGTTAAGGGGGTAGAAGAAGAGTAAATGAAACAAGATGGGATTGGGAGGGAGACAAACCATAAGTGACTCTTAATCTCACAAAACAAACTGAGGGTTGATGGGGGGAGGGGGGTTTGGAGGGAGGGTGGGGTTATGGACATTGGGGAGGGTATGTGCTGTGGTGAGTGCTGTGAAATGTGTAAACCTGGCGATTCAGAGACCTTACCCCTGGGGATAAAAATATATGTTTAAAAAAAAATAATAAAAAAATCAAAAAAAAAAAAATTCATCCGCTGAGTGTGGTGCAAAAACAATGAATACTGTTACGCTGAAAAGAAATTAAAATTAAAAAAAAAAAGGAAAGAAATTCACCCACTCACTAAGCTTTGTTTGTAACCCCCAACTCAATATTCATGATTATTTGGGGATGTGGGCAAAACAGTGAAAAAGTTGACATGCTCCTCAGCTGAAGTTGAAGCAAACGATGATTTGCCTTCTTTTTTCAGCTCTCCTACTGTAGAAGAGTCCTTTTCTGGCCTGTTTAGTGCCATGTTTTTTATATCTGGGCTTTTCCTTGTGATTTTCCTACCTACAATGGCCCTCGAGTGTCTAGTGTTCCTAAGTGCAAAAAGGCTTTGATGTGCTTTAAGGGAGAAAATACTTCGTTAGACAAGCTTTGCTTCGGCATGAGTTTGTAAGACTGTTGGCCATGAGTTCGATGTTAATGAATCAACAATGTATAATAAGGTATCCTAAAAGCAGAAACATACATAAAACAAGTTTATATAGAGATGAAATGTGACTAGAGGCTTGCGAGAGTCTAACCCTTTATGTCCTCTAGGAGCAATGCATCCATATTCACAACAACTTTATAGGACCTAACTGCCAGGAATAATAAGAATGGAGTCTGTTTAGGATAGAAGGTTATTGGTCTTACTCATGGGCCACCTGTCTGGGTGAACATGGGGAACGTTTATGCTTTTGAAAAGATAAAATAAAGATCTCTTGAGAATTAAAGAAACTGTTTAATTTGGAGCCAAGAACAATAATAGCACATAGGTAAAATTTGATGGAGTTCTTTATTTAAAGTTTGCCCTTCTGAAGTCTATTAGTTGGGGGCACCATTTGTGATAATGTGACCGTGGTGAGTGTCTGAGTTTAGATAAAATCTTAATACAACACATTCCAGAGATTGTGAGGCTTGGGGACATTTATTTGAAGTGGTCCTTGCAAGTTCTGCAGACAGCTCTTGGAGTATCTGGGACTCTGGGACTTGGTCCTGGCTGGCTGTGTGTGGATGTTTCTGCTTCATTAGAGTACGTGAGTTGACATTTAAGAGCCTCTCATTCCACGATTTTCAGACGCTCTATTTCTTTTACAGAGACCCTTTTTTATGAGTACCGTCCTTCCAGAGCAAATGCCTGATTTGAATCCAGGAAATGGTGGGAGAGAATTTTCCCACATTACTATTATAACAGAGCTGTGAGAGAATGGACTTAGGTGTGACGAACAGATAACTTCTGAGTAGAGCACGTTGGAGGACAGAGTCAGCAGGACATTATTGTGGCATCATTGCTTGGTATTTTCTTTCAATAGCATTAAAACTGAAGTTTTGCTTTTTAAATTCACCTCTTACCGTCCATGTCCTTTGTCTTTATTTTATCTCATTCATTATTGTTTGAAGAGTACTCCTTAAACCAGTCTTTAAGATCAAAAATATATGTGGACTTAAAAAGAAAGTATTAGGCAGTGTCACACTAAAAATACTATTTGTATAGCTTAATCTAGAAGTTGCTCTTTAGTCATATGATAAAGGAACTTGGAGGAGGTAGACATATTTTTATATGAATCAGATATCTAGAAGTCAGTCCTCAACTTTTGTATGAGTTTGGTACACTCCAAATGTTTAACATGAACATTTATAAATTTGTAAGTTTTTTCCATAAAAATTGTTAAATATAAGCTTCCAAAATCTGTGAAATGATACTTATTATGTACTGAATGTTTGTGTCCCCCTCAGATTCATATGTTGAAGGCCTAACCCCAATGAGATAATAGTTGGAAGTGGGGCTTTTGGGAGGTAATTAGGTTTGGGTGAGGTCTTGGGGGTGGGGCCCTCATAATAGAATTAGTGTCCTTATAAGAGGAGGAAGAGAGACTAGAGCTCTTTGTTCCTCTCTCTGCCACTGAGGAAAGAGTGAGAAGGGAGCTCTCTGCAAACCAGGAAGAGGGTCCTCACCAGGAACAAAATCTGCTTGGACTTCCTGGCCTCCAGAACTGTGAGAAGTAAATGTCTGTTGTTTTGTTTTCACAATATTTTGGCATTTTGTTATAACAGCCTGAGCTGTTACATAATAAAGAATACATTTTAATGTCCTTGGTTCTTGGTAGATTGAGCTGAATCATGTGGCCAATGATTTAATCAGTCATGCCTAGATAATGAAACCCCAATAAAAACTCTGATTGCCGAGGCTCAGTGGAGTATCCTGGTTAACACACTGATGTATTGGGAAAGTGATTGTCCCGGATTCCGTGAGGAGAATGTCCAGAAGCACTGTATTTTCCCCCACCCACATTTCACTCTATGGGAGTCTCCATTTGGCTCTTTCTGACCCATAAGTAATTGTAAGCATAACACCTTCCTGAGTTCTGTGAGTCATTCTAGTGAATTACCAAATCTGAAGAGGTTGGGGAATTCCTGTAAGGATCACCAGTTGGTCAGAAGTCTGGATGGTGTGGAGACTCCTGCAAACAGTTGGCATCTGAAATAATGAGCCTTAAGTCTGTAGGGTCCAATGCCAACTCCAGGTGGTTGATGTCAGAGTTGTAGTGCAGTATACCCAGCTGGGGGATGAAAATGGAATAGTGGAAAGGTCACTCCTAGTTCTTGTGTTTAATAATACTTTACATTGATAAATCTTTAATTTTATTAATCTGGTAGATACAAAATGGTATCATTGTGGTTTTATTTTTTATTTCACTGTTGTAAAAGCCTGAGCATTTTTTTGTTTATTAGCTATAAATGTTCCTCTCATCGTTATACTTTTAACTTGCTTTTGTGCTGGCTACGGTTTCTAGTATGATGTCAAGGAGTTAGGCATCTTTGTTTTTGTATTTTTATGGAATTCACCTTGCCATCAAGTGTGTTGATACTAAAGGTTTTTTTGTTTTGGTTTGTTTTTTGTGGGGGAGGGTCAATACCTTTATTAGGTTAAAGAAGTTCTCTTTTATTCTTAGTTTGAATTTTTATCATGAAAGAATGTTGAATTTAATCAAATGTGCTTTCTTTGCCTATTGAAGTAATTTTAATTTCTGAAAAAGATAGATTACGTTAAATGTTTTAAAAATTGTTGAATCAACCTTGTATTTCTCAAGTAAGCCCAGCTTGGACATAATGCAGTATCTTTTTTGTATGTCACTAGAGAGGACTTACTTTTGCCTCTGGTAATGTTCAGCTAGCCTTTTTTTTTTTTTTTAGCAAAATCTTTCTGAGGGGCAAATCATCTCAACGTATTAACAAAGTAGGTGGGAATTTCTGGTTATAAACCTAGGAAAAGGCAGGAAACACAGAAGTAAGCCTTGAACACATTTTCCAGTCTGAAAGAAATACAGGTTTCCTCTGCTACCCAAAAGTAGAGTGTTCCTATGAAACCATTCTTAAGCTGAAATGGCATAGAGCAAAGAAGCAATTACCTTTAATTGATATGGAAAATTTTTTGAGCATTCCCAGACCCAAAAAATAACTCCTCTCAAGATTTTCTGATACCTTAGGACATGTCTTGCTAACAGCTGTACAAAATAAATCAAGATAAGGCACAGATGCTCCCAGACACGTTCAGAGCTCTGGAAACTTGATGGTGAGATGCCAGGTGCAGTTCCCAGGGAAGGAGCTTGATGGCGCTGCTCTCGCCACCAGGGGTCTACACATCCTCTCTAGCAGCTGACTGCAAGGCGGAGGCCAAAGGCTGCTTTTGTTCTTTGCCTTTTTTCATAAAAGCTAAAATCCTTTTTGGATTTCTTTTGGTTAGTGCAAAGTATATAACACAAACTTTTGAAAAGTGGGGTATACCTATAGCTACAAAATAGAGGTTTTGGTAGCCTCATGGGGCAAGGGAGACAAAGTCCAGGACCCATCAAAGGTAGATTGTCTGACAGCCCTCCCAAACCTTTCAGCTGGGCCTCTAAAAGGCCTTTGTCTTCTTCATATGGTGAAAACAGAAATATACCATCCTGCAAAGAGATTTAAAGCCACTTTTGCCTCACCTGGCTAATCCAGGGGCACTCAAGCTTTGAACTTGGATTCACACTGAGCCACTTTGGAACAAATCCCGGTGCCTGGCAAAAAGAAACATTCTTTTTTTAAAAGAGCAAGAGCATGCAAGTGGTGGGCCGAAGGGCAGAGGGAGAGAGAGAATCTCAAGCAAGCTCCACACTCAGCATGGAGCCCACTGGGCTTGATCTCGGGACCCTGAGATAGTGACCTGAGCCAAAATCAAGAGTCAGATGCCTACGTGACTGATCCACCCAGGTGTCCTCTTGAACATCATTTTGTAGGAAGATACTGCATCTGCATTGGTGTGTGTGGATTTTTAAAGTACATTGTCTGGCACATAATCAAAGTAACTAGGCATATAAGAAAACAAGATATAATGAAAGAAAATCAGCAAAATAAGAAAGAGAAGCAGATACACAATTTTCAGTTATTGTAATTACTGGTCTACAAAACATCTATGTTTTATATACTCAGAAAAAGGACAAGTGTGAAGATTTCTTCAGAGAATGAGAAACAACAAAAAAATCACATAGATTAGAAAACAATCATAAAATTTTAGAACTGAAAAATACATTGCTGAATGTTTTATATCTGTATTCACCAGTGGTAATGGCCTGTAATTTTCCTTAATTCATCCTGCCCCTATCTGATTTGGTATCAAAGTTATACTGGTTTCATAACCCGAGTTTAAAAGTATTTTTTATGTTTCTGTTCTCTGGAAAAATTCCAAAGAGAAATTTAATTAAAATTAATCATGAAATTATCCAGATCAGATACATAGTAACATTAGTCATATATGTCTTTTATAGACTTACAGGTTAGTGCCATTCAGTATGCATCAATTTCTGTTGCTTGTATAGTATCTTTTTAAAATATTTTGTTTGTTTATTTGAGAGAGAGAGGGAGAGAGAGAATCCCAAGCAGACTCCACACTGAGTGCAGAGCGCAACACGGAGCTTGATCCTACGACACTGTCATGACTCGTGCTAAAACCAAGAGTCGGGTACCCAACCAACTGAGCCATCCAAGTGCTCCCATATAGCATTTTTATAAAGAAAAGTGATTAATTGCATTTCTTATCCTCTTAGTCACTCAAGCTCTGTGAATCTACAAATTAGAAAAGGGCTGAGTATTCAGAGTCCAGGAATGATATTTCCTTGCAGTAAACAAGTGCTGTTGTCTAAGAATATCCATACAAATTTATCATATAGCATGTGGTTCAGTCTTTGTGCATAGAGGGCAAACACATATAAAGTCACTTAGGCATGGTTTATTAAGCATTTCCCCAGTCTTTATAGGATCCTTTAAAGCTGGAACTGGCAGGTTGTGAAAGACTTATTAGTTCATAGGCCCTTTGAACAGAGAGCCAGAGTTTTAGGTTTTATTAATGAAGAAGAGGCAAAGTACTTACCTAAAGAAGAGCTTCTCCATCTACTCTATTACAGAGCATTTCGACACTTTATGAGTTAGAAAAAGTTGTCTTTTTCATTCTGGCCTGATAATGTATTTTTAATTCATAATCTTATTGGAGTCTGTAAGAAAAAAAAAAGTTGGAAATTCTCTATTCAGTACTGCAAGAATGAAGGATGAAGCTTTGCCTAAATATCAGGTAACTGAGTAGAAGTGACTGAAACCAATTCTATTCATCTACTTTTGGATATACAGATTGGCCTTATCTCATTCCTTTTGTACACAAAAGGAAACTTACTTCTTTTAAATTCAAACACAACCTCAATCTCACTTAAGTTTAACAAATTGTACTGAAATAGTTTGTCCACTGCTAATAGTTTTCTTGTCTAATGGAAAATATTTTCCAAAAACACGTTATTAAAATTGTAGATCTAGGGCGCCTGGGTTGCTCAGTGGGTTAAGCCTCTGCCTTCGGCTCAGGTCATGATCTCAGGGTCCTGGGATCGAGTCCCGCATCGGGCTCTCTGCTCAGCAGGGAGCCTGCTTCCCTCTCTCTGCCTGCCTCTCTGTCTACTTGTGATCTTTCTCTGTCAAATAAATAAACAAAATCTTTAAAAAAAAATAAAATTGTAGATCTGTTTGAGCAAGAATGAAAGGATGTTTAAGTTAGGAAGTGAATTCAGATGATCTCAAAGTCCTACCCAGGAGTTGAATCCCTTCACAAGCATGGGCTCTAAATGGCTCTCTGACCCTGTGGTCTCCCAACGGTTTTGATCAAGTGCACCAGTAGTAAAATATTTCTTGGCATATAAGCATAATATATATATATACATATATATATGTATATATATATATATATAGACTTATTGGTAAATGCTACACATGTATGCCACAGTAATATATTATGTACAAGTATATAAATGGAAAATTAAGAAGGATAAGATTAAACTTAAATGTAAATAGAGTTTCTGTTATTTTCTTCCCACACATCCCAGTGGACTGTGTTGTTTGCTCATTCTAGACAGCAATGATCTGGCCTCCCTCATCCTTCCCCAGAGATAGGGAATTTACAACTTCTAGAGTTCACTTACTTCAGGTATGGTATTAATTTGTGTAGAACAGTGATTGGAATGAACAAACATTTGGTCTAGAAAACTCTCATATCCTTGGAGAGTTTTTAAAACTTCCATTTCCTTTATGTCAAATCCTTAAATTCTGGGTGCTTGAAACGTTTTGGCTTGTAACTCTCCGCTGCCTCCTGGGCGGAGAGAAAGGGTAGGAGGTAGTGATTGCAGTCAGCGTTTCTTAATCTCTTGGCACACGGGGACATATGAAATCAGTGGATTCGACATGTTGTCTGGCCAGTTTCTATAAATGCTTCTGCAGCTGGCGTAAGCCGTGTATCACAGAACCTCATTCTGTCATTTTACCAGATCTTATAGCTATTATAAAGAGAGACTTTTGTTCCCTTGGCCAGTCCCTCCTAACAGTGATGTGTGGAGACAATATGTCTCCACAGTGGTAAAGAAGGATGGAAACCAGGAATCCCTTCACCGTTCCAAAGGCTGTGTGCTATCCAAGCTTTTTTGTAGTTGTGAGGCACACCTCAGGTTCATGCCTTTAGCCCCATTTCCTATGCCATTTTTTCTGAGTAAGGAAGGATGTTCTGTTTAATTGACTTTGTCATTTTTGTTTTTTAGTGGTAAGGACCAAAGGAATGCTGTCATGGGGGTTTCAATGAAGAATGAGAAACTTGAGAGAAAACGTTGCAGTAGTTTTGTTCCATGACAGCTCCAATGACCATTAATTTGTTCATCGTCTTTTCCCGTTTTGTCCAGCCCCCTAGCTTAACAGCGGAACCATGCTGGGGTTTGGGGTAGTAAGGCAGGAGAGGATTGACCTCGTTTCTCTCTTCTCTTACTCTGCGATGGTTAGGAACTGGCCTTCATACATCAGCCTATCCCTCCTTCAGGACCACTGTAGACCTTTAGGATGAGATACTCTACTTGGACCACACTTTCCAAAGACCACATCAGAGCAAAATCAGTCTCCACTTGTTTTCCTTGCTTTTCTGCCATCTCCATCACCAATTCATTATGTGAATGTACTCTAAGTAATATTACAGGCTTGATTCCCTGCTTGTGGAAGCGTTGATAACAATTTTGACAGAAAATCACTTGGCATTAAGAATATTAGTGCCTGTGCAAAAAATGAAAAATTAGTTTTTCTCTTTGAGACCCCAATACGTCCCTCCCCACCACTTAATGCCTTATAAATATTTAAACACAAAAATATTTTAACTTTATGTCTAACTAATTAAAGAATTGCCTGTTGATTTTGGTTGTTACCTAGTGATTGACCTTTTCATTACAGTCTCTTGAAGTAGCTTGAAAAGCCAAGGGTGTCCTTGATGAATTCATGAATTTTGGAAATTAGTGTAATTAAGAGGTACTCTGGAGAACAGGGAGGGTTGCTTCTTTCTCATTTAGAGAGAACAGAAGATAGGACCTAAAAATGCAAATAGGTACACTTGCTGAAAGTTTTGGGCAAGTGGAACTTTCTTTGAAGTACCTGTCAGAACAATTCTGTAGTTTTTTTTTTTGTTTTTTAAACACTGGGATCCCAGAAATAATCCTGTTGTTTTGACCAGGGGAGACTCATGGTTGTGGGCATTGCTGACTGCTCGCAAGAATGCTTTTTCCTGTGCCCTCTCCTGGGTTCTTTCAAGTTGTTCTTAGTACCATTGCCTGTGTTGACACTCTTAATGGTTTTCTCTCTCGTCTCTTTGGAGTCTACTTGTTTGGGGCAATAAAGCTCGTTCTTAGATTTAGTCAACTCTGATGTTTTTTTCCCTTAATCTTCAAAAGTTGTAGTTTGCTTTTTGGTTGCCTGCTTGTATGTGTTTTTTGTATTTAATGTACTTTTTTCCTTGATAGTTTGGATAAGGAATGAAATGATGAAAGATACTGACTCAGAACGTTCTCAACAGGAATTTTATCATATTTACTGTTTTTGACTAGTTATGGATCCTGTGAATTTCTGCATCTGGAGATAAGGAGTTAACTGGAAAGATGAGTATCACATTGGAATGTTAATTGCTTTTTTAAATGTACTTAAGTCTAAAAACTCAGTTAATGAGATAACATCTTCAAATCCCCAAATGTGGAATCAAGGTGATAAAGCTAAACCTGTAATGGAGCAATTTTGATTAATTTTTATGTTGGGGTTCAGAGCAGCATGGTGAGATTAAGGGGATATAAGTTAATATAAGAAGCTTTAGTGACATATAAGTAATATTGAAAAAGAAATGAGTAAAAATTTTAATCTGTGCCCGGTTGTCTGGGAAGGGAGAGTCTTCCAATTTTAGTCAACCTGTCTGATTATTTTTAGAGAGAATTATCTTTAATCAGAGGTGGGCAGTTTTCTATAATTTGATAGAGCTTTTGCCCGAGAGGGCTCAACTCCATATATTGGCTCTAATTTTCTGCTTACCAAGCAACCTGCTGATCTTGAAATTTTGGTCTTTTGTGAGGACTTGCCCTGTGTGGATACCAAAAAAAAAAAAAAAAAAAAAAGTTTCGCTCAAAAATGAACATGTAAAAATTTAAGAGCCTAATGACTTGCTGGACTGATAAAAATTAAATTTCTGAATTTCTAAAGCTGAGGATCAGATGATTTTGCTTAGAATAACCAGCCGGTGTTACCAGTCTTTATAACCGATTCCATGGAATTCTATTGAATAGAAACCATAAATGTTTTTTATTACTGTAGTTCCCTTATAATGAAGGGATATATATCTTATTTAATAATAACAGTGCCATGAAAATGAAAAAAAAATTTTTTTTAATTGTTCTTCCTATTTTTTCCACGGGTGGTGTTTAAGATACCAACATAGTTTCTACAGTTTCTAGGCTGTATCTTTTATCTTTGGTTACCCATTTCTGAGAGCACTAGATTGAGCTGTGACCAAATATCCGTGGGCAGAACCTGGAGGTGTGGACTTCCTGTTTTATTTAATTAATTAATTTATTTATTTATTTATTATCAGCGTAACAGAATTCTTTGTTTATGCGCCACACCCAGTGCTCCATGCAATACATGCCCTCCATAATACCCACCACCTGGCTCCCCCATTCAGACTGGACTTCTGTTTTAGCTGTAGCTCCTGAGCGGCTTGGATGGGATGTGGCTTATTCCTGGAGTCCTCAGAAGATCAGCCCCACCTTCTCCATCCCTAGTACTTTGCCGGGGGCCTTTCCTATGGAAGCTAAGGCTTCCCTGCTCCCTTCTTACAGTCTTAGACTGTAGTCTTGGAGGTTAGTGTTGAGAATACCCTCAACTACATTTAATAGTCGGTGAGTTGAGTCAGACCTTCTGGGGACCAGAGATTTTGTTTCCTCCTGTTTGTTTTCCCGAGACCTAGTGGTTAGTATGTTAAAATTCAGCCATTATAGTTCGATGCTAGTGTTTTTGATACAGTGTGAGCAGGGAAATTTATGTCGTTAGACTGTGACTTTATTAGTGTTATTTATGTTAGATTGGTAAGATTTTATTTTTTAGTGGTTGTGGTTGTTGTTTTTTTTTAAAAAATCAACCCAATCCTTGTCTTTATTTATATGGATTTAAAAAGCTGGCTGTAGGACAGCTTTATGTCAGTCCATTGTTTTAAGATTTTAATACTTTTGAATGAAAAGTGCTTTGAAAGGCTATACCAAAGTTCATTTGGCTTCAATTTTTTTTTAAAAGCACACGAGTATGTACTCAATTTATTTACTTTTAAAGTTTTAATTAGATATCTAAATGAAAATATGAGATATATAAGATATATAAAAATGCATATCTTTTATTTTTTATTTATTTTTTAAATTTTTTTAATTTTATTTCTTTTCAGCGTAACAGTATTCAACTGTTACACTGGCTTCAATTTTTTAAAGGATTTTTTAATTTATTTTATTTATTTATTAAAAAATTAAAGGAATTATTTATTTATTTATTTGGGAGAGAGAGAGAATGAGAGAGAGAGAGAGAGCATGAGAAAGGGGAGGGCCAGAGGGAGAAGCAGACTCCCTGCTGAGCAAGGAGCCTGATGCGGGACTCAATTCTGGGACTCGGGGATCACGACCTGAGCTGAAGGCAGTCGCTTAACCAACTGAGCCACCCAGGCGGCACCCCCATTTGGCTTCTAAAACAAGTCTTTAAATGAAATTTGATAATGCTCTTTTTTTAAATTACTAGACTTTATTTTTAGAGCTATTTTAGATTAGCAAAATTGAGCTGCAAATAAAGTACAGAGATGCCCCACGTCCTCTGTCTCCCCATCTATACACACAGCTTCTCTCATGGTCACCATCCTACAGCAGAGTGGTACACCTGTTATAACTAATGAAACAACAGTGACTACATTAGTATTCCCCGAAGAGCATAGTTTACAGTGAGGTTCACTCTTGGTGCTGTAAATTCTGTGGGTTTAGACAATGTTTACGGACATGTAACCACCATTACAGTATCATACAGAATAGTGTTATTGCCCTAAACATCCTGTGTGCCTTTACCTGTTCATCCCTCTCTCCTCCCAAATTCCTGCAAACACTGATTTTTTTTACTATCCTCATAGTTTTTCCTTTTCCAGAATGTTACATAGTTGGAGTCGTACAATCTGTACCCTTTTCAGATTGTCTTTTATTTCATTTAGTAAAATGCATTTAAGTTTCCTCCCTGTCTTTTCATGATTTGATAGCTCACTTATTTTTAACCCTATATCATATTCTATGGGTGGAAGTACCACAGTTTATTTATCAATTCACCTGTTGAAGACATTTTGGTTGCTTCCGAGTTTGGGTAATTATGAATAAAGCTGCTATAAACATTCATGTGCAGGTTTTTGCGTGGATACATGTTTTCACCTCATTTGGTTAAATATCAAGCAGCACCATTGCTGGATCTTATGGTTAAGAATATGTTTGGTTTTGTAAGAAATTGCCAGACTGTCTTCCAAAGTGACTGTACCATTTTGTATTCCCCTCAACAATGAATAAGAGTAGTGATACTTTTTAATCCTAAAGAGGTTGATATGCTAAATGCATTTTTGATGACTTCCTTGTGAGGATATCTTACTGGCAAAGGACTGTGAAGTTTTGAAGTGTCAAGATAAAAGGATTGACTGTGAGGTGTGACATGTGTGCCTACGTGCAGGTGCCTGAGGAAGGTTAAGGGCAAGAACATCCCAGCATCCCCTTTTTCCAGATTACCGCAGCTCATGCAGAAATTGTCTTGTGTTTTAAAATCATTGTTAGAAATAGAGTCATACTATTAGAGTATAGCACTGATGTTCTTTCATTGTAATAGTACTGGTGACCAAAATATCTGTGGCATTTTAGACAGATGCCTGGACTTCCAAAAGATGGGCAAATCTGGGGTTTATTATGATCTGTGCCATCCGTATCCTAGTGCCAGGAGTTGAAGTAAGAACCGTGACTTTGGACAGTGCTCTTTACAGTCAGAGGGTTTCCTGGTGAGGGTCTCCCACCGCAAGCCTTGATGTGGACAGGATCATTGTCCTGTTGATACAGTGGCGCAAGGGCTCTCTGGCCTTGGATAGCACAGGTTATGTAGAGTTAGCTAAATGCTCACATTTCTGCTACTGACTTTGACATATTTGCTCTTCACTTGTATGGATGAGAAGACTTTGGAGGAAACAGAGCTTTTTGAATCGGTACAAGGCAAATAAGAGAAAAAAAAGGAACCCGTCCCCGCCATGTTTTTGTTATCATAAAGGGTACGTTGCAAGCTTTTGCCTTGTAACGATTCTGTACTGATGCTCTTTCATTATATTGGTGTTGATGGTGATTGATCTGCCTTTACAATCGATTTTCCTTTTTAAAGTGGAAATAAAGTGGGAAGGAGGCGGAAGGGTTTCAAGAAGGGCTCCTTCTACTTGGGTGACTTAGAGCTACTCCATGAGAACACTAAGAGTCATACCTGCACAGGTGGCCGGCCTACACCCATATGCTACCTGACTTGTGCCGGAATCTTCCGAGACTGAAATTTTGGTGTGGGTACTGCTCTGTTGAATATTGGACAGTTCTTCTACAGAATCCCCTTTGGACAACCATTGTGTTTCTTTTGAGTCTGAACATGAAATTTACCGTACGAATGTGTAAAAGGCAACCCCCAATATTAAGCTATTTCTCATTTTCCCTTTGAGTAGATTTTTAAAACAGGTTTATACCAACTTGAATATATATAAAAATTTTAGGGAAATAGGTGAAATAATTAGATGCCTACTTAAAATATTTAATTTATTAACTTACATGTTATAAATAACATATATAAAAATAGGATTATTTTCCATATTCTTACATCTATGGAACCATTTTTTTAAAAAAATATTCATTTATTTGAGAGAGAGAGAGTAAGAACATGAGCAGGGTCAGAGGGATAGGGAGAAGCTGACTCTCCTGCTGAGACACAGAATTCAATCCCAGGACCCTGAGATCATGACCTGAACCAAAGGCAGATGCTTAACTGACTGAGCCACCCAGGCACCCCCTTATGGAACCATTTTATTCTAATTCTTTACAGATGTCTTTGACATCAGTGATTATTAAAGTCATCTTTTAGCCATCAGCATAGTTTCCCAGATCATATTATATTCATTTCTAAGAATAAATTATTTATGATAGTGTACTTTAAAAAATTTGTATAAGATTGCTATCACTGGAAGAGGAGATGCAACATGGGGGGTTAATGTGGTAGGAGAAGAGTAAATGAAACAAGTTGGGATTGGGAGGGAGACAAACCATAAGTGACTCTTAATCTCACAAAACAAACTGAGGGTTGCTGGGCAGAGGGGGGTTGGGGGGGGTTATGGACATTGGGTAGGGTATGTGCTATGGTGAGTGCTGTGAAGTTTGTAAACGTGGAGATTCACAGACCTGTACCCCTGGGGGAAAAAATATATATATATATATGTTTATAAAAAATAAAATTATAAAAGTAAAAAAAAAAAAAAAAAAGATTGCTATCACTGGAAATTTTACTTTAAGCCATATATACTAGTTCATGTAATATTAGTATGCATTTTTTCATTTCTTCTTTTAGTTTATATTTGGGATCTTCAGTATAACCACTTATTCTCTTGCCTAATAAAGTATTCTTTAAAAGGCTTATTATTTACAGTATTCAGCACTTTTAATTTTAAAGCCATACCTCCCAGGGATAATTACATAAATCTTGGTTAATCTCTTTGCCTCTTAAAAAGCAAAACAGAATGACAAAAATCTTCTATTATGTGTCCTATAAGCTTCCAAAACTTGTATTATTTGAAGTCATTTCAAGCTAATTTGATTTCCCCACAGTAATTTGTGGTCTAAAATGAAGTAACTGGGAAGCTTTGTAAGAACTAGAATACAAAGCAGTTCTTCCCTTTCTGAAAGGATAATTTAGGGGAGACATTCTTTTATTACATTAAGGCATATGTGGTATGTAGAACTAGGCTCTGTCCTTATCTGTACATGTATTCATGGAAGTTCTGTCTGTGGGTTCCTTACAATGCTCCCTTCTTTTATTCTGGTGTTGAGAATGACAATGCCAGGCATTTTACTCAGTGTGAATATTCTAAAAACACATATGTAGTGAGAAATCAAGAGAAGCACTGAAAGAAAATGCAGTTGAGGGTGTATATTATATTGATCTACTTTGTCCAAACCACCTACTCGTATTTTATCAGTTATTCAGAAAAATCTAAATTTGTCCATAACGGCTTTTTTAAGTCTGTGAAATCATCCATTTGGAATCCGTCGGCCCTGATGATGCGTTTGTTAAAACGTAGCACGTCCTTCTGTGTGTTGCACTTTGGTTTGTGGTCCCACCAGACTGTAAACATTGTGAGGGCAGAGGACACATTCGTCCTTACGCTCTCCCCAGTACCTCAGGCATTCGGGATGGGCTTGGAAATTAAATGAGGAAGGAGGTGCCACTAAAAAAAGGTTTATAAACTTGGTCTGTAAATTCTAGAGAAAACTGGTGAGCATTGGTTCACACCCTCTTGCTGTCCCTTTGCTGTTGTTTTTACCACTTAGCTCCTTCCCGTTTTCATTGTTATATATATTATTAATATACTATCAGTATTTTTATATATATACATGTATACATACATACATATAGACACATACATATATATACGTATATGCATATGCATACATACATACATATACATATATGTATATATAGGCTTCTCTCCCTGGACATTTACGAACTTGGAATGTTTGACCTTTATTTAGCACATGTCCGCTTCGTCTGGCCTTCGATGAGACCTCTACAAGGGCTGGACACAGCACTCTGTATAAGCAGGCAAGTGAAGTGAAGCCTGTTTCTCTATTTAAAATTATATAGACAGGCCTGCTTTATGCAAAATTACACATCTACCTTCTATGGTAGACTTGAAATTTTATCGCCAGGGAAAGAAGGAAAACAGAAGAGTCTGCAGAAACCTTCCTTGACTTATCAGCCTGGAGCCACCGCGCAACAATGTGGTACAGGGCCGCGTTGCATTTCTAATCCGCCCACATGCGGAAGTCAATGGGGTCTTTGTTCCAAGCTCCGGGAAGAATGCAGGAGCCAAGTAGGGGTGGGAGTTCAGTTTAGTTCCAGTGTTTTATAGATTGGGCTAATTTTCAAAGGGATCCAGACATTTGCTTTTTCAAGCGAGAGAAGCAAGAGCAGAAAATCCATTCTTTCTTGCTACTGAAGAACTTAATCTAAAACATGACGTGTCGTTTGTCCCTCACAGCTAGATGTGAACAGAGATGGAGGAGTATTTGTTTAGAGCCTGGGGATGGAAAGGTGTCAGCTTTTGTGGACATAGAAGCCAAGAGTTATCTTTTTCTCATCCAAAGATGGAAACAATTATTTGAGAACCCTGTGCGCATTCATTAGAAAGCTTTAACCTTAAAAATCGTACCTTTATTTCTGTTATCCCTTTGCAAGTTATTCACTATAAACATTCACCTGCATCTGGGAATATAGGACTTGACCAAGCACAAAATATTGGCAGAAGCCCTGTGTAGGTGCAGACAATTATCTAGTTCTTTCTAGAACTGAAGTTAATTGGAAATCAGCTGACATGTCCTGTCTCTGATGTCATTTGTCTTTGTGAGATCCTTTCTTACGGCATTTTTAGCATTCCTCCAGAATGTTCCTGTAAGAAAAGGAAGTATTAAAAAGACCTGGTGAGAGAGGTATGCTTAGAAATGTTGCTGACCGGTAGGGTCGTAAAGTCAAGCAGTTTTTTGGATCTGGATGTTACAGTTCGTCTTGTCAAGCTCTTTGTTTTACAGAAGAGAAAAACAGACGTGCGGTTCTCCTTACTCCCCAGTATAGTATGTCTCTCACTTTGCATTTTAATGATTTGTGTCTTCCCTTACAGATCATATGGAATTACTTTAGGACAAGGACTGAGTCTTATTTCTTCCTGGTATCTTCAGTGCCTAAACAGCCACCTGGCATGCGGTTCATTTTAGCATATTTCTGCAAAACGAATAAATCATTGAATGAAGGACCAAACAACAAACCAGGCTTACCTAGGCCACTGTCTTTCTTGTGTGGGATAGCTGCTTATTTTACGTTTCTCTCCCTTTAAAAGACAGCCAAAATGTACCTCGAAGTGAAGGGACAGCAGGGGTAAGACAAGACCTCTGAGTCCCCAGAGGGTCACTCTCATGTCTGCATGTGTGTATGTGGGCGTAGCCACAAAACATACAAAAGTAAAAGATAATTCCAGGTACTGATAATCCAGTGAAAACAGTGCCGTGAACATGAGATACGGAGAATGGAGTTTCCCAATAAATAACCAGATGTCTTCTCTTTAGTAGAAGTCTAACCCCCGCACCACGCGTTAGTCCATCCATCCCACAGAGAGGAAATCCTTGCCACTACCCTGAAGACTTCCTGTGTGGCTCCTGGTTGAAGTTCTTCTGGAACCAGAGCTGCTAAAAAGAACTTGGGAAGGTTTGGTTTATCCTCTGAAGGATGCCATAGTTCACGAATGGAATTTTTGGCCTTTTATTTACCTTTAGGAAAAGCGGTTTTTCCTTTGCTCTTGTTGAAGTCTGCCCCCAAAAGGCTCTTTTAGAAATATTGTCCTCGTTTTACAATAACTGGAAGAAGGTCTTAAAGGCATCACCTTAAACTTTGTCAGGGACTAGAAAACATTTCATTGCAGAATTCTGACCTGCTGTGTGTAATAGATGAGTCAATCCAGTAAACAAATATTTATTGAGCACCTGGTTTGTGTCAAGGACAGTGCCTGAGGGATGGTGGGCTACAACTCCCTTGTGTCATAGCAATCAATTTAGTGAGCTGTAACTAGCATTTTTAACAAATAAAATGGAGAATAGAACAGAGCATCAGGTCACATCGTAGATAATAGTATGTGTGTGTTCAGGGTTGCAATATAAGGTGTTTGTTGTTGTGTTGTTTTGTCATGGTCAGAAAAGCTTGAAAAATTTTGCTGTTGTAGAGGATACCCAAAAAGTGCAGATGGATTCCTTTGCTTTTGAGTAAGTTACTCTCTTGTAGGGTAAAAGAAACTTATGCAAAGAAGTAATACTAAGTACTGAATTCTGCGGTTTGGGTAGGAGGTGCCACGTGTTCGGAAAAGTAAGATGATAACACAAGTGTCACGGAGACCGTAGTACTTCAACTCAACCTGGAAAGGTCGGTAGGGTTTGGCAGGAGTAAAGGCTAGAGGGTGACTCTGGAGCGACAAGTGGTACATGGATGGAAACCATGGCAAAGCTGGTCTGGAGGTTTTAGTTTATGCTGGAGAGTGTTAGGGTACGGTTTGAAGGTACAAAATGAAGCAGAGTTGTTCGGATTTATGAATTTCTTGCAATAACATGTCTAAGGAATTTGCACCAGGTCAAGTAACTTGCACAGATTGGTAAGCTGGAGAGTGAGAGCATGTAGGATGTGTTTATATGGTATTTTCCCGCTCCTTCCCAATTCCTTTTTGGTCCTGTGGTTCCTAAGGGAATGTCTTCCAGGTGGGTGTCAGATACCAAGTCACTGGCATCAGATCAAAGAGAACTAGAAAAGACTTTGGCTGTCCTCCAAAATGTGAATAGAAAGAGCAAGTCCCATTGTGGTGCGTGTGAAACACTCCCATGGATGAGAACTGTAGCACTGTCTGTTTGAAATATGGTGAAGGGTAGATTTGAAGAACATTTCTTCTGATAGCGCTGCTAAATGTTTGCTCCCAGTGTAGAAGGGAAAGCCGATAAGAGAGGCTTATGTTTTTGAAGTACTAGGAATCTGACCGACCTCTCCGAAGTATGCTATGTGAATAATCGGTCAGATGGTCTTCTTGCCTTAGACATCCTCTCACTGAGTGTGGGATATACATAATGTGTAAGAACAGTTCCAGTCGTGATCATAAAAAGTGTCTTCTCACTGGAAAGGGATATTGAAAACTCTTGACTACTTTTTAATGGAAGAGAAATTTAAAACAAGTTTCTGGAAGCATAATGTACATTAAAGGGAAGGTGATTTAACTAGAGAAAAGCATATTTGAACACAGCTATTTAATTTCTAACACTAAATATGCCAGTAATTTAGATCGACTTCTGGATGGAAGTTTCGATTCTTATCGTGGTAGATTATCCAGTGTTCTAAACTTAAGGCTGTCCTAGGGAATATTCAGTGTTCAAGTCTTTAGAAAAAATAAGCAGATGCTCACATCTGGGAGTGCAAGATTGTTTACAAATAGTCTAGGGAGATTGTGTACATGGTAGATACCGGCGTGGCCACAGTTTAATCAGGAACGCAATAGCGAGTTCAAGCACAGCCCATGAGAGATGAAGCCATGTGAAGAACACAAACTTTGGTTTCTAAAAGGTAGCGTATAGGGTGTGAGTTTCCATGCCTCTGCGGATGAATGAAAAATGAAGAAGAGGGTATGGAAGGCATCTTAGGAAGGCATCTGCTCACAGTCGCTTGTGGACAGAGAGCCAGCTGGCAGAGGATTTTCATGATGTAAACTGTCCATCTGCTCAGAAGAGCAGAAGCACAAGGAGGCCTGTGTGAAGGACTGAATTCCTACCCAGAGGACAATGGAGGGAGGTTCTAGCAGAGATCTGAATGGGATCTACTTGCATTTTCCACTTTGTTTGCAGTTATCAACACATCATTTTTCCTGCTGTTCCAGTGGCGATACGCTGTTGAGCTGATGTCTCCGTTTCCCTCTTTTCATTGCTGTTAACTGCTCATTAAGTCTCCACTTGGGGTGGGTTTCAGAGGGGGCACCCCTGGAAAAATGGTCCTACTTTTTACAGCACTACTATCTCCTCTGTCTTTCTGCTTGGCTGTCTTATTTTTGTGGGCTGTGGAGGTAATTATAGATTTGATTTTTGAAATAAATTACAGCCCCTCATTTTTTTTTTTTTTAAGATTTTATTTGTCAGAGAGAGAGAGAGAACACAAGCAAACAGAGCAAGCAGAGGGAGAAGCAGGCTCCCCACCGAGCAAGGAGACTGACGTGGGATTCCATCCCAGGATCCTGGGATCATAACCCACTCCAAAGGCAGACACTTAACCCACTGAGCCATCCAGGCGTCCTTCTGTCCCCTCCTCTTTTAACTGCTGACCTTTCTGCCTTTTGTTTGCTAGGAAAGAAAAAGGGGGCACTTTATTTTTCCCCTATGAAGTAATAAATAATTCTTATATCAGATATATTTGAATTGTTACTAATCTTGTAAAATTTCTGAATAAACTTTCTGCATATATCTTGTGGCAATAGAAGAAAAATTCTAGTTTCCTGGACCAGATTTTAAAACAGTATGGCCTGCAGATGAGACAGAAGAGGTTTTAATAGAAATCTCTGTTCCTACAGTCTCTGATTTCTTAGATCAGGATTGACAACTGCTTTCTTTGCAAGACCAGGTAGTAAATATTGTGGGCCGTGCATGCTCTCTCAAAATTGCTCAGCTCTACCCTTTTAAGCAGAAAGCAGCCAGAGACAGAGTGCAAATGAATGGGCGTGGCTTTGCTCCAGTAAAACTATTTACAAAATAGCTAGATTTAGTCTGCAGGCTATAGTTTGTCAACCTTGGGTTCTAAATGACTAAATATGTGTCCTAAGGCTGGAGTCTGGAAGGAGATGGGATCAGTTACTTCAAAGTATTTCTGAAATGAAAAAAAAAAGCACTCCCTGCAGATGAGATGTGAACACTCTGAGAGTACGGAAAATCCAGAATATCAATTTGATATTGATACTGTTCTTTTACTTCCTCAGTCAGTCTGTATCTTCCCCTTTTCTCTCCCTTGCCTTTTTTCCTCCTCCCTCCCTGCTCCTCTCCATCTCTCCAATATCAAAATGAATTCCTGATACTTTGCTCTTAAGTCTCTCTTCACATATATATAATTATTACTATTATTATTACTATATAGTTCTATATATATATGTGTGTGTGTGTGTATATATATATGGTATATTACATTATATATCAATATATATATTAGTACCTGAAATTTCTTCTCTGAGAAGTAAAGATTTTCTGCACTGGTCTTGAGCCAACAGAACGTGACACCCTCCCTGAAAAATGCCAACATTATTGACACAGACTGGATGAAACAAGTCTAGGCTTTTACACAAAGCAGAAAAAGTGTTTTCTTATCTTATCTTTTTGAGTGTACCGAAGCAGAAGTGAATTATTGGCTTCCAGATTTGCTTCTTGCCATTGAGAATTGCTGTTTTTTTTGTTATTAAGTATTAGTAATTGTCCGGAGAAGGAAGGAGGAAGGAAGTACAGGAGCAAGAGGGGTTGGAGAATTTGGTTTAAGGGCATCTTGACCAGTATCTGCATGGAAAGAATAGCACTGTGAAACCCCAGCAGCAGGCAGTTTTCTCAAAAATCAGTGTATTTCTACTTGCCTGGGAAGTGGGCCCTCAAGGGTACAAATTGGCCAGCAGAGGAAATTGGCATGGAGGAAAATGTCGGGGAGTTTGGATTCAGCTAGTCCAGTCACCCGGCTCCTGGGAGGGGAAGTGATCAGCCCTTATGAGTGTACTGTCTGAATGTGTCTTAAGAAAGACGGCTGTGATTCTGCTTCACCGCTCATGCCTGCACAGTTAACACTTGCAATAAATTTCACCTCGAAATTCTGACGTGTGAATATCAGTTACCACTCATGGGTGCCTAAGTTCATTCCGTAGGGCAGCACCAAGCTCAGAACTCTTTTCCTGCCCAAGTCTTTGAAGGGTGAGAACCGAGATAAGAAAGAGTTGACATTCGGGCAATATTCCTCCAATGTAGTTAATTATACATAAAACTCATCCAGGGTGCTTTTGAAAATACGGATTTGGGAACTCACCCAGAACTTGTAAAAATGGAACTTCTGGGGATGAGACGCAACAATTTTCACTTTTTCAGAAGTTTTCTACTTTCCCAGATTCTGACAGGCTGTCCTTACCATGGGCCAGTGGTGGGACTACTGTAGCAGGAAAGCTTACCCTGGGCTGGCTCTACTGGGGAGTGGCCTTCAGAGCTCCTGTGGTTTTGAACCGTTTGGATACCAGATAGCTCTTAAATCTAGACACTTACAGTGAACCCTGTTAATTCCATTATTTATTCTCTCTTGAGGGAAGTCTTTGAGAAGTCTTAAAGAACTTTACTGTGGACCAGAGTGGGTGTCCCTTACACACTCTCATCCATCTCCACCACTGGGGAAGAGCCTTACTGTTTTGTTGTAATGGATCCTTCCCATCGACATAACATGCACTGTCTTCCCACCTTAAAGAGCAATTTCTCCTGGAACCCCCTCTTCTCTCCTCCATCTACCACCTTATTTCTTGATAGCAGAAGAACTTTGGAAAATTGTCTTTATTCACTGTCTCCAATCCTGTCTTCTCTGACCACATTCCCCCTACACTTTCCTTCTTTGCTCTTACTTCAGCCACGCCGGCCTCATCACCATTCCCTAGGTCTTGCCGGCATTCTCCTGCCCTAGGGTACTTGCACTTGTCCTTCCTAGAATGCTCTTCCCTCCATGTCTCTTTCATTTCTTCAAATGTCCCCTTAGCCAGGTGTCTGATGACAGTGTATTTATAAATGGCACTTCTCTGTGCTTTCCATCTCCACTTTGTTCTTCATGGTGTCATTTATCATCTAACACACAACATTTTTGTTGTGTGATTGTCATTTATCCCTTACCTACACCACTCCCTACTGTGCTGTCATCCCCACAATTTTGGGACCTTGTCTGTCTGATTCTCCACCTGAGCACCAGTGCTCGCTAAGTATTTGCTGAATGAATGGAAGGATTTGGACTTGCAATTATTAAGACCAGTTGGGCTATTATCCTTGACCTAAAGGGTGGCTGTGGCAGGAAATCAAACAATTGTGAAAATTGAGAAAGATATTTTAGCCTTTAACATATTTTATGGTATCTGTAGTTATTTCTTCTATTTCTTCTTTCTTACTATTATACAAATATAATTGATCTAGGGGAATAAGGGGCAAGTTTATTAGGAATTAAAGAAACTGGAAACTAGAAAAGGCATTCCAGCAAAATGAAGGATTGAGTATTCCAAATAGCTTGGTAGACTTTCGCTTAAATTCACCTAGCGAGTAGTTGTTGAATAAATAAAATACACTGTTGGTCAACTTCCTATGACTTTGGCGGGGAGGGGTTTACTAGATTCGTCTTTGTCTGTCATCGTACCATGTAACTGTGGATTAGGATCTTTTCTCTCCCAGATTTTCTCACTCTTCTTTTACCAAGTTTTACTCTCCTGTTGATGAAAGCCAAAAATTAGTCAGTTCTCAATAGTGTGTGAACATTAAAGAACAAGAATTAAGCTTCTTGTAAAATCATGGTGTCTTTTTTCTTTTTCACATCTTAACAATTAGACATTTTTAAAGTATGGGTTCCTTGCACCTTGTATATTTGTTGCCTCGTTATGTCTTGATTTTATTTCCTTAGTATTATAGTTAACTACTTTCCCTATGGAATTCCATTAAATTCCACTTGTCAGTCAATTCCTTGTTGGAATTCTGTTGTTCAGCAGAGTGGATTTTTTGCCTCTTTTTGGATGAGTGGGAGTAAATGTTGGCTTCATTCCTTTAGCTTGGCTCAAGGATTGCAGGCATGCCTGTGACCCACTAGCCTGAATTAGGGCTGCTGTTGAGTCTTATAAACATGAGGTTGGGGTTAATAAGGCATAGGCCCAGTTTTTGGCTTGGAATCTTACTTGGGAATTTGTGTCTTCTGGTGAAAGTTTCAAATAAAATTATAAAGATATACAAATTAGGATAAGTTTATTTTGTGTCTAAATAATGGGAAAGGTTTATCTTCAATAGTAATTTGTACCTATTTGAAAGTCCTCTCCAAGACTGTTCAGATATTCTCTGTTCAGATAATGGCTGTCTGATCTCATGTTTAATTGGCATGTTACGCCAAATCGCTTCTGACCCTTCAGTTTGCCGGAGAGTATGTGGCATTTCTGGGGTATTGCAGGTGGGTAATATAAGCAGGAAGATTTTATTCTCTGAGGACTCTTATCCTAGGTTGGTGCCATGGTCTTATTTACCACCAGTAGCACCAAGAGCTAGTTTGTAGGAGGAGTGGTAGGAAGAGACTAGAACTGTCTTCTTTGGCTTAAATTTTGAATTGGTACTTTATGGAAATATCTAGTTTTCCTAAGATTTTAGGTTTATCTTCCCCCCAAATCATGCCAGTCAGCTTCAGAACTCCCCCCGCCCATTGCTTCATTGTTACAACCATAGCACTGTTTTTGTAAACAGCTTTGGTATAGAATTTTAGCTTTCAAAAAAAGCAAACAATTAATTTATTAGAGTATGGGGGATGGGCAGAGGGAGCGAAAGGGAGAGAGAACTTCAAGCAGACTCCATGCTGAGCACAGAGCCCAACTCCGGGTTTGATCTCACAACCCTGAGATCAGGGCCTGAGCCAGACAAGAGTTGGATGCTTAACTGTCTGAAACACCCAGGCAACCCTAGAATTTTAGCTTTTAAAAGAACTCTGACAGTCTGCTACCCACCTCATTCTCCCTCTGTGCAGTCTCTCTTTCTCAAATGAATGGGTAAAATCTTAAAAAAAAAAAAAAAGAAAGAAGAGAACTCTCATGTGATTATGTTCACTGATTCTTTGTCCGCCTGCTTTGTGGATTTCATCACGACAGTTTGCAGTTGGAACTCTCCATAGTCTGGTGCCACTATTCTCAGCATGTCCTTCTGTCAGGACGGTGGCTCATGGGTGATATCACGTATATTCAGGAAGTTGGGGCTATTGAAACATTTATTCATTTGAATATCAATTACACTTCTCAAATTTAAGTTCCATTGCATTTGCTTTAATAAATTCAATTTAAAATGACTATTTTATACAAAGCTGTACAGGTTGCTTGTCCTAGTTCCTAAGTTGCACTGACTGAGATGTGCTTCACATGGAATTGTCCCCTTGCACTGTTGGCATTTAGCTGACTGACAGAGGAGCACTGACATTTAAGGGAAAGCCAGGGGAGAGTAAGTTATTGAAAACAATATTATTATCAAATTATTTTGAGGATGAGTTTTAGACCATAGAAATGAGCTTTTCGGCAGGCAGGCAGAACTGGGTTTTCTAGCAGATGGCATGAACTCCGTGTACTCGTGTCACTTCCACATGTTCTGTGTGTGACTGTTCCTCTTTCTGCTTTCTGGTCACCCATCTGTGTCTACTTGAGGATCCCACATTCAGCATGAACTTGGCCCTGGGTCATCTTGACTGGCCAGGCGGTGTTTGTACCATCTGTCCGCTGAGGTGGAATGACAACAGCTGGTACGCAGCTGGACACATTGTCCTGGGAACTCTTATTTCAACCGGCGGTTATACTAACAAAAATGAAAACGTTTTCAGATCACTGCTTTCTGTGACTACTGTTTGTGTCTGGAGAATCCCATCGCGTAGCCTAAACGTCTACGCTCTTTAACTGACTTTAGGTACTACAACCTAATTACAAGCTTTATATTGCTAAGATCAAGCTTGACTTCAAGGAGAACAGTCCTTTTCTGACTCTAAGGAGTTAGCACATGGGAACAATAGTGAATCAGTGACTCCTAACTTAATACTGTAGAATGAACTAGTTTTCTTCATTGAATTCAGGCCATGGAAGGGCATTTTGAAGTTCTGTGAAATTCTATATAGCCATTGTCATTCATGACTTCACTGTACAGGGGGCTGTTTCACAAGATCCTCATGGAATTCTTCGGAGCTGCACACAACAGAGAAGCATTTATGTTCCCAGGCAGTCAGTACTTGAAGCCAATTCTAAGACAGGAAGGGTTTCTCCCCTACTCAGAGAGATTAGAAATAACTTCACCACGTAGGAGTCTTAAGCAGAATTCCTTGGCTTGGCCCTGCGTGAACAAAGGCTGGCTTCTCATTGCGCAGACGGCCCCCTCCCCTCCTGTCATTGCCTCAGCCAGCACGAACTGAAGGATGCAGGGCAGGAAGTATTAGTTAATTTTGTGCGCCTCATTCTAAACATCTGTACTTGAGTCTTTGTTTATGGAAGGAATGTGGCAGGAGGAGGGGGAAATGCAATGGAACATTCAGAAGCTAAATATTTTCCCGAGGGTGTGTATATCCATGGTTGGTCTTCGGGCTCATGAATACAAGGCAAAGGGCAGAAGATGTTCTAGTTGTGCAAGTGGCTGAAGACTTTCTAGACTTCTAATTGCTGACTTTCTTCATTGTTTGTCTTGGCCTCTTTATCTTAAAGTCATACTATGTCCACATGCTCCCACAGTGTAAAAATAGTAGACCAGCTATCATTGGACTGGTAATTAGAAGACTTGGTCTTGTGTTCTATTTATCTACCATTTAGACCTTTTTACTTTGTCCACTGTGAAATGAGTAGGATGGATAGGTAAAGAGTAGGGAGGGATGGTGAGGGAGAGAGAGAATGAGGGTAAGCATACTTGAAGGGTCTCACTGGCAGCTGTTCAATGGAATGAAACCTAGCTCCTTGGTTTCCCAGCTCTTGATTATCCATGACCACAGGTGATGGTGGCTAGATAACTCAAGACTTGACCCTTCTCCATCTTCTGTATTGGTGTCCCAATTTTTTCAGATTAGATTCCAAGTTCCTTGAAGTAATTTCAGTCCCCTTGTCTCTTATCTATAAAGCGGGGTGCAAAGAAGGGGACCATTGAAAATTACACCTGTACAAAGATGTCTGCACAAAGTCATGACCTCCTCCCCTTGTCTCAGCAGCCCTGTCTCTGTCTGGCAGGTCTTCTTTTCCTCTGGTCCGCTTCCTCTGCTGGCCTCTGCAGTAGCTCTTATGAAGTCTGTCCCCTCTCTGCAGATACTCCCCACTGGCTTTGCTCTCAACTTCTCCCCCTTAGCAGGTACTTTTGATTTTCACTGCACAGAAAAGATAAAGTCATCAGAACTCTTTCATCTTCCATCTGCTAAAACGTCTTCAGTCACTTAGGTTTGCACTCAGCTGGAAAGCACGGGTGCGAGGTTTCTCCTGATCAGGGCCAGTTCTTATTGCCCAGCCTTGTTTCCATATCGAGCCTTACCCCTTTCCATTGACTTGAGCACAAGAACGTGTAATACAGACTCCTCCCTCCTATCTCAAAAAAACAAAAAAGAAAGAGAAATATTTCTGGAACCCATCATCCTACCCCACCGTTGTCCTCCTTCCCTTCAACCCCACGTCATTGACTACACTCCGCTGTGTCTGCTTTCCTGCCTCGTATCTGCTGTTGATCTTCAATCCCACCCACCCTGTCCATGGGGCCCTGAGTACAGCAGTGACCTGTTTGTGGCTTAGAGCCAGTGGACATCACAGTCATTGCCTTACATGACTCTTAGCATGTAAGTAGCCATTGATTACTTCCTCCTCAAATGCTCTTGGTTTCCATGTTTGTCTCTTTTACTTGCCGTCCTCTCTCCGGCCCTACGGCCTCCCCTACAGTCTGTGCTTTAAATGTCGACGCCCCTCAGAGCAATCTCCAAAGTCTGCTCTCTCCTCACTCTGCACCCTTGCTGGAATGGAGAGAATATGACTCAGACATCTCTCTTGGGGTTTCAGACCACTCACCTCCAACTCCCTACCAGACATTTCCTCTTGTTAGATGATCCACAGACACCTCGAAACTAGGATATCCAAAATTGAACTTCTCTTCTCATCCCCCCCCCCCGCCCCCCCGCCTCCCGTCCTACTCAGATCCTGACAGAGGAGGTTTCCTCTGTCCTCTCTGACAGTGGACAGTTCTACTCTCCATCTGCTTGTTTTTAAATGAGAAAACTAAATATTATTTTTACTCCTTCCATCTTATTTCCAGCCAAGGAGCTTTGACCATGAAACATGTCCACAGACTAAAAGTAGAAGGGAGTTCAGAAATGGCGCCCTCTCCCCCTTACTGTCCATCGGTTACTAAATTACTACTGAGGTCAACTTTCGACACCTCACCCAGACCCACTCACTTCTCCCCATTTGAGCTGTCAGCCACTGTCTTCTCCAGGACTCCTGCCACATCTTCTTCACTATTCTCTCCACTTTTAGTCCTGTCCCTTCCAACCTCCTCTCTCTCTCCCCAGTGGCAGTGGCTTGAGTGATCTGACTTTTAGTCAGATCTGGGGGTGCCTGGGAGGTTCAGTCACTTAAGTGGCCAACTCTTGATTTCAGCCCTAGTCATGATCTCAGGCATCGGGCTTCACACTCAGTGTGGGGTCTGCGTGCGGTTCTCTCTCCTTCCCTCCCCCTCCTCCTCTGCCCCTCCCTTGGCTCACATTCTCTGCCTCTCTCTTTCTCTTTCTCTCTCTCTCTCTCTCAAATAAAATCTTAATAATAGTAAAAGTCAAATCTGCTTGCGTATTTCCCGTATAAATGTCTCAGTGGCTCGCCATTGCCCTTAGGCTGGTGGTGCTCTTGAAGGTGGCCTCAGGCCCGGCCTGCGCTCCTTCCCGTTGAGCCCGTGTCCAGCCACGCTCCAGTCCTTGCTGTAGTACGCAACTCTAACTCCTCAGTGATTGCTCCTCTGTGTTCTCTGGGCTTTTCATACGTGCTGTTTCATTTGCCTGGACAGCTGATCCCTGTTTGCTTAGGTAACTCCTCTGTGTTCCTCAGGTCCCGGACGCAGATGTCACTTCTTCTAGAAAATGTTCTTTGATGCCGCAAATCCAGCTTAGGTGACTTTCCTCCATGCTCCCCAAACTTTGTGCATTTCCCCCTTCAAAGCCCTCATCACACAGAATTGCCATCGTCTGTGTCCACTGCTGGATTGACTTGAACTCTGAGGGCGGTGCCTGTAGCTGTCTTGTCCTGTGGAATGTGTGAGCCTCTTTTGCCCATGGCCACAGAGCCCTTTTTCTCTTCCAACTATGGCTGGGGTTGGAGTGCAAAAGGCAGCTCTGAAAACAAGGCTTAGTGAGGTAGGGCCGGCCCCAGAAAACTCGTTTGCTTCCAAGTTGAACGCTAGCAAAGTTGCTTCCTCATGTCCTGCCACCCATTGCCTGGGGTCTGTGGCACCAGTGAGAGTGACCACATGAGCTGGCTTCTTTCAGAGGGTGGCTCTGTGGTGCAGATTGGTGTGGGGACCACAGTACACCCTGCTCCATTTTATCTTCTCTCCTTTGATCCAGTCTCCTGCAGGTTGAGTTGTTAAAGAACAATGAGATGTCAGACACAGAGACAGAGTAGAAAAGCAGGGGTAATCTGTAACGCCCAGATTAGTGAGGAAGCCTTTGAACATCCCAAACCACCTGTTCCTGAATAAAACGCGATTGTTTTACCATTCCAGCATGTCTTACCTAGTCTTTGGAATGCCATAGATGCTACAGTATAAATCCACACCCTCATTCAAGGGTAACATTTTAACATGTTTGATACAGTAAAGAGGTAGAGGTTACATTTTCATTCTTCTAACAGGTGGGGTATAAAGGGGATTTGCGAAACCTGTGTCTCCGCAAACTGTTGTACTGCATCTGGGGTAGAAGATCCAGATCTGTATGCCGTTCTCTGGCAACTGTACATAGTCCCTGGGACAGTCAGGCCCTTATATGTGAACATATCCAGGGTCCTAATTCAGGAATTTTTTTCTAAACTCTATTATGAATAATGCCTTATGTGTGTATACAGTTTTACAATTAACCAGGTACATGCAAGATCTTAATTTGACCTTCCAACAGCTCTTTGAGGTAGGTGGCTCAGGGGTCATCCCCCGCATATTTGCAGAGGAGAAAATGGCCGAGCAGAAATCACACAGCTAGTAACTGAAGGAGCCAGGTCTTGAGCTCGGGTCTCACAGTGCCCAGTCCTGCCTTCTTTCCATCATGCCACACACCTCCGTGTTCAAGATTGTGTGTGTGTGAATGTGTTTTGGGTGTATGGGGGAGTTAGTTAATCAGACTTCTCCTTTAAGATCTGGACCACTTAAGAAATAGGTATAGCTCATCATCTTAGTTTTATTGCGGATACTACAAGATTAAAGAACGGAATACGTGACTTACGTGGACACGTGACATGTGGGCTTTCAGCTCTCCCCCTCCCCCATCTCTGCAACCCAGCTGGACTCATCCATGTGGTCCCACATCTGGTAGTAGGACAGCCGCAGGCCTCCCTGGCACAGAGGCAGACGCGCTGTCTTGCATTGTGGTGCGCAGGAGAGGAGAGGGGCCCTCAGGCAGCCCCTTGAGAGTGAGCTGAGGAGATTCCAGGCCACATGTGACCCTCCCTCCCACTCCCCTGCAGATGGGTGGGCACAAGGAAGTAAGAGGTTAGCAGGAGTCCCTTGGCAACCCTTCTGAGAGGGTTCAGGGGTTCCTCTTCTGTGGGCTTTGTAGGGGAGGATGAGTATGGTGCTTCGTGCAGAATTAATTCCCTTGGGGAGGAAAGACTGTAAGCTCAAGGGCAAGGACCTCTTATGTCTAACACATCCTGTCCTCCAAACTAGATAGCATAGGACTGAACATGTAGTTGTGCTCAACAAATACTTGCTGACCAAACTGTGATCTTCACTATAGCATAGAAGTTGCAGAGAATAAATATTGTCAGAGATGGGAAGACCCAACTGGAGAGTAAAAGGTGATTAAAAACATTTGCGCTCTATCTTTTTGACCCACCTGAAGGCATGCTGGCTGGCAGCCAAACTGTCCCAGCCATCAGACTGTGCCCTCGCTGGCTGTCCCAGCCATCAGACTGTGCCCTAGCTAGCTGCCCCAGCCATCAGACTGTGCCCTCACTGGCTGCCCCAGCCATCAGACTGTGCCCTCACTGGCTGCCCCAGCCATCAGACTGTGCCCTAGCTAGCTGCCCCAGCCATCAGACTGTGCCCTCGCTAGCTGCCCCAGCCATCAGACTGTGCCCTAGCTGCCCCAGCAAGCTGTCTGAGGAGTGGTTCATCCTCCAGAGACAGTAGCCCAATGGCTCTCCCTTTTGCTATCCTTGCCTGCTCCTTGCTCGGATCTTGCATATTCTTCTTTGAACAAATGCAAACAACTTCTTTAACCCCACCCCCTCCTTTTTTCTCTATCTCTTTTGTTTTTCTTTGTTCAGCTGCTGGAGGAATTTTTTTCTTCATTCCTGCTCTACTCCCTGCCCCATCTCTTAATCACTCCTTTTCTCTATTTCTTTCTGAAATCCTCTCTTAACTTGGTAGATAAGTAGAAGAATACTGCTCGTGATAGTCTTCCTGCATCAAGAAGTAACATAATAGTTAAGAGAGTGAGTTTTTAAGTACCTTGAAAGTTTCCAGAAGACCCATCTAGAAAGCCGGCAAATACTTTGTTTTTAAATTAAATTGCTTTTGCTGAAGCACCAGCACTAAGAATAAGTGTACTTTTTAATGCAATTTTGATTTTGTTTAATTATGTTAAGTACAGTGCTACCATTTTTCATGGCAAACAAGATTCCACCAATGCGTGTCTTAAATAAGCCAACTTATGACCCAAACTGTAACTAGTCCGGTCTGTGGGAAAAGGCTCACTATTTCCAGGTTTAGAATACCTATCGGAAGCAACCAATGTGTTGTGGGTTCTGGAACCATCTTCATCTAGGGCATATCCGTCCTTTGTCAGGGTCCTAAGCAAACTGGGAATAGAGGGAATTTCTTTGCTTCATACGTATGACTTACCAACTTCATGTCTGTCCCACAGGAAAAGCTTTTGACATCACATACGTGCGCCTCAAGTTCCACACCAGCCGCCCCGAGAGCTTCGCCATTTACAAGCGCACGCGGGAAGATGGGCCCTGGATTCCTTACCAGTACTACAGTGGCTCCTGCGAGAACACCTACTCGAAGGCAAACCGTGGCTTCATCAGGACAGGCGGAGACGAGCAGCAGGCCTTGTGCACAGATGAATTCAGTGACATTTCCCCTCTAACTGGGGGCAATGTGGCCTTTTCAACTCTAGAAGGAAGGCCCAGTGCCTACAACTTTGACAACAGCCCTGTGCTGCAGGTAATGGATCCAGAAGCCGACTCCGTAGCCCGCTAGTTCTCCCCTGTGCATGCAGGAGGTGGGAAGACTGTTGTGTGGGGGCCTGTGGTCCCACTTCCGGGGAAAGGGGTAGGAGTAGCAGCTTCCAGGCGGACGTTATTCTGCTCTCCTGAATATTCTCAGTATGTGAAGGAAAGCAGCTTGGTCCTGCCACCCAGGTGATGTTCTTGTGTTCTCATGTACCTGCCAGTGTACTCTGGGATATAAATTGTAGAAATTTTTAAAAAAACTGAACAATTTAGGGGCGGCTGGGTGGCTCAGTTGGTTAAGTAACTGCCTTCGGCTCGGGTCATGATCCTGCAGTGTCCGGATCAAGTCCCACATCAGGGTCCTAGCTCCATGGGGAGTCTGCTTCTCCCTCTGACCTTCTCCCCTCTCATGCTCTCTTTCACTGTCTGTCTCTAAAAAAAAAATCTTTAAAAAAAAAAAAAAGTTAAAAAAAAAACTGAACAATTTAAACTTGGGTCTTTACTTGGCAGTGGAAACATTTTGCTTCTGATCTTTTGAAGAGAGTATTTGAATCTACCTGTTCTTTTCTTTTTCTTTTTTTAAAGATTTTATTTATTTTATTTTATTTTATTTATTTATTTTATTTACTTGAGAGAGAGAGAGAGCACGAGCATGTGCCGGTAGGCAAGAGTTGGGGGAGGGGCTGAGGGAGGAGAGAAGCAGGCTCCCCACTGAGCAGGGAGCCCGCCCTGGAGCTTGATCCCAGGACCCCGAGATCACAACCGAAGGCAGACACTTAACTGACTGAGCCACCCAGGCGCCCCCTGAATCTATCCATTATTTTCACAGCCTTCCTTATCTCTTTCATTTGACCAAAGGAAGTATTTTTTAGTGTCTGAGAAGGGGAACAATTGAAGCAAGTCATTTAAGAATGCCATCTTCCTTCATTATTGTGCAGAGGAACGTGGACCACGTTCGTCTGCACTACTGTCAATCATAAAAACTTCTGATCACCTGACAGTGCTGGTGTCTGTGACAGGAGATACACGTAGGTTCCCGTGGTACAGTGCTCGACCATCACGAAAGAAACCTTTCCCTATTTGAGCACAGAAAGAATTAAAGTTGTCTTTTTTTCTCGTGAATTCTGTGTCCATGTTCTTTATACACCATAATTTGGAATCTTTCTGCAACACAGAATTGGAGATGCTTGTGTCGTGTGGCTGAAGCTGATGTCTAAGTGGGGGCAGCTGTATGAAATGACAGATGAGAAAGACTGGATGTGGGTCTGCAAACTCTGTGTACATTTTATGAAAATCTGTCGTTATTTCTAAGTAGGGTGAAGTAGGGAGTTCCTTTATTCTTCTGGGCTTTATGCCTTTTTGTTTTTTTAAAGATTTATTTATTTATTAGAGGGAGAGAGAGCACGAGCAGTAGGGAGAGGGAGCGGGGTACCACTCAGGGGGAAGCCCAATGCCGGACTCAGTCCCAGGACTCCAAGATCACAACCTGAGCCAAAGGCAGCCGCTTAACCAGCAGGGCCACCCAGGAGCCCCTTTGTGCTTTTGTGGCTTCTCAGTCTTTCTCTTGAGGTTTATTATATTCAAGGACTCTCTGTGATTTGACCACGTGGTTTTGGATAGTGGCAAAAGATGAGAATATGTTTCTCCGTGGGTCCAGTTCTTCCCTTCTGTTGTATTTCTGCAATTTGCTGGGAGATCGTGAATCTTGAGCTTGGTCAACTCTGAGGTTCTGGTGAGCAGTGAGTAGGTTTGCAAAGACCTTTCAGTGAAGTGTTTCTTGCGATGGTAGTAAGATATGTTCAGAATAAGGAGTAGAAAGAATAACTTCTTGATAGATTAAAAAACAGAAGATTGAATGTCTAAGGGAGATGTGATCTACAAATTTTTTAAGTTTATCAGTTTGCTAGCTTAGGTGCTTCCTGTGCAAATGATCCTATTTGATGACCCAGCAGAGATAGCGGTAGAGGCAGCAGGAGGAAGCATTGACCTACGTGACTTCACTGTGGTGTATTCTGGAACCTCTGCTAACTGGATGCCATATCAGCCTGTCCTGAAGCAGTTCCTCCAGCTGTAGGAGTTCTGATGTTTGCTACTGGTTTTGTTTTCTTTTGTCTTGTTTTTTGTTTTTTTCCCAAGTTATCTCTACATCCAACGTGGGGCTTGAACTCACAGCCCTGAGATCAGGAGTCACATGCTCTATCAGCTGAGCTAGCCAGGCGCCCTGATGTTTGCTACTCTTTATACCATAGGAACTTGTGAGACTAAATGTGGTAGAAATGTCACGGCCATCTGTAATAGATCTGGTCAGTTGCTGTCATTATGCAAAAACATTAGTTATGTGTCTCTGGATATAAGAGCTCTGGTTTTCATATCCACTTGCCAAGGAGTGCTCGCTGATCAGATGTTAGCTGATTTCACAATGATAACTGACTTGACAGCTGAGCTGATATGACCCTCTCCTCTCATTGCCTCCTGTGCCTCTCTCCAGAAGCTGCGATCTCCCCGATGGAAGAATAGACCCTTCCTGGTTTCATTGTATATGAATATTACTGAGCATATGCTGATTTATAGTAATAATGATAATCAGCATGTATTATAGCACTTACTATAATGTGCCATAATGTGCCAAGCAGTGTTCTGTATTTACTGTAGATGTATATACACACTCTATATTTACTGTAGATGTATATACACACTCTATATACTGTTTACTCATTGAACCTTCACAGTAACTCTACAGGTAGATACTTCTGTGATCTCCATTTTATAGATGGGGCATCGACATCGTTTATCAGAAGAGATCCAATAACCCACATCACACAGATTTAAGTAGCAGAACTGAGATTCAAAACCTAGAAAGACTGTCTCCAGAACCTGTTCTTTTTAAGACACCTGTTATGAAAGAAATGGCTTAGACTCAGCCCTTGAGAAGCTTTTACTCAAGGAGAGCTGTGATAAAGATGAAGCTCAAAGGAGATATGAGATACAGTAAGCATTAAACACAGAGATACATGGAGCTATTTACATTACAGACGACTCAAAGATTCCTAGCATTGTCGCCGTGAGTGGGAGTTGTTATTGGAGTTCCAAGTTTGGATGCAGTGGAATCATCATCTCTTCTCCTTTCTAATTATACTTGGAGGCTTCACGGGGATTAGCTTTTATGAGCCCTGTAGGTTGCTCTCTGTGCCAGGGGTTTGGCTTGGTTCGAGCCATGCTGCTTAATCAAGGGTGTGCCTCCCTGTCTCGCAGGGAGAATTCTGAAAACACAGAGCCTGTGGCCCTTGCACTTGCTTGTTGCATCCCCATGGGGGATGCTGAGAGGCACTCCCAGGATGGGACTTTACATGATGTCTTTGGGTGGTCATGTGTCATATACTACTACAAAACGTAATGAATTTAAGCAACCATGATTTATTATTTCTCATGATTCTGTGTTGGTGTGGGCTCCCTTACTGGCAGCTCAGCTGGGGGCTGGGTTTCTCTCCCCCTGTAGTCTTACAGCTTCAAGGAGGCTAGACTAGGCTTCCCCGGGTGATGGCAGAAGCATTCCAAGAGGGTAAGTCTCGGGGCACAAGTGCTTATCAGACTTCTGCCTGTGTCAGTTTTGTTCATTTCCCCTGGACAAAAAGCAAATCACATGCCCCAGCCCAGCATCAGAGTGGAAAGGGACTCTGCAGGGTGTGGACGCTGGCAGACATGATTCACTGGAATCATTATTCTAACAATCCACCACAGATGTAAATATCTGACTAAAATTAGCTCAATGAAAGGGCATTTATTATAAGGGCTTAGATCTCATAAAACCTAGAGGAAAACATTAACTTTCCTTCTTGTCCCCTCTCATTATGCTACACCTCCCAATTGAATCAGTTGTGGTTGCTTCAGATGTGTTCATTTGCTCAGCAAATGTTACTTGAGCACCTACTGTACACTGAGCACCAGGGAAGCTGCAGTCAACAAAACAAAGAAGTCCTGCCCTCATGGGGCTTACGGTCTTGGCAGTGGTGGCGGAGGTGGGGTGGGGTAGGCTTGTGGTGGTGGAAGCAGACTATAAATGAAATAGGCAAGTGAAATAGGGCCTTGGGGTGGGCAGCAATTCTAGGTTGGGCGGCAGGGAAGGCCTCCCAGAGAAGTGACATTATGGCAGAAATCAAGACAAAAACTGCATCTGCCTGGTTCTGGCCGGTGTAATAATTTATTACTTTGTACTTGGATGCCTCTCCCAGATCTGTCCGTAGCGGACTGGGGATGGAGGGAGAGAGAGATGGTACAGAATGGGCAGGAGGAGGCAATGAGCAGTGCCACCGTGGTGTTCCATGAGCTCTGTGCTGGTTCCTTGGACTGAACTTGGGGCGTGGACACAGGGTGGAGAAGAAGGGACATGTGTATTGAGTCCCTCCCATATGCAAAGCATTTAGAAGTATATTTCATGTAAACCTTTCAACAGCCTTGTGAAGAAATGAATAGTATTCCTGCTTTTTTGGGACTCTGAGTGGTGATACAACAACTTAGATTAAAGAAGAGAGGAGTCAAGAAGGAGACAAATATTAGGAAATTAAGGGAGTCATTGAGCATTATAGCAGATTTAATGCTGGAAGAGGATATGTCACATGATATATTAACTGTATGAAAAATTTAAAAAAATATTGTCACATTTATGTCTCTCATCTTCAGTCCCTTTACCTTTTTCTGTTTTTTTTTTTTTTCTTTTCTTTCTTTCCCCCCTCCCCCCTGACAGGAATGGGTAACAGCCACTGACATCAGAGTAACTCTCAATCGGCTAAATACTTTTGGAGATGAAGTGTTTAACGACCCCAAAGTTCTCAAGTCCTATTACTATGCAATCTCTGACTTTGCTGTGGGTGGTAGGTAAGTAAACCATGAAATGACTTATTTTTTTTTCAAGATTTTATTTATTTGACAGACAGAGATCACAAGTAGGCAGACAGGCAGGCAGAGAGAGAGGAAGGGAAGCAGGCCTCCTGCTGAGCAGAGAGCCAATGCGATGCAGGGCTCGATGCCATGACCCTGGGATCATGACCTGAGCCGAAGGCAGAGGCTTTAACCCACTGAGCCACCCAGGCACCCCAAACCATGAAATAGCTTTGAAAGTGACTGGAGCTTTGGTTTAGAAGTGAATGTAGCAACTTATTTACAACCACATTAATAATGTTGTTAGACCTTCTCATTATCCTGGAAACAAAGTAATTAGGTTTTCTAAAACCCTGTCAAATCAGCACACCGGGTGAATCCTTACTGAGCACCTCAGTGCAAAGCTCTGCGACGGGCCCTCTGAAGCCACCGAGGCAGCACAAGATGTTCACCTGCTGAGTAGGACTTGACCTTCTAGGATCCTACAAATGAAGGGGGGCAGGCAATGTGTGAATATGTGAAAAATTAAAACACGTGTTTTAGATAGAAAGAGGCCATATGTTGGAAAATGAGACGGAACTGTCAAGCTGGGGTGGGGAGCAGGTGGGGACGAAGCGGGGCCCTGAAGCAGGGGCAGAATCTGAATAAGGAAGGAGGGCGTGTGGGTGGGTGTGGGTTGGGCAGGTCACAAGCAGAAGTGTAGGGCTGGGAGGTTGTAGATCTACTCAGCTTAAGGAACATCTCCTCTGTGAATCTGTAGAGCTGACAGAGTGAAAGCTGATCGAGACTCTAATCCATGAGAAACCGTGTACTGTTTGAAGTAGGCCATACTATCTAAACAGCGGTTAGGAAGATGACCTACGGGCAAGGTGAAAGTAGAGACCATCAAGAGAATTTCTCTTCTTGTGATGCTGTGATCTGGGTATTAGGTGACAAATACCTGACATTAGGGTGGTGACAGTAGACAGGAAAGGAACATGGCAGATGGATTTTATTGTGAAGCAAGAATTATCAGGACATCAGTCAAGGATGATGTTAAGCTTTAATGATCAGGAGAATGGTGGTACTACTAATGAAGTAAATGAAGAAGATGAGCAAATTTAGGGAGAGGATGAGATTAGAGATAGACGTGTACTGTTTTAGGTTAGAGGAGACATCTGAACTTGTGTACCTGCCAAGGATAGGAGCTGGCGGGGAGAGATGAGAGCCGGGGATAGGAGTTTGGGATTCATCCTGGTGCACTGTAGATGTTTCTGGAAGGTTTGAAAGGTATTACTGAGTAGCAGGGGGAGCATTGGGCCTGATTCTGTCTTCAAGGAAGCCAGTGAGGGAAACATCAGGGCACTAGAGCATGTTTTAGCATTCATGCCCATTTCCATGAGTCCTTAGTTTATGGTTATACCTGCTCCTAGGGTTCCTTCGGGGATTCTTGCCCCAAACAACCTGAGGGAGTATTAGGCTACCGGAGTTGCATATGGTGGTGAGGTGCTGAACGCTTCTTACTACCTTCAGATCGGGATACTTTAAAATCATTATGACAGATAACAGCCATGACCACCTTTTTCACTTGTACTGTGCCTGCACAGTCCTGGGCACATGAATAGAGCAGCTTCTTGGTCCTCCTGATAACCCCGTGAAATTCACATTGTCATTGTCCCTATCTTACAGGTTAGGCGCAGAGGTTAAGTGACATTGGTAAATCACAGAGCCAGGTCCCAAACCCATGTAACCAGCCTTCAGGGTCCTTACTCTGCATTACCTCCATGCTTGGCTGCTTCTTGATACACACAGTTGACTTCAGGAAGTGATCCTAGAAATTGTAGAAGCCTCCAAAATTGCTAGAGACTTTCTTCCCATGTCTGGTTAATGCTCCATCCCCTATTAAGATCTTTTGGTGGGAGGGTTTTTTTACTTGTTTAATTTTTCTTCCTACCTGAAAACTCAGTCATTACTTAATATTGCTTAGTTCCTCAGTTTACAGTCTTGAATGGTAAAACTAAAAAATAAGTAAGTAAAAAATAAAAACCTGTTCTGGAGTTGTGTTTAGTTCTCTTTGTACCTCCTTTTTCTGCATCCATTTCTGGGACTTGGTGGCCATTTCGTATTTTTGTCTGTTCTCTTCCCAGGTGCAAATGCAACGGCCATGCAAGTGAGTGTGTGAAGAATGAATTTGACAAGCTGGTGTGTAATTGCAAACATAATACTTACGGGGTAGACTGTGAAAAGTGTCTGCCTTTCTTCAACGACCGGCCGTGGAGGAGGGCAACTGCGGAGAGTGCCAGCGAGTGCCTGCGTGAGTGCCCCTTGGCCTCAGTCATTAAATTATCTTGAGGACTTCCAGAGTGGGGAGAAGGAATGGGTGACTTCCTTCTGTTCCTCCTTGAAAGGAGAACTCTGAAAGGCAGTGCTGCTTCTGTAATTGGAAAGCGTAGAATGGTAACTTGTACGCACATTGGAGGAAAATCATAGATGAAGGCAGTTGGCTCTGAATACAAAGCGTGTTTGGTTTTGTTCAGTTTCAGAATCAGAGTGGGAGCAGCATCTCCAAGGTTTGGAACTTTGCTTGGATCCAAGTGCTAGGCCAGTGTAGCCTACTATAAGATACGGTTTATCTAGTCTTGCCTTAGCTGCACATTAAAATATTTTCCTACCAGCAGTCAGGGTCGTTGGTGAACATGTGTTCAACATTGAGTTCTGGACTAAGGCTGCCATTCAAAAAATTATTTCTCAAAATTATTCTTCCTTTATTTCACTAAAGAGCACAGTAGGGAGAATTTTCCTGTTCCTCCTGTGTAGAGGTGGGTGGCTTTGGGAAGGAAAGTAGATCTTAGTATTTCTAGAGAAGGGTAAAAGGAAAAAGGCTGCAGCTTGTCTTATCCCTTAGTAATGGCTTGGTTTATTCTGGGCAGATGAGAAAGAAGCCTCAGGAGGAAGGAACCATGAAGCTATGTAATCATGCTTTGTCAAGGACTTAAAAATTAGAAACTTTAAAAGCAGCTATAATTTTTTATGACCTTATAAATATTTCTTATCATATACTCTTTTTTTTTAAGATTTTTTAATTTATTTATTTGACAGAATGAGGGAGAGCGTGAGAGGAGAGAGGGTCAGATACCCTGCTGAGCAGGGGTCCTGATGTGGGACTCGATCCTGGGACTCCAGGATCATGACCTGAGCTGAAGGCAGTCGCTTAACCAACGGAGCCACCCAGGCGCCCTTATCATATACTCTTGATAAAGGAATAAGAGAGACACTCTGAGCTCACTGGAATTATTGGCAGAAACCTTGAGAAACGACCAGTATCTTGACTCAGGACTATTTCTCTTAGTTGCCTTAGAGCAGGTTTTCTTATCTTTGCTTTTCCTCAGCAAATCCCAGATTTGAAGATAAACCATACAGCCCCCTCTAGGATTCCTAGGCGCTTGCTTGAGCTTTAGTCCTTGACTGCGCTGTAACAGCTAGTGTGAGAAGCTAAATGATAAAGGTCTTAATCGGAAACAGTGAAATGCCCCAAGACATGGCATTTCAATAAATGTACACTTGTGTTTGAAAAGTACTTTGCTTAGTGATGGGGATCATATCTTTTTTTTTTAATTTTAAGATTTTATTTATTTATTTGACAGAGAGACCACAAGTAGAGAGGCGGGGGTCGGGGGGAGCAGGATCCCCACTGAGCAGAGAGCCCAATGCGGGCCTCGATCCCAGGACCCTGAGATCATGACCTGAGCCGAAGGCAGAGGCCTAACCGGCTGAGCCACCGGCACGCCCTGATGGGGGTCATATCTTGAGTCTCTCCAGGAACATTATGAAAATGTTCCAGAGTGGCAAGTGAACCTAATACTGTTTCTAAAGGACTTTGATAAGGAACTGGATCAATCTGCCTTCCTCCTTGGGTCCCTTCAGCACTAAGTTTCTGGCAGTTGGGACAGTACTTCTGTATTGGCAGGATGCTGGGGTTGGAGAAGAGAAGACTACAGCCTTCTCTCTTACCAGTTGCTGGTGAAGGAGACACAGTGCCTGCTTAACCTGTGGGTTAGGACAGTGTAGACAAGGGGACTGTTCTGCTACATGGTCCCAGGGCACCAAAGTGTTTAGGTGGGGGTGGGCTGGGTTTGGCTGGGGATGGGATATGCGGGATAATTTAAGGACACTTGAGAGACGTGAAGTAGAAAGGGAGCTCTCCAAGTTACTTAACACAACTCTAGTTTTTGGTGCCAGTGACTCAAGATTCTAAAAGTTTTCAAGTATAATACTGGGAAAGAACTGATTATAAAGAAGGGGAGGTGACGAGAAAGAAAAAATATGTATTCAGACTTTTTTTAAAAAAATATTTATTTATTTATTTATTTGACAGATCACAAGTAGGCAGAGAGGCAGGCAGTGACCGGAAAGCAGGCTCCCTCCCTGCTGAGCAGAGAGCCTGAGGCAGGCCTCAATCCTAGGACCCTGGGATCACGACCTAAGCCTAAGGCAGAGGCTTAACCCACTGAGCCACCCAGGCGCCCTATTCAAACATTTCTTTAAAACAACTTGGTTTATCTGAAATCAAATAAAACTGTATTTAGTGCTCAAGATACTGCTGGTATTTTGGGTGACATCAGTAATTCTAAGAAAATAAACTTACTATAAACACAGAAAAGAAGTTCTGTGACGACATATACTTGTTGTTAAAATATAGTTGTGTTCCGCAGGGAACATAGTTACTTAATGGAGGACCCTGTTGGCTTTGTGGCTCCCCGGGAGATATACGTGTCTAGTGAAGCTAGATTTCCCTTCAGTGCTGCTTCCTTCCACAGAGGCGCTTATTTCAACCCATATGTATCAGGTTACGCCAGTCTGGCCTTGCAAGCAATCTGGCACTTAGAAAGTTAGTATCTTAACTTATTTCAAATGGGGCCCGAAGAGTTAAGGTAAATTAAAGCCTGAATATAAACTGGTTCCCCGTTGTTGGAGTTGGTATTGGAAGGAAGGATGAAGATTCGGAAAAATTGCAATTTGACTTGCCTTTCACTTATATATATACAATTGCCTGGAGGTTCCTAAGTACAGGAATTCCTTGTATTTTACGATGGCGTGAATTGTGATAAGACCATCTCTGGGTAAACCGATAGCCTGACTATCTAAACCCTTCATTGACCTCCTGTTTTTGTTTTCACATGAACAATGCCTCAAGTGGGCGTTCTTATTCTGCCCCCCATTGTGCCTCAGAGACGTGGGAGATGGTGGTTTGGTTTGCTTAGTCTTTTGAAATGCCGTTCAGCCAAGGAATGCGGATCTGACATCACTCATACGTTTTTTGGCCAACAGCCTGTGACTGTAATGGCCGCTCACAGGAGTGCTACTTTGACCCTGAACTATACCGGTCCACCGGCCACGGGGGCCACTGTACCAACTGCCAAGGGAACACAGATGGCGCCAACTGCGAGAGGTGCCGGGAGAATTTCTTCCGCCTTGGGAACAGCGAAGCCTGCTCTCCCTGTCACTGTAGTCCCGTGGGTAAGTGACAGGCAAAGCCAGCATCAGCCTGACAGATTGAAAGACAAAACTCCGCATCCCCCCAGAAAACAAGCTCTGCTTCCTAGGCACCTGCACAGGGGAAGAGTGGACGTGTATGCACTGTTGTCCCAGGCAAATGACACAGGATGTGCCTGACCCTCCCTACCTCCACTCTCTTTAACCAAGTTCAACCTCCCAGTGATTTTCTGGTGTATATAAATAAGTGTGGGCTTGGCCTGAGTCATGGTTTTGTGTAAATAATTAGTAACCCGATCCTAGAAACCATTTGAACTTTGACTGGAAAAGGTTAGCTGCTTCGTGAGTTCTTGCTCGTTAATGATTTTGTTGCGTTCAGGATCCTTAAAGGGCTGGATTTTCCCCGGCACGTTGTGTGTGTTCAGAGATGTACAATGCTCTGAGTCTGCTGTCCTCTTTCCAGAGTCTGACCTTTATGTTGTTGTGCCTGTAGATACATAAATTCTAGACGTGGGCCGTAAGGAGCCTGTGCTTGTGCACAGAGAAGCAACTGGTTTGGGGAGCGGTCTATCCCTGGGTGCAGACACACTTGTTTCTCAACATTGATGAGCCAGGTGTGTGTCTGTGAGGTTAAAATGGTATGGCTCGAAAGGATATGATTCTGAGACCATTAGGATTTACAATTTAATCTTTCTTCTCTCGGTAACTGTCTAGAGATGACATCTTGGGTTTCAGGCATTGTTTTTTGTTACCCATTTTTTTTTTCTTTGACATATTTACTTGCATTTCTGGTCGTTGACAAGCTCTTTAAATTTTAGGTTCTCTTAGCACACAGTGTGACAGTTACGGCAGGTGTAGCTGCAAGCCGGGAGTGATGGGTGATAAGTGTGACCACTGCCAGCCCGGGTACCATTCTCTCACCGAGGCAGGCTGCAGGTAAGACTTTTCAAACCCAGGGAAAGGGGGCAGGTTCTAAACGTGGATGATCAAGAATAAGAGTCCTCGTGGCTTGTCTTCAGCATTATACACATTTCCCCCCCACAGTAATCGTCAAGAACTTCTAGCTGTAAATATGGTCCGGGTTTGGTTTGTAACACAGTTGAAGCAGGGTTTTTAGTATGGAAATGTGATAGGTATATCTCTGATTGAAACCAAATCCAGATATGAATCTGAGTTTAGGACTCCTTTTGCTTTTTTATGTTTTCCTTTAAAAAAAAAAAAATTAACATGTCCAACAAAAGGTTGACTTTAAGAGTGGAATTTCTTTCTCAGTTCTCTTCTCTCTCTGTTTTACTCCTTTCTCCATGCACAGGCCGTGCTCTTGCAATCCTTCTGGCAGCGTGGATGAGTGTAATGTTGAAACAGGAAGATGTGTTTGCAAAGACAACGTTGAAGGCTTCAGCTGCGAGAGGTAAGTGCATGCATTCTTCCTCTGGCCGTACTGTTTTTTTCTGGCCTCATATTTCAAGTCCAAGAAACTCCTGATTATATCTTTATGTTTTTCAGATGCAAACCTGGATTTTTCAATCTGGAACCCTCCAATCCGAGGGGTTGCACACCTTGCTTCTGCTTCGGGCATTCTTCTGTCTGTACAAATGCTGTCGGCTACAGCGTCTATCCGATAACCTCTACCTTTCAGATCGGTAATTTGGACCTTCCCTTCTGTCTCCCAGAATTATGAGACTGGACTTATGGTATTTTTTAAAAAAATCAGTAACTTTTTGAGGATTGTTTTTGATGGTGGCAACATTCCGTTTTTAAATGTTAATGATTTTTTTTGTTTGGCTCTCTGTTTGGCTTTTTATTTTTTATTTATTTTTAAAGATTTTATTTATTTATTTGGGAGAGAGAGAGAGAGAGAGAGAGAGGAGCAGGCTCCCCGCTGAGCAGAGAGCCCGATGCGGGGCTCGATCCCAAGACCCTGAGATCATGACCTGAGCCGAAGGCAGAGGCTTAACCAGCTGAGCCACCCAGGCGTCCCCTGTTGGGCTTTTTAATTTAATGAAAACATATGGATTTGCGGTTTACTATAGGATAAACTTTTGTAAAATCAAAATATAGCTTGAGGGGAAGCATACACAGGTACCGTCGTAGGATCTGTGTATTCAGAAGTACTTATTGGTGACTTTCTGTCTTTTTTGGTGTTGTATAGAGGACCTGAATTCAGGATGCTCACAGTGTGATGTGCTTCCTTCCTGTGCTTGCAGATGAAGACGGGTGGCGTGTGGAGCAGAGGGACGGCTCTGAAGCGTCGCTGGAGTGGTCCTCTGAGAGGCAGGATATCGCCGTCATCTCGGATAGCTACTTCCCTAGGTACTTCATTGCTCCCGGTAAGTAAGGCTCGGCGGCAGTCTGGTGTGAAGAGCGCTCCTGTCTACTCTCCTTCTCACCTCGCCCACCCCTGTGTCTGTTTGCAGCTAAGTTCTTGGGCAAGCAGGTGTTCAGTTATGGTCAGAACCTCTCCTTCTCCTTTCGGGTGGACAGGCGAGATACTCGCCTCTCTGCAGAAGACCTGGTGCTCGAGGGAGCTGGCCTGAGAGTGTCCGTGCCCTTGATCGCTCAGGGCAATGCCTATCCGAGTGAGACCACTGTGAAATACGTCTTCAGGTAAGATGGTCTTCTTTGTAAAGTCTGACTCAAGCGGAGTTGTAAAAGTGGTTTCTTTACCTAAGCTTATCAGGCCTCAAGCTGTTGAAGAAAAACGTTTGGAGGGGCACCTGGGTGGCTCAGTGGGTTAAAGGCTCCGCCTTTGGCTCAGGTCATGATCTCAGGGTCCTGGGATCGAGCCCCGCATCAGGCTCTCTGCTCAGCAGGGAGCCTGCTTCCTCCTCTCCCTCTGCCTGCCTCTCTGCCTACTTGTGATCTCTGCCAAATAAATAAATAGAATCTTTAAAAAAAAAAAAAAGTTTGGGTTATAAAGGTGACTTTGGAAGAGGAAGCCTTCCCTTTATTTACTGTACCCTTTCCAGCTGTACTATCAAACCGACAGACCCATTTCTGACTTGGTTAGATAGTCAGAGCCTTGCACTGTTGGTGGCAGAAATGCATATGAAATGCTTTCTCAGCACCCACAGCTGTCCTGACCGAGGCTAACGTGGCCCTTTCTTTCTCTCTAGGCTCCATGAAGCAACAGATTACCCTTGGAGGCCTCCTCTTACCCCTTTCGAATTTCAGAAGCTCTTAAACAATTTGACCTCTATCAAAATCCGTGGGACGTATAGTGAGAGAAGTAAGTTATGATATAATTTGAGAACATTAAGATGATTGGGCTGCGGGGTCTGCATAATGCAAAAGTTAATCTCTAAAGTCCCAATACTATAGCATTGGTCCTATAGAAGTGAATGAATTATGTCAGTATACGTGAATTATGTATAAAATTAATGCACTTGTTAAACCACTTTCAAGGACCTGGAGAAAATTTGCTAGAATTCGTAAATGGCATTGTTTTATAATGACTAAGACTAATGAGATGACTTTATATCTAAACATAGTCTAAGAATCTTACATGTAGTTCTGCCAGCTCACATGCTTAACCTTTATTTCTTTCTATTTATTGCTATTATCAAGCCCTTTAAACTATCAGCTAAATCATGAAAAACTACAAATTCCTGAGTGAAGGTTCATTATCATGTTAAACAGAGCTGTGTTCAATATGCCTTTAAAATCCTTCCTTATAATTTTTTTTTTTTAATGAGGACCTTTTTCTGTAGAAAGCTCAGGCTGTTTGGGTGGAGTCAGAGGGGTGGTGGTGTGGCGTGGTGAGTCTTATTTGCAGCTTGGATGTGTTGGTTTTTGAGATGCCTACGTGAATATCCAGACAAAAGTATCTTATAAGTTGTTAGAAATAACGGTCTGGGGCTTAGGAATAGGTTAGGACTGGAGATCTAGAGTCGAAAGGTTGACTACCCCAGAAACATAGTTATCTAAGGACCATGTGTTGAGACTTAAGGGAGAAAAAAGAATTTTAAGGAAGAGAAATAATGATTGGGTTTTTTAAAGATGGTGCCATTGGATTTCGGTTCGGGGACTAAGGAATCATTGGTGATTTTTTTTTTTTTAAAGAAGTGTTGAAAGTGAAGTTACGCTGCAGGGCTTTGACAAGTAATTTGAAGGTGAAGAAGTAAAATAAAGCTTATTCTTTTAAGAAGTTTGGCTGTAAGGGAAGGAAAAGAGGTGAATTATCATTCAAGAGTAGGGACTCGATGAGAGGAAGAGCGCTTTTTAGGATGGGAGATGTAAGAATGGTTAGAATTGGAAGCATATCATCCAATGGGTATATCTCATGATCTAGCTGTTGACAAAATCCATAAATGTATTAAAAGTAGCTAAGTTCAGAGCAGTCATAGAAGAGATGTCCTTCAGCCTGAGGTGGTCAGTTTCTAAGGATTCTATAAAAGACAGGTGAAATTTCATGACATAGGGAAAGGATGATGTAATTAAGGACTGCCACTTGGTGGCATGTTCCTGCTGAGGCCGTCACGGGCCCTGTTGGGTTGGATGACCCACTGGTCTAAACCAATTTATGGCTTCCTCTGTTTTTATTTTCTTCTGGAAGCAGGGAAGCACTGTGACATATGGCACACTGACTTTGGAGTTATTGCACATTTGCCAAAATAGCCCTGAATATTAAAACTTGGGGGGCGCCTTGGGTGGCTCAGTGGGTTAAAGCCTCTACCTTCAGCTCAGGTCATGATCCCAGGGTCCTGGGATCGAGCCCTGCATTGGGCTCTCTGCTCAGCAGGGAGCCTGCTTCCTCCTCTCTCTCTGCCTGCTTCTCTGCCTACTTGCGATCTCTGTCTGTCCAATAAATAAATAAAAAATCTTTGAAAAACTTGGTCACCAGTTTTTCCTATTTTCTGCCAGGCAAAAAAAAGGTATAATTGAGTGGTGCTTGTTGGCAGGTGTGTTCCTTGCTGTCTTATCCCTGAACTCTACATTCAGGGCCTGCTTTTATAGCAAAAGAACAGAAATATTGCTTAATGGCTACAGACTCTTGTCTCCTACATTCTTGCTCTGATCTCCCCTTGGCCCAGAATACTGTCCAGTGCTTTTATTTTTATATATTGGTGATTGAGACACCTGTCAAACCCCACAGAGCTGGTTGGGTGTGTGTTTAAGATGTGTTTGCCGGGGGCGCCTGGGTGGCTCAGTGGGTTGAGCCGCTGCCTTCGGGTTGGGTCATGATCTCAGGGTCCTGTGATCGAGTCCTGCATCGGGCTCTCTGCTCGGCGGGGGGCCTGCTTCCCTCTCTCTCTCTCTCTGTCTACTTGTGATCTCTCTCTGTCAAGTCAATAAATAAAATCTTTAAAAAAAAAAAAAAAAAAAAAAAAGATGTGTTTGCCGTCCTGCCCTTCCAGATCCTCAGCACCGGGTGCCCCATGACTGTCGTGAATGCTGTTTTCAAGTTATCTCCCCCAATAGATGAGTTAAGCCAATGGCTGATTGTCTCTGGAATTTTGTGTCTGATTCCTCTTTAGCTTTATTACTTTTCTGTAAGCTTTTGGAACACAGAAGCCTGTTCACTGACTCTCTGATCTACACCACATGCAGGTGCTGGGTATTTGAATGATGTCACCCTGACAAGCGCTCGCCTGGGGCCCGGGGTGCCTGCCACTTGGGTGGAGTCCTGCACCTGTCCTGTGGGATATGGCGGGCAGTTCTGTGAGATGTGCCTCTCGGGTTACAGAAGAGAGACTCCAAGTCTTGGGCCGTACAGCCCGTGTGTGCTTTGTACCTGCAGCGGACACAGCGAGACCTGTGACCCCGAGACAGGTGAGACAACGAGCTCTGGGGGCCGCTGGACTGAAATCCTCTCCAGCGGACAGGCAGGAAAGTGCTCCTGGTCTTACCTGCTGGCACACCTCCCTGTTTTCTCACACCCCCTCTCCACACAGGCGTCTGTGACTGCAGAGACAACACGGCCGGCCCCCACTGCGAGAAGTGTGGAGATGGGTACTACGGCGATCCCACCTCGGGCACTTCTTCCGACTGCCAGCCCTGCCCGTGTCCTGGGGGCTCAAGCTGTGCCGTCGTCCCCAAGACGCAGGAGGTGGTGTGCACCAACTGTCCTACTGGCACCACCGGTCAGTCCGTGTTCCATCTGACAAAAATACGTTAGGGCGCAGAGCCTGGGGGACTTGCAGATTTTGTTGGGCTGTTTGGCGCCGTGATTACAGTCATCTAAGCGGGCAAAAGTTGTGCATGAAAGAGATTTATTATGGATTCATAAAATGCATATCAGATACAAACAATAGCTAACACATTTACAGCCACGTACTTCTCTAAGCACTGTACACCTTCTGCCTCGGTGATCTTCACAGCCCCTTGATGTGGGTTCTGCTGGGATCCCCATACTACAGCTAAGAACACTGAGGCACAGAGACATGAAGTCACTCACATGTCCAAGCTGCCTGGCTGGTCGCTGGAGGAACTCATGACCACCCCGTGTTCTCCCACCTAAGATGAGAACCAACGCTTGATTTTTAGTTTGTGGGGCTGCCCTGGGATTCTTGATATAAAGTGGTAATTTTTAAATTCTTTAAATTCATTCTGTTCTTTCTTCAATAGTCCTTTGAGTGCATCAGAGCCCATCACATTTAGTTAGGAAAACATATTTTTATAGCTTTGGGTAGACATCTGTTCCTATTCTCTGAGTCTTTCTTTTTGATAAGAACCTAAAACTTGATCTTTCCTAGCTACTCAAGGAACAGTCTTGCTGACTGACTGAGGAGATCAAGGCTCACTGGTGACCGTTCCTCCACTGACTTCAGCCTCCATGTAATGGCGAGGTTCTGGCTAGGCTTCTGATAGAACCCTTGACTCCATCACGGACTTTTTTCTTCAAAAGATATCGCTGCCTGAAAATAAGTGAGACAAAAAACCACTCAGCTAATAATTTGTATCTCTTGTACTTCATCAAAACACTCTTTAATCCTTGGGAAACATCAAAATGCCCCATCTTCCCTTTCTACTCCTCTGACCCCACACTAAGCACAAGGGCATTGCAACATGGAGGGATTCAATCATTTGCTTAAGGTAGTTGAGAAAATAAGAGGTAGAAACCAGTGTAGACTTTCAGATTTTTTACTCTTTGTATACGTGTATTATAAAACAGTGGCCCAACAGCGGCTGACAGATGGATTTCTCCAATCTCATTCCCCGTTACCCTCTGTTGCATTTGTGGTCTCCGCTGTAGCTGTCCTGGGCTTCTTGTAATCCATCAGATCAGCCACACTGTATGTCCTTTTATGCACAGTCTGCCTTTTTTAGAACATTTTACCCCAACTTGTTCCACCCAGACCTCATTTTTCTTGTTCAACTCCAATCTTTACCTTGGAGTTGGGTTGAAACATCACTTTTTGCAGTGAACCCGCCCTACACCACTCCCTCAGATTTTTAGGACCTTTTTTTCACTCTGCTGCAGCAGCAGCATATAGCAGGCACCCCCCTGTAGAATCTCTTCTTAATATGGCATTTTGATGAGAGATCCATTTGCTCATTCTGTTGGTCCGTTGGGTAGACTACAAGCCTGAAGCTAAGTTAAGCATTGGAGATGTTCTCATGGCCATGCTGAAGAAGACAAATGGTGAGTCGAGACGACTTGGGATACATGCTGGAACGATGTAGTGTCCTCTAGGAGATCTTGCAAAATGTTGTAAACTTGTTAGTCGGTAACCAGATTCTCTCACACAAGACTCGTGAGGTATGTTTGTTTTGTTAGTTATCATCTGACTTGCTGGTGTTCATGAGTCTGTAGAGGTCCACATGCAAAGCAGCATAGACCCTACGGAAGATGATGCCGTCACTCGTTAGTCCTATATCCCGCTTTCCTTTTTTCATAGCACTTTTTAACCACTTGGTATTTTTCTGTTTATTCATTTATTTATTGTCTGTCTTCCCCCTTCCAACCCTCTAACCCCTGTTAAGCTCCACAACAGGAGGGACTTTTGTCTGTTCTATTGACTTTTGTATTCCCAACACCCAGAATAGCACCTGACACGTATGCTTGTTGAATGAATGCAGATATTTTTTGGCTAACGAGTAGAGTTTGCAGATACGGGGTAAGATGTTTCTCATTTAGAAGACAACCGAAGAACAGAAGAACTGCCTGTAGCCCCTGAGCTCCGCGCACGTGCTGTGCTTCACATTTGATCTTTAAAATGATCTTTTGAGGCAAATTAATAATAATGATTATGATAATACTCTTTTTTTCATCACATTTATTTGAGTGCCTGGCTTTGGGAATACAGAAATGAATAAGAGACGGTCCCTGCTCTTCAGGGGCTAAAAGTATAGCTGGAAACACAGATAATTTTAAGACCATGCTAGAGGAGAAGGAACAATGCCTCCCCCAGGGTGGGGAGGGGATGATGAGGAAAGCTGAGGCAAAAAAAAAAAAAAAGTACCTAACTTGCCCAGAGTCATGTAAGTAGTACATCCAGGACTTGAACCTACATCCTGGACTCTGAGACAAAAGGATAGCTTAGCTGTTATTGCCAGAAGGTACTTTGGCATGAAAGCTTTCCATGGGCTCCCGTGCACCCCTGTTTTCAGTTTTCTACCAGATTAAAAAAAAAAAAAAGTTTTATTCAAAACAGGTTTCAAAGCATTTTAAATATAGATCATACCTAGAATGGCCAAGTGATCCTATGAAAAAGCAAAGCTGACGTGCTGTCCTAATCCTGGTCTAGAGAAGGATCTCGGGTGAGGGTCTGGTAACTGTTCACACCAAAGACAAGAAGGGCCTGCGTAGTGTCCATTCTTCCTCTCCCAGCCCGCCCCCAGCCATAGGTTCTGTTCTGTTCGCCTCACCAGTGACCACCAGTGACCACCATTTGCCAAACGCAGGGGTCAGTTTTCAGTCCTCCTCTGACCCGGTCTCAGCAACGCGGGACCCTGGTGACTGCTCACTCCGCCCCACACATTTCTCCTCTCGTCTTTGGGGACACTGCCCTCTCTTGGGTCTCTTTCCGTCCCTCTTCTCTTGAGGCTCCTTTTATCACTTCTGATTCTCAGCCCAAGACTCCCATGTCCACTTGATCTGTATTCTTTCCTCAAGTGAACAGATCTCGTCTTCTAGCTTCAAAAGACTTTCTGTGCCTCCTGAAAAATCTGTCTTAGGTCCCGACCACACTCTCTGCCGGGCGCTGGCTACCTACTTGCCATCTTCGCTTGGCTGGTGGGCCGCAAGCCTTCCGTTTGTCCCTGCACATCCTTTCTTCATTTTTTTCCACCCCAGGACACCTGTACCCATGCATCACATGGGCCCTCCGTTTGTGTTCAGGGAGCAGGAAGCACCTAGAGGAGATCAGAGAGATGGGGGGAGGATGGGGCAGAGTTTTTTAGTCCAAGGCCCCCTCTCTGGGGTCGAGGGGGAATCCTTGTGGCTTAGTGACTTTCCTCACGGTTCTCAGCTCCTGACGCTAGCTTTCTCCAAACAGCCCTTTCTCACGTGAGATTCGGTTAACTTCTCCCTCCGCCCAGTCCCTGAGGCCCAGGTCACAGAGCCCCACAGTCGCTACCCCTGGGGCTGCCCTGTCCCCTGGGATTGCTTACACCCTGACACCCTGTCCACACTCGTGTAGTTGGTATCCTTATTAAACTCTCTTCAAGTCTTGCTAATTTGAACGTGTCTTTTTAATTTTCTGCTTGAGTCAGATGGCTAAAGGCATCGCAAATTTAAGCAAAGCCAAGCTAAATCTTTGACTCCTTCCCTTTCTCTTCAACCCCAACCCTGTCCTTCCCCAGTCTTATTCATCTCAGTGAAAAGACTACCATTCACCTAGTTGCTCCGGCTACAAGCTAAAATCCTAGGCTTGTCCTTGATTCTTCTTTCTTTTATTTCCTGGAAGCAGTCAGCCAGCATGTGTGACAGGCTCGATCTCACATCTGAGTTTCACGGTCTCCACTGCCACTGCCCTGGTCCACACCACTGTGGTCTCTCGCCTAGAAGAGCCTCCTCAGGGGTCTCCCTGCAGTCCATTCTCACACCGCTGCCAGGATAATCCTTTAAAAATGTAAATCGAGGGCACCTGGGTGGCTTAGTCCCTTAAGCATCTGATGTTGGTTCAGGTCATGATCGTGGGGTCCTGGGATGAAGCCCTTGTCAGGGTTCTGTGCTCAGTGGGGAGTCTGCTTCTCCCTCTCCCTCTGCCCCCCACTTATTCTCTCTCAAATAAATAAGATCTTTAAAAAAATGTAAATCAGGGCATGTCACTTTAAAAACCCTCTAATATCACCTCATTGCGCCTTAATTTAAACCAGATTTTTTTTAATACTATGGTCTACATGATTGGCTCTTACTCCTTCCGTAAGCTTATTGTGTTTTTCTGGAACATTCTTTCCTTGGATATTAGCATGGCTGGTTTTTTGTTTTTTTTTTTTCCCCTGTCTTTCCGTTGTCATCCCAGGTATCTCTTCTCTACAGAGCTTTCTCTAACCACCCAATGAAGTAGCCCTTAACCCTATCACTCTGTCATGTTGCTCTGTTTTGTTTAATTTGTTATGCTTATCCCCATCCAAAATAATCTTTTTATTTAGGTATCCACGGATTGCTCTCCCCCAACTATAGTGTAAACTTCGTGAGAGTAGAGATCTTGTCTACCTTGTTCACCACATCATCCTGACAATCTAGAACAGCATTTATGTGTAAGAGATGCTCAGCAAATGTTCATTAAATGAGCAAATGAGCAAACTTTTATTTCCCAGAAGCTTAAGTTAATTCATTCCCTGTCAGCTACAAAGATATTAAGATTCCAGCTTGAGCTAATAATGATGGGAAAGTGGAAAAGGAAGGAGGAGGAGCAGTGAGTATGCTGGAAAGAGTCCTGGATTCTAGCTGTTTGATTGTGGGCAAGTTACTTAAACTCTCTGGTCCCTTTGCTATAATAGAAGCTGGAGGCAAATGGCAGTCTCTGAGTTCTCTTCTAAGATACTCTGATTCTGTACTAGTTGGCAGAGCTCAACGAAGGATTAGCCCATGTCTTGTCTTTTCTAGGGAGATTGTCCTGCTCGCTCTGTTGTATAGGAAACTGATGGTACTCAGGGGCACTTCATCTCTTTTAATATCATAAACCAAAACAAACATATGAATGTGCTGTCCCTTGGGCCTGAGCCCGACTCATTTACAAAGCACTTTGAATGCACGATGACAGCTAGTCCTCAGGACAGGTGAAGTGCAGTAGGCAGAGCAGGTGCTGTCTTTCTGATGGCAAAATGGTGATGTGCCCAGAGTCACTCCACTGGTCTGGCACCAAGCCAGGACTGCAGCCCCGGTCCGCTGCTCTCCTGGGCTGGTGCCCTGTCCACTGTGTGATGTTGCCCCCCACCTGATGGTTCACCTGCGCACTTGGTAACCAGACTGCTTGTGCGCAGTAGCATTAGGAACGTCTGAGGCCTTTCTTACATAACAGCAGATTGTCTCATGTGCAGGTAAAAGGTGCGAGCTCTGTGACGACGGCTACTTTGGAGACCCTCTGGGGAGAAACGGCCCTGTGAGGCTTTGCCGCCTCTGTCAGTGCAATGACAACATCGACCCCAATGCCGTTGGCAATTGCAATCGCTTGACAGGAGAGTGCCTGAAATGCATCTATAACACCGCTGGCTTCTACTGTGACCGCTGCAAAGATGGGTTTTTTGGAAATCCCCTGGCTCCTAACCCAGCAGACAAATGCAAAGGTAATCTAGCCCTCGGCCCGGTTCTGTTACAGTCATACTCATTGATTCTGCGAATTCATCTTGCGGTCGGTTTAGATATTTACGGATGCTTGGTCTAAGGCAGCACTGTTCAGCAGAAACGTAGTATCAACCACTGGTGTAATTGAAGTTTTCTTGTAGACACATCAAAATAAAGAGAAACAGATGAACTTGTCTTTAAGTCCTGTATTTTATTTACTCTACCATAGTATCATTTCAATGAGTCATCCACTAAAAACTATGGAGAGCCACGTTCTGTGTCCTGTGTACCGGCTCGTCAGAATCCAGCGTGTGTTTCCCATTCACAGCCCCTCTCGAGACCGGCCACGTCGCAAGCCCTCTGTAGCCACGGGCGACTCGTGGCTGCTGCACTGATCAGCTGAAATTGGAACAATCTGTATTGCTTACATTTTAGTATTTCTGTCGGGTGACTTGCATCTCTTGCTGTCTCCGTCTCTCCCCCCAGCCTGTGCGTGCAATCCCTATGGAACCGCGTCGCAGCAGGGCGGCTGCAGCCCGGTCACGGGCCAGTGCGAGTGTCTGCCCCACGTGACCGGCCGGGACTGCGGCGCCTGCGAGCCCGGCTTCTACAACCTGCAGAGCGGGCGCGGCTGTGAGAGGTGAGACGCCGGCTGCCGTGGCGGGAAGGACGCTGTGCTTTTTTTTTTTTTTTTTTTTTTTTTTGTTTATTTGTTTTTCCATTGTGAGAGATGGGTTTTTATGAGTTACCCGTAATAGTAGCCTCGATTTTGTTCAGGAATTATTTGAGTGCCTCACTCGAGAGGCAGTACTGGACAGTGGTACTGGAGCTACTGGGAGGGCGGAGTGGAGTGAAGCTGCTCTAGAGGTATCAGAGTCACCCAGGCGACCTTTCAGACATGACACCTTCTGAGGCACTGTCTGAGACGCTCAGGGTCAGGCTGTCCGGGGCCTGCAGCCTGGGAGTTTCTATTTTCAAAGCTCCTGGTCAGCCCCGAGGGGGTGCCAGGTTGGAGAGCCCCTTTGTAATGGTTTTAGGAGTGGACTAACCCTGTTTGTGGGTGAGGTTAGAAAGAGAGGTTCTGAGTAGAACTCATGGAAATTGCTCGAACCTCAGGTGCTTAATGACCCTTACCATTTTGTTTTAATAGCCCTTTAGATTCTGTTTTCTGGTACAGATCACATCAGTTCTGCACTGAGCGGGGGTGGGAGGAAGGTTTGCTTAGAGTCTGTTTTTCTCACGGGAGAAACATCACGTGTTCATTTGCAGGTGCGACTGCCATGCGTTGGGTTCCACCAACGGACAGTGTGACGTCCGCACCGGCCAGTGCGAGTGCCAGCCCGGCATCGCAGGCCAGCACTGTGAGCGCTGCGAGCTCAACCACTTTGGCTTTGGGCCGGAAGGCTGCAAACGTAAGGAGCTGGGAGCGTAGAGCTCTGAGTCTTTCCTGATTCCAGTTAGGACCACGGACTTCGACAGTCAGGGCTGTACCTAAGTCCTCACAGAGGCTTGAGGCTGTGAAAAGCCTCCTTTCCTGAAGCCGGGGCTTGAGAGCTTCTTTCTTCCTTGGAAGGCACCTTATTTACATCTTCTTGTGTCCCGTTTCTGATTCTTTTTCCAGTCTTTTGTCTTCCCAAGGAAGGTCTCCCTTTGATCACCGGGCTTTCCCACTGTGCTTCACGAAAAGCACATTCTTAGAGCAGATAATGAGACAGGGAGAGAGAGACTCTGCTCACAGCTCACTTGTTGGCTGGCTTACCGGCTGCAGTCGCTTCCCACCCTTGGGGCCCTCTTGGTGCGCTTGCATCTACACATCTGCTTCTCCTTGGCGTAAACACTTGCCTGGAATGAAGCCTCGGAACCGTTTGGTGTTTTGCTTTCTGAATTCCTTCATTTCTCCTGTGGAATGTAGCATAAATCATTGACCCGGTTCCGAGAACAAAGTGAGTAAACAAACTATAAAATAATGCAAAATACATATTAGCATTTGGGTTTTCTAGTTCCTTAATGAGAGAAATATTAAACAGCAGAGACATGGAGGTAGAGAAGAATTCTTGAAATGCATGAAATGGCACCGATGAGTTTAATAGTCTAATGTCTGTAAGTACTCAGTGACGGGAAATGTGTCCCCTCCGAGGGATGCTGCACTTTATACTTTAAAACTCATTTTTGCTAAAAAATTTCTTTTCTCTCTACTGAGCGACTTAACCATTTGAATTCTCGTAATTTGGCCTATTTTTCAAAAACATACCTACGTATGATGAGAGTACCATCAGCTTACTCATGTCAATCTGAGTTAAAAGACAATGCATTCTCCCTTCCTTTCTCTATCATAGACTCTTTTTACTTTATTCTGCAGCCTGTGACTGTCATCCTGAGGGATCTCTCTCACTGCAGTGCAAAGACAGTGGTCGCTGTGAATGTAAACAGGGTTTTGTGGGAAGTCGCTGTGACCAGTGTGAAGAGAACTATTTCTACAATCGGTCTTGGCCTGGCTGCCAGGAGTGTCCAGCCTGTTACCGGCTGGTAAAGGATAAGGTAAGCTGTCAACAGGGCAGTTGCTCGTTCATTCATTCATCATTCATTCATTCATTCAGTAGACCTTGAATGGGTGCTTCCTGTGTACTGAGCACTAGAGAACAAAGGATGAACAAGATAGGCATGGCCCCTGTCCTGAAAGACTTATGTTCCAGTTGGGAGACAAATAATAAAAATTAAATAAAGAAATAGGAACTAAGATAAGCACCAGAAAGAACACAAACAGAGAAGAAGTGGGAGAACGACTTTATATAAGTCCTCTCTGAGGACATTTATTTAAGGTGAGATCTTAAGAATAAGAAGGAGCAAGCCTAATGAGAAGTGATGGGTAGGCTGTTTCAGACAGAGGGAATGTGGGGAACAAGGACCTCAAAGGTGGAGGGTGTCTGGAGCCTCCTGAGTGAGGAGGGAGTGGTTTGTGATAAGACCGGAGAGGTGGGTAAGACAGCTCATGTCACACCATGTCAACCACAGGAAGGGATGTAGATTTTATTCCATATCCAGCAGGAATGCACTGAGCAGTTTTAAGCTAGGAAATCCAGTTTATATTTTAAGAAGAATGCTCTGACTGCTATGTGAAGAATGATGGTTAGGAGTAGGGCAAAAGGGCAAGCCTGGATTGAACTGGGTAAGTATGTGTGTTTGGGGGGCAGGGTATTAGAGGGGGGCAAGGATAGAGAAAGAGAATCACCAAGGATGCATCTTGGGTTTTTTGCTTAAGGTACGTGGAGGCATTGTTTATTGAAATGGAGATGACTCAGGGGAAGAAGATTTAAGAGAAGAAAGTCAAGAGTATAGTTTTGGATGTTGAGTTGAGATACCCATCAGAGCTGAGTGGAGGTATCAGGAGAGCAATCTAAAATGCAAGGGAGAGGTCAGAACTGGAGAATCCTCAACAGGTAGTGTTTCATGTCAAAGGAATGGGCTTGATAGTTTTTCTCTTGAAGCCAGAGAAATAAAAACTACCCACGTTACCTGTTTAAAAGTAGATAACATGTGGAGTATATAGACCTACGTATTTATAGGGTGAGCGCGCCCCTTTGATGATCATTCCTGCAGGAAGTACCGCTGAGTTCTTCAGGAATATTTGCATGTGCTGCCTTTCCCTTTTCTACCTTGATTATGTTCAGGTCGCTGATCATCGAGTGAAACTCCAGGAATTAGAGAATCTCATAGCAAACCTTGGAACTGGGGAAGAAGCGGTGACAGATCAAGCCTTTGAGGAAAGACTGAAGGAAGCAGAGAGAGAAGTTATGGACCTCCTTCAAGAGGCCCAGGATGTCAAAGGTATACATGTTAACCAGTAGGTAACTCCTGCCAGATGGCCCAGTCTTTAAACATGGCTCCTAGTTCAAGGTTATTTAGTATGGCTTTATAAAATTCTTCCTCAATTTTTAAACTATTTGTAGAATCTGAATTTTTTTAAAACAATATGTGAAAATACAAGAACTTGTTTTAAGATACAGTAAGCAAAAATAATTCTCCCAACACATCAGAAACTATTAAATGCTGAAATTCCAGGTGTTGAATCTGTTCCATTACAAAGTGTTTTCAAACAGTTTTTAAAAATCAAGAAAGGTATGTGTTTTGGGCGTGCATTAATTTAGTTGAAAATTTTTGAAGTTGGATTCTTCTGTCAGTCTACTGAGTGAGAATTTTTCTTCTACACTGCTTTATTTCCTTAGAAAGGACCCTCATAAGGAAAAATTGTAGTCTTCAAGTATTGACTGAACAGCTAGATACTAAATACATAACACCTGGTATTTATGAAAGATTAGAAGTTAGTGCCTACTTATGAAATTTTCTGTTTAATAAGTGAACAGATGTGCTAGTAACATCATGTAAAAGCATATATTTTATATTATGTGCCTAGTTAATGTCCTTTGAAATTATGTTGCTCCCCCATACATTATCCGATGAGACGGATGATAAGCAGAGGAATTGGCTTAAGATTTAGAAAACAGTTTCTTTTAAAATACCTTATTAACTTCAAAGGAACTTGAATTTGTAAAACTTTGCAAGTAGGAAAAAGTTATTTTAAATTATTTACTTGTTTTTGAATCACTTTTTTTAAATCACTTTTTTTAAAAGATATATTTATTTATTTGAGAGCGAGTGAGCAAGTGCCAGCGAACAGGGGGAGGGGCAGAGGGGGAGAGAGTACACGAGAATCTCAGCAGACTCCCTGCCGAGTGCAGAGGCTGATGAGGGGCTCGATCATGACCCAGATCATGACCTGAACCAGTCGAGTTGGATACAACCAATGGAGCCATGCAGGCACCCCTTAACACACTTTAATATTTTTTTTTTAAAGATTTTATTTATTTATTTGACAGAGAAAGATCACAAGTAGGCAGAGAGGCAGGCGGGGGGCGGAGGGGAAACAGGCTCCCCGCTGAGCAGAGAGCCCAATGCGGGGCTCGATCCCAGGACCCTGAGATCATGACCTGAGCCGAAGGCAGCAGCTTAGCCCACTGAGCCACCCAGGTGCCCCTAATATTTTATTTTTATTACTTACTCTGAATTAAGCTTTTTTTCCTAAATTTGGACAAATCCTTTTCTACACTTATGAGTGCCTACCAGGCATTGTGTTGAATACCAATAATGAAAAGATAAATAATACTGTGCTCCTTCTAGCAAAGTACTTGCTATCTGGCTGAGGTCACTTTTGGCGGGGGGGGCTTTCCATCACCGAGATGAAAGTGTTCACAGACACTCACAGCAAATGTTCATTAACATTAGGATACTTGGGACCACAATTACTGACCTCTTTATTGAGTTTATGAATCTACCCATTTGGAGTTAGGTCTTCCTGTCAGAGTATAGTCAACAAAAATTAAGTATATTCCTTATTTCTTATTGTAGATATTCCTAATATATATATATAATTTTGGTTTTATAAAATTATTGAAGTAAAGAAGGGAGTAATGAGATGCATCTGGTTTTGGCCAGTTTGTTTAATTTTTATATAAGCGTTCAGAAATTGTTTTCTAAGGTAAATTTTTAGAAAATGAAAAATAAAATGAGAGGTCAATAGTTTATGTTAACTTCAGTTATGTGTTTGTTTTTTGTGTTGTTGTTAACATTTTAAGTATTAAACATAGATTAAGAAGAATTTAAATGTTTCCTGTTCTGTATAAACACTAGTGGTTTTTTTAGGATGTTCTTTGTTGACAAAAACTTGCGACACACATTTTTCCATTAATGTATTCTCTTGTAATAACAAATTCACATGTGTCCTGCCATATACCTTGAAGCATTGAATATGGGGTTATCTTTAAGTGCTGCTGAGTCCATCTGAGAGCTGGGGTCTGGAACGCAGCACACGGGAACAGTCCAGAAGCTGGAAAGGGAGGTCAGCCAGCACCATTCCACATCTCGGCCAGCCCCAGCTACATCTAGCCTCCTCCGGCCATAATGACCATTTGCTTTCCTCTACCCAGGCAGGTGATTCCATTGGACAGAGGCTTTCACAAAAGCCATGAATGTCATACCGCCCCTTGAGCCACTTGAAAGGCAGGAACATAACAGGCTGCTGCTTCTCCTAGCTCGGGGAGCCACCATAGTGAGATGAGGGTTAAAGTCTCCTCCCGCTAAGACTTGATTCGTGGAGCTCCTGGCTGACCTTTCTCACTTGGGTTCAAACTAGCCAAGAATAAGAATATCTCCACAATGATTTATCCTTTCAAACTACCCCTGAGTATTTATTTGTAGTTTAAACTTGTGTTTATTCTACAGCTTTAAAAGGAGATTATATGATGCAATTAGGTTTTGCAATTTGAAGTCATTCGAAGTGATCCTACCAGTTAGGTTATCTGTTCTCTTTTCAGTTCCTGATGTTTCTCTAAAAAGCTGGCCAGAGAGATTGGTATCTGTTACATTCCTGAAGGTCTAAAGGAAAGGGTCTTTTATAATTGCAGTGGCTGCTTATGCTTCCTGAGTCTAAATGATTTTCTACAATTTCAACATTTTTTGGTCTTTTGTTATTTTCTTAAAAATCTTTAGATTGTCAAAAGAATTGTCTGATCATTCAAGCAAAGCCACTGTGTACAGTTAGGCGAGTTTCACACTGCACCAGCTTAGCACGTGTATTTGGTGGCCCTGCTTATCAGATGCTAGTTCCCAAACCTGTATTCAACTTTATTGATCTTAACTTTGACCTCTCATCTTTCTCACATTCCTTGGAAACTTTAAATGTCAATTCTGAGCATTTTACTGAAATAAGAACTGATCAGTTTTGGATAGGACTTCATGGTTCTTGTATATTCATATACCCTCGTGACATGTGAGAATTTTAACGATGACAGAACTATATTTACACGGGTATACATTTATCTTTTTATTTTTTTATTAAGACCCTGGTATGAGATTTAAGCTGAATGGGTACAATCAATAAAGAACAATTTGAAGAACTATTCAAAAGCAGAACTCTGTACAAAAGAAATTACCTGCCTCTCCCAGGGGGTTGGACGGGGCAGCAAGAATCTGTATTTAGTCTTTATTTAGTTTAAAATACAAAATGAATTTAATTCGCCTTCACTTTTATTTGCCTTCACTTTAATTTGCCTTTACTTCAACATTGGTTTGAATCTAGCTTTTTCCCTAGTTTAGTAAAATGTCCAGCTGTCAGGGCTGATAATGCTTTCAGTAACATTGTATTTTTATGATTAAATCTGGCATGTGCCGGAACATCAAAGCTTTCCTTCCTCAGACATTTCTTGAGTGTCTCCTCTTTGCCAGTCACCGTGTAAGACTGGGGATGTAGTGATGAGTAAGGAAGAGAAGCTCGTAGTCCAGTGGGACAGGCACACAACTGGAGGCAGTACGATAAATTCAACAGTGGGGGTACTATTGGGCACAGTGAGGACTAACCAGTTCTGCTGATGGGCTTAGGGAAAGCTTATCAGAAAGATCTGTGTTCGGAAGAATAAAGTCGTGCCTCGGATTTCATGTGAAATAGGTACCCCCCCCCCTTCAGATCATTTATGGATTTTCTTCTGCACTGCCATTGCAGATGTGGACCAGAATTTGATGGACCGCCTCCAGAGAGTGAATAACACCTTATCCAGCCAAATTAGCCGTTTACAGAACATCCGCAATACTATTGAAGAGACTGGAAACTTGGCTGAGCAAGCCCGTGCCAGGGTGGAGAGCACAGAGCAGCTGATTGAAATCGCGACCCAAGAACTTGAGAAAGCAAAGATTGCTGTTGCCAATGTGGTGAGTGGGAAGGTCTGAGGCTGGGGCACAGGAGTCCCCTGGTAATTTGTAGCAAGTCTTACTGTCAACTGAATGGTTCAGCAAAACTGATTCTTTGTGTCTTTTTGGCTCTAAGCATGGAGCCAGAAAGCCACGTTGCTCAAAGTTGTCATTAATTAGTATATCATGAACAGGATAAAAACCAAAGGACATCTGGGTCCTTTCTCTAGCTTTGTTCCTTCTATGGCACTAGTCAATTTAAACTTCCGTTCTCCTTTGGTGAAAATAGAAATCATAATCTGTAGCCAAGGATGCTGATCTTAATGAAAAATCTTTGAATTAATGAGATACCCTTTTTACTAATAGAAATTTGGTTTTGACACTTGCTTTTTATTAAATTTAAATAGTTCAGTCCTTTAAAATTAGTGCTTCTTTTCCAATTCAGTCAATCACTCAGCCGGAGTCTACAGGGGACCCAAACAACATGACTCTTTTGGCAGAAGAGGCACGAAAGCTTGCTGAACGGTAAGCTCCAGATCCCTGTGTCTAATGGTTAAATTACAACTGTCCTTAACATTGTGGACGTGTTGTCCCCTCCTTCACCCACAGACACTTTTCACATAACCCACTTTTGCAAAGTTGGCTCTTTTCTGGAATGTTATTTACTGTGTGTACTCTTGCCTCTCCTTTGAAATTAGAATATTGACTTTGAATATTTGAACATGATGCTTTGGAGGGAAATTATATTTACACATCTCAAAGAAAACTATAACATTTTTAGATTTTTTAATTTCAAAACCTTAAAGTGATAACTAAGAAGCACAGTTGAATTTAGTTATTTTTTTAGTTTTTAAAATTAATTTTTAACAAAAATGTTTAACTCCCAGATTTTAATAGAGAACACTTACTAACCCATAGTACCTTTGGAAAATCAGCCCAAGAAAACAGACCATTTCACTCCTCATTTTTTTTGAGACTTTTTTAAATTATTAAGTTTAAGATAGTTCCTTAGGAAAAACTCTGAAGTTGTAGGAGAGTATGAAATTGAAAAAAAATTGTTGAAGTAGTTGCTAGAATGTAGACTTCATGAAGGGCAGGTGTTTTTGTGTGTCTCATTCACTGCTAAAGTTCCGATACCTAAAACGACGTCGGGGACATAGTAAGTACGCAGTCACTGTTTGTTGAATGAATTGCAGAGCAGTTAGTAGACCTCATGGGTATGGGGGCTTACCCTCATGGGTAAGCCCGACATTAGAATTTTAGCCTCATTATTCAGAGCAATTACTTTGGCTTCTTGCTTTAACTGTGTGCTCTCTTTCTATTCTTTGTAAATGTAAATGTGTGAGCTGTGTCATTTAGTTCATAGAACATTGACGGTTTCATAGCTGGATCTTCTGATTAAAAGAAGATAGCTGAAAACATATGGAAAATTCCCAAGGAAATTAGGTCTTGAAAATAAAATTCTTCTGGTGTCTTTCATGCAGGAATTTTGAAAGAAACCTTAGCCTACCGAAAAGGAATGGCCATATACGGGAGTGTGATACTGTAATTTGAAGTTTTAGAGCTGTACTATGAAGTTTTAGCCGTTCCACAGCTGAAATCTGCATTATTTGGCTGGATTCCCTGTTGACATGTTGCTTTCCACTTGGTGTTGGGTTACTTTTCCTTGCCAGTAATTGGGTTCCATACGAGAAGTCTGAGCAGTTGGAGGCTGTTTCAAGACTATGTAGTAACTGAACCAGAGCAGGGATCAAACATTAGGTCTGGGACTCGTGTTTAAGTCTAGATGAGTTCTTGACAGCATACATGGTTTCACAGATCAATTATTCTTTTTTTTTTAATATTTTATTTAACAGACAGAGATCACAGGTAGGCAGAGAAGCAGGCAGAGAGAGAGGAAGGGAAGCAGGCTCCCTGCCAAGCAGAGAGCCCGACACGGGGCTCAATCCCAGGACCCTGAGATCATGACCTGAGCCAAAGGCAGAGACTTTAACCCACTGAGCCACTCAGGTGCCCCCACAGATCAATTATTCTTAAAGGATTTTATTTAGAAGCAATTTTTGGAAGAAATGTAGACATTTGCCCCTATAAACTTTATAGGAAAATGTCATTTGGAAAATACCATTTTCTCAGATTGTAGAATGCTGTTGTAAACTTAGCCCCACTGAAATGGTTGCAGAGTTCCCAATTTATAAGAATTTTTCGATATTTATAGGGCTCTGTCCACATTAGTAAATGTATATATAATAAGGTGAGCATTACCTGAATTCTGCTATTTTCCCTATTAAGTCATTCTGTTTCACGGTTTATTTTTTCTTTTACATTATACAGCCATAAACAAGAAGCCGATGACATCGTACGTGTGGCGAAGACAGCTAATGATACATCAACTGAGGCCTATAATCTGCTTCTGAGAACGCTGGCGGGAGAAAACCAAACAGCACTTGAGATTGAAGAACTTAATAGAAAGTGAGTGTCGTTTCAAAGTGGCTTATGGCCCTTCAGTTGTGCTTGCAAGTAGAACCAGTTCAATGAAAAATTAAATGCCGATGGATTCAGAGCGCGCATCCGTGCAGGAAGATCTCTTTCGTTAATGATGCTTTTGAAATGGTGCAGTGGTTGGAGCAGGGGCTGTAGAGCCACAGAGGTTTTATTTGTTCCAATTTCTGTAACCACAGAGAAAGGTAACAAGACTAGCTGTGATACTTAAATTTCTGCATCAAGAAAAAAAGAAGAGAGAAAGTATCCTAGAGTCAGTAGAGAAAATATACTTGAGCTACAAGTATTTAAAAGGTGTCCAAAAAAAGAAAGAGGTGGTAAACCATGTGGTATAAATAGAAGTGACCAGATGAAATCTAAAGTTAAGCTGTGTTGGTATTAAATAATACCATTTTCTTTGAAGTTTCGGAAATTCTGTTGCAGGGATTTGAACCAGAATGAGTGAGGTTAAGGTTAAGATGCCAAAAGCAACTACTAAGTTTTTCGTTAAATCTTTTGCTCCTTAGGTATGAACAAGCAAAGAACATGTCACAGGATCTGGAGAAGCAAGCTGCCCGGGTACACGAGGAGGCCAAAAGGGCTGGAGATAAGGCAGTGGAGATCTATGCCAGCGTTGCCCAGCTGACACCCGTGGACTCGGAAGCCCTGGAGGTACGGGCTGGATGACCTGTGTGCACAGGGGTTGGCTGCCACTGCTGTCACCCGTCCAGAGCATGCGGCCTCAGCCTCCCCCACCCCACACACACACCCCATACCCCCCTACACCCCCAGTCTGGGTAAGAGCTATTCTGACTGCCCTACCACTGTCACTGTCACGGACCTCCTCTGTCCTCCAGCTGACTCACTGGTAGTGTCAAGTTCTGCCTCAGGTATGTTCACTTACTGAGGTCAAGAATCCTGTGATTATAGAGATAGCAAGGACTACTTCAGTGATAGGAATAATCACTCCTAAGTCTTTAATATAAATCCAAATTATTATATATTTGTGTTTATTAGAACAGAGTACACCCAGACCCTTACGCCCAGGCACGCTTTGGTTGAGAACAAGAGAGAAATAAAAGAAAGTGGTTTAAATGAAAGAACTACATCAGGATGCTATTAGGCAGCTAAAGAATCACTCGGGGTTATGGTAGGATTTTATTACATCTGTACTCGACTCCTGAATCCTCATTCCAGGCCCTGTATAAATGCTTGATTTTTCACATTGAATTTGAAATTTAATAGTTTACTTTTTGTGTTGGAGGCATTGACGTGGTTTTCTTACCGTCAGGCTTGCGCTCGTTGTCTTCAGACAAGTACATACCGTCTGATCTCACGTGTTTGAAGTTTGAGAACAAGCAAAACTAATTGGTGATAAAAGCCAGACCAGGGGCAGCTGCATTGTTGAAAAGATAGGTGTGGAAATTAACTGGAAAGAGATACAAGGGAATTTCCTGGGGTGGAAATATCCCGTGTCTTGTTTGGGGTGTTGGTTACACAGGTCAATATATTTGTCAAAACTCCTGTCACTAAGTGCTCTGCATTTTACTGTGTGTAGAGTATACGTCAATTAAAAAAAAAAAAAAAAAGTCCATAAAATCTTGACCTGTACTGTTCTTTTAAAGATATCTCTGAGTGTTAAGTGTTAAACACAGTTACTAAGCCTACCTTTTCATCAGGGTCATTGTTTTGTCTACAAGGTCACAACCTTACTTGCTTTTCACAGAGTGAGGCAAATAAAATCAAGAAGGAAGCGGAGGATCTAGACCGTCTAATTGACCAGAAATTAAAAGATTACGAGGACCTCAGAGAGGACATGAGAGGGAAGGAACTTGAAGTCAAGAAGCTTCTGGAGAAAGGAAAGACTGAACAGCAGGTTGGTCTGATTTGCAGGCGGCTTCATCCCTTGCGGCCAGCTCTGGAACTGTGCCAGCGTGAGCTATGTCTGTGACGTGACCCGGCACAGGGGCTGCCAGTCCTCAGGGATTCAGAGGCAGAACTTGTGTGGGGAGCCCCGGCCCGGCTGCCCCGTGCTGGCAGGTGGCAAGGTGGGAGGTGCCTGGTCTGGTAGGAGGAAGAAGGGAGTCACCTTGGAGGGTGTGTCCTCTGATCCTGCCATGTGTTTGCAGACTGCTGACCAGCTCCTAGCCCGGGCAGATGCCGCCAAAGCTCTTGCAGAAGAAGCTGCTAAAAAGGGACGAAATACGTTACAAGAAGCCAATGACATCCTCAACAACCTGAAGGGTATGAAAGACTCACACAGTAGCATCAGTTTCTATGTTTTCTTCACTAAGGCGATTTCCTTTTTTTTTTTTTTTTTTTAATTTTTACCATGAGATTTTCAAAATATACACCATATGAAAGGTGAGTGTATAACAGATCCCCTAAATCGATCACCCAGTTCAACAGTGAATGATTTTTACTACATTAACTCATTAACTTCATCCCCCAACCTCCACCCTACTTTTTTTTATACTGAGGGATTTCAAAGAAATATCCAAGAGCTCATGTCATTTTACCCCTTTGTACCTCAGTATGAAAATAAAACCAAAAACAAGGAAATTTTCTGATACTAGAATAACTCGTGTTATCAAGATATACCTGTTTAGCTGGCTCATGTTGGTAAACGGAGATTATTTTTAATTTTCTCTGCCAGTAGCATCTCAATCTTTGTGCCTTCTGTCCTCATCCAAAAGAAAAAAGAAATGTGCTCAATTCACTGGCAGGTCCTGGACTTGTCTCTGCTAAAATAGCCCGTAGGGTCTATAAACATGGAAGCTTTCCAAGATAACAGTCGGCTATATGGACTCTGCGATCAGTGGGATTGGGTGAGGATCCCTGACCCACCTCGTACTTCTGTGACTCCTTGGGGGGAAATTATCTCCCTCTTTAATCCTCAGTTCTCATGTGTAAAAATGATACAGTGCCTGCCTCACAGGCATAGAAAAAAGCTCTTTACTCAGTAGCTAACACATTTAGTGAACACTAAATAAACTGCAGCTTTTAATACTGGTTGCCGTGCAGTAACGGCAGACTTACTGCTTTGCACGAAAATAAACTTCATTCTAGAAACGTGTTCTTCATAGGAATCTATGAAGCTGGGCGCTTCGTCCTTTAAGGCCGTCTGTGCCGTTTTTCATTTTTCTCTCCTGACGGTCATTGTTCGTAAAACAGAATCCCGTTGCAGCTCCCTAAAAGGGTCCCTTCTGGCTGGCTGAGAGTCCAGTTCACATGCGTTCCCTGAACTTGTTTTATTTTAGATTTCGATCAACGAGTGAACGATAACAAGACTGCTGCAGAGGAGGCTTTAAGGAGAATCCCTGCCATCAACCAGACGATAATGGAAGCCAACGAAAAGACGAGGGAGGCCCAGCTGGCGCTGGGCAGTGCTGCCGCGGACGCCACCGAGGCCAAGAGCAAGGCCCACGAGGCGGAGAGGATCGCCAGCGCCGTCCAGAAGGTGTGTGCTTCGCCCTTCTCCCCAACAGTCTCTGTCCCTGTGTTTCTCTAGTCCTCTTCCGGTTTCTTTCCAGATCCCTAAAAGCCCTTGTAGGCTTCTTCCTCAACTCCAGTAAGATTATCTTAAACTTTGTTCATTTTTTACTGGGAAGTTAGAGTAGTTAAGTACGTTGACTGAAGAGGGAGAGTCATTGAAATCATTGGAAGGGCCCTTGAACATTTCTGCTGTTGTCTCAGCGGCAGGGTCTACGTGGTGAGGAGGGGGATGGCTTCATGGGCCCATGGCGTGCCCTGCATGAAAAAAATCACACTCTTCTCAAATAAACACAGTTCTTTGACACGGACAGCTGACTTTTTTTTCAATCTGTGTAGAGTTCCAGGTCAGTAAAACTCTCAGGCCCCTCTTTCGAGCATATTTTATATCTGAGCCCTACCTTATTTAGCTGCCACTGCTAGGATTCTTTCTACTCATCTCTTTTTTCCTTTTTTTTTTTTTTAAAGGTTTTACTTATTTATTGAAGAGGGAGACTGAGCATGAGCAGGGAAGGGGCAGAGGGAGAAGCAGACTCCCCACTGAGCATGGATTCTGACATAAGGCTCCATCCCAGGACCCTGAGAGCGTGACCTCAGCCAAAGTCCTGTGCTTTAGCCAGCTGAGCCACCCAAGTGTCGTCCTCTTTCTACGATCACCCTAAGGAATAATTTCTTTAAGCTGGCTTTTTCTTATTTAAAGGAATAAATCTGTTTATTTAAAGGAGAGATTGGAACAGATTCTCAAAATAATGTGTTTGAGAATTCACATACATTTTTTAGTTTGCTTAGAACAAGTTGGTTTTAGGATTAATTATATTTTATAAAATACTCCTACATCAGGATCACGGTCTTTTTGTACCTTGTGATGAACAGCCAAGTAGAACTAGGCTACTGCATTTGAACTGAAAATGTATCCAAGTCAAAGGATCTAACCAGTATGATGTGCTGGGAAGTGTACACCATTTAAGTGTTCTATTTGCTAGCCATGTGACCTCAACTAAAAACAGCAGTGATAGAACAAGAAATATTAAGGACAAATAAGAGGAAAGAAATGGAAGTGTTTTATAAAATATAAAATGCTGTTTTGTTAGGCGGTAACGCTAGCTTTTCTTTCCTTCCTGTTGTTTGGAACCCAAATAAATGATACTCCAAATCAGCATATAGTGTAATTTCCTGCCCTGTTCTTTCTGGGTTATATTTTCGAACCATTGTACAGATTATAAAAGGTGTGGGAATGTAGCTTAGAAAGAGGAAAGCTTTTCTTCATTAGTAGTTCTTTATTGTGTGCCTAGAACGCTACGAGCACCAAGGCAGAAGCCGAAAGGACTTTTGCAGAAGTTACAGACCTGGATAACGAAGTGAACACTATGTTGAAACAACTACAGGAAGCAGAAAAGGAGCTAAAGAAAAAACAGGAGGACGCTGACCAGGATATGATGATGGCAGGGATGGTAAGCAGTTTGGGCCTGTTTGCTCGTGGGCAGAAAGTGGAGGGTGTTTAATGACAAGGGTCTCTCCGTCTTGTTAAGAAGAGTCTCTTTCATATTGACTTCTGTTTTTCGTTGTGTTTTCTGGCCAAGAATCGGGTTAGTAACTTACATAGAAGACAAAGAATTTGGATCTCTTGTGGGGTTATTGCACAATTGTCCTGTCCCAAAGCTTCTCTCCATTAAAAGCAAAACATTCTTTTTTACACATTGAAGTTTTAGGACATTAAAAAGTATGTAGTTGTGTTTTTGGATGGGTGATTCACACATGGTATAAAATCAGAAAGAAATAAAAAGGAATACAATGAAAAGTTAATTTCCTTCCTACTCTTGTTATCCCAGCAACTTACTTTCTCGAGACAAAGACCAGTTTCTTGTGTTTCATTTTTGATGATGACAAAAACATACCAAACTTATATCTAATTTATTTATTTTTTATTTTTTTATTTTTTTACCTTTTGTGATGATGTATATACACAACACTGTTGGTGACAAAACTGACTGAGGAATGCACGGCCCAAGAAAGAACAAGGGTGTATTTTTCAGTTGTATGCTATATTTTGTTTTCAAAGTGGAAACATAACTTTTCCGTTCAGTCTGATTACAGTCACCATAATGAACTTGTTTAATTGTGCACTTGCAGCCCAAGCAAGGGACCCTTTTCCCACTCTTAGGGAAAAACAGGCCTTTTACTCTGGCTGATTTTCGCCTTGGGACAGGAAGGAGAAATACTAACCCTGTTGATCTAGGTAGAGAAGACTCTAGGAAAGCGTTAACAGGAAGCACCCTCGTGCAAACACTATTTTAGTTCACTTTTTGGGTTTTGTTTTGGACGGTCTTGATTTTCTATAGCAAGGGATGGTTCAGAAAGGAATTCCCATATAGGAAAAAATACCCATTTTTCGTATGTGCTGAGGGTCTCTGCATTTCATATTTGTTTGTTTTTTTTAAGATTTTATTTATTTATTTGACAGAGATCAGGTAGGCAGAGAGGCAGGCGGGGGGTGGGGGAAGCAGGCTCCCTGCTGAGCAGAGAGCCCGACGCAGGCCTTGATCCCAGGACCCTGAGATCATGACCTGAGCGGAAGGCAGAGGCTTAACTTTCTGAGCCACCCAGGCGCCCCTGCATTTCATTTTTAATATGATTTTTAATATGGTGGGTTTAGAGCCTGTGGAAAGGAGGAAAAGGCTATGTTCTTGATGAGCTTCGGAAAAGAGGGTATGGATTCCGCTCAGAGAGTGGAAGAGCATCCATCTTTGTTCTTTCTGGTAAATAACTTCTGACGAACACAAAGCAGCTTCACGCACCCTGTCCCATTTGTATGGACGTCAGTCCTAAAGGCATGGCACCGAGCCCGTGTTGTTTGAGTCTGTCACATCACTTTTTTCGTCAAAAGAGTAAAGGCTGATGGTTGTCCTGGAAGAGGAGGCTGGAGCCCGCAGGTCGCACGCTGTAGCATCGCTGTCTGCCGCCCATGGCGAAGTCACTCAGCCTCTCCCAGGACACGCAGAAAAGCCTGTCAGGGCTCAGTGAGACTGGCTGCGACTTCCGCAGAGGTCCAGCGTTCATTTGGGAAGTTTTTTTTTCCCCTCACACATTTCCTTTTTTTAAAATCTTACATTGTTTCTATCCAAAAATGCTGCAGTGTCTTGAGCCAAAAACTGGGGAAAACAATTCTGTGGTGGGGAGCTCAAAGCCTCTCACTTCTATCCTGACTGGATTTATTTGTGAGAGCATCTGTTTTCTGATATTCAGACACTTCCTCTTCCATTGTCATTTCCTGTGACTCACACACAGGGTATTTGTTCAGGTTTTATGGAATTTTCCCAAATACATTTACCTTTGGTTGATTTACAAAATGTAAACTATGTATCACCCCGGTTTGTGCGCGTGTGAGTGTGCACTCACAGGGGAGGGGTGCTACAGAAGGTGTCCCTTGATTACGAAATTTTGCTGAGAATAGGAATTTCCAATAATCAAGTCTCTAAGAGTGTCCTGAAGGACATGTTTTGGTTCTAAAACGTACTTTTTATGCTTGTCCTTAAAAATCCCTTTTTTCTGCTTGATGAATTTGGTCACGAATCCACTTCCATGTGTTCTTGAGTGAGAAAGTGAGAAAAGTACATGATATTGGCCTTTTTGAAATATACAGTCAGTGTAGGTATGGAGACTACCTACTTGTGATTGTTCTATGAATTAACAATAGCAACATTTCACCATGAAGGTATACCGAAAGACACCCCCCCCCCAAAAAAAAAAGCCAAAACAAAAGCAAACCCCATACAATGAGAGACTGTCATTTCACGAGTCAGGAAAGAGGAAGCCTGTGAAAATTGGACTTGCTGGCTGATTGGGGGGAAAAAATCTCAGGAACATGAGCACACGCCATCAGAACTGTTGGCATCTATCATCTGTCCTTTTCCCGGTATAGGCTTCGCAGGCTGCTCAGGAAGCCGAGATCAATGCCAGAAAAGCCAAAAACTCCGTTACCAGCCTCCTCCACCTGATCAATGAGCTCCTGGAGCAGCTGGGTAAGTGGCTGTAGAGTCATTGTGGGTGGCCTCCGGATTCTTTGTGCTGCTGCTGGGTCTGATACACTGAACACAAAAGCAGACGCTACAACATGACCATTGTGTGAACTGAAACAGGGCTCAAGGTTGTATTAATTCAGCAAGAAATTACGAGGTCCTTCCATGGCATGTGACCTGAGTCCTGCAATCTGACCACAGTCCAGGGACTTCGAGGTGGCTCACTTGCGGCCGATGTTTAGGATAGATGAGCAGTGACTGTTCTTAGCTCGTCCTGCTGGCAGGGCCTCTTTCCAGGGTTTGAAGTCAAGGATTTCAGTGGGAGAGTGGGAGAGCACTTTAAACTGGAGATGACTTCCCTGCCTGGAATTCTGCTCATTTGCTCATTAAAAGGAGAATCTGATGAGGTGACAGCTTGTCAAAAAGAGAATAAGCTTGATTTTTCAAGGAAACGCAAGGATGCTGAAACGCTCTTTTAATGTAGTGTGATAGGGAGCAGGCTTGGTCACAAGACAGATTTTGTCGCAGCCTCCATTACAAAGTGGTGACACTCCAGCCCATACAGCTTCACGGCAAGGCATTCTGCTTTAGCCTTGAAACTTTGGTCAGTGTTTTGTTTGGGGTTGTTTGTTTGTTTGTTTGTTTTGTTTTGTTTGGAGGGTGGGAGAGGGTGTATTTTTTATGTCTCAAATATCAAGAATAATAAATTATGTGCTGTCAGATGGGTTTTAAAATGAAAGGAGCTAGAAGATACAGCTTTTTGTGCCAGAAAGAGCTGAATTTCAAAGTTAGTTGGCTTGGGTTGGAGTCTTTATTTCGTAGGCTTGTAAACTGTGCAAACTTGGGCAAATTACTTAACATCTGAGAATCACTGGCGGAATATGGTCCTGGGAGAATTTAGTCAAGTACAGTATGCAAAAAGTCTTGAGCACTGTATGGCCATCTGCTTTCATTAATTATGGAAACAATCCTTTCCAGGAGAACCTCCTTTTCTTGCTAATTTTAAAGTGAAGCTTTTGCTGGAATTGTTTCAACATTTTCATCCCTGGCCATTTTCCATAGGAGGGCTCCAGATAGCGTCTAACTCCTAAAGGCAGGACAGAACTCCCCGGAATTAACTCAGACTCCCTGGAAGCTGAAGAGCCAAGGGCTTAGCATTCTAGCTTGAAGATTTTTATGTTCAGTAGATGGCATTGAAATGACATACAGTTTACATATATGAACATGAAAATGGTATTGTGTTACCAGATGACCTTCAAACCCGCACGTGAGGCTTAAGACCTCAAGCACAGCAGCTGTGTATTTAGACAACATTTCACAAAAACTGTTTACTCAGACAAAACATCCAGCCCATCCATTATATGCTCTGACCTGTCCTTGCTGAGTTAGGTCCGCGTTTGTACGTGCTCTGCATTGTTCATGCCCTTGGCGCGACACGAACGGTCTACAAGTCTCCTTTGCAGGCCACCATGGCATAGTGGCAGCTGCTGGCTCCATTTATACGAGAGACTAGTGGAAGTGCTTGCGGAGTGATGTGGTAATTCTTACTGAAAGCATCTGTTTCCTCCTGTGTCCTTTCTGACTCTACAGGGCAGCTGGACACGGTGGACCTGAACAAGCTCAATGAGATCGAAGGCACCTTGAACAAAGCCAAAGATGAAATGAGAGTCAGTGATCTCGACCGGAAAGTGTCTGATCTGGAGAACGAGGCCAGGAAGCAAGAGGCCGCCATCATGGACTATAACAGAGATATCGAGGAGATCATGAAGGACATTCGCAACCTGGAAGACATCAAGAAGACCTTACCGTCTGGCTGCTTCAACACCCCGTCCATCGAAAAGCCCTAGGGCCATCTTTCAGGGCTGGAAGGTAGCACCCCGCAACCGGGGAGCTCTAGTGAGGCCACAGAGTGCCTTAACACAAAGATTACATTTTTTTCAGACCCCCACTTCTCTGCTGCTCTCCACCACTGTCCTTTTGAACCAGGAAAATTCACAAAGCTTAAAGAGAAGCAAGTCAGACATCACGAATCGGGAACAAAGGGTTTTATCTGATAGTCTCTCTTCCACGGAAGGTGCTCCCTTACCCACACTTTCCCTTCTGAGTCGCATGAGGACATGGCGTCTTACGTTATCATACGGTGGTGTAAACACTTCGTGGGAATCATTGTCTGCCAGGGCTGAGCAAGTAGCCCTCCCTTTTGTCCCTGTTGCCAACAGAACCTCCTCAGTCTTAGTACTCTTGTTTCTATGAAGGAAAAGTTTGGCTACAAGTAGTAGCGTTGTGATGGCCAGTATATCCAATCTATCGATAAAGAAAGTGCACCTACATCTACTACCCCTCCTCCTTTTACGCAAAAGGAAATAAACATCCTGTGCCAAAGGTATTGGTTACTTAGAATGTCAAGAGCCATCGTCAGTTGTTTTAGCTCTTTTGAGTATAGGACACTGAGCCATCCACGGGTAAGGATGCAATTGTTCCTGACAATCTCCAGGAGAATGAGGCTGCGGAAGTAGGCGGAACGTTTTCTCATATGTTAATAGTTGACTAGGAAGATACACTTTTTTCAGATCTTTGGGCAGCTGATAAATCTGGATGGGCAGCTTGCACTCACCAATAGACATCTTCTGATATTCCTAGAAATGGAATTTATACAGAAGAAATAGGGATATGATAACCACTAAGTTTTGTTTTTGTTTTTGTTTTCCCAAAATCAAACTAATTCCTAGAGCTTTTTTTTAGTGTATTGGTCTTGGAACTAGTGCTGGTATCCGGTAGAGAGCAGTTGGTCCCTAAGATCTTGACAAACCAACAAGAAACAAGCTGCCTTATCCTGGTCTTTCCTAGCAAAGGGATAAAACGGAGATGCAGCTTGTACGGTCAGGATCCCGTATATCCATTTTTCTTCCATTGGGGAGAGATGACACCTTTGACCCTTATCCTCAATTATCTTCTGACGTTCCCATCTTCTAGGATCGCGCTACACACCTAGTCTGCCGACTCCTGGTGGCAAACCCTTGCACTCAGTCTTCCACACAGCTGCCAGCACCATCTAGTTCCTGCACTTTGTGACCCAGACCCACTCGACACCTTCCCTCTCCGTGCAGAGGGAGGCCCCGTAGGTGGAGTTGCCTAGCTGGCTTCTCGGCTTCGGATCCTCAGGTCTGTGGTTCTCTCTCAAGACCACGGCGTGAAGATTCCCCTGCCACACAACCCCTTCCTCCTCCCAACCCACCTTCGAGAAACATATATAGCCTTTAACACTATGCAACTTTGTACTTTGCGTAGCGGGGGGAAAGAAACTATTATCTGACACACTGGTGCTATTAATTATTTCAAATTTATATTTTTGTGTGAATTTTTGTTTTGTTTATCATGATTATAGAGTAAGGAATTTATGTAAATATACTTGGTCCTACTTCTAGAATGGCACTGTCTGTTCACTTCTTCACGGGATTCTTCCCTATCACTGGCACAGCGTGTCTGTAGACCTCCTTCCCTTCCGTCTGCGGGTCTTCGCACGGCGTCTGTCCCCCGCGCTCAGCCCTTCGCCTCGCGTCCGCGACATGTTCATTTTCTAGCGCGAATGCCGACCCGCTTTCCCTCCACCCACGGCCGCCCCGCGGGGTGCCTCCCGCCCTCCTCCAATGCAGGCCCGGGACCCGAAACCGCGGCCTGATGTTCCCCAGGCCCGCTCCCGCGCAGGCGGTGGCGGGATGTGAGCGCATTTTGCCGAATGGCATCTTCGGCATCAATGTGGGTCTAACCGGGAATGAGCTGCAGAGGCCCTTCCCCACGGTGGGAGCTGGACGGGCCCGTTTGAGGGGGGAGTGTGTGACCGCTGAGCGCTCAGAGGGCCTCAGGGATGGTGGACAGACAGGTGGAGTGGGAGCGGCCGAGTGTCCGGGTTCACCCCTTGCCGCCTCCTGGCGTACCAGAGTCGGCTCCAAAGGCTTTGACTTGGCACACCCTGGCTTTCTCTCGGCTGCTTCTCCCAGGCCTCTTCTGTTGCCAAGTTTTCACATCAGAATCTCCTAGCTGGTTCCTCGTGTTAAGTGGCCACCTCCTAACAGAGACATTCTGTTCAAGGTTGCGGGACAAGGACCGTAGATCAACTGCCAGGACAGTTTCCCTCTAGCCCGGGGGTCAGCCTCACACCAGTCAGTCTTAGGCTGCAGTGAAATTTGGAGTGTTTTGTTGCTTTTCTCCTTCTCCATCTGTGTAGTATATCTTTAAACAGAATTTTATTTTTAAAATAAAATCTCTTTATAAGACAATACCTGCATTACACTCCTGCAATATACATTATTTTATTGTATAGTTCTAGTTACCTGTATTTTATGTAACGAAACCGACAGGGTGGCTGCTGCAGAATGCTGCGTGTCGTGGCGGGGGGCGGGGCGTCCAGCTGTGCCCTGGAATTCTTCCTTGTAACCCCAACGGTGGCCCTTTGGTATGTGCCTTCACTCTAGCTGTTTGCCTTAATCTCTACAGTCTCGCTCTCCAGGGTGGTGAATAAAATGCAACACTTGGCATTTTTTTATGTTAAAAAAAAAAAACAGTATTTTATTTATAATAAAATCTGAATATTTGTAACCCTTTATATTTGTGTGGCCTGAGTGTGGTACTGAGGACAGAGGATGTTTTGAAAGGTATGATGAAGAGAAAGCTGCTCATAATACCTTCTTTGGGTGACTTATTTTCTTGAGAACAGTCCAGTATGTGTGTAGGTTACATGCTCTACATGTGTGTTTTTATGTGTATGTACATATATGTGTGTATGTATTATATATACAAATAACACACACACACACACACACACACACACACATATATATTTTTTTTTTTTTCTTTTCCCTTCTCATATGGGGCTACTTTGGTATGGTCCAGAGGCAGCCAGACTTTTTTCTGTAAAGAGCTAGACTGTACATACTGTAGGCTTCGCAGGCCCTATAGTCTCTGTTACACCGACTTCGCTCCTGCAGCATGACAACAGCCCAGACGATGTGTAAACCAACGAGTGTGGCTGCGGTCCAACACGACTATTTACAAAGACGGGCGCGGGCCCAAGGGCTGCCATGTACCCGACCCCTTGGGGTGTTATTAATGCCTGCTTAGTGACACCTGAAGACTATTTTAAAATCACCTGGGCTTCTTCAAGTAGCAGCTGTCTTTCTACCTTTACGCCCATAACATCAGCTAAAGGGGGTCTCTTCAGGTGATGAAAACCACTCTCCGTGTAAGAGAATAGAAGTTAGTGACATGCTGAGCTGGCAGGCCCATCAGCTCATCGTGCCTCTCCCCACCCAGAGGGTCAGGGTTAAGGTTAGGCTGGAGTGACCTGAGGCCAGGTGAAGCGTTGCGGATACAGAGACAGCTTCGGTTTCCTCCTCTGCTCGGTTCATGGCCATGAGTCCCTGCGGATGACCCGCCACCTTCCCGGTCTTCTAAATCCTTGTGACTATGATGACACCTGGGAAAAACCTGAACTCCTCCTCTCCATTGGACTTGCTCAGAGAGAGCTTTAGAGGGCACCCGTTCCTAGCTTTCACACATACCCTGTTCTTAAGCCGTCTGTAGGACCTGATTCCCATGCAAGGACAACTTTCTAGTGCTGAGTGGGATTTTAAAAATTTGCTCCTATTCCTTTTGTTAGTTTAGGGTCAGCAGTTTCTCCAAAGTTGGTATCGGCATAATCTGGTTCAAAATATCCCCAAAGGTTTACTCCTTAAAGTAAGGCCCCTGATGAATCTGAATTCACCAGCCCCACATCACCAAGCTCAAAATGGAATGGCTGCAGAAGACTTCTGCACCCAGAAGAACCACCAAGGAGAAAGGCAGATGGTACCTGCTTCATAGGGTGAGGAAGAACCCATCCCAGGGAAAACACATCTCCCCAGGGGACCAGAAACAAGACAGTTGTACATAGCAGGTTATTTTGACTGTTCACACTAAGCAGGGTTAAATGAAGGAGATATTAATCATTGGACTGAAAAATAAGAAACTTCCTAGTCAATAATCTATCAGAGGCTCCAGAAGCATGGAAACCTGGTTTCAGAAGTTATCAGCTAGAGTGCCTTCTATTTGTACTGAGTGCCCCAAGAGGAATAGATCTGCTGTACACAAGTGACATTATAGGGGCGCCTGGGTGGCTCAGTGGGTTAAAGCCTCTGCCTTCGGCTCAGGGCATGATCTCAGCGTCCTGGGATCGAGCCCCGCATCCGGATCTCTGCTCAGCAGGGATCCTGCTTCCTTCTCTCTCTCTCTCTGCCTGCTTCTCTGCCTACTTGTGATCTCTGTCAAATAAATAAATAAAATAAAATAAAATAAAATAAAATAAAAAAGTGACATTATAAACAGAAATTAATTATATGCGGGGCGCCTGGGTGGCTCAGTTTCAGCTCCGGTCATGGTCTCAGGGTCCTGGGATCGAGCCCCACTTCAGGCTCCCTGCTCAGTGGGGGGTCTGCTCCCCTCTCCCTCTGCCCCCACCTACTCGTACTCTCTCTCTCTCTCTCAGCTAGGTGAATAAAATCTTTTCTAAAAAAAATATGATATGCTTAAGAAAAGGAAATACTTAACAGAAGTCAAATATAAAAACTTCCTGGATGGGAATTCAAATAAGAGAAACCTCAACATTTCCAATGTTGTTGTAACATGTCTTTTCTTTAACTCTTCTGCCTGCCAATGGTTTTCTTTCTCCTTTCTGTTACAGGAGAACCTGGGGTCAAGATGTCCCTTGCTCTGTTGACATTGGTCAGTCCTTCCTTGTGTCCACCCACCCCCAACCCCAAGCCTTGTACTGGCTTCTGGCATTGCCACGTCTTTATTGATCAGGTGTCTCTCCCCGACCTTTCCCCCCAGCCTCCCTACTACTCCCCAACATCCAGGTCTGTGTATTTCTGTCCACATACAGGAAGTGGGCCCTGGGTTTTCTAAATGGTCTAAAGGTAAAATCAACCTTTCTCATTTGCCTATTCTCTCATTTCTGCTACTTTTCCCCTGCATGAGCAGAAACGGGGTTTATGGATGCTTGTCAATGCCCTTTGTCCCCTCCTTTCAGTATCATTCTGCTCTCCCAGGACTCCCACCGAAGAAGGGATTTGCAGGAAGATAAGCAAGGGAACAGTGCCCACCACACACAGCCAGCTCTGCCAGCGGCAACCGGCTAATGTGATCCGGGCCGAGAGGCCCTTCGCTTGGCATCCCAGCCTCCGGTTGCCACTCCCAACACTGCGTGTGTCTGCCAGTTTTACCCACAGCCCATCTTGTAGGCATCTCTGGCTCCTGGCCCACGCTATAACATTAGTTCCCTTTCTTTTTCCCTAACTCCTGGGAATGGGCCTGGTAAGTTTCAACAGCTTGGTAAGTGTTTCATCCTGTTTGCATGTGTGCCTTAGAGAGCCTCTTAATGCAGGCCATGCAGGGATTGCTTGTGATGAATTCAGTGCAGTTTGTATCTTGTTCTGTAACAAGTTGACCATCAGGCCCTTGATCAAGAACGTAACCCTCAGATACAGCATTGTTCCCATGAGTATGGCCATTTCAGGGATCCTCTGTGAAAGGTGCCTGGTCATATCTTTGAGGACAGCCTATCCTCCCACAATCCTTTTTCACCATGGCTAGTACCAAAAAATTCTACTTGAACTTCAGACTGTTACGTTTTGAGCTCATAGTGTCTGCCCTTGTACTGGGATCCTCCGTCAGGTCAGTAACTAAATGCAATCATCGGGGCGCCTGGGCGGCTCAGCCAGCTAAGCATCTGACTCTTGATTTCAGTTCAGGTCAAGATCCCAGGGTCCTGCTGGGATCAAGGCCCCCATGGCGCTCTGCGCTCAGTGCGGAGTCTGCTTGTCCCTCTCCCTCTTCTCCTCCCCAACTCACTCTATCTCTCTGTAAAATAAATAAAATCTTTTTAAAAATAAATAAATTCAATCATCAAATTGTGTGCCATAGCAACTAGTGTTAAGAATTTCTAATGCAGGGGCGACTGGGTGGCCCAGTTGGTTAAGCACCCGCCTTCGGTTCAGGTCATGATCTCAGGGTCCTGGGATCGAGCCCCCTGTCAGGCTCCCTGCTTGGTTCTCCCTCTCCCTCTGTGTTGTCTCTCTCTTGCTCTTTCTTAAAAATAAATTATATATATATATATATATATATACACACACACACACACACACACACACACACATATATATATATATATATTTTTTTTTTTTAAAAGAAAAGATTTCTACTGAAACTTCTTTCTGAATATTCTGCACTTGCCTTCCAGGATGTAGAATCCGATTTTCCCACTCTGTCCGTTGACCCCAGCCCTTCTTTGCATGGGCGTTTCCTTCTGCATGAGCATGGTTCCCAAGTTGAGGTTAGTACCAAGTAAGCTTGAGTCCAGCCATGAGCAGAAATGTCTGGGGGAAGATGTGCTGTCCTGGTGTGGATTACATGTTCCTGGGTTGCTGAGCCAGCGTCCAGATAAAGGCTCGGGAGAAGCAACTGTGATTTCAGTGATTACATGTCTACAGGGTCAGAGAAGATTGTGTTGCAACTTGCTCGTTCCTCTTGGCCCAGACAGTCTGCTTTCTGCACTGTCTCACTCGGAGTGATACGGAGGCTCAGACCTGGCCAGAGAGGTGGGTTTTGCCATATAGATTTCAGACAGGTTGCCCTCCTTACGTTTCCGAAGGACTAGGGAAGGACTCACACTACTAAGATATCTTGCACCGTACACTGTGTTTTGAAAGGTGCCTTCATGATTATTTCCTTTCATTTGCCCTTGATTTGATGAGGGTCTTCATTTGACCAATGAGGAAATGCAACCATGGTTTGCTGCCCCATCACCCTAACCACCGTTTTAGCCTGTTGTTCTATTCTCTCATAACTTTGATCCATTTTCCTTTTAAGAACCTTTCTTAGTACATGTACTTTATAATAAGGTTCTTCAAATCCCTTTGGAGAGATCAAGGCAGGATTTAAATATATTAGTAACTTGCCCCATATTAAGGAACCAGTCAGTGGCAGAATTATTACTTGCAATGCAATTGACTTTCAGCATCTGGGCCTATATGCCCCACACAGCTCACACCCCTCTCTCATTGCCTGTGGCTTTCCCCTCTCTTTCTCTTCTCTTACTTAGCATTAGGGATAAGGAGCATAGAGCTGGCTCCCCTAGCTTTCTCTAATGTTAACATCTGATATAACCATGGTACATTTATCAAAACTAAGAAACTACTCTGGTAGAAGACTTAACTATGGTCTTTTGCCTGCTTTTAAAGAAGCTTCTTTTTCCAGACTCCATTTTTAAAGTAATACTGAATTTTAAAGCAAAATGAAAAATATTCAGCATTAATACCCAAGCTGTGGGACAACAGGAGTGTGGATAGTTGATTTTACTTTCGTAATATGATCCAAGACTGCCCAGTGTGTAACATGTTCATAATTAACTGCAAGGAATGTCATTAAACAACTTGCTAAAATGTCCTGAAATTTTCAAAAGAGATTTTTTTAAAGCTCCATCAGAATTAACGTCATTCATAACAATATGCCACAAATTGAAGTATTTATTAGAAATAGAAAATTTATTTATAAAGATTACATTTAAAATTTTTTATTGCATCATTTCAGACCTATAGAAACATTGTAAGGGTAGCATAAAAAGTTCTTCAACACTCTTTCCTCAGGTTCCTCAAATGTTCATATTTTATTACATTTGCTTTTTCTCTGCTCTCACTCTTGCTCTATGTGGAAAGAAAGAACTGTTTTAAGTTGCAGATATGATGCCCTTTTACCCATAAACACTTCAATGTATATTTTCTAAAGATAAGGAACTTTCTTACGTAACTGCAGCACTATTGTCAAAATCAGGATATTACCCGGGCGCCCGGGTGGCTCAGTGGATTAAGCCGCTGCCTTCGGCTCAGGTCATGATCCCAGGGTCCTGGGATGGAGCCCCGCACTGGGCTCTCTGCTCAGCATGGAGCCTGCTTCGCCCTGTCTCTCTCTGCCTGACTCTCTGCTACTTGTGATCTCTCTCTGTCAAATAAATAAATAAAATCTCTAAAAAAAAAAAAAATCGGGATATTACCATCAATACAATATGATTATCTTATCCACAGCCATTATTCAGACTGCATCATTGTGGTAGGCAGAATAATGGCGCCTCAAAGAAGTCCACATCCTAATCCCCAGAACCGGTGAATGTGTTAGATTGCATGGCAGAGGGGAATTAAGGTTTCTGATGTAATTAAGGTAGTGAATCAGACAATCTTAAAACAGATTCTCCTGGGTTATCTGGGTAAGCCAATAGAATCATAAGGATTCTTATAATTAGAGGAGGGAGGCAGAAAAGGAGGTCAGAGTGATGCAATGAGATGGGGACTCAGCCTACCTTTGGGGGCTTAAAGATGGAGGAGGAGGCAGAAGCCAGGGGATGTGGGCAACCTTGAAAAGGTACAAGAGGCAAGGGAAGAGATTCTCCCCTCGGGCCTCCAGACAGGGAACACTGCCCTGCTGACGCTCCGAGCTTGAACCCAGGAAGATCCCCACCAGACTTCTAACCTACCGAAATAGAAGACAACAAAACTGCATCATTTTAAGCCACTAAATTTGGGATAATTTGTTGTGCAGCCATAGAAAACTAATACACCATTTGTCCCAGTAACGTCTTTTTAAAAAAGAAAAAATCTGAAACTCTGTGTTCGGTTGTCATGTCTCTTTTATTTCCTTTACTCTGGAGCAGTTCCTGAGTCTTCCTTTGTATTTCCTGATGTTGACTTTTAAAAAAAAAAAAAATAGTTCTTTTGTAGCATGTTCTTCAGTCTGGTTCCTTTGATGTTTTCTCTTGATTGGATTCAGGTTGTGCACTTTGACAGCGAGATCACTTTGGAAGTGATGCTGAATTCTCTTCAATGCATTCTATTGGGAGGCACAGAAGTCATTGCTGGCAATATTCACTCTGCCAGCTGATTGCCGTGGTGCGGCCCAGATTTCTCCACTGCAAAGTTACTCTGTAACACTTTGTGATTAATAAGTATCTTATGAGGACATACTTTGAGATTCTATAAATATCCTGTTGCTCTTTACACTCTTCCCCACTAGTTTTAGCATCTGTTGGTGAGGCTGCCGGAGGGAGATTTTCTAATTCCATCATTCATTCTATATTTATTAGTTGGCATTATACTGAGAGGTAGTTTCTCCTCCCCCACTTTTTATGTCAGATCTTCATATTAGATTTATAGATTCCTCTTTTATTTAATGAGTTACAGTAGGCTGTTCTCAAAATTTATTTTGATCCTTAAATGTCCCTTATTTGGCTGGTCGGAACAGCTCAAAGCTGACCCCTGTGACCTTTTGATAATTTCCCTCATTCTTTGAGCATTATCTTACTTTTGGCCCATCAAGACATTTCAGGCTCATTTTGTCTTTCCTCTGCCATAATCCTGGAACCAGCCACCTCTCCAAGGAGCAAAATCAGGTTTCATTAATTTCCCAAATGCCAAGATCCAACAACGAAAATGGGTCATGCAAATTGATGAAAAACTCTCAAAAATGATGCTGAATTTTGAGCAAATTGTTTATTAGGTTACTTGGCTTTGGAGAACATGGCCTATTCTCTCCCATGGAAGATTGCCTATTTTATGCATTATTGACAAATATTTTTGGAGCTCTCATTGTTCCTGCAACCTACCTGGTACCGGTATGCATGGGTTTTATGCTGTGACAAAGGCAATCTTCCCTACTTTGAGAAATCTGTTTAAGTAAGGGAAGCAGCAAAAAACAAAACATAAAAAATAGTAAAAAAAAAAAAATAGAGGAAGGCGTATCTCTTTAAATAGGAGTATGTGAGCGTGTTGCCTAGGAACATTACCTATTAATGTTAGTACACTGATTTATTCATTAAAGTAAATGAATGCTCAAGACTGTTCCTTTTGCTAAGCCTGTAAAGGGCAAATTATATTTGTATGATCTAGATTTGTATATTTGGCTGTGTTGAAGAGAATCTGATGTGGGAGATGGGCTCGGGGACATTGATCCAGATATGAAAATGCAGGCAGCAAATTCAGTGATAGGCAGTTGAGTGGTTGTGTTTTCCTCCCGTCCATTGCTCTCTGTGTATTGAAGATGTTCTGGAACCCCAGCACTGTAGTCTCTGATCACAGGGAGAACTCTTGCGTTCCACATGTTCTTTTTTGTATGTTCCGGTTTTTGATTGATTACTGCTGGCAATCATCTCATAAGACCAATGACATCGCAAATTATTTCATTATTTCAAACTCTCACCGTTTATTGAGGCTCTACAGAAGTGCCCAGTTATTAATCAGAGCCCAAACTAGAAAGATCTTGCCATGTTGAGATCAAAAAGAGTAGTTACAAACTATTGATAGTCAATTGGTATCTTTTTTTTTTCCAGGTTTAAGTAATCTAACATGGATTTTATTGTATACATCATCTGCCACAAAATATTCTTCCCTGGTTTGATATTTCTTTTGTTCAAAAATTTTTAAAATTAACATATAGTGTATTATTAGCCCCAGGGGTACAGGTCTGTGAATAGTTTACACACTTCAAAGCACTCGCCATAGCACATATCCTCCCCAGTGTCCATAACCCAACCACCCTCTCAGTCTATCAGTATCTTACTAAATTCTAAGGCATGGCTGGAAAAAACTATTGTGGACTCTTCTGTGCTTTTGTGCTGAGTTTGGTGAGGGTTGAATATGTAATAAAATGAAGCTTGTATTCCCATAGGATTGTGGACTCAGGAGTTCTCCTAGAGCAGCTGTACTCAAAGTGAGGTCCTAGAGCCAGCAACATCTGCCTCGCCTGTTCACTTCTTAGAAATGCACATTCTTGACACCACCTCAGACCTACCGAATCAGAAATTCAGGGGCGGAGGGGAGAGAGGGTAATCTGTGTCTTAACAAGCCCCCTCCAGGGATTCTGAGGCTGGCTAGAGAATTAGAGAGTGCTGTGAATTGGTTCTCAGCAATTATGGCTTATGTGTCTGTGTGTTGGACTCCACCAGGCATCATTTTTATGTTCAGCTACCTTTGCTGTGGAGCTCTTTGAGCTGGGAAGAATGTTCAGAATATATGCTAATTACAGTGTTAGAGACGATCAGTATTAACTCTTTGCTGTGCTTAAAATTTACACCAAGAAACTCTAAGTATTATATAAACATCAAATTGTTTAATTAATCAAGACTTTCCTCTTATGGAATACCTACTTTTTAAAAAGTAGGTGAAGGGGGTTAAAATTTACACCAAGAAACTAAGTATTATATAAACATCAAATTGTTTAATTAATCAAGACTTTCCTCCTATGGAATACCTACTTTTTAAAAAGTAGGTGAAGGGGGTGCCTGGGTGGTTCAGTTGGTTGAGCATCTGCCTTTGGCTCAGGTCATGATCTCGGGATCCTGGGATCCAGGCCCACATCGGGCTCCCTGCTCAGCACAGAGTCTGCTTCTCCCTCTTCGTCTGTCCCTCCTCCAGCTCATGCTCTTTCTCTTTCTGCCTCTCTCTCTCCTCCTCTCTAATAAATAAACAGACAAACAAATAAATAAATATTAAAAGTAGGTGAAGGCTGACAGATCTATTTAAAAAATTTAATATTAAGTATTTTTGTTTCCAATCGATTTCTCCACTTTTCACAAGATCTTCTAAATAATAATTTCTATCCACTAGATGTGAACAGGCCAAAAGATCATGGGAAAGAATAAACTTTTTATGATTCATAATTATCACCTAATGCTATGAATTTGGCAAGCTTGTTCTGAACGTTTCCATAAGCATGAAATAAAAGAGAGCCAAGTCATTTAACGTGGGAGATGTGTTTGAAATTAGAATAAGCAACAAATATACCTAAAGACGTCAGAAGAAGTTCAATTTAAACCCCAGGCCCTGCTGAGTGGCCACAATTCATAGACAAGCTAGCTGTGTGCCTTTAGCTAAGTCTCTCAATCTTGCCTATTTTTCCTAAAAATGGGGCTGTCACAGCCCTACAGAATTGTTCAAGTCAATGGGTACATATGTAAAAGAATACAACATTTAGCATAATCAGGTGAACTAAGCTTTTGTGTGTCTGGAAGCTTGTACAACTTGGGGTCTTCTTTTATGTTTCTATTTTTTTTTTGAACTTTTAAAAATTTAAATTCAATTAATTCACATATAATGTGTTACCGGTTTCAGGGGTACAGGTGTGTGATTCATCAGTGTTCTGTAACAGCCCTTGCTCATTACAACACATGCCCTCCCCAACGTCCATCACCCATTTACCCCGTCCCCCGACCCCCCTCCCCTCCAGCAACCCTGTTTGTTTCCTAAGATTAAGAGTCTCTTATGGTTTTTCTCTCGCTCTCTGGTTTCCTCCTGGGGTCTTCTTTTAAAAAATACAGATCACAAATGCAAAGAGTGAGTGTGGACCGGAAAGGGGCCCATGAGCTCCATTCCTTCTACATGGGAAGTCCACCTCCAAGCCGTGACTGTATGTATTTTCAGCCAGGGTAAGGCAGGACATTTGCTTCCTTTATGTCACTGTGTCATTGGGTGTGTGCATGACTGTACTTCCCCTCCACGGCAGACACCTCAGCGGCCGTCTGGCCCGGAGAACCTGTTTGGTGTGCTCACTGCATGACGACAGCGGGTGCGGCTCTGAGGGGAGTGCCAGGCTCTGCAGAGCGTGCCCAGAGGCTGCAGAATCAGACTTTTGCCAGAGGAAGAAAGAGCGCCCCGAGGCAGGCATTCACTAGAGCGATGGTGAAAGGCTCCACTGGGCAGAGCCTTTCAAATCTTCTTGTTAAACCTCTTAATCTCAAACCCGGAAGAGACAAAACTCTGTTTTTTTGTGTGTTTTTTTGATTTTAAAGATTTTATTTATTTGACAGAGAGAGATCACAAGTAGGCAGAGCGGCAGGCAGAGGGGGGGGGGGAGCAGGCTCCCTGCTGAGCAGAGAGCCCGATGCGGGGCTCGATCCCAGGACCCTGAGATCATGACCTGAGCCAAAGGCAGAGGCTTAACCCACTGAGCCACCCAGGCGCCCTCAAAACTCAGTTTTTAAAGATGACTTGTTAAAATAGAATTTCAACCACGTCTGTTCTCAGGAAATTGCACACGAGAGACAGTCTTGTGGACTGGAGTCATTTTGAGATGCCTTGTGGCCCAAGCCCGCTCTAAGCAGGCACTGTGCTGAACAGAACATAAACTCGGGACAACAAAGACACAGACCCTGATGTTTCAGCCAGGACTCGATGCTGTTTGCTTTTTATTAAAATGAAACAGACAGTGATGACAACAGAAACACTGCTATTTCAATGCATTGAAAGAGCTGAACTCTTTTTTTTTTTTTAATTCTAGTTAACACAGAGTGTTCTATTAAGTATTTATCAGGATAAGTGTATTCTCACTCCCCTTCACCTGTTTTGCAGTCCCTGCCAAAAGATGTGAACTCTTTCTTAAAAAAAAATTATTTATTTTTTAAATAATCTCTATACCCAACATGGGTCTTGAACTTACAACCCTAAGACCAAGCGTCACATGCTCTACCAGCTAAGCCAGCCAGGTTCTCCAAGGAGCTGAACTCTTCAGCTTACCCTTCTGTGTCTGTACTTGCGGAGCCTGTCAGCTGGTGCAGAGGAACACTGTCCTCTATTTAGGGAGTCCATTTCACTGGGGACTCTGGGGAAACTTGTGGATTTTTGCTCTCTTAAGTGGCACATTGAAGAATATTCAGACCGGAAAACACTGAATAAAGGACTAGAAGACCTCAATGAGTTACTTTAATCAAAGGAAAATGATTTCTGATAGTTATTTAGGACTAAAATAAAACCAAGGCAAGCCTGCCTAGCACACTGAGAGTCCATTCTGTAACTTTCTTAAGGAACCTAGGAGAAAGGCTCACCACCTGTGAATGATTTACACAAATTATCTAGGCCCACGTCAACATCTTCAATAGAGGAACTCTCATTTTTATTCATATGGGCATCGTTATATTAAGCAAATTTTAAACGAGTGTTATTTATTGACTCTTAAGTATCTAAGAAACTTTAGTGACCTTTCTGCACTTGCATACTGAGAACCTCCATGTGAGGCCCTGCCCAAGGTAGTAGGGATAGGGCAGTGTGTGAAACAACAAAACCCCCTGCTCCTAGGGGACTTATGTTCTAGTTGGGGAGACATAATAATAAAAGATGAATAAAATCTGTAAATATTAACTAATTGTGTAGTACTTAATACATTCCAGGTGCGGGTCTAAGAACTTTATAAATGTTATGCCCATAACCTGATGACATTGGTGCTATTATTATTCCCATTTTGTAGATGATGAAAAGGAAGCGTAGAGAGATTCTATCTTGACTACTTGCTAAGTAACAAGCCCGGACTCGAACTCAGGCAAACTGACTCGGTCTCAACCACCTGGATCTCAGCCACCACATTATACTGCCTCTATGTGGCACCAGTGTCTGGTGGGGCAGAAAGTTCTACGGAGAAAAACAAAGCAGGGAAGAGGGAAAGAAGGGGTTTAGGGGGTGGGGTGGACATTGCAATTTGATACAAGATGGCGGAGAAAGCCCCACAAAGAAGACAGCGTCTGAGTAAACCCAGAACCATACAGATATCTGGAGAAAGCACATTCTGGGTAGGGACACAAGAGATTGCACAAGTCCCAGAGTGGAACCAGCCATGTGGCTGAGCGTGAGTGAGAAGGAGGACAGTGAGGTGATGGGGGGGGCGGGGGAGTGAGACACATCATGTGAGACCCTGACGCCATAACAGGGACTTGGGCTTCGACTCAGAAAGAGATGGGGGTACCTAGGAGCTTTTATAATAAGGCAAGGTGAGATCTGAATTATACCATAATAGGAGCAGCCTGGCAGTTGTGTTTAGACTAAAGGTGACCAAAGGCAAAAGGAGGGAGATGAGACAGGAGGCGATCACAATAATCTATGCAAAAGATGAGGGGGTTTGGATTAAGGTGATCACAGTGGAAGTGAGGAGAAGTGGTCCAATTCCTATCATGATCTGAAGGTAGAGCGGCAAGATTTGCTGCGAGAAAAAGAGGAGAGCCAAGAATGACTTTACGGTGCCTGGACTGAATGTGCCACTCGTTTTATTTTTTATTCCTTACTCATTTTCAGGCCTTTCCATATAGGGAAGACTGAAGCAGAAGAGGAGATCTGAGGGCAGAGTATCAGGAGCTCTGGATTACAGCTGGGATGTTAATTACCCAACCAAATGTAGATTTCAATTAGGCAGTTGAACATGATCTTAGGAGTTCAGAGGTGCTGTGCAAGCAGGCTAAAGATAGAAATTTGAAAGTCGGCAGATACACTTAAAGCTATGAGACTAGCTGAAAAAACCAAGGAAGTAAATAGAGACAACAAAAGAGAAGAGGTCTGAGGCCCGAGTGTTGGGTGTCTTCCCCTCCATTAAGAGGGCACTTCTATGTTCCCAAGTAAGAGAGATATACATAATGTCCTGGAAACCAACACAAGTGTTTTAAGGAGAAAGGAATGATCAGTTCTGACCAGTGATGCTGATAGATCCCAGAAGACGTAGGCAGAGAATCAGCTGTTGAGTTTTACAACATGGACGTCCTTGTAGACTTCGCAGAGGCCATCTCAGTGGAGTGGTGGAGGGGAAGCCCTGATTGCAGTGGTTGGAGAGGTGTCATGAGATCTAATAGCAGCAGTTTCAAGAGAGACCAGGAGGTGAGAAACTGCGGGGCACAGGCGTAGACTGCTCTTCTGTTGTCCGTAAGGGAGAGATCTCTAAAAGTGAGCAGAGAAAGGGGGCAGAAGCTGAAATGTCACAATTGAAGGGAGTTTTTGTTTTTTAGAATGAGAAAAATTCAGAAAAGGAAGAAAAAGCAATGATGCAGGAGAGAGAGAGTAAAGAATCCTTTTCCAGGGGGTGGAGTGCTCCCCGAGTAGGACAAGGAATGAGCCCTCCTGTGGGTCGTAGGTGGGGTGCATACCAGCAGGGAAGGTGGAAAGGAGAGGTCGTTGGATGTGGCAGTGAAAGTATGTGGGAGAGATGCTCTGCCAAGTGCTTCTATTTTCTGAGTCTTAGGAAATAGGTCATTGGCAGAGAGTGACATGAGGGAGGAGGTGTGAGAGGATTGAAGAAAGGGGAAGGTATGAAATAGTCTTCAAGGAGAATTAGGAGAATTGATGGACTAGGGAAATGAGATCTGATGGCTCAGAAACTCTTTGATGTTAATGAGCATGAATTCAATCTGTGGTGGTACCTTAAGCCTGGGATTCTAATGGGACCCTGAGGGAGGGAGATGGGAAGAGGGTGGGAAGCGCCGGGATAGCAAGGAGGGTAGGACAAACACAAAGATGGTAGGTTCCATGAATTGTAGGAGCTGAGGTATTACTGAAGTTGGGACACTGGACAGACTGAGCTTCCCAAATCAGTGGTGGTGATTGGAAATCCGGGGGAGGGAGGGCTTGAAGTTCTGGAAGACGTACAATTACTTGGAATGGCAAGATCTAGATGTGATCACAGGAGTGAGTGGCAGAGTAGGGTGTGTTTTACTAAAGAGAGTATTTGGTTAAGCCGTCACACTTTTCTCACATTTTCAACCCTGTTCCAGATGAAGCCACCTCAGTAAATTGTCCAAAACTTTATTTGTTTTAGTTTTCAAACGAAATGGAATGAAATCTTTGTTCACTGGCAGCCCATAGGCCATGACTGACCCATGGTGACTCACGGATGCCCTGTCTGCAGCCTGCCCACAGACGCATGACTAGGACATTCGATGAGACTCCCTGATAGGAAAGGACAGCTTTGCATCCCTGGTAAAGATTAGCATACATACTTGGGGTTGATGAAGTATACTTGAGTAATTTCTGTAAAGCCAATGGTTTAAGAAGGGCTATTTTATTGATTCTAACCAAATAGCAGATTACTGTATTTCCCTTTGTGGTTGCCATGTGCGTTCTGCAAATTGGCCTTCTTCTAAGTACACCCCATGAGGCAAAGAATTTGAAAACCATGTACCCAAAAAACCTAAGTCAGAACCCTTAATTTGAATGGTTACTCCCCCGACCCCCAGCAACTGAGTTAACTGGGAAAAAAAAAAAAAAGACAAAAACAAAAAAACTTTAAGAATATAAGCTCAATTATCTCATCGGAAAAAAAAAAAATTAAAAAGATGAAGAACTATCCAAAATTCCAAGTGAGGTCAAAGTGTGAGTTAAAATTTGGCTTACACTGTCTGTGTTAACTATAGAGCTGAAGGGTAAAAATAGTAGTTAAGAAAGAACCAGATCCAAACTCTTCAAGAAGGATTGTTCTAGTGGTGCCTGGGCGGTGTAGTCAGTCAAGCACTGGACTCTCGATTTCAGCTCAGGTCTGTGATCTCAGGGCTGTGGGTTCAAACCCCACGTCCTCCTTCCTCTGCTCTTCTCCCCCGCTCCCAACTTGCTCTCTCTCTCAAATAAATAGATAAATAAAATCTTAAAAAAAAAAAAAAGATTGTACTAATCATGCTTCAGATAATTTGGGTGACACAGAGCAGGCATCTGACTTGTTAAATGAAGGCATGAATGCCTTAGTCTGGAAAATGAAATGCTATACCTTAGGAAAGTCTGTTAGCAAGGGTTTCGTTAGCCAGAAACCATACCCAAACCCCAAATCTTCTTTCCTGAACTTTCTACTTAATCAAGGATTCTCCTTTTGCTGCCTTTATAGGAAGTGGGGGATTAAAGAGGTTCTGAACTGGCCAGGATAATTCATTTTAATAATCTTCATGATGATACATGGGAGCTATTAAAGGGCATTTTTCATCCGCTCATTTTAATGGTCTGAGATAAACTGAAATGAAGTCCTGTCCTTTGGTGCTGGCGAAGGCAGAGCAGAAGAGGGTAAGTAAGACAGGACCCAAGAGCTCGGCCACTGGGGGCTGAATGTTTCTACACGTCATGCCATGGGTGTTGCAAAGGGCTTGTCAGAACCCTCGAACAGTGTGACTAGGGCTGTGCCCGGCCTAAGGGGGAGCAAGGAACCCACTAAGCACATTAGAGGCCTCTCTGTCTTGAGGCAAACCTCTGAGAGGGGAGCAAACACTTGCCTATTTCCATAAGCCTATGCTTTGAAAGCAAATTCTGAATTGGTTTCAGAGGAAAAGAATATTCTCTTTAAAAAATATATTTTTTTAAATAGCTGAACAGGTTTTGAACATTAAAATGGTTTTTTAATGGCTAAACAGATGTAGAAATACTATAGGCTGATCCAACAGTACTCTTTTTCCATTTTCTTTCAAATGAACAACCCCAGACATCACCTTTTTCGTTTTACAAGAAGTCTTTCTGCAGAAAAGTTCAAGTGGATTTTCAGCTACCCAACCAATTACCTAAATTATCTTAATTCGTAGGCGTGGAATGTATTCTCAAATGGTTTGGTGGTGGTGGTGGTGGTGGTGGTGGTGTGTGTGAGAGAGAGAGAGAAGAGAGAGATTTTTAAGAGCATGTTAGTGCTCAATCAATCTAAAGATGTATGTTTTAGGAGAGGCACAGAGCTAGCTTCCTTTCTGAGGAGCGGCAGGATTCATGCCTACAAAAGGAGCCTAATGGCCTGGAACACAAGAAGCACATTCTCAGGACATGCTGAGGTAACCAGTTCAAACTTGCCAAAGGATGCTTTTCCACTTGGCTCACAGCTACTCATTCATATTGGTTTTGACCATCCCACTTGTTTTATTTTTAATTCCCTATTCATTTTCAGGCCCTCCCATATAAGGTTAGCAAGAAATTGCTAATTCCAGACCTGGCTGGCATTTGTGACACTGAACTAGAAGATTAAGTCAGGTTTTAGAAATCTGTTTTTTCATATTTTCCTCCATGCCCAGCTTGACACACTGCAAATATTAATAATTACAGAAAGGGGTGAGTTTTTTTTTTTTTTTATTTGCCAGAGAGAGAGAGAGATCACAAGTAGTCAGAGAGGCAGACAGAGAGAAAGGGGGGAAGCAGACTCCCTGATGAGCAGAGAGCCCCATGTGGGGCTCGATCCCAGGACCCTGAGATCATGACCTGAGCCGAAGGCAGAGGCTTAACCCACTGAGCCACCCAGGCGCCCCAGAAAGGGGTAAGTTTTAAACCAAGTTGGGGAAAGTTGGCTTTAAATTAATTTTCAGTGGTGCTTGGTAGACACTAAACAATTCTTTTAAGCAAAAATTAGCCTAGAAAAGTTACTTGAGGGGGGAAAAATCTCCCATAGAGAAGAAGTCAAACAACGTATGTAGCTATTCTACCCTCAAGAAGGTGGAGGGTAACTCCCACTCCTTAACTCTGGGCAGCAGGGGGGTGACTTCTGAAGAGTACAGTATGGAAAGGGGGTAAAGAGTGACCTTATGGTGGAAAAACCTGGCAAAACTGCCTCAGCCAGGTGACTAAGGTCAAATGTCAACAGTGATGTCATGTTGATAGTATGTACCCTTGATAGGATGAAATGAAAATGGCACTTACCCCTGTGGTCTTCCTCCCCAAACCCCATATGCCCAATCTAATCATGAAAAAACATCAGACAAATCCCAGCTGAGGGACATTATACAAAAAATGTGACCAGCACTCAAAACTATCAAGGTTATCAAAAAACAGGGACCATCTGAGAAATTGTCACAGCCAAGAGGAGCCCAAGGAGACATGACAACTAAGTCTAACATGGTGTCCTGGATGGGATCCTGGAATGGGAAAAAGACAGTAGGTAAAAAATAAAAAAATAAACTAAGGAAATCTGTAAAACTTAGTTAATACTAATGTATCAATACGGCTTTATTGTGACAAAAACACCATACTAATGTAAGATGTAATCAGAGAAACAGAATATGGGGTATATGGGAATTCTCTGTACTCTGTATTTAAGTTTCCTATAAATCTATAGCTTTTCTAAAAATAAAATCTATTAAAAAATTACTTGAATGAAAGGTAAACACGCCTCTCTCACACAGTCTGATGCAAAGTCTCATCACGAATTGGACAGTCCTGGGCAGTTGGAACCCTGTAAATACGGACTCCACCATTCGGACAATGCTGTATAGAGAAGCGTGTTCCCAAGATCCCAGCTTCCCCACTGTGGGTCCTTCCCCCTCATAGAGATAAGCGCTAGTGCTAACCTAGTGCTGTGATAAATATTTAGCTCATTAACCGCCCTTCACCTTCACAGCAGCCAACACTATGAAGTAGGCAGGTGATGTTATTATTATTCTTTTATCCAGGCAGAAAAATGCCTCCTAGAAAACAGAAGGGCCCAAGATCACCCTCCCTGGGAGGGCGGAGCTGGGATCAAAAAATCCAGACTGTCTGGGCCCCAGGACCAGTGTTCTTGTACCTCTCTCACTGGTGTACTCCTCAATCCCCTTCACACCTTCTTTCCAGGCATTCAGGGGCTCCTACTCTCGTCAACAGGAATTCTCCTTAGTGTGCGAAGGGCCAAATTTATGATGGCCCATGGTATCGGCTGTACTGTGTAGACTCGGTAGAAAGATAATGGAGGCGGGGCAGGTGCCTGGAGCTGGGTGGGAAAGCGCCACTCTCTGAAGTAACGCCTGGTTTCTAATTACAGCATTGGCCCCGATCCCACACTCAGATCCCCAAGGGACTTGCAGTGCTCCTGAATTCCATCCTATAGTCAAGCCCTAAACCAAAGTGTGGTACCCATGTGATATTTTGGAACCAATCCAACCTTCGGGCATTTTCAAGTGGTTTCTCTAATGAGCACCAATAAACCCACAGGTGTGCCTGAAGCAGGACTTGTGAAGCTGAGCGTACTTTCCCAACCCCGTGTTTCAGAAAGGTTGACTCCCTTTTATTTACAAAATAAGATGAAATTGTATGTACCAGCCCAAACGAAGAGAAGTGGGCTCTCTTTCATGTTTGAAAAAGATGTACGTAAGACTTTGAGAAAGTCATTTGAAACAGCAGCTTCCCAAACTTTGCCCTTTTCCGTACATTTCCTTAAATGGGTAAAAAGTTCACAATTTAATAAAGACCCTTGGAAAGGCTAGTCAAAGAATAGACCCATTCAGTAACTTCATAAATATAGGGAGCTAAATGTAAAATATTCCATCATGACTTCCTGCTGGAAAAGTCAAAGCTGGTTTAGGTCACTCGGAGGGGAGATAGCTGTTTGTTTTTTTAGTTCCCTGAGGCATGGTGTGGTGACAAGGCTTCTTTTTTTTTCCTTTGGGTTATCTGTTTTCAAATGTTTCAAAGTGGACTTGTGCTGCTCTTATCCTAAGAGAAGTAAACAAGACAAGATGATATATATATGTATAGTCAGAAAGGTCAGATTGTTGTTTTGACAGGAAGACGGGAAATGGCTCACCTGGAAAATCACGATGTGAGCGTGCCCAGGAGTGGTTCTTCCCGTGACTGACCAGGCATCACCAGTTTGAGGGAGATTTCTTCTGGGAACGCAGCAGGACTCTGGGGAATTCCTCTAACCACTGCCGATGGGTTGAAGATCTGGCAGAGGGTTTGACGAGTCTGGTTTCACAGAATTAACAAATAATTTGCAGACGATTCAGTAAAACAAAACAAAACAAAACACACTGCCAAGGTTGGAAGGCAGATCAATGTAAGGAACTGATCCCAACCAATCTGGAAGAAAAGAATGAGGGTAAGTCAATTACCTCCCAAAACTAAGGCTTTCATTCTGAAGCTGGTGTGTTCGTTTCTTTTTCAGCTCTGCTCAGGAAAGAACAGGGAGAAAAAAAATCAACTTAGGTTTACATGTGAGGGACTTACATTGGTCCAGTTGAGTCCAACTTTTTCTCTTCTGTAGCATCATGATTTAGGGGATTAGAGTCAGCTCCAAAGTGGACTCATGTGAACTCAAGCCAGGGGTTCACAAACTTTCTCTTAAAAGGCAGATTGTAAATACTTGAGGATAGACGGACATTATGGTGTCTGTTAGCAACCACAGAACTCTGGTGTGGTGCAGGAGTCACCATGGATAAAATTGGGGGGAAAGAGTTTGTGTTCTAATAAAACTTCCCAGAAACAGCCGGTGGCTAGGATTTGGCCCCTAGCCCTAATCTGCTGACTGCTGGCCCACGACAATCAGATTTCCCACCCCTCTTGCCAGTGATTAAGGTGCCCAGGCTTAATCCAATCTGCATACACTACTTTCCTGGTGATAGTTAGTGATTGAGAGATAGGCAAAGGGGAAAGGGAAGGGGAAAGCTTTTAGTTTGATGTCTGGAGGAGAGGGATTCGCTCTCCCCTACTTGAATAAGGAATCATATAGTCCTGATTGTTGCCAGCAACCAGTCTATGACTATGAAGGGACCCAGTCTTCAGGTGAAGTGGACTCTGGATGATGGAAGGGAAAGATAGAACTTGGATCCTTGATGGCATCCCGCGACTACAGGGTGATTTAACCCTGTTTCCCCTCCAACCTTCGGATTTTCCAATTGTGTGAGCTGATAAATTTGCTTATTATAAAGATCACTTTGAGTTGGGGTTTCTGTTACTTGCAGCTGAAAGCATCCTATCTGATGGAAAATTTTAAAATAAGTTTATGACTTTCAAAGGTTACAAATGCTAAAAAGAGTTAATACCTGTTTCTATAAAATTTCCTTTCCATAATTAAAAATAATGTGAAAAACAGGAAATGAAATAGCTCTTTTTAATTGTCTAGATTGATTAGTGTGGGTCTGCCAGAGGGCAGGAAAGGTCATAAATGACATTTAATTTATGGACTATTTGGGTTGGAGGATACTTTCTCTGTGATTCAACCAAGAAGATAGAAGTAAGGGGCACTGAAGACCTGGACGAGGTCACCGAAGACCTTCGCCAAAGACCTTGAACACAAAGTGTCCACTCACACCTTTGGTCTTAAACATGGGTCTCTTCCTTAGAGCATCTTCCTGCTCTAATGCACATCGAAAACTGGAATAATGAAGATAGCCTAGAACCTTAGGCCTTAATGAAAAGAGCTTATCAAGAACAATAGTAATAAATAACCACCTGTACCATGCAAAAAAAAAAGTACTTTTCATAAACAGCATCTTGTTTAGAAGTTTCATATTCCTTATGCCATTCTTATGATAGCTATAGACCATTGTTCTATATTCATTGTAGTATCTCTTAGTTGTGTGAATGTATAGCTTTGGCGAGTTACCCAATTACTTTTCTAAAACAAGGGAACTTAAGTTTTAGGATTGTTTTTCTTCAAAGCAGGTCCAATCTGTATAGTATTAATTTAGTTAGTCATCTTCCTAACATTGTTAAGGGGTAATTGAGATTAGATAATGTTTCTCATCACATTAATATTTAAACCGAGCTATAGAAAGGTAAGTGAATTCAGTGCTGCAAAAGTAAGCACACATTACTCATTCGTTAAAAAAAGATATTACTGAGGGCGTACTGAGAGCCATGCAGTGAGGGTTCGAGACCTTGTTATAGCATAGAGTGAAGGCTGTTCTGGAGCTAACGTTATGGAAGGAGAGACAGATAGTAAGGATGAGTGTATGATGTGGGGTGGAGAGAAGGGGTAAGACACACAAAGCAGAGTCAGGCAGAGATGCCAAGTGGGCAAACGTGGGAGGTGGCATCTGATCATTTTCTTTTCTTTCTTTTTTTCCTAATATTTTATATATTTATTTGTGTGTGAGAGAGAAAGCACAAGTAGGGGGAGCAGCAGGCACAGGCAGAGGGAGAAGCAGGCTCCCTGACAAGCAAGGAGCCCGACGTGGGACCCAATTTGAAGACCCTAGAATCATGACCTGAGTCGAAGGCAGACAATCAATGGACTGAGCCACCCTGGCGCCCCTGGTCATGGTCATTTTCACCCTCAGGTGGGACTGGCTCCAAGACGGAGCATGCTTCCTTGTTTGAGAAACAGCGGAGGGGCTGGTGTGATGGGAGCCGAGACTGATGGGAGCGTCGTGTATGACCATAGAGGCCCCATATGGACACTGGGTTTATTCTGAGAAAGATGGCAATTTTTGAGTGTCACAAACCTGCATATTGCCTGACAAACCCAAGTATCGCTGGCAATACCAAGACAGCAAAACTGATGAATTCCTACTCTTTATTAAGCTAATGTAGAGTTGGAACACGTAGTTGAATGGCCATCGATGACACAGAAACAAGGGATTAATTCATTGTTCTTTTCCAGTACAATGGAACAGTACAGCTTGCTGCAGCACTCCACGATCATATCTTTCATTTGGTCCCGTCTGCCTAAGGAAGCGTGTTTCTGTAACCCCGGTCTTATCCTTTCCACAGAGATTACATAAAGTGGAGTCATATGACTTATGAAGTGCCTACCACCGTGTCTGGCTCAGAGGAGAGGCTCAAAGAAATCCATTGAATAAGTAAGCAAAAGAATGAGCGCAGCAAAATATTGTGATAAAGGATTCTCTTTAAAAATTATCTCAATAAAATAAAGCCATCAGACTTTAATATGAAGAGGTTAGTCTAGGGTCACTGAAAAGACATATTACAAGCATTTCTTTCCTCTTTCTTGTGTCATATTGTTTTCTTTAAAAAGATCTAAGCATAAAATCAAAATCTGCATTGCAATGACAGTTCTTGAGGATAAATTCTATTTGTAGGTGATTACAACACCTGAAGATTTCAAGCGTGCTCTGGGAAAGCAATTTAAAATACTTTTTTTTTTTTTTGACACTTAACAAATGCTCACTACTTTGCTTCTCATAAATGCCCTTCAAATATAGCAATGTGAATAAGTAGGAAAATGAGAAAAAACACAAAACAAATAACGGGGAACTTCCCAAATTTTTGGCACAAGGTGAAATTTAAAGTCAGAGCAAGGAACTGATATCCTATTTCTGGGCATCTAGTTTATGAGATTTTATTAATATAAAAATGGTATTCACCAATAGCAATGCAGGATCAGAAAATGTTAGATAACACATGAGATAAGATACATGCTGGGTAAAAATATAATAGCAAAACAAAAAATTATTAAGAGTCTGCTTTCAAAAAAATATTTTCCCATCAGAAGTAATTTTATCTACTCACTAACTTAGTTACAAGTGACCACTGTGAAGGAGGTGCTTAGTGAGATGTCCATTTAAAAAGGAGAGACGGGGCGCCTGGGTAGTTCAGTTGGTTAAGCATCTGTCTTTGGCTTATGATCCCGGGGTCATGATCCCGGGGTCCTGGGATCAAGCCCTGCACTGGGGAGTCTGTTTCTCCCTCTCACTCTGCTGCTTCCCCTGTTGGTGCTCTCTCTCTCTGTGTCAAATAAATAAATAAAATTTAAAAATAAAATAAAATAAGAAAGACAGAGAAGGCCTTAGACCTGGGCTACCCAACATGATAGCCCTAGGCTCATGTGGCTATTTACACTTAAATAAAATAAAATTAATTAAATTTTTCACTCCTCATTCACACTAACCACATTTCAGAGGCTCAATAGACCCACGTGGTTAGTGGCTATCCCATTAGGAAGCACAAATATAGAACGTCTCCATCACTGTAGACATTGCCACTGGGTAACGTTGCCTTAGGAAGCACAGACAAGGGAGTCACGCTGATAGAATTTTTAGTTAAGGTGGGAGGCGGGCAGGCAAGGTACTCTGGAAAGGGAATAACAGATCACACTAGGATGGCTCTCTGGGAGGGTAAATGAGTTTATTTTTTAAAGATTTTATTTATTTACTAGACAGAGATCACAAGTAGGCAGAGAGGCAGGCAGAGAGCCAGATGCGGGGCTCGATTCCAGGACCCTGAGACCATGACCTGAGCCGAAGGCAGAGACTTAACCCACTGAGCCACCCAGCTGCCCCGGTAAATGGGCTTAAAGACGAGAGATGCATTAGTAGTTTTTGTGGATGTTCAAGAAAGTTACTGAAGTTCCATACCAGGCATTATTTTAAAGTTTCATTACCTTAGAACCAGAGGTAATATTTTGTTATGCATAGAGAACTTGCTTAGGAGAGAAGAACGGGTAGGGGAAAACATGCTAAGAGTAATAGCCTGCAAAGATTTGTGCGGTAAGCAGTGTTTTCCAAAATGATTGTAAATTACCTAGAGAACATAATACATGGTTTAATCTTCCAGAAGGAATTTCGCTGAGGTTGGTGCTAAATGTCAAATCAGTGCAGCAAAAAGAAACATTTTGGAAAAGTTCTCAAGAACTGGAGTAAGCAGAAAGGTAAAATGTGAAGTTCAGTGAAAACTGGTGTTAATTATTATATTTAAGGAAAAATAATCCAAATTAGAATAACTAAATGTTGGGGCACCTGGGTGGCACAGTCAGTTGGATGTCCAAGTCTTGGTTTGGGCTCAGATCGTGATCTCAGGATTGTGGGATTGAGCCCAGCATCAAGCTCTGTGCTCAGCATGGAGCCTGCTTGAGTTTCTCTCTCTCTTTCCTTTTGCCCCTCCCCACCCTCTTCATGCTCACTCTCTCTCACTCTCTCCAATAAATAAATCTTTAAAAAAAACAAAAAACAAAACAATAAAAAAGAATAACTAAATGATGGTATCTGAATTACCAGCCTCACATCAAGGACAAAATCAAGAATTCATGTAGACTCATCCTTTTGTTCTCTTTTACTGCTGATGGCTAAAAGGAGCCCCTCTTGGCAAACAAAGTAAGGAAAAGATTTCCTTCCTCTGGATGCATGCAGACAAGTGTTCATGGCTTGGCAAATAGGGCTCTTTGAAGGATTTCAGTCTCTACTTTTCCTGACCCCTGTGCACCTCCTCTCCTGGGTATCTCTGGGCTGGGCAGCAAGGTGCCCAGCACAGGGCTCCCCACCCCAAACCATATGCTACCAGTGTGCAAGCTGGGCTACTTCCAAATGGAAGAAGTTTTATGACCTGGTCTCTCTTGGTCAAGACATACATGGGGAAGCTTGGAAACATTCTAAGGAAAGCAACCAAAATCATCACCAGGGTGGGATACTAGGTGAGTCTAAAAATGGATATTTCTGCTAGAAAGGCAAAGGGACATATAGATCAGGCTTATAAAGTCATAAGGGATTGGGGAATGGTTGAAATCTACTGTTGTTTAGCAAATCCTATAGTATTAGAACCAGGGACAATTAAGAGGTCTTTTTAAGAAAATAAAGGAATGTCTGTCTTCTATAGCAGTTTAAAAACTTTTAGAAAATACAGCTATTTAAAAAAAAAAAAAACAGTTGGCTAATGTTATGGATAAAAATTCCATAATGTGTTAATAAGAAAATCTGAGGATATTTTGGATTGTTTTCCTAAACATTTTTTTTTAAGATTTACTTTTATTGGACAGAGAGAGAGAGAGACCACAAGTAGGCAGAGAGGCAGGCAGAGAGAGAGGGGGAAGCAGGCTCCCCGCTGAGCAGAGAGCCCAATGCGGGGCTCGATCCCAGGACCCTGAGATCATGACCTGGGCCGAAGGCAGAGGCCCAACCCACTGAGCCACCCAGGAGACCCTGTTTTCCGAAACATTTAAGTTAGTGTCGTGGAAGCAACCCGTTTTCTGTGAGATACAGCTTGGTTCTGGGTAAGGAGACGGTGACTAGAATAAGCACGGCACTTGATATGTTTTCACTACTTTGGCTCTGTCCGTGGTTCAGCGGGAAAATCAACATTGTGCTTGACTGGTTAGACAAGATCTGGTTCTGAAAGGAAGCTCATTAAATTAATTTTTATTAGTATAAATTTATAAAGTTAAGAATTCTTCAGAAAATTTCAAGAGGAAAGAAGCAGTCTGAGGATCACACTGGGACAGTGACTTCCAGGATGGTTTTGTATCAGGCCCCGAAGGGCCAGAAGATTTAGAATTGCCCTTTTCTTAGAAAATACTGAATATAAGATTAAAACCTAACAAGCAAACCGACCAACAAAAGTCCCAAAATTTTACTCAAAAGTCTTTTTATGAAGTTGTTCATTTTAATTCCAGTATAGTTAACACACAGTATATTAGTGTCAATATACGATGTAGTGATTCAACAATTCTATTCAAAAGATTTTTCTGTCTAGAGCTCAAGTAATATATATTCATGTCTGTGCACGTGTGTGTAGAATTTTTAATGTGTGTAGAATTTTTAATGTAGGCACAATCCATGTTAAGTTTACCAAAGGCACATAAAATGTATCTGTTGCTACATAAACAATTCTGCTGTCAAACCAAGTAGCCATCCTCTGTTCTGGCTGAGATTTTCTAAATTACTTCCAAAGGTTTCATGAATAGAGGACCCCAAGATAAGACAGCAGCAAAGGCATTAGCAGCCTTGGCAATTAAAGTTTGTTTTGCTGAGTATTCATATAATAAACAGCAGAACATCAAAACAATTGTCTAAATAATTCACTGTATTATATATACTATATAAAGTCTATTCACCTAACATGGACAGATAATTGAGGGAATTGTGTCATTTTGGTTTAAGTTCTCTGCATGGGTGCATTAATTCTCCTCCTGGATCTAAGCAGACATATTGAGGCTGTGGGAAATTTTTAGGCAGTGGGGAGTGTCTCTGGACTTCTCAGTGAGTATTGGTAGCTCTCTCCATGACTGCCACGGCCTGATGGCTCCAGCTTGTAACCAAAGTCGGATCCAATCCACAGGCTTCCTGCAGAAGTCCCACCCAGGAATGTTTGGGGATTTCTGTGTAACCTGGAGAGAACCGCTAAATTCCGGAGCTCTTTCAGATTGTTCAGACTCAGATGAGGCCGAAAATAATTTCCAATTATTCTGAGGAGTTTAAGGACTAAGTTACTTAATAAGAGAGATCTTCTACTGGATTAAATTATCAGACCAAGAGGAAAGCATCAAGACCTGGCTGGATGATACAAAAGGATGTTGCGTAAGACTCTGAAGTCATTGTCCACTGATGAATTACAAAAGGTAATGGGATCAGGAAAATGCACCCTAGTAAACCTGTCTGGCTGAGCTGCAGGAGAGGAGTCCCTTAGAATATAGTATATGTTATAAGATGAGGCATTTTATTTTTTTTTTAAAGATCCAACTCACTTTTATTTTTTTTTAAATAGAGAAGTGTGTGTTTATTCAGTGAGAGGTTTAATTTGTTTTTATCTTGTAGCTGAATAATTACTCTAAAGAGCAATATTGGCAAGGATTGTGAGGGAACTTGAGTAACCTCGGAATGAGGATAATAATAGCACCTGCAGCAGAGGGTGGTGGTGACGAATGAGTTCCCTGCCCCCTGCAAGGCTCCCTGCGCAGAGCTGGGCACGTGCTGAGTGTCCAGTACAACTTCCCTGCCGCTGTCTTGGTTGTCAAAATTATTACTATGGGTTTTTATTTTTTAAAGATTTGTTTATTTATTTGAAAGAGAGAGAGAGAGAACAGGAGGAGGAGAGGTAGAGGGAGAGAAACTCAAGCAGACTCCCCGCCGAGCATGGAACCCAGTGCGGGGCTCCATGCCATGACCTTGAGATCACGACCTGAGCCTAAACCAAGAGGCAGTCACTTAACCAACTGCACCCACCAGGCGCCCCACATCAGATGTTTAAAATGTGTCCAGAGGTTCCTATCTAAAGACAAAGAATTCGACCCTATATGCTATAGGGTTTTTCAGACTTTATAATTTAACTTATTCAAGGTGGAAAAGTTCCAGGTTGAAATTAAGAAGCATGTTTAGAAAATCTGTTTCATGGACTCATTTCTTCCTTTGAGACGGCATATGGGTGATGATCTCTGATCTCAGGGTGGCCGCCTCTCCCTTCCAGCCTGTCTTGTCATGCCCACAGCCCTGGACCCCCACCAGTGCAATCCAGGGGAGAACTTTCCCTGTGTGGGCTCCTTCACCTCTCATTCAACCCCAGATATCTGTAGATCAAGGGTTGGTGTGGCCAAGGAACTGTGGGCAGCGCATTTACTCTTAAGAATTAGACATTTCACAGTTGGGTGGGTGACCACATTTCAGACTAAGGGAACACAGCAGCTGGCACCCCCCTCAGTGTACTGAAGTTCCCAGAATCTTTCACCCTGTCATTTCCTCTGTGTTCCGAGCATGTGTCCCCCTTCTCTCTGCTCTTCCCCATCTGTCGTATTGGTAAACAAAGGCTAGATTAGAATGTTTCTGTCTTCAATAACTACACCCAAAAAAGAGGCCCGGGAAATCATGCTTTATGTGGAGCTGTTCATTTCCTACTGCATTCCCTGCCTAGGTGTACCACCAGGCAGACACAGGAAAAAAAGACCATCTGCCCTTAAAAATGAAAAGACATTCCTTCGGCTCTGGCCTGGCTTCTCCTGCTCCCTGAGAGCAAGCTGTGGGAATGCTATATATGTTTCTGCATAAAATGGAAGCCTGCCACTTCAGCCGGAGTGCTTGCTTCAGAGAACATTGTTTTCTGGAGTCTGGCCAACCTTTGAGAATTTACCCAGATGGCCCAGGAAACACTGAACTACTTCCATTTATGGACATTTTCCTTTAGCAATTAAGAACAAAGGGGAGTTTTTTTTTTAAGGGTTTTCCCCTTGATTGCTGTATTTACATTTAAAAATTTATCTGCACATGATGACACCATGAGAACTTTCTGGGAAGACACGGGGCAGGGAATCGGGTCCCATAGTCCGGTCTGTTGCCGGCATGTGAACAGCTAGTGCTTCAGTTTTATCATAAGTGAGTTTGAAAGTGGGTGACATGCCAGACATTCCTTCGGAAAGTGAGCTAAGGTAATGATGGAACTCAAAGCAAAAATCAACATGTCACTTGCAATTCTATTTGGGAGGTTGGGGGTGGAGAGATGACAGTTCCATGGAGGGATTTACAGAGCACTGTAAAAAGAAAAGTCCCCTGGGTGATGACTGAGCTGCAGATAAAACAATGGACCTGGGGACTTCCAGGGCCTCAGCCTTCCCAGCCACGCCCCCAGGAAGTGCCCCAGCACCTTTTCCAAGCTCTGCATCTGGAGGCTTCTGGATGGATGGGCCCTTTGTTGGGGGGGCGGGGGGGGCTGTGGGCAGAGGTGGCCAGACAAGGACAATCCAAGTGCTCACTTCCTAGAACAAAAGTCCAGCTGGGGGTTGAAATTTGTGCCCCCCAAGTAAACATTTCATTTTACCTCTTACGAAAGGTAAGAGATGCCCCAACCAGACAGGTTTCCAGCAAGAGGGGTTCCCCTGCACTCTTAGGTGGTGTTTCTGCCTGAAAGCTCTTTAGAGCTTATGAGAACCAGTGGGGTGTTAGGGCTGGGCTCTGCTGCGACTTTGCTGTAACGTGTGCGGATAGTGGTGTGTTTCTAGTCCTGCGTCTGGGTTTGCACATTTGAACTGAATAGCATCTCACTTATCATATCGATTTTTTTGAGATTTTCTCTTATTTTTTTATACCAGTTTTATTGAGGTATAATTTATACACAGTCAGATTTGCCTATTTTAAGTGTACAGGTCGATTGCTTTTTTAAAAACTCGATTGCTTTTGACCATTATTGTATATCAGAATATTTCTTTCATCCCCCACAATGAGCCTCAGGCCCCATTGTGGTCGGTCCTCTGCCCCTGCCAACCACTGGTACGTTATTTCCTGGCAGTTTCCCCTTTTCTAGGATTTCATATAAATGGAACTATTTAGAATTTGGTCCTTTGTTGTCTGGCTTCATTCACATAGCACAGTGCCTTGAGACTCATCCGTGTTCTGTACGTGTCAGCAGTTCTTTCTTTCTTTTTTTTTTTTTAAGATTTTATTTATTTATTTGACAGAGGGAGGGAGATCACAAGTAGGCAGAGAGGCAGGGGGAAGCAGGCTCCCTGCTGAGCAGAGAGCCCAATGCGGGGCTCGGGGGCTCGATCCCAGGACCCTGAGATCATGACCTGAGCCGAAGGCAGTGTCTTAACCCACTGAGCCACCCAGGCGCCCCAGCAGTTCTTTCTTTTTTATTGCTGAGTAGTACCTAATGATTTTTGTCTGGATTTGGAAAAGAAAGATTTATTTGGGTCACATGGTAAAGCAAATAGACTTTCACTAACCTTTTCGAAAAGCATGTGCTCACTGAAATTAATCAGAAGAATTCTTTAAACCCATCTTACCCTTCCATTTTCCCTGAAATATAAGATCTTCCTACCCCATATTTAAAATGAAGTTCTAAATGCAAAAATCTTAAAACATTAGGCAGGAAGATCTGAAGGTGAAGGAAATTTCTTTTTTTTTTTTTTTTTTTTCTTTTTAAGATTTTATTTATTTATTTGACAGACAGAGATCACAAGTAGGTAGAGAGGCAGGCAGAGAGAGGAGGAAGCAGGCTCCCTGTGGAGCAGAGAGTCCAATGCGGGGCTCGATCCCAGGACCCTGAGATCATGACCTGAACCGAAGGCAGAGGCTTTAGCCCACTGAGCCACCCAGGCGCCCCGGAAATTTCAAGATATGTAGCAAAAATACAGATTAATTAACAACTTCCAAGTAAATGTTGGCAATCAGGATAGGAACCTGGATTAGACCAAGAGTTTCATGGAAGTTTGAAATTATTATTGAATTGTCACGTAGTAGAAGGATTGAAGCAAAATCCCCCATCTTTCTCACATGGCATTTGTTAGTAATTATAATAAGGGAAAACCCATGGTGCTTAGTGACAACAATAGCAAGAACAACTATTATTATTATTATAACTAACTCATATAGTGTGTATTATAGGTTTGGTACTTCCCCTGAGTACTAGATAGATCACTGATGCATTTAATTTTCCTAGCATCCCTACAGGGTAACTGTTCTATCCTTAGTTCCATTTTATAGATGAAGAAATTGTGGCTTAGAGAAAACTAAATAAACTGCCTTGATGAGAGGGCAAGCCAGGATCTGGCTCTGGGAATTCAAGAACCTTCAAGAAGCTTGACTTTTGACCGGTAGAGCACTACAGAAAAATCCTCAAATTGGCCAAGGGGGTTGGTATTGTCCTTGAGCAAGGTAGAAGAGTAAGCCAGAGCTGGTTTCTCCAGCCTGAGCCAGACAGGTTGTTGAGAGGTGTGGAGAGACCCAGAGTAAGGTAATAAGAAGGGGAAGGAAAGGAGAAACACTGATGTGTAGCATTGCCATAAAAGGGGCTGCTGGTTGGCCTGGTGCCCCGGGCCATGCTGCCTATTTCCTACCCCAGGTCCAGGTGACCTCTGGGGGGCCTTTCAGGGCTCACATGGTAGGAATATCCGAAATGCTCGTTCAGAGTCATTGTGACTTGGTTCTGTCGATGTGGACCAAGAGTCCACAATTTGGTTGCGTTGTTGTGAATGTTGATGAAAAACAATAGGCTGCATAATTGAATTCATTTAGTATTGTGAATTTGTCTTTTTATGGGGCTTTTTCATCTGACCTGTAATGTCTGGAACGATATTCCCGAGTTGTGAATCTTAGTTGCCGCTTACTAAGCAGTGCAGCTTTGAGCACGTTACTTGACCATTCCATGCCTCTCTTTTCTCATCTTTGGAACAGGACATTAATAGTACACCTATCCCATAGCATTGCTTCAAAGATAAACATTTTGTTATGTATAAAGGATTTACAACAGCAGTTACAAATAGTAGGTCTATATATGTGATCGCTTTTATTCCTATCACCATCCAAAAATGATGGTAGGTGAAAAATATGTATTTGTGTATCTATATAATAAACTATAATAAGCTGCACTAAAAGGAAGTTTACATTCAAGACTTTATTTTGCAGGGATCTGTCCTTGTTCTTGCAGGATTCTGCAGGATTACACAACACTGATGGGTAGACGTGCAAGGCTCAGGGACCCAGAGACATGACTTCAGCATTTACAATTACAATTACAGCCTCCACAAGTCTACTAGTTACTAGATGGGAAAATTATAAATACCTGGTTTCCAGGAACTGAAACTGTAGCAGTAATTGAGTTTCGAGAGAGAAGAATTTTTATGTTATTTGTTTAAATCCTAAACAGAGTAGAAGAGAAGAGTGGAACCTTGGGATGAGAAAAATTGGAGTTTTCTTTCTAGTCTTCGTTTTTGTTGTTGCTGGAGATTTTAGAGTAGACGGTAGCCAGTTTGCAGTAAACTCCCCCCCCCAACCCCCAACCACCCTGAAGTCCTTTGGTGCTGTATTCAGATCCTCATTATTCCTGAATACCTAGTTCATGGTCCACGTTTTGTACAAAACCCTCCCTAGCTATCCCAGCCAGCCCATACGGTTCTCAATTACATGTATAAACTGAAATCCTTACACCTTTTGATACATAATCATATACTATGTTGTCTTGTTTCTTGCCTTTTATTATCATCTATGGAACTTCTAGAGAACATTCATTCCTTCAGTCAGTGAACAGCAATTTTTTAAAAAATATTTTATTTATTTATTTGAAAGAGATCACAAGTAGGCAGAGAGGCAGGCAGAGAGAGGGGGGAAGCAGGCTCCCCGCTGACCAGAGAGCCCGACATGGGGCTTGATCCCAGGACCCTGGGACCATGACCTGAGCCGAAGGCGGAGGCTTTAACCCACTGAGCCACCCAGGCACCCCAGTGAACAGCAAATTATTGGGAGTCTTTGCAGACCTTGACGATGAAAAGTAGGAGAGGTGTTGTTTTGGACAGATTGAGCATATGTACTGAGTACGTATAAACCTCTGGTGATTTTTATTTACTTAGTTCATTTTTTTAAAGATTTTATTCATTTACTTATTTTAAAGAAAGAGAGAGAAAGCATAAGCAGGGGAAAGAGCAGAGACAGAGGGAGTTTCTGACCTGAGCTGAAATCAAGAGTTGGTATCTTAACCCACTGACTCCCCCTCTGGTAATTCTTAAGTCTCCAGTAGGAACCAAAGCCTTCTGACAGAGGCCTCCGCATTTGGCCACCAGCCTCCTTAGGGATGAAGACGATGTAGGATACAGCAAGTTTTGGTTTCCTGGATATCACTCCCTTCACTTAGCACAATGGACTTGGATGACAGTCAAGGTGAGCCGTGTCAAACATTTTCTGTGGGCCCACAGAGGGCTGTCTGAGAAGAACGCTCGGAAATGTAAAAGGAATATGAAATCTGGGTCCTCCTTTTTACTCTACTCAACAGAACATGTCCTGAGCACTGACCTGGCGCCAGCGACCGCACCTCGCCTTGGTAGGGAGGCCAACCAATGAGCAGGTGACTTCGTGAGTTGCAGGCCCAGGTGATCAGGAAGTTAGGGGGTCCCAGGAGAGGAGCCCCCCCCCTGCCTCGTGCAGCCTGGTGATGGGGAAGGAAGGAAAGACGTGTTAGCAGAGCAGGTGGGGTGGGGAGGGGAAGGGCGCTGTACTTCCCAGAGGGGCGAAGGGCAGGCCGGAGGGTGGCGAGCTCCCTGTTACGACTCTCCCACCGGCCTGTTCTCCTCGCAGCCTTTCCGACCAGAGCTGATCGGGGCTGCTGACTGGTTTCCGAGTTGGCGCACCTGCGGCTGGGGCTCCCAGTTTGAGAAAGGAGCCGGCTGCCGCCTCCCCACCTCTGCGAACCGGGCCGCGGACCACCCCGGGAGAGAAGGAGGGCTGTGGGGAAGCGGCACGTTCCTCCGGGCAGGATCCCCGGGCCGCAGCCTCCGCACCACACCCTTGGCCCCGGCCAGGTGTGCCACCCTCCTGCGGCGCGAGGGGGGAGCCCGGCGGCTGCGGCGAGCGCCTGTGCGCCCGGTGTGTGCGGTGTGTGTTTGTCTGCCTCCGGAGGGCTGGGTCCTCCTTATTCACAGGTGAGTCACACCCTGAAACACAGGCTCTCTTCCTGTCAGGACTGAGTCAGGTAGAAGAGTCGATAAAACCACCTGATCGAGGGAAGGCAAGGCAGAGCGGAGCGCAGAGCGCGGACGACCCCTCCGCGGCGGACGGACGGCGCGGCCCGGCCATGCCCGCGCTCTGGCTGAGCGGCTGCCTCTGCCTGGCGCTCCTCCTGCCCGCAGCCCGGGCCACCTCGCGGAGGGAAGGTGAGTCGGCTTCCCCCTCCCCGGGAGCAAAGCTTGCAGCCCCGGGCGGGTGACTGGCCTTGCTCTGCAGACTCTGATGGCTGAGCGCACCTCTGAGGATTCCCTCTGTGTTCCAGAACTTCTTGGAAGCTCCCTCCTCCTTCCACATCTGGGGCTTCTCGCCAGATCGGGTTTAACAGACTAAGATTATATACGGCTGTCTGAGTTTCAAATGGGAGGCCAGTAGACTGTGCCAAACCAGGGTTTTTCCTTCCTTTTAAAAATGCACCTTCTTGATTGCGTTTTGGGTCAGTGGGCCCCTGTTTGATCAGGAATATCAGTAATATGTTGGCATATAAGTTATTTTCCTATAGTGTGTTTTCGTGGATGGGATTTGGGTGGGAATGTTTTCTGTGACAATGAACACCACAAAGATGGAAAAGGAGCCTCTTTAATAATCCTTCTGGAACTCCTGGTTCGTCTTTGGGAGGGAAACTGAGTCTTCGAAGTCTTGGCCATGCTTTACTTCTGCATAATGTTACTTCTGAGGGCATGCTCACACAATATTCATTCGACGGGCATTTATTGAGCACCTGTGTCATAGATCATTTGATCTTAGCTCGGCTGTCATGTCGTGAGAAGTTCAAATCACTCATGTAAACAAAACTTGCTGAGAACCTAGCAACCGTTTGCTATAGGCATGTGTCAGCTATGACAACACCTAACGGGTGTTTTCCTTGTCACTTAGTTTCACCGATAATATCTGCTTGTCTCATTACCCTGAATTTTCATATTTATATTGATTGCTTCCTGCACCTGATGGCATTTCAGTACTCATTGCAATAGGTCTAAGAGTCATTTTCACACATGTGAATGTGTGAACATGAGACAGTGTTCACGTAGGCACTGAATTATCTTGGACTTTCCCTAAATGGCTGGCCTGAAATATGTTTGAATGGCATGGATATTTCAGCATGCGTTTGAATGCACTGATACAGTCCTCCCCCACCCTCCTGGAATTAACCTCCAACCCATCATCCCTGACTACCCTGTTAAAAGTCATTTATGAAAATGGTCACATGGTTAGGTTGCCTTAGAGTTAACCAAGCGAGAACCATCAGTAAGGAGAGTCTGCTCCTAAAAGTAAGGGGAGTCTCCAAATATTAGAATTCAAAGAGACTACTTATGGATCAACTACTATATCCCTTGGCTTAAAATACGAGAACACAGAAACAGATCTGCACAAAGCCACACGCCAGCTATTGGCAGAGGTCCATCTTGCACTTGATCCGGGAGTTGTGAGGCTGGAGCTTCTGGGATAACATTGTAAAAGCAATAAGGGAGTTAGTGCATATATTTTACATAATGGGTAATTATTGAAGCAATTTTCCCATTGGCTATAGTTGAGGATAGGTATGTTGCATTAGTATTAGATAACGGAAATAAATAGGTAGGTTGGATCAATTGTTTAATGAATCCAGACTCAGGAGGGCAGAGCTTGGACTCGTACTTCTCCAGGATAGACAAGCTCTGAGTATTCCATCGAGACCAGTAAGTCAGAAGCTGTGTTCAGTCTCATTTCTAGACTTTCCCCTTCCTTGGAGATGGACTGCTTGAGATATTAGGCTCCTTCCTCAAAGGGCTTCATAGAGCACCCACGCTTTTCTGTTCACGGGATGCTGGGAGGCAGCGTAAGCTGGACTGAAGTATGGGACTTGCTGCTTCCCAAAGTGACTGCCCCTGGCACCTTGTGGGCTGCACCGATGAGAGCCTAAAGCAATGACATTGCTTCCCAGTTGTTCTCTCGAAGGTGAAATTCTGGTGGTAGATATCATCAGCGAGACTTGCAGGGCAGGTCTCAGTTAAAGCACAGGCTTTAGAGTCAGCCTGACCTGGCTTCAAATTTTGGCTGACCCACTTACTCGTTTCTTCTTAGTAATCATTCAGGCTCCTCAGCTTCTTGGAATCATCTTCTTTGCCTGTTACCTGGGAGCCATTGTACTGCGCAGCCTTGCAGAGTTGTTGAAAGGATGAGGAATTCTTGTAAAGTTCCTTAAAAATGCCTGGAACCACATTTCTTTAAAAAGTCTGAAGTCAACAGTGCAGGTATAAATAGTGGATCCGCAGAGAGTACTAAGCAAGATAAGGACTTCCCTTCAGGAGCTCACTGCTGGTGTGATAGATTGTGGCACATAGCTCCATTGGTCTGGATCACGGTTCACATAGATCCCATGACTGGAGAAGGGGCAAGAAGTAGATAGGAATGAGATTAGAAATATAGCCAAGAACCTGGTTGAGGAGCCTTATGTGCCCGGCGATGCAGTGAGGGTAGTGAGGGTAGCCCCACAGGTCAAGAAGAGTTGTGGATGGTTTATAACCAGGGGTGGGCATGGTCAGATGGTCAGATTCGTGTCTTAGAAATGTCACTCACTGAAGGCCTTAGAGGATGGAGTTGAGCTAGGAGAGGGCCGCAGGTGGCCATTGCAATAATCCAATGAGAGGTGATGAAGGCTTTCGTTGTGGTGGCGGAAACAGCAAAGTGGAAACATGACAGGACATTTAGAAGGTAACATTGAAAGAATCTGGTGATCCGATGAACATAGGTTAAGGATACAAGTAAGGGGAAATCATGAGAAATAAAGAAGAGTCCAGGGCGTGTGTGAGGCTTCAGGTGAGTATGGCTGGTTACACAGTGGATGCCACGAAAGGAAATGAGAACTGTAAGGGGAATACCAGTTTTGGGAGCAAGGTTGGGTTGTGGATGAAGAGGAAGGAGTGAGTTCCTGTGGGCATCTGTTGAATCAGAGACACAAGTAGAGATGCCCCACAGTCTTGGAGAAGTGCTGGAGCCATGATTTTGAAGTTTAGAACAGTTTGAAATATAAAATGAGGAGCCCAAGGGTGGAAAGCAAAGCCCTGACAACAGATGAGATTACCGGGACATCGAGCTAAGAGAAACCTCAACACTTACCAAGGAGATGGAGTGAAGGACAATAGGGAGGCATGAGCCTGGAGGTTAGAGGAGAACATTATCGAAGAGGAGTGTTTGGCTGGTCCAAGGAAGAGCTGCAACAATGTAGGTATAATAAATGGTATTTAGATATAAAAATGTGAATACACAAAGAATGAGGACTAAAATAATACTGATGGGCTCAGCCATCGGGTGAGTTTTGAAGCAATCATTCTAGATGGTAAGCTCAGTCTTCAGGATGATTACAGAACACGAATCTGGATTTCTCCCATGGCCTGACATGGGAAGAGAGGTGCTGTAGGTAGTGGTAGGGACCCCTGGAAAGGTTTAGACTCTCTCATGGATTCTGTTACTTAAACTGGGGAAATGGTAGAGCACCATGCAAACACGTGCAGGTCTGGGTTCAAAGCCCAGCTCCGTCATTTCCCATTTGTGGAGTTTAGGCAAGCTCCTTCCCCTACTATGCAAGTTTCTGATCTCTAAGATGAGGAAAATAAATTGTGTGATCATTACCTATCAGGCATTTTGCACAGTGCCTAGGAAGCACTTGCTACGTGTTCAATATTATTGATATAACTAATTGCCTTGCTGGTGCTGAATGTCAATATATTGCCTTCTGAGTTTTAAGGGGTAAAATTTTTGAAGAGATTCCTTTCATTAGCCCAAGAAAGGTGATGAGGAGCCCTTCTGCTCAAGCTGAAATGAATCCCAGGTTTTACCCAATGAAACAAATAGAATTCCTGACAAGAACCCCAAGCAGATTGGAATTCCAAAATTAGATTTTATAGCATTTCTTGTCCTTGCCTTTTGTCAACTGCCAGATCACGTCACATATAGATTCTTCAAGTCAGTTGCTCTCAAGATCATACCCAGATATGAAAGGATCCCTACAGAAGCTGGTCTCTCACTTCTCACTAGGGGAATCTCCCCATCCCCCACCAAAAGCAGAGTTTGGCCAACCGTATTATGAAAACATTTAGCTGTGTAGATGCAGTGGTCACATGTCCTTTTATGCTTAATTTGGCATATTAATTCACAAACCCACTTAAAGTCACATAGTTTATAAAATAATAACTTACAAGCATTAATTTGTAAATCTACATTTCATGAACTAACTACATTCAGACTCCACCTGTAGCATCGAACGCAATTTGAATACAATTTCTTCTTTACTTCAGACCCGGTGGCTTGAGATATAGCTTGATTTGAGTCTGCTTTTGATGCTGTCTCTGGAAAGTATACCATTTTCAAAATGTCCAAAAGATTTAACATTATCCTTCGATGCACATTGAAATCTTCACAGCTTAATCATCGTGACAGATTTACTTGTGACAAATTTAGGTACTCGCCATTGTGAGATAATGAATAAGTCTGAGAATTGTGTTCAACAGCCTGACCTCTTTCTTACTGATAAGTATCCACAACATCGATTGATGTCGTGTCAAATTAGTGTGTCTTCCCCAAATAATATTTTAACAATAAAAGCAATTCAGAAAGTGCCCCATACTAGGAGAGATTTTGAAAAGACTTAAATGTGACCTTTCCCCAGAAAAATAAAAACCTCCACCTTATTATATTCAAGTATGTGTAATAAATCGGGAGTACAGAGCTGGGTTGGAGTATATGCTGGAAATTCCTATGAAGACTTAAATTCTGGTGTCCTGAGCTGGGGGCAGCCATTGGCTTAGCTCCACTGGTCCAAGGTGTTGAGGAAGAATGTTGGTTTGTGATCCATGTTGATGGGAAAGTCAGGAGCATGAAATTAAGTTGTTGAGGCAATCTTGGGAATATTTTTCCCGCATAAGTTCTTAGTGGTTCAACTATATAGACTTATTTATTTTCCTAAAGAAATTTCCAACGATAAGTCTTGAATCATCTGTTACAGACCCGTGTAGAAATAGGAGTGCCATAGATTGTGGAAGACTCTAATTTAGTCACAAATTAGGCCTAGCAGATTACTGCATCATGACTGGGCTGTGTTCTAGTAGGATAACCCCCAGGTATGTGATATAATATTTGAATCATATCCAAAGCCCAAAGCTATAAGTCTTCTCTGTTTCCGTGGGTGACTGTATGTCTGTTTATCTGCCTCCCCAACAAACATGTGCTTCCTTATGTCCCAATTCTGAATGAAGAAGAGCATGGTGCTTCCTCCAGCACTGATCAATGGAGGGGCTCAAGTCTTTTCCTTCTGCTTTGTCAGAGGAGAGGTGCAGATCACCTGGCTGAAGGCATATGCATCCTGGCCTTCTTCGGCTGGTTGACCACTTCCAGAATTCCAGCTGCTGCTTTTCCAGATTTTTTTTTTAAGATTTTTTATTTATTTATTTGACAGAAAGAGATCACAAGTAGGCAGAGAGGCAGGCAGAGAGAGAGAAGGGGGAAAGCACGCTCCCCGCTGAGCAGAGAGCCCAATTCGGGGCTCGATCCCAGGACCTTGAAATCATGACCTGAGCCAAAGGCAGAGGCTTTAACCCACTGAGCCACCCAGGTACCCCTGGACTTGATGGGATCTTGATCTAAGATGAGAACATCCCTGTGTCTCTGGTAGGGACTTCTGTGTCCCATCTATTCAGGAGTCTCTGTTTGTATATGTGACTCACGATAGTGGCCTTTCCTTCAAAAATGTCGGGGGACCACAGGTTACAGCCAACCATAAGCTCTGGTTTGTGGGAGCGTTGACAAGAGAACAGATTTTGAATGACTAAGTTTTCTCTCTCTCTCTTTTTCTTTTTTTTTGTTCAACTCTGTTGATTTTCATGCAGCTTGGAATTGACCAGGGGGCTCAGTTAAAAAAAAATAAAAATAAAAATAAAAGGACAGTTGAGGGAGAGTGATACTTTGTTCTATTAGTCATTGTTCTCCAATAACTGTCAACATTTTGACTCCATACATGAATATTTGCATATGTAAATAGGCTATTTTACTCTCCCTGTTGGAGACCATTGGTCTCTCCATGAGGTTTAGGGTCTTTCAAGATCGGAACAGTTCCATGGCCGGAGCACTGACCATGAACACTTTACACTTACTACTATTTGAAATCATCGCCCATTTTGCTTTTGGTTAAAGGGGATTCCGAATGCTGAAAGATCCTTTCCCATCACAGATACACTGGTCTACTTTGCAGCGGAACCAGGTCCAGCAGTAACCCAAAGCTTCTGCTCTTGCCTCATGGGAGAGGGTGGTTCATGGTAGGAAGGGAGGGTCTTGAGGTCCACGGGCAAAGAGGTGAGGCCACAGCTGACCTTCCGTGGGAGGGGATGGTGGAGGGCAGGGCGTTTGTCCTGCTGAGACGCAAACACATGGCACCTGCTCCCTGGTGGACGCTTCATGGCCCAATTTCTTCTTGGCACATTTGTTACATCTTTTTATGGATAAGTACACAATGGCTGGACCCTAAAAGACCCTTTGATTCATTCTTCTGACTTTAAGAAGTACAGTTTTAATCTACGATTTTCCAAATGGATTTTCTTTCAGAAAAGAATCTCTAAGGAAGCTGCTATAAATGTGCTCCGTACACATTTTCCCAACATTGTAAATGTGCATGCATTACCATTGCTCTCTTGTCAGACCGAGACCGATAATGGGGCACAGTAAGCGCGCACATCCCTGCATGAGAATATCTTTGTGAGGGGCTGCGGGGTTAGCAAAAAACCTATGGCTAATCTTGTACAAAAATATATTCTTCCTAAAAGCAATGCAAGGTTTAAAGAGGGACTATTTATTTGGTGACTTTTTTTTTTTAAAGGAGCCAACAAAATATAAATTTAAATGACTGAAAAACTGTATACTCTGAAAACCAGTTCAATACAAATCAGAATTTCCTTTTTAGCTTTTCTTTACCCAGACTCCTTCTACACAGTTTCCCCTCCACCTTTGGTCCTCATTGCTTTGTGTCATCTCTAGCTGTCCTGAACACTCTAATTTTCTTTATTTCAGCTGCTCTTAAAAGGGCATAGGATACCTTTTGTTGAGTCATGCGGAAAATGCCCAGTGAATACCATGCTCTTTGAAGTTAGTCAAATATGCTTTCTATATTGACATGCTTTTCTTTATCGATTTCATAAAAATAGAGACCACTCTTTGTGTGCTCAGAAGGATCTAGGGTGTTGAATATTTGCATATAGAATCCTTACCGCGCATACTCACGGAGTCTCCATACAGTAATTGACACCGGCTGTCTTGGAGCAGAGACCTTACAGGTGCCAGATATAATAAAATGAAAGACTCTTCTGTTTCTCGTGTCCTAATCTCCTCTTCCCTTTCACCTTTGAAATCATTCGGACTGAGCCATCAGCCTCCTCCTTCACCCTGAAGTCCTTTGCTGGTTAGAGGACAACCCGTGTCCCCAACCTCCCTGTTGGCTGACTTTCTCTCCCTCTCCCTGCTGTCTGCCTGGGCCCTGTTGGGGGGTGTTAGGGGAAGACATCTGCAGATGGGGTCTCCTGGCATAGGCCTTAGCAGGCCGAGTGAGCATTTGTAGTCCACATGGGCTATTTTCAGGTCTAGGTTTTAATATAATGTGCTGTGAACTCTTAGTGAAACTAAAGTGACTCCTTTTAAGCTATAATTATTCAAAAGGAAAATGTGGGGATCTGAGTTCCATTGACTCTTGATGACTTTAGACCATTGAGAGTATGGGGAGCCCGGGTGGCTCAGTCTGTTAAACATCTGCCTTCCACTCAGCTCAAGAGTGGAAGTTCTGGGGTCCTGGGATTGAGCCCTGAGCCCCGCCTCAGGCTCTCTGCTTGGCAGGGAGTCTGCTTCTCCCTCTCCTTCTGCCCCTCACCCCCCTGCTTGTGCTCTCTCTCTCTCTCAAATAAATAAATCAAATCTTAAAAAAAAAAAAAAAGATAGCTGTGAGAAATGTAAGAGAAAAACTGAACTCAGTTTAAAAACTCTTTAGTGAGGGAAGTGCCATTACAGTTTTAAATTTTAATTAGGACACATGTTATGACATGCCTTAAAAAGAAAGATGAAGCTGGAAGCAGACATTCACACATTAAACCATAATATTTCAAGATTAGATTAAATGAAGAAATCTTCAGACTCTCAACCCAACCCGAGAGACATATTAGATCTTGGAAAGAAAAATCTCATGAAGGAGGTTTTAAAACTAGAAAATACTTATGAGCATTTTCATCATCACATGTAAGTGTGATAAAATAAAAATACTCCTCTTGTCATCTTGAGTATCTCAAGTTTGGAAGCTTCAATTTTGGCAGGTAGGATGATAGCTACCAATGCCTTTGGTATCTCCCTAACTGATAGATGTCAGGTGTATCTTGCTTTAGGCTTTGTGAGTAATGCACAATTTGTGTATTTGGGAAAATAACAAAAAATACATTAGAATAGATTGCTACTTAACGGACACTTCCAATAATTGCTTTTGTTCTGAAGATTAACATTTGCCAGGTTTGGGGTTTTTTAAAAAAATGTGAGTGTGTTATTCTCAACATTAATTTTATTCATCACTTTCAGTCTAATGCTATACCTTTGGACTTCCCATTGAGCCTTGTTACAACTGACTTCATGGAGGTGCTGGTCGCTATCTTTGAACGTAAAAAACATTGTCCATTTACGGGAGGCCAGTTCTTTGACTCCGAGGTAGGGAATAATATTCAATAGGACAAATGAAGGTTGAATTCTTAACGTAATTGCTTTGAACAAGCAAAAGGAAAGATGGCGGTTGCCATGTTAGCCCAAATCGCCTCTCCCCACCATGATGCTTTTCCTTTACAAAGCAAGAATTTTAAGAAGCAGAGGAACTGAAGGCATAAAACGAGGTATAAATGAAATGAATGGGAGAGAGATGAAGATGTCCCATGGGGGAGTGTTATATGAAATTAGGCTGGAAAAGTAGGTAGGATTAGACCATGGAAGTCTTTGTAGCAATGTTAAGGAATTCTGGTCTTTATCCTAAAAGTAAAGGAAAGGTACCAAAGAGCTGTAAGCAGAGAGGTATTGGCAGAATTTGTATTTTGGAAAGGTGTTCTGACTGTTTGATGGAGGCAAGAGAAGTTGTAGGGAATTCAGTTAGGAAGTCTTGTAAGCAAAAAGTGATAGGGGTTTGTGCTAGAGGGCTATTTTGGACATAGACTTGGATGGGCTTGGGCTATATAGTGGTTTACATCAATAAAATTTGGTGTTGCATGGACTGTGGACAAGTGAGGATAGAGAACCTATAAGGATAGCTTCCAGCCTTTTCACTTGAAGGGATGACAACTTTGAGTTTGGTTTTAAACATGTTCTGTGTAAAGAGCTTGCAAGGCCACCATTGGAAATGTAAAGCCCGTGGCTGATCTGAAGTTGAGAATGAAGTCTGGCCCAGGAAGGACCTTGCTGCCCGGTCAACATCTGTCTCCGTTATCCAAGCCCTTGGCTGGGGGGAGAGTGAGGCGTCCTGGAGGTTCAGGACTGAGCCTGGAGCAACCCCGACATTTAGAGTTAGTGTGAGGACAGGGGCCACAAAGACTTGGGTGGGAATAGGGGACAAGGTCAGAAATGGTCTCACAGTGTTCCAAGGAAGACAATTTCAACAGGGAAGGACAGAAACAGTTTAGGCTTCTCCAAAAGGGAACGAGGGGCACAAAATGCTGGCAAGGGCACACACCTTTCCTCTAAGTAAGGAGGAGAATGGAGCACCATCTCCACAGGCAGCCATGGGGGACTTATTTTACTGTGTGTACCTGAGTCAGCATAAGCGCGCCGAGCAGCAAAGGGAGGTGAGGGCGGCAGAGCTGTGGGTGAGGGCAGCGGGCACGCACTGCCAGGTTCCAACACGACGCCCGGATTCCTAGCCCCTGAGATCGTCTGGCGCAGCAGCCAAGTGCACTGCCTGTCAAGGCTGCCCGACCCCTGCAGCCGGTCTTGGCCAGCCTCACCCTGGCCCCTCTGCCCGCCTCATTCTGGCCTCACTGCCCTTTGAGTCGGCAGGCGCACAGGCCGGGTGTCAGGGCAGCTCCGGGCCCCCGGACCACCACCGGTGTGCAGGCGGTCTGGACCCGGGAGTAGTTCGTCTGGCGTGAGAGCAACCTGAAAGTCTCAGACGCTCCTTCTAACCAATGCTATCACCTTCTTCTCACAATTCTTTCTGTTTCCATCACACCATGTTTTTATTTATTTTACTTTATTTTATTTTAGGTTGAAACAGTAGTTTCTTAAATTTATGCTGAACGCCGTATATGTAGACAATGAAAATTTGATGTATCGTGTTGAGAAAATTTCATACGGGGTCCCTGGACTCTTACGAGATTTCAGGTGCTTTTTTGGCTTTTCTGAGAGTCCAGCTGCCTGCCTGTCTGCCATGCCCCATCCGTCAGAGTCCCACGCCCTCTGTTAGGGACGGTGGGGATACCCACGTGGGAAAGGCTAGAGAGGAAGTCACTCATGATAGCGAAGGCACAGGACAGAAAGTGATAAATAAGACCAGGCCGGAGGTGAGGATGGAGTCCTGTGGGCATTCAGAGGAGGGAGAAGCTGTGGAAGGGCCGTCAGCAGGGGCCCTGCGCCACCTCATTAAGGCTCTGAAAAAGATCACTGGGTGCATTTAGGGAGGGTGGGAGCAGGTAGCGCTCCTGGCAGAGGAACTGGCAAGCCCAAAGAGAGGAAGGTGGTGCTTTCCAGAATTCCTGCAAGGGTCTGTGTGTTGAAGCCCAGAGAGAGAGAGACAAAGAGGAAGGAAAGTTGGAGAAGTCAGCAGCGCCCAAACTGCAGGGTTTTGAAAGGAGCTTTGGATTTTTAAATTCATCATTAATTGTTAGAGCACGAAAAAGCACCGTGATCCCATGAATTGTTAGGTCAGGCTGGTGAAAAGCAGAGCATGTTTTTAAGTTTAGAACAATAGAAAGAAGATGTGCTTAGACGCAAATGATCATATTAATGCCAAGTTGCTAAAACTTCTGGTAACTGCCTGCAGTGTTTCCTATGGGAAATTTAAAATGCGGTCTTGATGAATGGCCGCCGCCGAGGCTGATTAGTCCAAGACCCTAGGAAGTTATTTTCAGTTTCCTTTCATTCTCCCCAGGACGCAGCTTGGAAACAGCCTTTGCCCTGTGCTTCCTGTCTCGACCTGTCAGAGCTCTGTGTTGGAGTGAGGGTGGGAGTGTTGTCAAGTGAGCCTGAGGGGCTCTGCACACCTTGCTCCATTGTTTGCAGAGGGCTGCCCGCCTCTGGGATCTGTGTCTGGGGGTGGGAAGGGGGGTGGGGGGTGGATCAGCCTGTGTCTGGCTGCCCCGCCAGCTTCTCTAAGAAGCACTTGAGGGTCAGCGACGGTATGCTATTATAGTTATTATTATAATAAATACTTAAGTGCCAAAGTTAGCAGCAACAGCACAGACACAAAAACCACCCACACGTTACTAGACTGAAAGAAGCATGTGCAAATCTGAGGAAAATGGCTTGGTTTCCCATGTGTTTACACAGGGCTTGAGGTTAACCTGTTGAATCTCATTCCTTTAGCTGTGGAGAGAGCCTTGGCTGACACAGACCAGGATGCGGGGGGAGCTGGAGGGAGGGCACCGAGAGAGGACAGCACAAAAGCTTGCAGAGATGGCTCTAGCTTAGAAAATCACAGAGCAAAGGAATAGTCAAATAAAACAATGGATGGGACCTGGCACCTGTGATACCGAGTTCAGTGAAAGAGGGAGAAAAGAGTCCCCATCTTGATTCCGATGCCCTGTAAGGTTTTGGGTCTGTTAGGGTCCCAGAGTGACTCGTTTCTGTTTTTTTTTCTGCTGCGGTGATAAGTGAGCGCCGTGTCCCAGACCCGCGCCTGTCCATGGTGAAATGAGGAAAATGTGGATGACGTGACAAGTGTTTGAGAAAGCCCGATATATTTATTAAAAATATACGTATTTAATCTCATATGTGACAAAATAAAACATTGGCATCTCCCTTTTTTGAAATCACGCTGGCTCAGGGAGTCCCGGGATCCAAGCGCCCAGTGCAGCCTCCCTGTCAGGCGGGAAGTGGTGTTTATGAAATGAATGAAATCAGCGCACGTCTCCATGAGCAAGGACAGAAGAAGGAAGGGGAAAAGGAGTAAGAGTTGGCAAAGCAAAAATCTGCCAGTGAGGTGCTTTGGAGAGAAAGGAGATTTGTCAGGAGGCGTGAAGAGCACGTGTAACAAAATGGGAGGGGAATAATTTGATGCATTTGTTAGGTAAATAATTCATAATTTTTAAGAAAACATCATGTCTAGTAGATAAATGCATAAAGCTCATGAGCAGACCAGCATCAAAATAGAAATAAAATAGTAAACCAGGGGTGCCTCGGTGGCTCAGTCAGTAGAGCGTATGACTCTTGATCTCGGGGTTGTGGGTTCAAGCCCCACGTTGGGTGTCGAGATGACTTTTAAAAAATAAAATCTTAAAAAAATAGTAAACCAGGTGATGGCACTTTCAACTTTTCCTTCCTCCTCACTACCCCCTCCCCTTGCAACGTCCTTATTTCCTTTTACGGCTTTATGTATTTCTCCTGAACGAATATCACTATCCCAATATTCTGTCTGTATTACTTATCTTGTCTACTTTCTTTCCCCCTGGCTCGCATGGAGACTCCAAGAGGGCTGGGACATTGATTAGTTTTGTTTACCGCTATATCCCCAGTGCCTGGAACAGTGCCTGGCCCATACTAGGTGCTCCGTACATATTTGCTGAGTGAACAGACCCTTGATAAATGCTTCCCAGGCAAATGGAGAAACGTCCAAGACCCCCATCTTTATACACCCATCACTTGTCTTTGTGTCAAGATTCCCTGATGGAAACTAGACAGCCTATTTATGAAATTTGGGAGGATAGCAAGTAGATCATAAACTAAAAATGGGAAGAAAATTCTAGACATAAAATTGAACAAGGCTAAATATAAAAGAAGGAAAATATAATAAACATTTTAAGAATTTCTTCCTGTGTGAAAATGTAGCCAAAGTTTATATTTAGGTCTAGTAAATAAAACATTGTATCATAAGGTACCAAGAAGGGTTGTTTTCTGGACTGGGTCTCTGTGGAGAAAAGCATCCTTTCGAGGAATAGGGAAGAGAGTGACTGCCAGACGTTAGTATTCGTACTTTTAAGTCAGGTCCAGACATGTGGGGACACATGGAGTCCTTTCAATGGTAGAAACACACCTAGGGGTTTCCTGAAGTTCAAGAGAACAATCATTCATTTGTTCATTGAAGAGATATCAAATAGGGCACCTGAGTGGCTCTGTCGGTTAAGCGTCTGCCTTCGGCTCAGGTCATGATCCCCAGGTCCTGGGATCAAGTCCTGCATCGGACTCCCTGCTCAGCCGGGAGCCTGCTTCTCTCTTTCCTTCTGGCCCTCCCCATCCTTCATGCTCTCTTTCTTTCTCTCTCTCAGATAAATAAATAAAACCTTAAAAAAAAAAAAACGCTAACAATAATAATAACAAAAAGCATTAGATACCCACTATGACCAGGCCACCGTGCCATAGACGAGGGCCCCATTTCTCCTTTTTGTAAAGCATGACAGTGTTTTCTGCTTGTTAGAAGAGCAGAGTCAAGTGCAAAGGTTTGCCCTTGGACACAGCTTTATTTCAAGCAGAAATTAAAAAAAAATTTTTTGGCCCTATTTTAAAAAATCAGTAGATGTCATATACAAAGCCAGATTTCTGTCTTCTTTAGAAACTGACGTGGATGTGCCGACCGCAGTGGGCAGCACGCTTGCGTGGCTGCGGCAGGCGGCTTCCCCGCAAGCCCTTCTGGAAGAGTCCCCACTGCTCCCCACATCCTCGCCCCCAGCTTCGCGATGCCCTTCTGCAGCCGCTGTGCCGGGGCCCCTGGCTAGGCAGAAATCGGTCACAGAATAAAAAGGACCAGGTCCAAACTGTAGGAGCCCCCATTTTATCGAGCTGATGGCAAGAATATTCTGGAATTTAAAATAAAAAGATTCTTTTTCCCCCCCAGCAGTGGCATGAACAATAATTCGTTTTAGGGAAGTGAGTCTGAATTCGGGAGATGATTTGAGAGAGATCATGCTTCAGAGGCATCAGGGATAAAAGGGCTCACCCCGTTGCAAAAGGAGCAAACTGTTGGCTCTCCTCACCCGGGTATGAATGTTCCGAAAAGTCAGTATTAAACAAAGTGCAGTTCTGCTAAGTGCTGAGCTCGGTGGAAACCTGAAAGCCCTGCAGGTGAGCCTGGGGAGTGTCCTCACAAAGGGCTCACATCATTGCAACCCCAGGAGGCCCATATACTCCCGGACACATGGCCTCGGCATCCCCAACTCCAGTCACCACAACCCTGGGCTTTCTCGGAAACTCAGATGACAGAGGAGGGAGATTTGGCCATGGGCGAGTTCCAGATTGGTGCTGTGGCTGCTGAGGTCCCTCGCTGGAAGTGTCCTGCCCCTCCGCAGAAGGCTGGGGGTTTGAAGGAAGAACACAGGTTGTCTGTTTCTTTGTTTGTTTGGTTTTCAGAGTAGAGCCTGAAAGGAGAAAGGACAGAAGGGCAGGAGGTAGTAAAAGCTAGATGATAACCAGGTTGTCTATTTTTAAAATATTTCATGAGCTCTCCTTATCCAGTTAACTCTTACCTACAAAGAGTTTGGTCTGGGTGAAGAGAGATGCAACGCAGATGTCATGATTGCTTGGAGATTGCCCTCAAAAGGCATCCAGGGCAGGAAAGGGCACTGGCACGCTGTGCCATCCAGCTGGGTAACCTCCCAAGGGTCGTTGGCTCCTGGATTTAACTCCTGTACGTGCCTAACGATGTACTCAATGATTTCACAGCTCGTGACAGCTGTGTGGCACATCTGTTCGGGATCCAAAGTCAGTTACACAAGCATTCGTTGGGAAAGATTCATCTTGGCACCAGTTCGGCAAAAGAGACCTGGGAGTCTGAATTGAATGCAAACTTAGCGTGCTGTACGTTTAATGAAATGTTAAATTGCATCCCTGGAATTATAGTATCCAGTGGTGTTGCAAGCTGAGCTGTTCAAACCACATTTGGAGTACTGTCATACATTCTGGCCATTTCAAGAAAGGCAGTGGAAATGAGAGTATGTTCCCTGGAGGACAGTCAAGAAGAATCTAGAAATCATGACACAGGAAGTGGCTGAAAGTTCTGGGGGTGAGAGGTCTCCAGTGTAACCAGAAGGCGAGAAGACTAAAGAGGGAGATGCTGTCACTGTCATCAGACGGTCAAAGGTTTGGCTGCTCCTGTGCTTGTAAAACAATGTCTGAAATAAAATAAGTAAATGGAGAGGAGAGTAGGGGTGTGTGTGTGTGTGTGTGCACACGCGTGCGTGTGTGTGTGTGTTTTCTCCATGGAAGAACAGGAACACATAGTAAAAATTACAGGGAGGGAGACAGATTTAAAAATTTTTTTAAATTTATAATTTATAACAAATTAATTTATAATAACCAGTGCTGTTGGTGGAGGGACAGGATTTGAGTAGGGGCTGAAGAAGCCTGTATAAGGGGTTTCTAGAAGGAATGCCTCCATGCCAATGGTAACCAGATTCTTGAGAAGCAGGGGTAGAACGGGAAGGTGAGGGCTTTGTGGTTGGACAGACCTGGGAGCAAATGATATGGTTGCTATTTAGCTGTGTGACTTGAAGCAAGATACCCATTCTTTCTGAGCATTAGTTCTTCCTCCAGTCAACGGGGATAGTAAAGTTTGTGTTGAAGTGTTAAGGATGCGTGTGAAATGCTAGAAATAGAGTGGGCTCTGGAGACATGTTAGTTCCCTTTCCCCAGATGGGAGAGAGTGTGTAGGAAACGTGTGTGGTAAGGAAGTCGCTTAGGAAGCTCATGGGTTTACTTCATCACCCCTGGGCCTTCAAAGTCTGGTGAGGCCCACACAGGACAGCTGCTCAGGATGCCTTGTTGGCCAGTTTGTCGACTTTTTATCGGTGCTCTGGATAAGTTGTGGCCATAGGCAGTTCTAGAAACAGACTACCATTGAGGCCACACGGCCAATGGAGACAATGTGCCTGGTGAAAAGAAAGTGGGTTTTGGCATCAGACACAGGTTCAAACCCCAGCTCTCCACTGGGTCAAATTACTTAACTTCTCTCAACAGCATTTCTCCTCGGAGGCAGCACCGGTCTCGTCACTCAGTTGTGTAAGTGAAGCAGCAGATATGAAGGACCGGATGTTCTTTGCTCAGTGAGATCCTCTCACCAATGAAGGAGGCAGGCAATGCCTTCAGCATTTATGAGAGAGAAGTAAAGAGATTCAGAGAGGTGAAGGGATTTGCCCAAGAAAACAGCAGAACTGGTATTCACTAGATCCAATTCTTTTAACCTCAAGACTTAACATCTTTCTCTTCTCAGCCGTGACTGAAACATTTTTTGAGGGTCTGCCCTGCGACAAGAACGATGCTGGGTATTTCCACCTGTTACCTCATTGGCTTTTAGGTCCCCCATGGAGATGTCACTCCAGGAGTGTCTCCAGAACATCAATGGGGTGAACTCCTAGACGCTTGGGAAAATGTATTATTCATGAAACTGTGGTTCTCTTTGACACCTGGCTCTGGGAGGGCCACCCAAGGCACAGTGAGGGGCAGAGAGAGATACCTGCCCGGACACTCATCTTAGCTCCTCAGCCTTGACCATCCCTGGAGGGACAGATGACACCATTAGCCATTCGACTGTTGTGCCGGGGTGCTCACTCTGGCGGACCTCAGGTCTTCTTTAGCCCGTAGACTTGTTCTAGGGGGTTGCACAGGGTTTTAAATAAAAATGAACACCTTGCAAATAGGTAAATCAGGAATTTTTACATAAAAATACATCATGTGAGATTGTTGGTGTCTCTTAAGGAATGGGACCGTTGGGCCACCCAGAATGCACGTTCTCTCTGACGGAAACCTCCCCTCTAATCACAGTGGATCTCCTGCTTCCTTTAGGGGGGCAAGGACTCTCGAAGTCCTCATTCGGCCCATGTCATCCTTAGCTTACTCCAAGTTGTTTAGTACGCCGTGCATGATTTATAGTAATAACAATAATATCGTCTCCGAGCTTTTTACCAGCGATGTCCCTCCCTTCCCGCCCCCCAGTGTGTGACTGCAATGGCAAATCCGGGCAGTGCGTGTTTGATCCCGAGCTCCACAGACAGACAGGGAACGGATTCCGCTGTCTCAACTGCAACGACCACACGGATGGCCCTCGCTGCGAGCGGTGCAAGGATGGCTTCTACCGGCAGAGGGAGAGGGACCGCTGCTTGCCCTGCAACTGTCACACCAAAGGTAAGCGTGCGACGTCGTGGCTGTGCCAAGAGGGTACGACACTAAATGGAAAAAGTCAGACCAGGAAAGACAAGTACCGTGTCATTTCGCTCATAAGTGGAACGACGACAAAAACAAAACCCCACGAATGAATAAACATACAAAAAGCATAATCGGGGCACCTGGCTGACTCAGCCAGAAGAGCATGTGACTCTTGATCCTGGGGTCATGAGTTTGAGCCCCGTGTTGGGTGTGGAGATTACGTAAGTAAATAAGTAAACTTTTTTTTTTTTTTAAGATTTTATTTATTTATTTGAGAGAGAGACATCGAGAGCAGGAACACAAGCAGGGGGAGTGGGAAGGGAGAAACAGGCTTCCCGCTGAGCAGGGAGCCCGATGCAGGACTCGATTCCAGGACCTTGGGATCATGACCTGAGCCTTAGACTGAGCCACCCAGGCGCCCCAATAAATAAGCTTCTAAAAAAAGCAGAATCAGACCTATAAATACAGAGAACAAATGGACCCTCACTGGCAGGGAGAGGCATGAGGAGGGGTGAGCGACATAGGCAAAGGGGAGTGGGAGTTACAGGCTTCCAGTTATGAAATGAGTGAATCACGGGGAATAGAGTCAGTGATAGCGTCGTAGGGTGACAAATGGCAGCTACACTTGAGGGGGCACAGCATAACCTATAGGAATGTCGCATCACATGTTGTACACCTGCAGCTAATGTAACATTGTGTGTTGACTATACTAAAGAGAAAAAATTGGGGGGAAAGGATGATGAAGGGACGGGGAGGATGGGAAGGGGGGAGGAAGGGAGAAGCCAGCAGGGCAAGAGAATGGTGTTCAACATCCAGAACAACAGAGAATCTGCTAGACACTGGTGGTGGTGGTGTCTTACTGATTTCAAGCAGAAAGGACTGTTTTTCTTGAGTCTGGGTTGTAGGAACCAGCTGGAGTCTTTAGGACTTGTTGGCTTGAGTTCTAGTCATGAGAGGGACATGATTACTTTTCCTGGCAGGTGACAGTTTGACCTAGGGACAAAGGAAGCTTGTCAGCTTCCAGTGATAGTTCCCCTTTTCTGCAACTATGCCTTTGACCAACCTCTCAAAAAATAAGGGATAGAAATATCTGTTTCTGGTGCTATGCTAGGTGCTAACAATATAAGGAGGTACTGGTCCAAGAGACAGCCCGATTCATGGGCAGATTAAAGTCTTTCCCAGGGTTGTTAAGAGAAAAAAGAATCAATAAAGAGGAGGCACCTACAGGATGACTGGTTAATGCAGGGCTCTTTTTTTTGTAGTGTTTTGGTTTTGGTTTTTAGGTATGTCACCCAGTCTTACGTTCACAAACAACTGTGGGAATTCGTACGCACACAGATGGCACGCGTTGTGCTGTGTTCATCATGGACAGTAAAGACAAGTTAGTGCACATAAAGAGGGAGACAAGTAGTTTTTAAATAAGCTGAGTTTTTTTTTTTTTTAACTACCTTATTTCTGTATTCTCTTTCTTGGCAGTGTGTTTCTCCTCTTTGTTAGAAAGTGTTTAATGGCGTAATACGATAAATATTAATCCACTTAAAGAGCATAGCCAAAGCACGTGGCCATGACTCAGCATAGCCCCATGGAATGAATTCACAGCTGCGCTGAAAGCATGTAGAGATGGGCAGGTTTGGTCCAGCCATGGGCTGCTGGTGGAGGGTGTTGGAGAGCCTGGGGAGGACCCCACGGCGATAGAGACGCAAATCCCCGCAAGCACTTCCAGATTCACCAGGTGCTGTTACAGCGTGGTTTGAGTCAGACTGGCTCAGCTTTATGGCACAGAGTCAGCATCCAGAAATCTTTCGGATTTAGCAGGTGTCCCTGTGAATTGAAGAACTTCATAAAGAAAAATCAAAAGGCAAATGACTCCATCGCACTGGGCTTTCTGTCCTTGTGAAGAGCCCATATCCCGGTAGGTTATATGCAGCCTCACTGTGAGTCACTGGACTTGTGTCATCGCGGCAAAATGGTCAGTGAGAGTGTAATGAGCAATTTAACTGGCTTAGCTGGAAAGCCTGGCCCCAAGACAAGGTTATTAGTCTTAGAGCAGACAAGGAGCCTGCGGCTTAGCAGAGAGATGGGAATGAAGGATTTGACACACCGTCCCTTCTTCACCATGTCGTCCTTGGCTCGCCCAGCACCCACGAGCTTGGCTTCTTCTTTTCTTTCAGGCCATAGACATCCCAGGCTCCGTATGAACAGCTTGGTCGGAAGTGGTGGAGCCCAGCAATGATTTCCAGCTTATGAGATAATAGCTAACACGCATGACTCGCTTCCTCTGTGCCAGGCACTTTTCTGGATGCTTTCAGCCAGGAATGAACCTTCACAGATCACCATGTGAAGGGGATGCTACTCTGAGTTCCGTTGTACCAATGAGGTAGCAGAGAGTAAGCGAGGGAGAAGGAACCTGTCGAAGGCTGTAGAGCTCGGTGCCAGCCCCAGGTGCCCTGACAGCCAAGGTCATGACACGGAGACTAGTGGTGGGTTTGGGAGCCAGACAGTCTTTTCAAGCCTGGGCACTTCCACTACTGCTTCTGTGTCACTCTGGGCCTTCGCCTCTTGCTGTCCCAGGGCCCCCATCGATAAAAGGGTCCCCATCCCCATGCTCTTTATATCACGAGTGAGCTTGGTCAAGCACATGGTGGACAACTCAGTAAATTGTAATTGATGGAGTTGTTTTTCTTTTTAGGACAGAGGTCAGTGTCGCAATTTCCTGGAACACCGGCCTTTAAAAAAAAAAATCACATTCCAGTTTAGAAGGAAGCCCGTAGAGGTCATATCTTTGGTCTGAAACTGTTTATTAACATTTTATTTTTTTATTAATATCCTGAAATTGGCAGTGAATTTTTCAAAAATTTTTTTTAAAGAGTTGGGGAATGGAGCCCTGGAGGAGTGGGTGGATGGCCTCCCGTCGTCACAACGAGCCACACCTCCAGTCTTCACAAGAAGTCACCACAAAGGCTGAAGTTGTAATCCCAGGTTCTGGGGGAGGACTGTTCCCTCTTATTCCTTCCATCTGAAGGAAAAAAGAATCAGAATGGTGCCTTTTTATCCCCAACAGCAGACAATTAGATGTCCAGGAAAAACTTCACGGTTATTATTTCCTAAGATCCGGCTAATGCTTTCTGTTTTCCCAGAATATTTCCATATACTATGTCTTCTTCAGTACTCATAGCAACTTGACAACCTTTACGTGTTAACATGCCACCTACCGTTCTAGAGACGGAGAAAGTAAAGCTGAGCCCGAGCTCCCAGCCTGAGTGGCATGTCAGTGACAGAGACTGTCCCCACCATGTGCCGTCCCCCACTAGACACTGGCTGCCCAGATTACTAGCTGGGTGGCTCAAGTTTAATTCCCTATGTGACTTCTCAGTCTCCCAATCAGCCGGGAGATATTTGTCATTTTCAAGGGAATCTATTGTATATACAGTCTCAAATGCAGAAGATCACATCTTACCAAAAAATGCATTCAGTCCATGTGTGGTGAGTGAAGCCGACAGCAGTAATAATCTCGAACATGGTCATAGATTCTGCATTTCACATCAGTTTCTCATAGATCTAGCAGCCAGGCTTATTTTGAGAGGATGACTTTGTGGGTTTAGCAGCAGGGCTGAGTTTGCTTTAACTCTTACAAGCACATGTGTAAGCCCTGAGAACCTTTTGCAAATATTTTGAAATTCACTGTGTGTACTTGTGTGGTTTTTTCCTCCCAGGACACGTACCTTCTTGAGACCTATACAGACATCAATGATAATTGGGCTTGTTCTCTTAATTTTATTGTTATTTTTTACATATCTACGACTTGCGACAGTGAATTACTCAGACTATAACATTTGGGTTGCTATTTAAAACATTCTTAAATAATAACTTACCATTATTAAATATAATTATACATTTATATTATATAATATTTTTATAAAAATATAATAATAATATTATGTTAAAATACAAGTGTAGATGTGTATTTAAAGGGTTCCCAAAAGGATGGACCCTCTTTTTGTTTTAATTTTTATTTATTTTATGTTAATTTTATTTAGGTATTTGAGAGAGGCAGAGAGAGAGGGAGGAGGGGGAGGGGCAGAGGAGGAAGGAGAAGGACAAGGGGACTCCGCGCTGAGCACAGACCCCAATGCAGGGGTCGATCTCAAAACCCTGAGATTATGACCTGAGCCGAAACCGAAAGTCTTAGACACTTAACCATCTGAGCCACCCAGGTGCCCCTGATTTTTAAATAGTACTCATTGTAGCATACCTTCCTGAGCCCTCAGATGCCCATAGACCGTATCTGTAGAACCCCTGAAAGAGCTTATTGGGACATAAAACCGACACAGGGAGCTGTTTTCTGTTCTCTCAGCCCAGTTGTCCACAATCCCTAAGAGTAGCTCACGAAGTAGGAGATGGGACACGTGTTTTTATTTCAATGAGAGAGTTTGAAAACCCAGTGCCATTACTTTGGACGTTTTGGAATGTGACACAAAGTGGTCATGCTCGTTGCAAGGACCCATACACGTCTCCACGTTTACTTTGCAAGGTTTGAAGGAGGCCGGCGGTCCCAGTGCAAACTACATTCTTTGAACGCCCGTGACGTGTGAGACACTTAACGAGGCACTTTATGTATTTTAGTCCAAAGCCTTGCAACAGCTCTATAAGGCATAGGTGGTTACCGTTCTTTAGAAGAACTGATGAGTAAGGCGTTTGCCCAAGGACACACAGCTAAGTGGAAGAGCCAGTTTTGAAGGGAGATTTGTTGGATTTCAAAGTCTGGGCTCTTTTTTTTTTTTTTTTTAAAGATTTTATTTATTTATTTGACACAGAGAGAGAGAGCATAAGTAGGCAGAGCAGCAGGCAGACGGAGAAGCAGGCTCTCCGCTGAGCAGGGAGCCCGATGCGGGGGTCAGTCCCAGGACCCTGGGATCATGACCTGAGCTGAAGGCAGATGCTTAACCGACTGAGCCACCCAGGTGCCCCAAAGTCGGGGCTCTTTGACCCTCCGGCTTTTAGAGCAGGATTCTCTAGATAATGTCCTGTAGAACACAGTGTTCCTCAAAATAATAATAGATGTGGCCTGTAAGAATGTCAAATAATGTTTAGAAATATGGGCATTAAAATTTAAACAAGCTCTGTGTGTGCTGAAGGTACTATGACGTTGTAAATCTCTGAGGGATCAAGTGAGCGCCATTTCCCAAACTTCTCTCGACACAGAATGCCTATTTTCATGAGGTGATTTTTGATTTCTCTCAAGAAGCTGTTTCGCAGGGTAACCATTTTGGTCTATGTGGGCCAAACCCAAGGCAAAGTACAATCTTTTCCATTTTCTAAGAAGGATCCATTTCTGAAAAACGGTAGGGAGAATTTTCTTCAGTTGAAAGTGTAATTTCCATTCATTGGAATGGGGAAAAAATGGATTTCTGGGTCCCAGATAGAACCTATTTAAAAAAATAGGTTAAAAAAAAAACCTATTTAAAACCTATTTTAAAAATAGGTTTAAAAAAAAAGGAAAAGAAAAAAACCAACAACAAGTGAATTGATTTAAAGAGAGAAGTCTTCTGTTGAATGTTACTTATCAGAGCGTGATTCAGAACCTTTCCTTCTTGGCTCTGTTGGCTGCTGACTGCTTACAGGGCAGGAGCGTGGAGGTCTGCGCACACCAGCCCCGGGAGGCCTCTGTTCACGCTCATCTCATCAAATACTCTTCTTGCCTTAGGTCCTGCAACTCCCACCCTCATCCTCCCTCGATTCTCAGAACTCTGCTCCCTTGGCTTCCAGTGTCCTGAGGCTTCTTTCTGCTTTGATTATGAAAAGCCCCTTGATCCGTGGGGTTCCATCTATGTGGGAGGCTCCTCCTGTCCTCGCTCTGTCTGCCCCCCAGGGTGGTCTTACGCCTGCTCTCTCTTCCTACTTGGCTGAAGACTCCTAGATCTTCACCCCCAGCCTCTTTCTTGAGCTCCAGGTGAAACATTTCCACCTTAATACGCCACCGGAAACTCAAGTTCACAATGTCCAGAACGAAACTCGTGATCTTCCCTTGATGCCTCAACCTGGGATCTTGCTCCTTCTTTCCCCTTCTCTGTGGTAAATAGCCTCAATTTTGTCTCGTGTTGCACGTTGGGACATTGGTGTCCTCGTGTGATCCCTACCCCCTCGTCGTCTAGGTCCTAGGAGGGGAAGGCTGATCGTTCTGCCTCCACGTGGCTCTCTCCACGATTCCCTCCTGCCCTTGTCACCCAGACGCCTCCAGTCCAGGTCATCCTGTTCACAGCGGGATGCCTTTCCCAAGGAATGCTGTTCCCTTCCCGGAGGCAACGGGCAGATTTTCCTCAAGATGCCTTTCTGAACTGTGGGTCTACAGTTCCTGGGCCTCTGATCCTTCCCTGTTACCCACAGATGATCTGCCATTCTTCTGTCAGCTCTTATCTCACTAGGAGCTAGCATTTCCTCACATGTATCCAGACTGCCGAACTCAGGGTCTCACGCGTGATCGATGCCCAAAAAATGTAGTGTATACCATTATCACCGAGGGCCCCTTCAAGCCTTGCGAAGCTGATATGGCATCTGTCACCAGCTCTGTGAATGTAGCTAATGTAGTTCAGGTTCCACATGTGGCAAAAAGCTTTTATATTGGCACAGAGCCAGTATCTTTATTGATTGGAATCGTATCTACTAGTGAGTCAAAAATTCAGAGAATAATTGATCAGAAAGAAAGGAGCAACTGGCTAGCGTTCTCTTGGCTTTATGGATGCTGGGAGGCCTGCTTGTCACAGTTGGTTGCCATACGTGGATTATATGATAATTCTGCCAGCACAGGGAGACTGTGACGTGGGTGAGGCACCCCTCTCACCACCGTCCTGCTCATTTTTTGCTCCCCTGCCTCCCCTGACTCTTTTCCAACAACCCTGACCTCTTTCTTGGCACATGTGCATTCCTGCAACAGATTTCTGGGCATCCTCTTTGCGTTGGGTTCCGCACTGGGGCCTTGGGGCCAGAGCAAGGACCGCAAGCTGAGGTCATCGTGAGTCAGCAGGACTGCAAGAGCAGTGGGACAGCTATTTGAGATTTGGGAGTTCGAGGAGATTTCCCTAGAGAAGTCATATTAAATCAGGACCTGACAGCTGAGGTTGGGCCAATGAGGGGGAAGTTCTGGGGAAAGAGCCTTCCAGGCCCGGGGAGCAGCAAGTGCAATTGCCCGAAGGAGAGAAGCGGCCTGACACATTGTACAGACAGGCTGGGGGAGCGGGGAGCTGGAACAGAGTGCAGGAGAGCAGGCCACGTGGTAGGAGAGGTCGAGTTCTGTGCACCACGATACAGAGTGCGTTTTCTTCTGCTTGTAGTGGGGAGCCACCAGAGAGAGAAACAGCTGAGTAATGTGGTCTGAATTCCACTGTTCAAGCAGCATGGAAGGAGGGAAGGGAGGTGAGGATGGAGGCAGGGAAGAGAGGGGGAGGCAGGGTCCAGGGAGAGAGGACAGACTTGATGCGGGTCAGGGAAAGGGAGGTAGTCAGACAGAGGAGGCCAGGTTCCAGAGGGGCGCATTTGCTGCCCTGAGCATTTCTGGTCTCTCATCAACTCGCGATCCGAGGGGGCCCGCACACCAGTAAGAGCGCGGCTCTACAGAATCAACCACTGGACTAGTGCTCGGTGCAGTACACCGGGTGAGATGCGCGGGGAAGGGGCGATGCCCCAAGGTCGAGAATGTCTGTCACTCCAGGTAGGTAGAGATATTTCCAGTTAGGAGGCCTTCCCATACTAAAAATAAAATAAAATAAAATAAAAATAAATCACACTGGCTCTTAAAAGATGGCTTTTGGCTGCCAGAAATAAGGGAAGACGTTGGTCGCTGTCTCATACTCTCTTGGAGGAGGCTGATGTGCTCATGCACATGCTGTCCCTCTTCTTGAGGTCTCAGGGATTCCACAAACTTCTTTTTAAAAGCAGTGGTCGACATGCTACTTAATGCTTGCATCGGAGCAGGTAGAGAAGCAGACACGCTTCCAGGAGCACCTTCCATTTCTCGGCGCGCAGACGCCCTGCTCGGCTGTGAGCGCTGGCCCGGGGCTGGATGGTGCTCAGAGACGGGGACAGCTCGCTAGAGGCAGCAGGCGGTGGTCAGTCCCTTGGTAGCCACTGAGCTCCCATGGGGTTTCAGCTGCTTCCGAACGCCCCATAAACTAAGGATTTCCTTTTCTTCTTTCCTTCTCCCTACCCCGCGGGTTACAGGTTCTCTGAGCGCTCGCTGCGACAGCTCTGGCCGGTGCAGCTGCAAACCCGGTGTGACAGGAGACAGGTGTGACCGCTGTCTGCCCGGCTTCCACACGCTCACTGACGCCGGCTGCACCCGAGACCAGAGGCCACTGTAAGCACCTCCGCCACCACAGCTTCTGCCATGAGGGGTGACAATGACATTATCCGTGGCCACTTACATCACTGAGCACCAGCTGTGTGCCAAGCGCTGCTGGAGGACTTGACATGGGCTGTGCCGTTTAGTCCTTACAATAAGCCTCAGCGGTTGGGATTAACGTCACACTCATGGGGGAAGTCAGAACTGTACACGCCGGGGGGTTAAGTTTACCCGATACTACTGGGGAGCGGGGACCTCATATTCAGGATCCCCGTCTGGGCTCTGAAACCCATGTTCTTCATTCCAGTGATTGCCCCCCTTTAGACGAACAAGGATGGAGGTAAAGCGCCCTCCAGATTCTCACCTGGGACCCATTTCAACCCAAGTGATGTTGGACTAGAAAAACTTTTCTGCACAGTTTTATTCCCCTTTAGTTTGAAGTATTCTCCTCCCTTCATGTTCTTTCCCGGAAGAGGGGCGCCTGGGGGGCCCAGTCAGTTAAGCATCTGGCTCTTGATTTCGGCTCAGGTCGTGATCTCAGGGTCCTGAGATCAAGCCCCGTGCTGAGCTGGAGCTGAGTGTGAGTCTGCCTGAGAGTCTCTCTCCCTCTCCCTCTGCCCTCCCCCGACTCATGCACATGCTCACTCTCTCAGGAAAAAAAAAAAAATCGTTCCTGGAAGAAGACGGGACATACATTATAAATCACATAAGCAGTCTCAGGGGTGCAGAACTGGCAGGGACTGGGTTGGCTTAGGAGAAAGGGAGCTCAGCAGGAAAGCTTTTAGCTACAAGGTACCCCCAGAGGATCACTTCCCGTTGCCCCCTTTGCCAGCCCCTTGCCCACTGTGTTGGCGCCAGCCTGGCTGCCGCTGTCCCAAGTTCTCTCTCCCTTAGGCCTCCGCACAGATTGTTCTCTTCCAGGCTTCCCTGCCCCCTTTCAGATTGTCCTCAGAGACCCGTCTTTCGGCCACGTCTGCCTTTGAAAATGCCTCTAAAACTGAGGCAGACCATGTCACCTCTCTGCTGGCAGCCCTCCAGCAGCTCCCTGTCCTCTCAGAATGAGGTGGAGACTTCTTTTGCAGACCAGCAGGGCCTGCAAGGTCCTCTGCCCTCTGTTCCCTCAGCAGTGGGCTTCCACTGCATTTCCCTTTCTCCCCGGCCCCCTGCACTTGGCCCCACCAGCCTCCCTTCCCTTCCTCATAGAAGCCAAGCCAAGGGACCTCAGCCCTGGCCTAGAGCACTCATGCTTCCTACGGGGCCACGGAGAGCCTCACAGCCTCCATCCTTACCTCAGCCACTCCTCACAGGGGCCTTCCCTGGCCAGTCCCCATCCCTCCGGTTTCTGACTGATGTTACTTCACATCTCTTGTCTTCTATGTGTATTTGTTTGTCGGTCTCTCCCACCAGAATGGAAGCCCCTTGTTGGCTTGGCCTTGTTCATACTCTGCATCCCCACTGCCCAGAGTGGGAAGAGGCAAGCAGGCAGGCCCCCTGCTCAGTTCCAGCTGGCCTTAGGCTTTGCTGCCCTCATTGTTCATGTTTCTGCCCTGCCTAGGGCCTTGTAGAGATCAGGATCTTATTTCTTAATGTCCTTGGTGCTTAGCAACCAGTAGATGGTGCCTAATGTTTGTCAAAGGGTCCAGATAAGTCGTGTGAAGGGACTAGGACAGGAGGAGAGCCTCCTAAGTGAAAGAAGAGGGCCGGGAAAGGGATCTTCAGGGAGTCTGACAGGATGGGGCTCTGACTGGATATGAAATATGAGGAGGAGAAAGGAGCCCATCCAGGTTTGGGTAGGATTTGGATGGGGTCAAAGGGCAGTCAGAGGAAGAGCAAACAGGAGGGAGAGCACAGATTTGGTTTTAGACCCATGAGATAGATGCGAATGACTATGTGCTCATGTGAGTGATACTTGTTATAAGCCAGAACACTAAGAGCTTGTGCCCAGACTAGATAATGGAAATACTGGTGGATTCCTTCATTGAGAAAGTCCTGCAACCAAATCAATTAATCAATCAATCAGGTAAACTCAGCAATTCCACTCCTAGGAATATACTCAAGAAATATGAAAACATACATATCTGCATAGAAACATGTACACAAATGCTCCTAGCAGTGTTACTCATAATACCTAAAAAGTCAAAACAACCCAGATGTCTGTCAGCTGTTGAATGGATGAGCAAAATGTCGTCTATCCATGTGATAGAATTTTATTCAGCCCTAAGGAGGTGAATTATTGATACTTGGATGAAATATAACATTGGATGAACCTTGAAAACATACTAAGTGAAAGAAGCCAAACCCAAAAGGCCACAGATTGTATGACTCCATTTACAGAAAATGTTCAGAACAGGCAGCTCTATATAGACACGGCAAGTAGATTAGTGGTTGTCAAGGACGGGGGTTGGGGGAAGGGAGGGTGACTTCTGCGGGCACAGGGTTTCTTTTTGGGGTGATGAAAATGTTCTACAATTGATTGGGATGGTTGAGAATATTTTAAACTTTACTAAATTCTGCTAAATTCTGCTACTCTGAGAAACTGCTAAAAACCAGAGAATTGTACATTTAAAATGGGGGAATTGTTTGGTATGTGAATTGGGTCCTTTTAAAATTTTTTGATTTTTTTTTAAAGATTTGATTGATTTCTTTGAGGGAACAAGCAAGCACGAGCGGGGGGGGAGGGGCAAAGGGAGAAGCAGCGTCCCTGCTGAGAGGGGAGCCCGAGGCAGGACTCAGTCCCAGGACCCCGGGATTGTGACCTGAGCTGAAAGCAGACGCTTCATCAACTGAGCCATTCAGGCGTCCCTGAATTGTGTCCTGATAGAAGTGTTACCAAAAGAAAGAACTAAATGAAAATAGCAAGTAGATGGAATCCATCACAAGGAAAGCTGTCTTCACTGAATCAAACAACAGAGAAGCAATGATAAATTAAAAAAAAAAAAACACAAAACAAAAACAAAAAACCGGCCACTGAACAGACAGTCAACCAAACTAAACCAAACCAAACTGAACCATTTAGTAATGGATTTGGTTCAAGTCTTGCACCAGGACTCCTTAGGGGAGGGTAGCAAATGGTTCCTCAGGAGCACGAGCCTACACAAACGAGTCCTTAAAGGGCCCGTGAGAGATGAGCGCGGACAAGGCTAGCTGAGAGGGGCCTCGCTGAAGACGAAGGCTTTGCTCAGGCCGGTGACGTTGGCACAGGAGTTCTTGATCTTTATGTGGATAGCTGAAAAGCGTTTGGAGACACATCCCTAATTTTCTTTTTCTTCTTTCGCAGAGACTCCAAGTGTGACTGTGACCCAGCTGGCATCTCGGGGCCCTGCGACGAGGGCCGCTGTGTCTGCAAGCCAGCTGTCACCGGAGAGCGCTGTGACAGGTCTGTGTGAACTGTGGCCCTGCAGATACAGCGGCCAGCATGAGAAGTCACTCTCTGAGTGCAGTTGTGGAAAAGGGACACTTAACAAATGTACACCTCTTATGTCCTGTCCTCTGTCCTCAAAAACTTAGCTCTTTAAAAAAGACAGCTGAGCCCCCAAGTCTCCCTGGACCCCATGCTTTTGCTGTGGGCCCCCTCCCTTGTTTACAAGGGCGGCAGAGGTGCAGGGCCCCAGGGAGTCCCCTGGCCAGCGGACTCTGAATCCCAGGTGCTCCCATAAGGGGTGGCATGCGATAATGAGGTCACATGACTCAGCTTGGCCCCAGGAAAGGCCTGGTCTAATTAAGCATGTTGCGAAAATGCTAGTAAGAGGGAATATGGCCATAAATAACCATCCTGTGCGGCAGAGGAACCGCCCAGGGATGGGACGGTGGTTGCATGCACACGCATGAGCCGGGAGAAGATGCCATGTGGCCCCGAGCCATGTGGGGGCAGGTGGCGCCGTAAACAGCCATCTGGCCTCTAGCGCTGCTTGCGGACGTTCCTTAAGAACACATCGCTCAGACTTCAAGCTCTTCCCGCCTCTGCGATTGCTGGTCCCAGAGGTAAAGGTGTTCTCGTTTCCTTGAAAGTCAGAAAGCAGTCCGTTGGCATCCTGACAATCACTTACCCCTGGGCAGAGAAAACACCAGATACATTCCCAGCGTGTGTTTCTGGGGGGTTCTTGGCTGCTGAGGTGGAGGAGGGGAAACACAGCTTATGTGTTGAAAGAGGAATCACTTTCTGGAAAGGTTTTTAATTTCACGATGTCACACAGAAACAGAAAACCACGTAAAACTAAGGTCAGCACCACCCCTTATAAGAAATAGACCTTCACTAATACTATGCCATCCCAATGACAACAGCCTCCCTCTTTTTCGAGAAATGACCATCATTCTGGCGTCTGTGTAATCACACCCTTATTTTTCTTCATAATTTAGTGCCTGGTTACATCCCTCAACACTGTCCTTGAGTTTTGCCTGATTTCCCTCAGTTCCTCCCCTACGTCCTTTTTTCATTCCCTCCCCTCCCTTTCTGTGCCCCTCCTCCCTCCTGCTTTGCTTTTTAATCCCTTTTAATCTGCAGGTTTCTTCCAAAGAAACCATCATGATTTTTTTTAAGCCCTTGCTCTGTAGAGAAAAACAAAACAAAACCAATGTTTATTTATATACAGCTTTTCTCCGAAGCATTTACTGTTTACAGTGAACCTGCTTTTCTGTAATTTTGCCGGATAAGCAGACTCCCGTCATGGGGGACAGTGGATTAGACCACATGACTTAGAGGCAGATGTACCTGGTTTGAAAATCTTGTCTCAGTCACTTATCAGCTCTATGATCTCAAACAAATTTCTTTTTTTTTTTTTTAAAGATTTTATTCATTTATTTGACGGACAGAGATCACAAGCAGGAAGAGAGAGAGGAGGAAGCAGGCTCCCCGCTGAGCAGAGAGCCTGATGCGGGGCTCGATCCCAGGACCCTGGGATCATGACCTGAGCTGAAGGCAGAGGCCTTAACCCACTGAGCCACCCAGGTGCCCCTCAAACAAATTTCTTAACCTCTTTCTGGCCTGGGTGTCTTCATCTAAGAAAATGGGAAATTGGGAGCCTGGGTGGCTCAGGTGGTTGAGCATTCAACTCTTGATTTTGGCTCAGGTCATGATCTCGGGGTCCTGAAATCGAGCCCCTCCTCAGGCTCTGTGCTGGATTCTCTCTCTCCCTCTCCCCCTCCCCCTGCTCTCTCTCTCTCATTCTCTAAAATAAATTAATTAAAAAAGAAAAAAAAATAAATTTGGAAATAACAATTCCTATCTCCTGGGGTTGTACCAAGGATTAGATTGGAGAACACACATCAAGTGTCCGGCACAGCATCTGCACTAAATAAATGATCAGTGGAACTATTATTATTTCACGAAGAAGGATGTAGTTAATTTGAATGGAGAGAAACAAGTCCTCCCCAGCTTCTCCTCCTTCTCTGTGACCCCAGCATCTGAGACCTGCCTGGTAGCTGTGGTCCTCAGAGAAGCCACTGGCGGGTGGGCACCAGCCTACCTTTTGCTTTTGTAGGGAGCCTCCAGCCATCCTTCTTTGTCCTGTGGCCCCCTGTCCCTCTCCCCTCAGAGCAGAGCAGGGCTCTAAGGGGCGGGGACGGTGGGCAGCAGCTGGTGGTGGTGTGCGGGTCAGTACAGCTGAGCAGGGGCTGGGGCTGGGACATTTGCCTTCCCTCTCCTGGCTCCGCCCCCCACTCGCTTGCCCCCATTAAACACTTGCTCGAAGACAGGACCACCTCTGCCTTCCCCTGCCCCAACTCTTTTTGTCCTGCTCATGGGACTTCCAGTTCCTCACCAAGGATGGGGAAATCACTAAGGGCCCAGGCCACTGAGTCCATCATGACCGCGCTCTAGCACAGGGACAGAAAGTGAACGTTCATGCTCTCTCAGTGGGTCTGTGACTGTCCAGCGTGTCTCTGAGCGGGGCTGGTATGTGTAAGCTCGTATTTCCCAGTTCTGGGAATGATAGGGCCAGGTGGGAGAGTAAGTAGGAAAGATCAGTCATCATGTTCTCTCTACGAAATGAGAAGTGACTTCTAACATCGTCCTGATCTCGAAAATGCCGCTGCAGGTGTCTACCGGGTTACTATCACCTGGATGGGGGAAACCCTGAGGGCTGTACCCAGTGTTTTTGCTACGGGCATTCAGCCAACTGCCACAGCTCGGGAGACTACAGTGTCCATACAATCACCTCTACTTTCTATCAAGGTAAAGTGTTCTGTTTCTAGAAGTTTGTTTTTAACATTGTATCGTGCTTTATGCTTACAGACAGCTTCCTCCTCACCACAGCTTGGCTTGGCGTGGTCTTTAGCAACTCTCTTCTAGCTTTTAATGGGCGTTATTTTGTCTGGGCAAGAAGGGGAGCCTAATGTCTTGAAAAAGTCAGCGGCACACCTGACTCCTACGGGTATATGAGTAACTTAAAAGAATCACTAAAAAGAGACCAGATTTTCATCTCCTTGCACTTCCCATCTCCATGTATTTTAAAACCACAAAAGACTCTTTCATTTGGTTGGGTGGGGGTTATGTGAGTCTTCCTGAAATTCACATTCATTAATAATCCTGCTTTCCGGGGAGCCTGGCTGGTTCAGTCGGTTGAGCGTCCGGCTCTTGGTTTCAGCTCAGGTCGTGATCTCACAGGTCGTGGGATTGACCCCACATCTCTGCTTGAAAGACTCTCACTCTCTGCTCCTCCTCCCACTTACATGTGCCCCTCCCCTTTCTCCCTAAAATAAATAAATGAATCTTTTTAAAAAATATTCTTTCCACATTCATTAAGTGAGTTAATGTATGTGAGATTAGTTGCCAAGCTACAAAATCCTAGATTTTTAAAATCTAGGAGAGTGACATGATTTCAACTTCTAGTTTCTCTTGGAACCGGACCCTCTCCACTCACAAAGGCCAGGCCCTGTTTCTGTAAGTAAAAAAGAAGTATGAGCTACAGTCAGATGAAACCATGCTCTCTTATTATGAGAATCAGACTCCTAGAAGTCAAAGCCGCTATGGGGTGGTTGCCGCTGAAGTTGAAACCCAAGTAGAGAAGGGGCATAGGACATTTTGAGGGCTGCACATCAATGTGGAACTAGTAAGAAAACCCCACTAGCTGTTCACGTCTAGGAATTTTTAGCAATTAAGTCTTGCCTTATTTAGCTCAATAGATAATGAGCTTTGCATGCAGAGGGGTTTTCTTTGTGTTCCAGATGTTGATGGCTGGAAGGCTGTCCAAAGAAATGGGTCTCCTGCAAAGCTCCAGTGGTCCCAGCGTCACCGGGATGTGTTCAGCTCAGCACGACGATCAGACCCTGTCTATTTTGTCGCCCCTGGTATGTATGGTGTTTTTCTTCTAGAAGCCAAGAAGTCAGGAGAGAAAAATGAAGTTAGCAAATGTGAAAACACCTTACCTCGCGGTCAGAAAAGCAGTTTCTCTGGAAGACAGAGCTTCAGCCCTATTGACCGATTCATGATACAATAGAACAGGACCGTGTATCCTCGCAGACGCACCCTGTTTGAGGTTCCTACTTTCATCAAAGGGGAAGTTTCTAGGTTTCCCATCAAGACAAGAAATAAAGACAGAGGTCACTTCTGTGGATCTACTGAGAAGCAGATGGAGAAGCGAAAATAAGGCATTCTCTGTTTTAACCACTTGTACGTCAAAAACAAATGTATTAGTAGTTCATTTCGTTGGCTCATATGTGATGTCCAGGTAAGTTGTCCTCTTAATCTTTCCAAATTTCAGTTCTCTCTGTTGCCGACTGGGGTGATAATACCTCCAAGGATTGTTAACATCAAATGTCATGATGTCTGTGAACTAGAAAGCATTATGTAACAAATGATACTATTCCCAACATACCTGGACCTTTACACGCCAGTCTGTTGTCGGGGCCATGCTGTGAGTAGAGGGAATTGTCTTTCAACGTGGCCCTTCTAGCATGTCAGTCGCTAACTCTCCTTTGTAGCCAACAGCAATATGGCCACCTCCATGAACCGGTTCTTCTGGAACAGTGGTTGTGGGCCAGGCTGATGACATGGGACTGCAGCAGAAATCACCAGCATTAATGCAAACTTGCTAGCTCGTTTTCTTCTCCAGTTTCACACTGATCTCAATCTTTTCAAATTCTCTTTCACAGCCAAATTTCTCGGGAATCAACAGGTGAGCTATGGCCAAACCCTGTCTTTTGACTACCGTGTGGACAGGGGAGGCAGACACCCATCCGCCCATGATGTGATCCTGGAAGGTGCTGGTCTACGGGTCACAGCTCCCTTGATGCCACCGGGCAAGACACTGCCTTGTGGGATCACCAAGACTTACACGTTCAGGTAAAAAGAGTGACAACAAGTGGGTCAAGTGACTCAAGTCCACTTCCTTTGTTCATGCATTCAATCATTTATTCTTTTCATAAGCTTTTCTGAGCACCTTTCATGTACCAGATGCAGTATCGTGTATAGAAACAGGGCAGGCTAGTGGGAGAAAAAATAAAGAATATTACGGTGTGGCTTGTAAATGACAAGATAGACAAGTATTTTGAACACACAGAGGAGGCACAAGTGACCCACATTGTAGTGATCAAGGGAAGCTTCCCAAGAAAATATGACAAGTGGGAAGAGTTTCCTAAGGATGGAAATGGGGGGAGGGGAAGGTTAGCAAAGCAGGGGAAATAATCATGCCTGAGGACATTTTGTACTTCAGGAAATTCTAAGTAGTTAAGCCTGAGCAAAGTGTGGAGTGGGAGAGAGGAAGACAGAAGTGAGGTCAGTGAACTAAAGAAAAGAAGTTAGGTTGTTTCTGGAAGTACTCCAATAAAAAAACAGAACAACTTTTGAAAGACTAGCACAGGGATGGTGATAAGATGCGGTGAGAAGTTATAAATGCTGAATTCGGAAGTATTGGACATGTCCAATGTAGAACGTGAAAATGGACTTTTGAAAAGAGTAAGTGAAATTGTGCTCAGTTTAACAAATCACATAAAGAACAAAACCAAAAATTAATGGTAGCTCTCTTGAGGGTCAGAACTCCTTGAACTCGGCCATGTTCCTGGGAGTGAGTTTTGTGTGGCCAGGAATAGAAGGTGGTCTCTGTGGACCTGGACCAGCACTGGATGCCATGACCCCTGGGGCTGGGCTTCTCGCACTGGGACTCCCTCTGTCACTTCCCGTGGGGCTCATGCTCCCCGCGCAGTGAGCAGACTCCAAGTTCCAGGCTATGAGAGTGCAGTTACCCATCCTTCACCCTGTCTAGGCAGGGCCACGAAGGGGCTTAGCGGTTCCCACCTTCTTGGGCATAATTTATATCATGTATACAAATTATAAGACTTGGTAAGAGCTGTATTTTTAAGCTTTGGGCTTTAAATCCTGCAGATTAAATGAACGTCCAAGCAGTAACTGGAGCCCCCAGCTGAGTTACTTCGAGTACCGGAGGTTACTGCGCAACCTCACAGCCCTGCGGATCCGAGCCACTTACGGAGAATATAGTAAGTGACCGAGGGAAATGAATTCCTCTCTTGGGTTTGAGTGTGTGTCAGCTTCCTGAGGCAGTGACAGTCTCCAAACAAGTAGGTAAACTGCTTGATGGTTTTGATGGAGGGTCTCCGATTAGGTCTAAATTCTTACTTCTCTTATTTTCTAAATTCTTATTTTCTAGAAGTTTCTAGAAAGTCTGGAAGTTTCTAAATTCTTATTTTCTAGAAGTTGCTTTTCCTCTAAAAAGGGGTTAACACCAACGAAGAGCTAAGAGTCTTGCTAAGAGCCTCCAAATTTAAATGAAGCTGATTATTTGAAGAAGATAACCTACAACAAATGGGCTTGTGCCTTTAGCTAGAAAATGGCGTCTACGACTCAGCCCTATAGTCCTTGAGTTGCTGCACCTTGGGGACTGTACTCAGTGTTACCGTATTCAGACATCACCTGAATTCCGTTAACTCCTTTTGTTGAACTTCACATGGGGGAGGGGGGACACTCTGATCCCAACGGAATCCTGTTCCTGGGAGTTCCATGAGCTTTTTAGCACTTACGTGAACAGGAAGCATCGCTCACTGGCGTGCCTAATTTCCACATCACTAACGAAGCAAATCAAGCAGGATGTAGAAAAGGTGCTTATTAATGATTTTATTGAATCTTTCCTTTGAGCCAGACACATTAGCATGTATGCATGGTCTCATTTTCATTTCACAACCAGCACAGGGGGTCCATACCCCTGTTACTTCTCTTCCACACTTGAGGAAACACCATGGTAGAAAGTTATGTGACTTCCCCGTTCACACAGCTACGGAGAATGGAGCCAGAATTTCAAGCCTGACTTTCCTGACACTGCAGCCTGTGCGTCCGTCGTGAGGACATAGTGAGCGAAGGCCACCTGCCTTCCTTAGCAAGTTAAGAAAAATAAAAGCCAAAGAGAGGCCCGAGTTTAGATCTGTTGACCTCCCCACTTGCTCCTTCTAATCTGATCTCCATGTGGCAGGCACCGGGTACCTCGACAATGTGACCCTGATCTCAGCCCGCCCCGTCTCCGGAGCCCCGGCGCCCTGGGTCGAACAATGCGTATGTCCCATTGGCTACAAGGGCCAGTTCTGCCAGGACTGTGCTTCCGGCTACAAAAGAGATTCGGCCAGACTGGGACCTTTCGGCGTCTGTATTCCATGTAACTGCCATGGGGGAGGAGCCTGCGATCCAGACACAGGTGAGTGAAATGACACCTGGCCCAGGTGGCTGGGGGTGGTCAGGTGACAGGCGTCGCCCATGGAAGGGACAGAGCCGTGTAAGAAAGACGCTGTCTGAACTCATTTCGGAGATGGGGAAGGATTAGGGAGGTAGGGCTGGAGTCAGAGAAGACGGACATGGTGCTTTATTACACTCAATCCTTTTCATTATGGAAAATGCCACAAGGTTGTGGGAAAGGTACCGGGTTACAGGAAACGGCTGTCATGGTTCAGTGCTGGGGGTGTCGGTGTCAAGTTTCAAGAATTGTCTGGAGAGATCAAAGGCAACGTCAGGGACTGAATGAATGTGGACAAATGGTGTCAGGCCACAGGGACTGGGGGAGCAGTGTTACGTGATGGGTTGGAAAGGAAGCTAGGTCTGCTGAGCGTGGGAGAGCCACGTAAGGGTCAGGGTCGTGGCAGGTTTAGAGTTGGTACTAGGGCAAAGGTGAATGCCAGTGCTCCGACACTTTGAGGAAAGCTTTGGAAAGGAAGGTTCTGGTTACAGGAGCTCTGCCTCCCACGCATCACCCCTGTTACAGGAAGTGGATCATTTTACCCTGCTCTCTTCTCTGCCCTCCCTTCTTCCTCTGCCTCCCAGGAGAGTGTTACTCGGGGGATGAAAACCTTGACATCGAGTGCGCCGACTGCCCCATTGGTTTCTACAACGATCCACACGACCCCCGCAGCTGCAAGCCGTGTCCGTGCCACAATGGGTTCAGCTGCTCTGTCATGCCGGAGACAGAGGAGGTGGTGTGCAATAACTGTCCCCAGGGCGTCACTGGTAAGGCCCCCGGCCTACTGCCTCTGTGGCGACGCCATGAATTCTCATGAATGGCTGCTAGTCCACACAGTCTCTAAGGAATTCTGATTACTCGGGGTCACTGTAGATGGGCTCATTCGAAAGACGGGGATGCGCTCGAGAGGTGCATTGAGGAAGGGCAGGGTGTGGCTCGTAGGGGATGTACGAATGGTTAACACTGGTGTAGGTTTGTAATTAGGAGATAAAGTTTTCAGCTAAGGGGCACTTGGGTTGCTCAGTGAGTTAAAGCCTCTGCCTTTGGCTCAGGTCATGATCCCAGGGTCCTGGGATCGAGCCCCACATCGGGCTCTCTGCTCAGCAGGGAGCCTGCTTCCCTATCTCTCTGCCTGCCTCCCTGCCTACTTGTGATGTCTGTCAAATAAATAAATAAATAAATCTTTAAAAAAAAAAGTTTTCAGATAAGATACATGGTTTATTTTATTTTATCTTATTTTTTAAAAGATTTTATTTATTTGAGGGATAAGCAGAGATAGTGAGAGAGACCTTGAGTAGGGAGGAGAGGGAAAACAGACTCCTGCCAAGCAGGGAGCCTGATGTGGGACTTGATCCCAGGACCCTGGGATCATGACCTGAGCCGAAGGCAGACGCTCCACTGGCTGAGCTACCCAGGTGCCCCAAAATATGTGGTTTAACTAAGCTTTACAAAATGATCCAAGGTACAGAAGGGAAACGTAGTGACATTTTAAATGTTACACCTCTCTCTTGGGGTGCCTGGCTGGCTGTCAGTAGGGCATGCGACTCTGGGGCTTGGGATTGTGGGTTTGAGCCCCACACTGGGTGTGGAGATTACTTTAAAAAAAAACAAAAAACTAAAAGAGTCAATGTCACATCTCGCTGCTGGTCAGTCTGAAAAAATGTTAATTCTTTAGCACTAGCCTCAGTGGTACTGCTATAAATCTGACTTTTCCCCAACTTCTAGTTAACTGATAGGAAGCCTCCTAGTAGGGATGCTGTGTTCTAACATCTGGGACCACCGTGCAGCGAAAAGAGCCAAGCCCTTGCCCTGAGCACCTGCCCCTGAGGCTGTTGTTCTGGGGCCCAGGGTGACCGGTGGGTGACCCGTGTCCCCATGCCGGCTCTTGCTGCCCGTGGATGACCACTCAGGCTTGGGCATTTGTTCCTTCCAGGCGCCCGCTGTGAGCTCTGTGCCGATGGCTACTTTGGGGACCCCTTTGGGGAGCGTGGCCCGGTGAGGCCTTGTCAGCCATGTCAGTGCAACAACAATGTGGACCCCGGGGCCTCCGGGAATTGCGATCGCCTGACCGGCAGGTGTCTCAAGTGCATCCACAACACAGCGGGTGTCCACTGTGACCGGTGCAAAGCAGGCTACTTCGGGGACCCGTTGGCTCCCAACCCAGAGGACAAGTGTCGAGGTAGGAGTGCTTCTCCAGACCGGTCGGACAGGTGAGGGGTGTGCGTGCACGTGCACACGTGTGCACGTACATGTAAGCTTGCTAGCGTGCACACAGGGAAGAACAGCGAGGCCAGCAGTGGGTGAGAGGAAGCCGCTTCGGTTTCTCCGACCAGCGGGCCCGCGAACGGTCTGGACCTTTCACCTGTCAAAGGCTTTAAGACCCCTGCAGCAGGGTTCCGGAAGATAGAGCTAGAGGACTTCGGGCGGGTTAAAGCTGGGGGGGGGGGGTTGGGTTGGAGAAGGTCAAGTTTACATTCCTGAGTGCAAGAGGAGATGAAACGGAGCCAGGACGTACGCCTCCGTCCAGGGCTGGCAGGCAGGGACGCTGCCGAGCTTGTTAAGGACAGCCGTGACCCGACGTGAGACTGAGTCTGAACAAAAGCGGGGGGCGGTGGAGGGGTGGGCGCCGTTTAAGAGACCCTCTCAGGAAGTCGGTGTAACTGAGGGAGACAAAGGTACCAGTTCCGAGTCCAACTGACGAGACTCGGCTTCAGAGCCACAGCTGTCCGGGCGTGTTCCTCCGGCTGCTTCAGATCAAAGTGCAAATGTGCATATCGGTCCTCCTGCTCGACCCTTCTATCAAGCCTCTGTCCACGTTACATCCCAGAGGCAGGTTTAGCTCTAGGCAAGTTCACGTTCAGTTCTAGGGCACCGACCTGCCCCACAAACTCATCCCCCAGTCACAAAGGTCCCAGACCAGCCCTGGTGCCCAGACCTCCATGGCTTGTTTATTATAACAGAGCCCGAGGGGGCCTCTGGGCACCCAGACAGGAGGGCTCCTGGTTCCCCAGGAGGTCCGCAGGGAGCCAGCATCTCCCACTCACCCCAGAATCCCCAGCCCTGGAAATGCCTCAGGACCTCCATGCAACCTGAGGCTTCCACCCAGGAGCACAAATCCCACCCGCCCTAACCCCAACCTGTGGGTTAGCTCCGAAGTGCTAGAAAGTGCCCCGTGATAGGAAGAGCTCACATGCTAGGAGCAGTACCGAGTTCCTGTCTAGCTTTTTACCACACCCATCGTATTACACTGGTTATGCCGCTTAATCTCTCCGAGCCTCAGTTTTTTCATAGGGATGAATAATATTTAACTCAAAGTGGTTGCAAATATAAAATAGCATCTGGGAAGGTACACTGTCAAGAGCTCTAGCTCCAAGGTGCTGGTAATGGAGACCTCACTGGCTTTAGACCGTACATTTCTTCACTTCACTATCTGTTGGCAAGCTCCTACCGGGGACCCCATGTGGGGCTACAGACTGAGGCTGTAAGTCAGTTCCAGCCCCCAGAGAGACCGTATGCTAATAAGGAAGACACACAAGTATGTAAGCAATAATGACAGTATACTTCAACATGTGATCATATCACTGTGTGCCAAGTGTTTTATGAGTGCCGTAGAGCAGCCCAGAGGGTCACTGTAACTCCCTCACCCACTGTACGTCCTCAGCTCCTAGAACTGTGCGGCACATGGTAGGTGCGTGATCAATATTAATGCATAAAGGCACTGCTCTTTTTACTGTGTTTCCTATGTCAAAGGCAGCAGAGCAAGAGGAAAAGAGCAATGCCTCTTCCAAGCTCTCATTCTGGCTTGCCATTGACTTGCTGTGTGACTCGGATAGATTACTCAACCTCTCTGAGCTCATAGTCCTCATCTGCAAAATAAGGGGAGATGACATCCGGCATGTAATAGGCCCAGAGGACATGTTGTTCCCCTTTGGGGCAAAGCTAGAGCGCCTACGGAATATCCAACAGGCTCACAATTTAATGGGAAGAAAAATATATAAGTGCCACCAGAAAGCATGGACTGTTGGAAGAGCTCTTTATCCACAGCCACAGCAAACAAACTTCTAGATGATTGCTGAGATCTGTCTGTATTAGAAATGTGCTCGGAGACACAGGCAAGAGATGAATCTAACACAGTGAACTGACAAGGGCAAAGAAGGATTCTTCACCATTGGGGATTTGAACTTCTTCCCTTTATCTTTGCTACACCTCCAGTTTCTAGAACTAGCTTGATAGGAATGCTTTCTGTTTGTCTGTCTTTTGTCTCTAGCTTGCAACTGCAACCCAGCGGGCTCCGAGCCTGGGGAGTGTAGAAATGATGGCAGCTGTGTTTGCAAGCCCGGATTTGGCGGCCTCAACTGTGAGCACGCGGCACTAACCAGCTGTCCCGCTTGCTATAATCAAGTGAAGACTCAGGTGTGCGTTCTACCCATCCCTCAGCCCCATGAGTAAAATCGTTAGGTGTCTACTAGGTGGGTCCGTCACAAATCTGGGACCCTCCGAGTCTCCCAGGGATGAGGGTGGAGGTTACTATTTCTTTCTTTAAAAATTGCTGTATTAAAAAAAGTTTCCATGCAGTCATAATAATACTACAGGTTTAGGCTCTTATATGCACCATCATCAAGATCCCTTTTGCAGATACTGTCTCATTTGGTTCTCTTGAGGACTTAGTCAATTTGCGAGAGACAGTATTCTGATATCAGTCCCTGAGCAAAGCCTCTACAAATGTTTGCAATTTTTCCATCACGTGGGCACGTGGAACCAAGAGTCCCACCCAGAATTCCCCAGTTCCACCTGGCCACGTGACAGAAAAATTGCAAATGTTTGTGGAGACTGCTCAGCTCGGTGCCCTCAGTACCCTTTCCACTTATAACATGCCACTTCCTAGCTGGATTTTTTCCAAGAGGTTTCTAAAACAAATGAAGAAAAACAAAAATACAGAAATGATATGAGGAGTCCAGAAGGTGTCAAGGCTGCTCAAACAAGACTAGCCTCCAGAAATTTCTCATTCACATTCCAGAGTAGAAGGAAACTGATGTTGTTGTTAATTATTCTTTATTAGTTTGCTGGGGTGGAGGGTGGAGGAAGAAAAGGCCAAACAGAACCCCAAAGGTAGAAAAAACTCAACTTGGTTTTTTGTTGTTGTTGTTGTTGTTGTTTTTTTTTTCCTTTATCTCTTTAGCCTGCCCTCTATCGTATTTTCTTCATTCCGGACACTGTTCCAAGTACTATCCCAATACGAACTCGCTTACTCCAAGTAATAACTATGAGATATTATAATTATCCCCATCTCATGGATAATGAAAGTGACTTGCGTAAGGTCATGCTGACGGCTAATGAGTAGTGGGGCCAGGTTTCAAACTCGGCGAATCTAGGCTCTCGTGCCTTTAACGATTGCCATGTACCAAGCATCTCTGGGTTTTAAGCTCTTCTCTCCTGAGTTCCTGGTATCAGACTGTGATCACCCTCTGTTCTGATCCTCTTTCCTGTGTGGTTTCAGATGGACCAGTTTTTGCAGCAGCTCCAGAGCCTGGAGGCCCTGGTCTCCAGGGCTCAGGGTGACGGCGGAGCGGTGCCCAGCCCAGAGCTGGAAGGCAGGATGCGACAGGCTGAGCAGGCCTTGCGGGACCTTCTGAGAGAAGCCCAGATCACAGAAGGTGACGAAAGGAATTTATAATCTTCTGTTGGGTATCAGTTCAGGGGTGTCTTTGTCCAGCACTTGCAGAGATCAAAGGACTGTCTCTGACTCTCCTAGGACCCGTGTGATGGCCATAAGAGAGTGGCTGTCTGCATTCGCTGACTGGGTTGTCACCCTTTTGCCATTAGCCAGTCAAAGTCACTCGTCCAACCGTCCCACGTATCAGATTCCCCTGCGCTGGCTCTGAAAGTGCTTATCCTCCTTTTCCTTCTTGGTACCAGGGGCTAGTAAATCTCTCGGTCTCCAGCTGGCCAAGGCAAGGAGCAAAGGGAACACCTACCGGAACCGCCTCGACGACCTCAAGACGGCCGTGGAAAGAATCCGGGCCCTGGGCAGTCAGTATCAGAACCGAGTTCAGGATACGCGCAGCCTGCTCACGCAGGTGCACCGGAGCCTGCAGGAGAGCGAGGCCTCCCTGAGAAACACCGTAGGTGTCCCCGGGTTCCGGGTACCGAGGATCACGGCCGAAGGGGGGGACCCACCTGCGGTCGCTCACCTTTCTCGGGCTGTCCGGTAGAGACTGGACTTCTCTTCTTTGAAAGGCCTGTTCCGTCTCTCTCGTACCTATTCCTTGTGTTCTTGGGTTTTCTGCAGTTTCCCATTTTACTGCATTTCTGTGCTTCTTCCCAGCTCATTTCTTGCGAACCGTAACCTCACGTTGGCCCCCTTTCCTCTCCCTTCCTGCTGCGTATCTCCTCGCTTGTCAGCTCCCAGCGGGCAGGATTTGGTTCTGCTCATGTGTGCGTTCTCGGTCCCCAGCATGGTGCGGGGCTGTGACACACGTTTGCTGTGTGAGCAAAGGAACAGACAAACTCGTGAACAAATGAAACGGGAGGGATGCTGGGAAGAAGGAAAGAATCCAGTGAAGACAGGATTCTGAAAAGGGGAAAAAATTGCTGGCAGGCTGGTTTTTCTTACTGACGTCATTTGTAGTGTGGTAGCAGGGAGCAATCTGAGTGAGCTCTCCTCTCTTTTTCAGTAAAGAAGCCGATGGCGACAATAATGTGAGTGGGTGGGTAGAAGACAAATAAAGGAGACTGCAAGATAGTCAGATATTATGCTGATGAAATGAAGGATTTAAAGAATTTCCCTTATTACAAAAATAATGTTTGTTGTAGAGAACTTGGAAAATAAATAAAAATTCCTTGGGATCCTGTTATTAGGAAATAACCATCATGGAAACTTGGTCTATTTTGTTGACTTTAAATACATATGAAAATACTATTAGCGTGTATGTATTTTTAAATGAATATGTCTATTTACAGAAGCTTTTTAAAATTGGATTTTTACCTTATTCTTTTTTTTTTTAAGATTTATTTATTTGAGAGGGAGAGAGCTAGCAAGAGGAAGGGCTGAGGGAGAGGGACAGGGAAAGAATCTCAGGCAGACCCCCACAGACCGGGGAGCCCCACATGGGCTCAATCTCACAGCCCTGAGATCCTGACCTGAGCTACCTAGGCTCAGGGGCTGAGTGCAAAGCTTTAACCAAGTCTCTTTTTTCTGCAGAACATTCCTCCCCCAGAGCGCTACATGGGGCCAAATGGTTTTAAAAGCCTGGCCCAGGAGGCCACAAGACTGGCAGATAGGTAAGTGGACCGCTGCTTCAGACTATCTCTGCAAGGCCAGACTTGAACAAGACCCTAGGGTATTCAGGACCTAAGCAGCATATCATAACCTCCGGGACCTTTGCAGCCATTTCCTTGCTTTGAAGCCCCCCCCCCCTTTTTTTTTTAACTTCTTGGCTTTTAGCCTATGTGAGTGGCCACTGGGCATGGTCACTTGGCAAGTATCTGGGGTGGGGGTGGTTTTTTTTACTCGGATTTTTCTATGACTCACAGTATGGCTCTGCTGTGTGTCAGATGGGATTTTTCGGGCCCTGTGAAATGAATCAGCCTCTGGAAAAGAACGTTCTGCAGCTTTGAGGGACTCCCAGGCTCCCACATGGAGCCTGGGAACAAGTAGCAACCCGTTGTTTGCTAGCCTGTGGGGGCCAAGACTGCAGAGAGGGAACCTCCTCCCCAAAACCGGCTCTGCAGGGCCCCAGTGGTAACTGGCAGCTCCCTAGTCCTTGCCTGACTGTAAATCCCACCGTGGAGAAGAGGTTGGCTCCCAGAAGGGTGGCAGGCTCTGCTAATCCCACATGGAATTCAGTCAGTGAAGGAGGCTGATTTGTGTTTCGTGGAATACACTGCCTCCTGAGTTTGTTTTTGGTTGCTCTGTTGTTTTTTGTTTTTATCACTTTGTAAGCACTTGGGGGACCTTCATGGACAGGCTCTGTTCCCTCTGGTGGTGGACCCAATGTAGGGTTGCAGCAAAAGTGAAGGGGAGGTTGGGTCCTGGATGAAATAAGACCTCGGGGTTTCTCCCGGCACAAAAGAGCTTATAAATGCAATACTTCTTCCCCCTGAGACTGCTCAACCCATCTCCCTGCCCCACGCCCCACTCACCCTGGTTACCCTATAGACCGAAAGATCACGAGCTAGGATCTAAGACAAGAGCTCCGTCTCCAGAACACCTCCTGCTTCCTGACAGCTCCTCTAATTCCGTCCAGTCTGGGTCAATTCTGTTTGGCCTTTCTTGGCAAACCAGTTCCCCGTACTCCTCTCTCCTCCTTCTGACCAAAGACCTAAAGGAAGCCCTTTGCTAAGAAAACTCAAATTCTTTGTTTTGAATCCTTTCAGCCATGTAGGGTCAGCCAGTGACATGGAGCGACTGGTCAGGGAAACCCAGGACGACCTCAAACAGGCGCTGTCGCTGGCCCACAACGCCCTGCGGGAAGGAGGCAGAGGCAGCCTGGACGGCTCCGCGGTGCAAGGGCTCATGGGAAAGTATGTTTGACGGGTCCTCGCACGCGCCAAGCTAGTCCTCATCTGTCTGCGGAGCACAGGCCACGTCTGAGGGGCACCGTGCTTCCTTTAAAGAAATCAGTCCTGAGGGACGAGAGAACAAGAGTGTTAATCTTGGGGAAGGGACATGTCTTTACGTCTGGAAGAAGGAAAGACTGAGTAACACTTGGGTTTTGACCGAAAGATTGCAATGCTTGGAGAAGTGGTGGTTGGAGGATGTGAGTAAATCCATCTGACGCCATGAAGGATGTGGGAAGAGTATATTATCAAGACTTGGGAAGCTTGGGCTGAATCCTTCAGACCCAACCTGAATACACTTTAAGGCTTATGTTTAGCTTGTGGAGAGGGACGCATGTCTGGCACAAAACCTTATTTGGGTTCTTCCGATAACTGCAGCGACATAACTTTTTTACCCAACAGGATGAATGCTTTTAGTAAAAAAAACCAGTCGTTCCTCCACGTTCTCTTTTTGCCTGCCCTGCAGGTTGGAGAAGGCCAAGTCCCTGGCCCAGCGACTGTCGGGGGAGGCCACTCAAACTGACGTTGAAGCGGATAGGTCTTACCAGCACAGTCTTCGCCTTCTCAATGCCATGTCTCAGCTGGCAGGAGTCAGTGATCAGTCTTTTCAGGTAGGGGCACGTGGTGATGCGCTGGATAGACAGAAAAAGGGCCACGTGCCTGCTTCTCAGGGCGGGGGGGTGCGGTGGGGGGGTCCATACTACGGTTCAGTCCTTTAGCTTTTCCTCTACGGGACCCTTTTATGTTAGATTAGGAAGACTATTCTTCTTGTCAACAATTTCTTTGTTCTGAAACCATTCTTTGCCTCTGAAAAAGCCTTAGCCCACATCCTGAACCTATTAGTGGATAACAATTTTATATCTCCTCCTCAGTTTGGGGGACTACTGAAACTTGTGGGAAATTATTCGAGCTAAAGCTTGGTATTTACATTGAGGTCCAGACTACAGTACATTTCTATGTACAGCCATTCAGAAGACTTCTGTTCTTCTCAGAAGTTTTACATTGTTTCTGCGGTTCATTTCTTTAACTATTAGAAACTTATTAGATGGAGAAGATGCAGATTTCTACCCACACAAAAAGCACTCACAGTGATTCCCACAAAAATGTTTCCACGCATGTATAAACCAACATGTAAAATTTTAAAAGAGAGAGAGGCGCTTGGGGAAACTGCCGTCTGACTATCGATAGGCACATTCTTTCGTTTCTGTTAGGTTTTATGTTGGGATTGCTGTTTTCAAACAGTGACACCAGCTCCTAAGAAAGCTGGTGTGGTGACTGCTGGGCAGCAAGTCCGACTCCTGCATTTCTTTGGACTTACAGCTAGAAATGAAGAAGTTCGAACAAAAAACTGGTGCTCTCTCAAGCCTGGTGACTAGGCGTATGGATGAGTTCAAGCATGTGCAAAGCAGTCTGGGAAACTGGGAAGAAGAAACCCAGCAGCTCTTACAGAATGGAAAGAATGGGAGACAGGTATCCTTTTTTTAACTCACTCACTCCACAAACAGGTAGTGGATGCCTGCCATGTGAATGAATATGGCAAGAGGCCATCAGTACACAACCGTAGAAAAGTCTCTGAAGGGCTCGGTACCACTGCTCGTAGACCGAGTAACTGAGATGCGGACAGCGTGATCTAATCAGTTCTGGTCCCTCCCACTGAATCCGCCCTCCACCTGGGAATAGGACTCAGGCCTCTGGAGTTCAGTTATGCTCCAGCTTCTTCTATTAGCTTGGCTTTAGGAAGTCTCTAGAGTATAAAATTATTTGCAAAACTGCACTTGTCCTTGATAGTGGACTAGAATTTGAGACTGTTCTGTATACAGGCTGTGCCGTTGGGTTACAGAGTTTGCTCCGCCCCGGATTGTGGAGGGCTTTGCGACAGCACCCCTAGACTGTCTGGGGAATCACAGCACTCTGTTGTCGCGAAGAGAAATGTGTCCGAGTCATTCTGCCGGCCCAAATGCTCTTCCTGAGTATGTGTTACATTTACTCTAATCTTATTCTGTCTGCCTGTTTACAGACATCAGATCAGCTGCTTTCCCGGGCCAACCTTGCTAAAAGCAGGGCCCAAGAAGCACTAAGTATGGGCAATGCCACTTTTTATGAAGTTGAGAACATCCTGAAAAACCTCCGAGGTAAACATTTCATGGTTCAGGTCGCTTAATATGTTAAAGGAATAACCACAACTTTAATTTATTTTGAATCTCTGTGTATCTCTTGAAATGATAGCTACATTGGGATAGTCACAGACACTTAATAAGTATCTTCCTAAAGAAAGAAGTTGTATTAACATTTGATGTCATGGAAAGAATTTAGCTCAATGTCAGGAGGCTTGAGTTCTGATGGAACTTGGCTGGGCCGCATGACGGCTCTGAGCGCACTGTGTGACCTTAGGCCAGTCCCAGGCTTTCCAGACCCTAATGTCTTCTTCTTTAAAGAAAGAAGGTTGAGTTAAAGGATCTCTAAGGTCCTTCACAGATCCAGCATCCTACTGCGACACAGACAGTTTTCCTTTTCTCTGGTGGCCTGGTTGGTTCCAACATAGAGTCAGTGTGGTTTCTTTGTGGTGAAGATAGCGGAACTCTCACAGCACCTGCATCCCAGGAAATGTGGGTCTGTGCCTTGCAGAGATTTGGTTACAATTTAGGTTTCTTCACTCAAGAACAAAAAAGAAGCATTTCTAAAGTCTTGGGATTTTCTTACAGGAAGGTCCTTCCTACTACCCATTCTGTTCAACCTCCAGCTCTCAACACTGGCAGCTTTGGGTTCAAGGCTCTGGCTTGAAACTTTGGGCTTCAAAGGGTATCTATTTCTGATCTACTTTGGGGTCTTAGGTGGAGACCCAGGGCAGGCTGATTGTCAGTTTCTCTAAGCAACAACCTAATCATGGCCCTTTCGGTGCCTTCTTTAAGATGCTTTCTGCTAGGTGGCTCAGTCAGCTAAGTGTCTACCTTCAGCTCGGGTCATGATCCCAGGGTGCTGGGATGGAGTCCTGCATCTCCTGAATCAGGCTGTCTGCTCCGTGGGGAGGCTGCTTCTCCCTCTGCCTCTGCAGCTCCCCTTGCTTTTGCTCTAGCTCACGCACTCTCTCTCTCTCCAACAAATAAATAATATATTTATTAATTATATATTAATAAAGGGCAGTAACAGTTAAATCTTCTCACACTCTTGCCCCCAAGCAGTAATAACTCTCTTCCTGGGATTTTTCTTAAAAACTTCATCCCCATTCAATTTCATTCGTAAGTTTCATAAGTCACTTTTCGTCTTCATGGCAACTTTTTCTTGTCTTCATTTCAGAGTTTGACCTGCAGGTCGAAGACAGAAAAGCAGAAGCAGAAGAGGCCATGAAGAGACTCTCCTACATCAGCCAGAAGGTCGAAGATGCCAGTGACAAGACCAAGCAAGCAGAGACAGCCCTGGGCGGTGCTGCCACAGACGCCCAGAGGGCAAAGACCGCAGCTAGAGAGGCGCTGGAGATCACTGACAAGATAGAGCAGGTAAAGAGAAATTGAAATACAGGTTGGCACGAGCAGCCACAAACGCAAGGATCATGTGGGAAAGGAGAGAGCTTCAGGCTCATTTTGACACCTAGACCTCAGAGTCCTGAGGAGTCCCCGGTCCATGGCAACACCAGAGCCACTTACGTGCCCCCTTTTGTGGGTTGATTCACGAGGCTGTCATGGACTGAGAGCTAGGGCCTTCATTTTCAGCTCCCTTTTTGGACCATACCAAGAGAGGAACCATCCAAGATTGGGTTTTTTTTGTATCAACTCTTGCATGAGTTTCCTAGAGCAACTGTAACAAGGGACCACAGAGGAGACGGCTGGAAACAAGAGAAGTTTGTTCTCTCGCAGCTCTGGAGGCTAGAAGTCAGAAACCAAGATGTCAGCAGAGACACAGCCCCTCCGAGGCTCTTGGATAGAAACCTTGCCTGCCTCTTCCTAGCTTCTGCTGGTGACGGTCACTCCTTAGTGCTCCTCAGTTTACAGAGGTGTCACTCCAATCTCTGCCTCTGTCATCACAGGGGGGTTTTCTCCCTGGGTATCTTTGACCCCTCTTGTGATGACACTGGTCATTTTGAATTAGGGGATTAGGGGCCCCCTGGGCTCCAGTATAACCTTATCTTAAATAATTGAATCTGCAACAACCTTACTTCCTAATGAGGTCATGTTCTGAGGTCCTGGGGTGTAGGACATCAGCATATCCTTTTGAGAACACCATTCAACCCCATAACAACAATCATTAGTGTTGGAGTCCAGATTATGAAATTCTGGAGTCCTAGTTCCCTTATGTCTATTTTCTATGTCTAAGCATGGCGTATTCATTTTTTTCCCTTCCACTACATGCCAGCACTGTGCTTGTTGCTGGGAATATGAAGATGGGAAAGACCCAGGCCTTCTCTTCAAGGAACACTCCATGTAACAAAGGGAGATAGACTAGATATCCTGCAACCCCCACATGAAATGCTACGGTACAGGCTGTGCTTCTCAGCTGGGAGAGAGCTTCATAACTCTCATTTAGGCATGACTTCTAAAATGCTTATGCAACTCTGGAAAGCCCGGAGGGAACTCTTTGTATCTGGACTATTTGACCTCACTTTTGGACCACGTAGTAATTTGCAAGAATAATTTCTAATTTTAAGTCCCTTGAGGGTAGAGACCAATTTCATGTGGCTCTCTTTATATAGCTTCTGGCACAGAGACACCTGCAATTTGATGTTTAATAACAGCTTATGGGTGTAAAGGTATTGATAAACTTTGTCCTAATTAAAAGAAAAGCCACAGCTGTAGCCCATTCCTTCTCTGCACCTCGAACTCCACTGTCTCTCAAGGATCCTAGTGAAGTCGCTCAAAAGACTGTGGCAGCAAAGAACTATGACAGGAAATGATGTGAATTTCTCACCCTCTGGGTTTTCCCAAATTGTTTTTATGGCATTCACTTTTTGATGAGCGTTGACCTGAGAGGAAATCAGCGTCTCACTGCTGACGCTCCTAGTCCCCACAGACATACCCCCACTTAATTCGTTGGAAGCAGAGCTTGGGCACGGGTGTGTCTCCGAGTCTGACTCTTGTGCGTCTAAATTATTGCATCGGGGTCTGGCTGCAGCTGTTTATTTTTTCTCTCTTTGTCCCTGGGATGTTTTTGTGCCTCACCCCTCGCTCTCCTCCTGTCTCTGGCTCCCTTTCTTTTCCCAGGAGATAGGAAGTCTGAACTTGGAAGCCAATGTGACAGCAGATGGAGCCTTGGCCATGGAGAAGGGACTGGCCACTCTGAAGGGCGAGGTGAGGGATGTGGACGGAGAGCTGGCGAGGAAGGAGCAAGAGTTTGACCTGGATACGGACGCGGTACAGATGGTCAGTTCCCATCATTCTCACGGGAGATTCTTTTAAACCTGCCAACATGAGAGACACCCTTTCAAGACTGCTTTGTATTTCTTCTTCTTTAGGTAATTACAGAAGCCCAAAGAGTTGACAACAGAGCCAAGAATGCTGGAGCTACGATCCAAGACACCCTCAACTCACTGGACAGCATCCTACACTTGATAAGTATGTGGGCTACCTGTAAGCTTCCAGCTGTGTGCCCCAGGGCTGCCCTGGAAGATGACAGACCTAGCCCCACTGAGCCATAGGGTACCTGCAAGAGTATCAGAAATTTGCTTTATTTCTGGGCCCAGATGCTTCAGGCACACAACTTTATATTTTCTGGACTCGATTTTACCATCTAAAGTTGGGTCACTGAGTACCTATTGCCCTTGGAGGTGAAGGTTTATAGCTCAGAGATCTGGGTGCATTTAGGGAAGGTGCCTTGAAGCACAAAGAGGTTGACCATGTCTCACCCATCCCACGGCAGACTGTGGAGGAAGTATTCAAACTTCACAGCTCAAGAGAAGACGGGACAGTCAGACAGGCCTGCTAAGGGTTCTGACCTTGTTCCTGAGAAGCTCGTGGGCGGTTGTGGGCAGAGGAGTAACATCATTGCTGTAGACTGCAGAAAGGCCACGAAGTGGAGGGTGGGAGTGAGTGGAGGAGCCTTGGTTAGGCAAAAGGTGGGGCGAGACCACTTGGGAAAGGTCAGAAGGAATGGAGGAGGCAGGTAACAGAGCCTGAGCCCTGAGGCAGTGGGGTGGGGGGTGGGGGTTGAGGGGAAATTCTCCCACAGCCTGTGAAGTCAAGAGTCACTTGCTGGTTCTGCTGTTTGTCCCCAGCCAGCAGTTATACCTTGATACAACCAGTTGTGGGAACTTGACCTGCCTGGTTAGGAGCCCAGAAGAAATGTAAAGGTAGTAGGTACCTGAGATACTGCAAAATTTTCAGACAAAATAGATTTGATGGCACAGGGCGGCCAGAATTCAGATTTACAGAACCCCTCCCCTGGGGGGGGAAAAAAAACATTATGAGGATTAACATTCTGGATTGGTAAAACTGATGGCAAACCCTTATCCAGCCTGTTTTATCAAGCGTAGACTGCAGCAGATAGGGACCAAGGGATTCAATCACAGATGCCAGCAACATTCAGGAAAAGGCTTGGTTCTACCTTTTAGATTCAGTAGAACCACTTTATTTATTTATTTTTAAGATATTTATTTATTTATTTATTTTGAGAGCGAGAGAAAGAGCACAGCATGCAGGGGTGGGGGGCAGAGGGAGAGGTCAGGAACAGACTCCCTGCCAAGCAGGGAGCCCAACACAAGGCTCCATCCCAGGAGCCTGGGATCAGGGTCTAAGCAAAAGACAGACCGATGCTTAAACGACTGAGCCACTGAGGTGCCCCAGTTGAAGGACTTTTTTTTTTTTTAAGATTTTATTTATTTATTTGATAGAGAGAGACACAGCCAGAGAGGGAACACAAACAGGGGGAGTGGGAGAGGGAGAAGTAGGCTCCCTGCCGAGGAGGGGCAGGGCTTGAACCCAGGACCCTGCGATCATGACCTGAGCTGAAGGCAGAAGCCCCAGGCGCCACCCAGCTGAAGGACTTCAAAATCCGATTTTTCTGTGGAGTACCGTGCTCACTCACCTCGGGAGATAATACTGTCTGTTTTGTTAAACTGATGACTCTGCTTTGTGGTCCAATAAGCCCCAAAGAGTAAAGACCCTCTAAGGGTTAAAAAAAAAACAACAATCAAAAAAAAAAAAAAACCCCAACTCCCCAGTGGAGATTTTAGCAGCTTTGTTTCAGTTCTGAAAAAAGTAATGAAACCAATAGGGCTTTTCAAGAGAAGCTTCAAGTGTGGGCAGTGGTTGGTGGGAATTGTTAAACATTTACCGGACATCCGGGGCTCTGCCAGGTGTTCTCTGGTGTAATATCACTTACATCTTTGAAAGGTCTTTTGAGATGAGTTTTATTTATTTATTTTTTTATTATTATTTTATCTCATGGAGCCATCCACTGAGGCTCAGAGAGGTTGATCGTGTCCCAGGGATCACATAGTAAACTGTGGAGGTGGGATTTGAAGTGAGATCCTTTCGTGGCCAGTGCTCCTGCCCCTTCTGTGAGCAGCTTGGGCTGCCCCTCCGTGGACATGGTTGTTGTGTTCCCAAACTTCCTTAACTTTCTCGGCATGGCATAGACCCCCGCCTGCTGGAATTCCGCTCTGCTCCTTGGAGAAGGACCAGTGCTCTGGATCTCCCTTTTTGTTATGCTGCTGTTCCTCCTGTTTGCTCCCCGGAGTCCTGGGCCCATCACCATGTCGTCACCCTAGGCACGATAAAGTCGGGCGGGCCAGTGCGATCACTGCAGCTCAGATGTGGAGGCAACCTGACCTTGAGTTTGAATTGACTAAAGGTCACACAGGCCCTATTCATATCAAACAGGTCTGGCCAGGGGCCCTTCATGCTGACGTCAGTTTTAGATTGTGTGTGGGTGAAACATACCTGTACAAATACGACTGCATTTCATATGGGAAATAAACGAGCATCTAGCCGGATTCCCACGGACTCAGGCCAGAATGAAGTCTCGTATCATTTCCAAACAGCTGGAATCTATCCTCCAAGTAGCAAAGCATACCTTGGCCTCTAGAAACCCAAAAGCCCAACCAGTCTTTAAAGGTCTTCTAATGGAAAATAGCAAGATATTTCCTAAGGGTAGTTCAGTAAACATAGTTCGGAGTTGGTCTTGATCTCAGGGTGAGCTGTGCTGGGCAGACATCTTGGACGGTGTTCAGTCTCCTGTGACCTTCAGCCTTCATCCTTTCAGAGCATGAACAGTGGGCGCCGATGTGAAAGGAGAAATCCAACCTTCCTGTTTCTTAACTATAGAGCTCAGAGGCTTGAACTGGGCTGTTCGTAACTTGTAACTAGCTAGCGCTCTTGGAATATTTTCTGTATTATTCCCGATGCAAAATAAGTCTTTTTTTTTTTTCAGTTTAAAGTTTTTTATTTTAAGTAAACGCCATACCACCTGTGGGGCTTGAACTCACAGCCCTGAGATCAACAGTCACATGCTCCACCGCCTGAGCTAGGCAGATGCCCCTAGAAAAGCATGGCATACCGTTTCCTCCAGGCCCACCACTTAAGGGTCTAGAGGGCCCACGCATGGTCTAGGAGATCTAACCACAGCCCTTCTATGTTAACTCCTTTCTCATGCCCTCGAATAGGTCAGCCTGGCAGTGTGGACGAAGAGAAGCTGACCTTACTGGAGCAGAAGCTCTTCCGGGCCAAGGCCCAGATCAACAGCCAGCTGAGGCCCTTGATGGCAGAGCTGGAAGAGAGAGCCCGTCGGCAGCAGGGCCGCCTCCATGTGCTGGAGATGAGCATAGACGGGATTCTCGCCGACGTGAAGAACCTGGAGAACATCAGAGACAACCTGCCTCCAGGCTGCTACAACACGCAGGCTCTCGAGCAACAGTGAATCTGCTGTAGAGACTGCTCGCGGAGGCTCTTGGGATACAGAACTCAAGAGCCACCTCCTATGGCTGGGGTGGGATGGAGACCATTTGAGCATGTTGAATGGGCATGTTCAGGTCCACTGAACCCGACCCCATCCCCGAGAGCTTGGCCAGATCAACGTCTTCTTTCACCAGTGTGATACTGCTTGTTTCCGGATGCTGGGCAGTGGGCAGATAGCATTGGGTATGAGACTGGCCAAGGGCCTGGACCCTGAAGGGTGGACTGGATGGAAGGACAAGCTGCACGGCCAGGTGTTTGCCTCAAGAGAGTCTCAGACTGAGTCCTGGAGTACGGACAGGTGCTGCTGGGCTCTAGCTGGCTTATTCTTCAGGTAATGTGACCAGAGGAAAATTTTTTTTTAACTTTGCCCCCCCATACAATTCTTAATGTCTGAGCAGAGAGTGAAGCCCAGTCACACTGTGGCCAGTAAAATACTGTTGATTTATAGTGTCCAGTGAAAGCTTCTTGTTGGCCAGAGTTCCTCCCACTTACCACCCAGTGTGTCAACATGTGTTCCACTTTCAAGCTGGAAGAAGTGAATAGTGATGGAGTGAGAGTCTATAAGGCTGGTCCAATTGGACGAATGGTGCCTGCTTGGGTCCTGCCACCTTTGAGTTCTTCTGGGACCTGGAAGTGACATCCTTTCTCCGATGATGCCATGACTCGTTAGAGACTACATTTTTATTAAAGCATTTCCGACCAACAAAACAAACACTGGGAAGGTACTTACTTTTGGGTTTCAAGGTGATAGAGAAATTCAACTTGGGCACTGAAAGAAGTACAATTATCTAGAAGAGTTATTAGTCCTAATTCAATCCCACTTTTCAAACACTAAAAATTGTATGTGTCTATGTGTTTTATTTTCTCACTCTCTCTCCCTATAGCAGAGAATATTGCTATTCACACTGGAGCTGGGTAGACTCCATCCTCCTTCCATCCATCCTTCCATCCTTCCTTCCTTCCTTCCTTCCTTCCATCCATCCATCCTTCCATCCATCCATCCTTCCATCCTTCCTTCCTTCCTTCCATCCATCCATCCATCCATCCATCCATCCATCCTTCCATCCATCCATCCTTCCATCCTTGCAACATGTATTTATTGAGTACCTGCTGTGTGTCAGGCTGGGGTACAGTGGTGACGTAGTCTCTGCCCTCACAGAATTGATTGCCTAGTAATGAAGACGAACATTAAAAAAAAAATAAATTTAAACGTACAACTCTTGTTCAATACAAGTGATTTTTATTGCAATAACCCCCTGGTTTGCAACCTCATTTCTCAACAGAACATATGTTGCAAGACACTCCCATGGGGGCAGTTGGGATTTGGCAAAGCCAGGACGGCTCTGGGTTGTGCACACTTCTCATTCCGGCTGTCACTCCTCCCCTTTCCACACCTGATTGCAACAGACTGTTGAGTCATGACAATACCAATGGGAATTGCTGGAAAAACCAGAAATGATTCCATCCCGGGTTGGAAGATGTTGGTGTAGACTCACCTTTGTACTTCCTTGGCTTTTCGTGGATGTGTTTTTGAATAAAGAATAATTCTTAGATGCCCGTGGTCAGTTTCTCATTTGTCAAACTCTAAGGTGGAGGTACCAAAGCAATGGAAACTAAAATGCCGCAGAAACAGCAATGAGTCCTACCTAGAGTTCACATTTTCTGAACATCTTGTTTTGCCCTTTCCAACCATTAGAGCCTCTATGAGAGTTAATTGGTGTGGTCTCCTAAGCATGAAGAAGGATTTATTTCTGGAACAACCTGAACAGGGTGGGGTTTTAATTAATATTTTTGTCTTTTTTTCTTTGGCTATGAAATTAAGGTGAAATCAGTAGTTTGTGGTACATTGTCATGTTTTTTTAACAAATAAAAATATAATAAATTAAGATCCTGAATTGGCCATCTAGCCAAGTGGCTGAGGAAAAGATTCCATTCCTGTCCACATTAACCCCACAAATTCTGAGAGGTCTGATCCCTTTGTTTTACTTTCTCTAGAAGTGAATTTATAATCCTGTCTTGGCATACTAAATCATATATCCTATAAATCTCTCACTGTAATTAACGACTAGTGCCCAGGAAATATATATTTATTAATTAGGTTAGATTAACTGCTATGTTACATAGACCTAAAAATGTACATCACTCAAACACAATAGACATTTTTCTTGCTCTTGTAATAAATGGGGAGAAGGTTGGTAGGATGACCCTCCACATAGTCATTCCAGAACCTTTCCATGTACAACGTGTGACTTCAAAGGTTGCCCTGGGAAACATTTCCATTCCAATGAGTGGGAAGGGAAAAAGACATAGAAGTGGGAGACACCTGGAAAGTTTTCAGGGGCCAGGCCTGGGAGGGGATGCACGTCACTTTCTTTCACGTTCCATGATCCAGAACCCAGTTTTATGACCACATCTGACTTGCAAGGGGTCTGGGAGATATAGCCTCTTGGTAAGAAGCCATGTCTCAGGGGCAGTCTTACACTTTGAAAGGGGAGAATGCATTAGAATGCGTAACTAGTGATCGGCGTCTGTCTCTGCCAAGTATGAGATTAAGCAGTACATGTTCTAGGGAACTTGGTGTGGGATTCCATTAGTTAATACCATGCGATCATAAAGGGATTCCTCAATGGGATAAATTGTTAAGGAGGTAATAGACTGACTTCCCTGACAAATGGGAGATGATTTCTGAAAAGAGATGGGAATTGGAAAGTGACTCATGTGACTCCCTTGGTATAGACATGATTCCCTCATTTCTGAGGACCTGACAAATTATCCCTAAGAAGAGAGAAGGGGTGTGTGGCTGAGAGCCTACTCAGGACTTGGCCTCTGTTGCCGGTCTTGTCCTGACCCTGTCAAGTTAAGGGAGCTGTCCTCCCTGGTTCTCATCCATATTTCTAATTGGTAGTGAAAACTCTCTTGTACTTCTCCCCTGAGAGCTTTCTGATTAATTGTGCTGGTAAGTCATTATGCCTATCATCATCTACTTTGACTCATAGGGATTTCTGTTTGGGGGGAAGGGTAAGGGATGAAACTGAGCATAGGCTATGACTTCTTAGCAGATGTATTTCTGACCTTATCCCAGGATGTGGTTTCTTGTCAGTAGTCTTGGGAGGCCAGAGGAAAAGGGAAGACGATACTCAGTAATGTCCAATGTTTGGAATGAGGCTCAAGGACTGGGATATATTTATCATGTATCATGTTCTTTCAATGTTTTTGCAGGGTTATGGGAGCATTGTGGATTCTTGCTGTGGTTCAATTTTGCCACCTGGAAAGTAGAGGTTAGATTTTTTTTCTTCTGCTTCCTTTACACTATGGGCTACATGGAGCTTCCTAAGAAACTCCAAGACCTGAAGCTTACTTTTATGGGTCATAAGAGAAGAAATGTGTATGTACATGAATATTAATTCATAGTTAGTACATATATTTTATAAGTTAATGTAAGTTAGCAAACTAAACCAGTGTTTATGCCCAATTTTAAACAAGTTTTTAACATTACATACTCTCAGGACAGAGGAAAAAAGTGTTTAGGTTTGTGGCCAATATAGCAAACATAAACACAAGTAATCAATTTACAAGGCATATCAAGCATCATTACGGTGGGCCACCAAACCCAGATGGACACGCACGAAGCTAACTAATTCCAATCTTAAACAATAACAACAAAATACATAGTAAGAACCAAAATGATTTTTTTTTAAAGCACAACTAATCTGACAATCAAGTGACTAAGCCCTAAATGAGGGGTCTACAGGGGAATTGCTATTTTACCATCTGAATCGCGATTGATACTAGCTAACGACAGTCACCATTTGGATCTATACCAGCACACAATGCATGTCACAACTACAAATGAGATAAGAACTAATAAAGCAGAACTGAGCAATTAACAAATTATTCTTTTTTTTTTTTTTTGCTTGTTTACACTGTCAAAATGGTGAGTTTAATGATTTTTCTTATTTAGGATCTTTTATACCAAAAGTGAGTTATACAAGTTTAGTTTTTGCAAGTACATTTTTGTTTCATAAAGAATTAATTTCATTAGGGAGCCAAGGCGAATCAATAAGAAACCGAAGATTAGATAGGTTCTAAGACTCAATTTTTTTTTCATTGAAAACTCAGGTGCAGTTCACAAGTTTGCTAATTATTCTTCCCTGCCTACAACCCTCGGGCGTGGCTGTATATGCTTTCATATCGCACATGTGGCATCCGATAAGCCAGGCAGAAAATCTGCTCTAAGAACATTTTTGCAACTGTTAGCTCCCGTCAAGTAAGACTATGACAAAAAAGGTGACTAATTCTGCAACTCACAGAGAAGATTCTGGACAAAGACACAAGACTAGTAGCATTGTCTTATTTATTAATGTAATTCAAACATTTTGCTGATAAAACTTTTGTCCATGACTATCCTAGCAACAAAATTTTACTCAAAATATTTCACTATGAAATGGTGTTGCAACTTCAGTGTAGTTTTTATGAATGGAGTGATTTTCATAAAGCAAATCTTACTCTTAAAATGGCAGATTCAGTGACCAAAAGTGATTTAAAAAAAAAAAAAAGCTTCCCCCTCCCCATGCTAATCCATGAGACCGTTTGGATCAAACTGAGTTTTGGACCTGGGCTAGACTGAAGGGAAAGAGAGTAGCTCATTCCTAAGCACCTGGAACAGGCAAATAGGAAACCCCAAACTGACACAACCAAGAAAGGCCGTGAAGAATTATGTTCACCCAGCAGCTCTAGGAAGGTGTAGACTGGATGAATCTGACCAAAAGCGTGTGTTCCTTTACCACAGTGCTATTCCTCGGGTGTCCTAATTGCAGGAGCTACAAAATCAGTCCCTGTTTCTATCCTCCCCCATCTCACCTGTCGGCCTTCCTGCGGTAGCCTTGGGGGAGATCCTGAGCTTTTCGTAGTCTATGGATTTAGTTTTGTGTCACTCTTTTGATGAATGGAATATAATAACATGCTTCTCTCTCTTAGTCCCCTAAAGTGTGTGTTTATGTCAATTTGGGAGAAGAGATTGGGTTGTTAAAATACAGTCATGTCTTCCTATAATTCTCTGCCTTTTGCTGCAGTTTGATGACTGAGTCTCACTTTCTACTTAATTAGAACAGCGAGTTCTTCTATTCTTTCTGAGAAGCTGAAGCATGAGACCAGAGAATGCTGGGGAAGGTTTGCCACGCGGAGGTGGGAAGAAGAGCGTCTCTAGAAGCTCTAGCTCTGGGTTTCAGGCACTTCAATAAGAGACTTTCCTCCCCTGTTCCTATGTACATTCAAGGAAAATGAAAGCAAGAAGGACCCAGAGACTGCCTGGGGGAGGGGTTGGTGAATGAGGTACCAGGTAGCAGCACAGAGCTCCCCAGAGGGCCACTCCTCGAGGAGAGTCACTGGCACAAAGGGTTTCCCTCCTGCCTGTTCTTACCCATATCAGACACTTTCTGCAGAAAGGGAGAGATGTTTTTCACTGGTAGGCAGGAAATGAGGCTCCTGACCCCTCTTAACATGATCATTGCAGCCCATGCCTTTCTCCCCATCTCAGAGCCATCCTAGCCTTGAGTTGGCCTTTGGAGGAAGAAGGGGGACCCCAAAGGGGAAATCAGGGCCTAGAGGGCATCCTCATGACACCTGGGGCCCTACTTCAGACTCTGAATCTTTCTGGTGCTATCCTTTGCAGGATCACAGCCACAGTGTCCTGCCCTGGACTGAGGGGGCTTCTGATCTGCCCCTAGCAAATGACGAATGGCACAGTTTGGGGAATGGATAATTCTAGACGAATGGCACAGTTTGGGGAATGGATAATTCTACCCAAAAGGAAATTCACTTTTTCTTGGATTTAAGGAAAGCTATTTTAATACAATCCCTGCGATCCACCAAGGTAAGATCTGCCCCTTTTCATTCCAGACATCCTCTAATGCCCCTGTTCTTTTTCTTCCTGTGCACCGTCCCACCCCACACCAGCCATGCACAGTCAGTCCCACAGGTTCCCTCTCATGGGCTGTGGACTAAAGGGGGCCTGACCACAGAGCCCATAAGAATAATGGGGTGCATCAGACAAAAGATGTTTGGTTTCTCTGTTCTGCTCATGTAGATCCTCATAATAAACCATAGATAAACTTCGCATCCTTGAAAATGTTTTCTTTTCTTGGCTTAGGGCTGTTTTGCCCAAAGACTCTTCTCTTTCTCTCTCTCTTCAGTGTCATCTTGAGCATTTGAGGTCTTTCCTAGCTTCCATAGAGCATCCTTTCTTGGATTCAGAGGGTCACTATTTTGGGATTTCCTCAAAACTGCTGAGATCTCTTGATTTCTGAGCTATAACCTTCCTCCCCATCACATCCCTCGTCCCTCGTCCCTCGTCCCTCAAGACTGGCATACACTATGCCATATAGAGGAGCACCTGGGTGAGACACGATTTAAGAGAAAGATGCCTGGTAAAGGCTGAAAAGAGTAGAAACCACACATTACCTGGTCAGTATCATGGGGAACTGGGGGGACAGAGATCATGTGGTACAAAGTCCTAAGGGTCAGGGAAACAGTATCCTTTTGCCAGGCTCTACACTTGCTATATAAACTTGGACCAGTCATTTAATCCAGCGGATCTCTGCTCCCTCATCTTTTATAGGAGAATGTTGAATCAACTAATCTCTGGAAGTTTTATTTATTTATTTTTTTTCATTTAGCTTCCATGGTCCTTAACCAAACACTGAGACCCAAGAATAGGTTCTTCATTCCCTCCTCTGGAGATTATTTCCAAAATCCAACAGGAATAATACCTTCCCGGATGCTACCTGAACATGTTGTTCTGTTGCATCCAGTTCCTTTCCCTGGAGGCTATGAAGACTGTCACAGACGTGAAATGGGTACTGAAGAATGGTGTCCCTGATGTCAGGTCTCAGCTCACCCCTCCAGGGCCGTAACTGGTACTAGATTTTGATTAAAGCATCCTATTGCTTCATTCCATGAAGACAACCAAAAGCCCAAGAGCCAGGGACTAGATGAAAGAGAGCACAAGAGGATAATTTCCTTTTGGCTCTCAAAACAGGGCATGAGCGAGACCTGAACAACTAGAACAGTCTGTCAGAACGTTTTGCAGGAGCAGCAGAGGAAGGTAAGAAATTAGAAAAAGGATGAAACCATCTAGTGGCTCTTAATGCCCTCTCCCCCATGATCTCTGCTGTGAACCCACTTCCCTGTCAGACATATTTCCTCAGGCAGTGACTGTGGTTCTGGGCTCTGCAGGAGATATGACCAGCTCCAGAAACAAGGCCGAGGTACTGCGTCTCAAGAAGAAACTGACCTTGGGCACCGCCTGGGTCACTGCAGGAAGAGAAGGTGAGAACCTTCAATTCCCTTCAGGGCAACAAGCCTCTCTCTCCTTGGTCATCCTGGACTTGCATCATGACAGAAAATTTTCCCAGCCAAACAGGCAAGAAATAATTCCAATTAGCAAAGATCTCTGGGGTTGAGTGAATTCCTAGCATATTTTATTTTTGAAATGCCTGCATTAGTAGGATTTGGCCTTGAATAGGTGATTCTTCTCAGAGGCAGGAACGTGGCTAGGTAGGACCTCCAAGGGCTTAGTGGTGACCTGAAGGATTCTTGGGAACGCTGGGCTGGCAGGGAACCCACTCTGCCATCAGTCACAGCCCAAAGGAGGAACCGGACAGATGCCACCTGGATATAGGGATGGACTGGCTCTGTGTGATCACAGGAGCAGAGCATCGGGACAATGGTCTTCTGAAACTAAGGAAATGGACACAAATTCTTCTGAGAAACCCTACTATTCCCAGACCTGCCTCCCAGGTTTTGGAAACTGAAAGCCTCGGTCCTGAGCCTAGTCAGCAGCTGTTGTGTATGGGGGTGTATGGGGCGTGAGTGGGCAAGTGGAGGGTGTCGGGAAGGTGGAGGTGGCTTGGCCTTCTTTACTGGGTGCGGCTCTCACGCTGAGGCTGGCTATGGTGTCCCATCCAAAGGGAAGTTACCACCACAGGAAGGCATCAAGACTACAAACATAAAGAACCACGGACACGGATTTCATCCAAATTCTATGAGGAGTGAACAACAACAACAAGAACAACAAAACAAAACAAAAAACAAGAGAAGAAAGGAAAAGAAAGAAAAGAAAGAACAAAATAGCCCTTCGTGGTAAAGGGCATGCTGGGAAGGCGAGAGCCAGAGCCGCCTCCCCAGAGCATGCTGGGAGGACGGGCACCGGAGCCGCTCTCTAGAGCATGCTGGGAGACAGACACCAGCACGTCTCCAGGGACTGCACTACCCCCCACTACCCCCCCATTCCCTCACCCACCCCCAACCCGGAGACGAGAGGAGAGTCTGTCCAAAGATGACTGCTGAGTAGGGTGTGCGGTGGTTCACTGCAGGTCCCCCACACTCTGGAGGGTTGAGTCAGCAAGTGGGGGGAACAGTCAAGATGAGGAGATGGAGAAACAGAGAGGCAGGAGAAGAACGGGGGGACTGACAGAGACTGGAGGGGCCAGTGTGTTGCCGGAGGACGAGGGGAGAGTGGAGCGGAGCGCCGGGGGGCTGCTAGCCCGAGGTGTTGATGTACAGCTGGCTCTTGAGAATGTAGTCGATGACCGGCTGGGACAGGTAATCCACCACGTGGCCGTCCCCGTGCTGCAGGGCCAGCCTGGATGAGAAGACACGGGATTCAGAGGACGCCTTCCCTGACCAAGGCAGAAGGACGCACCTGCCCACTCTCCCAGGGAAGGGGTTTGCCTGACACCCCAGTCTCTGCCTTTGCTTAGGCTCCATGAATGGTTTCCCTCTTGGGACAAAGCTCGCCTGCCCCAGAATTCCTCCCCACCCTGGGGACTCCCTACCATCCTGGCTCTGCCATTTCCCAGCAGAGGGACCTTAGGCAAGTTACTTAAGCCCATCGGTTCTTCAGTTTCCTCCTCTGTAAAAATGAGGCAAGTATTTGGGCCCACCTCCTTCAGCTATTAAAAGGATTTAAAAAATAAAAATAAAAGGCTTAAAGGAGTCATGCAAAGCCTTTAGAATAGCCCAAGCACACAGCAGGTGTTTGAATGTGTTGACTGTTGTCTTATTCCTTCGTGTTTCTCCGCATCATGGTCTCACAACTGATGGACCACTTTTCCCTCCTGGGAGCCCTGACAGAGAAGAAGGTGACCTCCTCTGAGGCAGGGGGGAAGGAGGAAGGCACTACCAGGTATAAAAGGTTCCAGTGAGGCACTTAGTTTCTTCACAGTTGTGTGCGCCAGCCTTGGCCTGGCTGCTTCCCATTCTCTGCTCGTATGATGGTCTTGGGAATGTCAGGCCTCAAGGAGCTATTTGTAAAAACTGCCCGTACTCCTCCAGAAATAACAGATTCTGAAAGGCAGTGAGCCCTGCCCTGTGAGACCCCCTCAGAGGCTGGCTCACGGCCTCTTTGGTCTGTCCTGATCTTCCAAGCAAGCCAGGTCCCTACGTGCCTCCCTGCATGGTTCACAGGGAGACTTCTGGAAAAAGTGGCCTGTATTCTTGGTTTCCAAGTGCCAATCCCAACTTGATCAGAATCCCCCAGAGGGGCGCCTGGGTGGCTCAGTGGGTTAAAGCCTCTGCCTTCGGCTCAGGTCATGATCCTGGGGTGCTTGGATCGAATCCCACATCAGGCTCTTTGCTCAGCAGGGAGCTTGCTTCCCCCTCTCTCTCTGCCTGCCTCTCTGCCTACTTGTGATCTCTGTCTGTCAAATAAATAAATAAATCTTAAAAAAAAAAAAAAGGAATCCCCCAGAGGGCCGATCCCTTGGCTCATCCACCACAGATTGTGATTCAGTGGGACTGAAGGGGACACAGGAATTTGTGTGCTTGTGTAAGTTTGTGGGGTAATTTTATCACGCAGCCACGTTTGGAACCAAATCCTTCCCCTCTCCCCTCGGTGGCCCCTGTCAGCTGGGCTTCAGCTCTCCCCTCACAGTTTGATGCTCCTCTTTGAGGTGTCTACGGAATCATCTTCCAGGGAGGAAGTCCAGCAGACCTTTAAAAATGCTGGGCCCACCTGATTTCTCGGAAATACGTGACAGAGACGACAAGGCTCTCCATCTTTGCAGCCTCTCTCGCCTTGGTTCTTGGGCCAGGGCCGCTGCTGGTTTGACGGCTCCTGAGCCTTCTAAATGCTTCTCTTCTCAGGGACTCTCCTCGGGAGATCAGCCATACTCTTAACGTAGTTTACACTTCCGTGCTCATGGCTTTCAGTTCCATTTCCACTCCCAGACCTCCATATTCATAGATCTCCCCGTTCCACCGGACGTCTCCACTTGGAGTTGGTGGCGGAGATTGTCACCTGGCCCTCAGCATCCATTCTCTGTTCCTCTGTTCAGTAATAGAACCTCCTGAGTTTAAGCTGGGCACATCAAGTCCGTTTGCTGGCCTCCCTTGAAGCAAGGTATGGCTGCGCAACTGGGGCTGAGCCCGGGGGTACAGGGGGAACTGATGTGTGCAACGCCAAGCCACCTTTTTAAGGACAAAGCTCCTGCCCTTTCCAGCGGCCCCAGCAGCAGCTGTGGACCCACAGATAGAAGCTTCACATGTAAGAGGTCAGAGATTCAATCTCTTTTGACTTCAGTAAGAGGGAAATAAACACATCTTTTATTGAAACCATGACTATTGGGGCTCTTTTTGTTAGGATAGCTTAGCCTATATGCTCATTAATACAGTATTTCATAAACACCTCGAACTAAAGAGTCTCAAACTAAAAACATCCTCTTCCTCCCACGAACCAGCTAAAACCAGCTAACAACCCCCCCACCCTTAAAAGAAAACGACTGAGGGGGCGTCTGGGTGGCTCAGTCAGCTGAATGTCTGACTCTTGATTTTGGCTCAGAGCCCGATCTCAGGGTTGTGAGATCGAGTCCCTTGTCGGGCTCTGTGCTGGGTGTGGAGCCTGCTTCAGATTCTCTCTCTCCTGGGGCGCCTGGAGGGGGGGGGGCGTCTGCCTTGGACTCAAGTCATGAGCCCAGGTCCTGGGATCGAGTCCCACATCGGGCTCCTTGCTCAGCGGGGAGCCTGCTTCTCCTTCTGCCTGCTGCTCCCCCTGCTTGGGCTCTCTCTCTGACAAATAAATAAATAAAACCTGGGCGGGGGGGAGATTCTCTCTCTCTTCCTCTACCCCCCCACTCTTAAAAAAAAAAAAAAGTAAATGACTGGGGACAAATACGTGATGTCCCCAAAGAAGGCTGAATACCAGGCAGCAGGGTCAGCAGACGTAAGGGTCCGCTTGAACCGCGGAAAGTTGTATTAACGCTTGTCCGCCCATTTGACCAAGGCCCCTCTGGCTGTGCATCAAACGTACCTGCTCTTGGTTGAGCTGACGACAGACATGGGATGGTTGATGTCATCCTTCACCACCATAATGTTGTTCTGGGGACAGAGCAGAGGAAGCAGGTTGCCCACCCCTCCCCCTTAAAGTCCTCAGGCACCCTTCCTCTTCCTGCCCCCCTCCCCTCCCCCGCAGCAGGTCCCCCTGCGAAGGAGCACGCCACAGAGCTAGGGCCGCGATGAGATGGAGAACTCACTTTGTATTTGCGGAGTATTGAGGAGTGATTCATGATTCGGTCTGTGTCCGCTGCGTCCCGGGGCACCACCACGATCCCGAAGTCCCCGACGATCACCTCCATCTGCAAACACAGAGAGCGACCTTTAGTGAGACCAAAGGTAAGACGCCTTTGGTGAGACGCCTCCAGCTACTTAGCAGATGGTCTGGTCTGCCCTGTGGAAGGCCACTCTCTGGTCCTAAGCTTGCCTTCTCAGCCCTACCAGTCAGCTCTTTCGGGTAACAACCTGTCACCGTGTCAGTGGAATGAGTGGGGACTTTGCCTGCCACCACAGAAGACGGTTCACAAATACCTCTGGACAGAAGGAACAAACGTGCTCCCGCGTGTCTGGGCGATATCGCCAATTCCTGAGGCTCCGGCTGGGTCCACTGTGCCGAAGGAGAACAGAAAAGACACATGGTCCTCACGTGGCGGACACCCTCCCAGGTGACATGCGTCCCGCTGCCCAGCAGGTGTACCCCAGCGCACGGCCGGACGCCTGAGGAGGGCTGGATGCTCCCCGGCTCAGCCATGTCAGAGCTGCTGGGGACTCAAGTGTGACAAAGAGCACAGAAGGGCCTGGAACACCCGTGTTCCCACAGGCAGTGACTGGAAGAGGACTGTGGGGTCACTTCTGAGATCAGCCTCTGAACCATGTTTGCTGCCCTAATGAGAAATGAAACCTTTTCATAAAGAAAAAAATTATTTTTTTCTGGTTATACACAGAGTACAAGCTTGGGAAATTCAGGGGGGAAAAAAATCAATCACGATCATACAATCCAGATAAACTACTCTTAACGTGGTGCGTTCTGTCCACAGTTTCCTTCTCTACAAGTAAGTGTATATAACTACAAGTGGTTTACACTGAAAAAGTAACCATTTTATCTGTATTTTTTATTTAGCTTTTTTTATTAGCACTTATTTAGCATTTTTGTAACAGTTTGATTATTTCATTGTACTATGACATATATGATATATTAAACCAGTCTTATAGAATGTGTACAGTTACTTCTGATTTTTTGCAAGTATACATAACACTTTGTTGAAGATCTTTATGTATAAATCTTTTGCCACATCTTTAACTATTTCCTTATGATAAGAAGTAAAATAATTAGATGAAACGATATACACTGAATGGATTTCAAAGTCTTAAGGCTTATTACCAAGTTGCTTTCTGGAAACTCGTGCCAATTTTTATTTTCAAAAAGCCTGAAAGTTATGGCATTTAATAGACTTGGATCTTGCCCAGACATATTGCTGTTTCGATCTTGCCAATTAAGGATCCCAGATGGGGAGAGAAGGGAGGGGGAGACAGGTTACTTCTAAGCAGGAAGCTCATTGTGCAAGACCTGCTCCAGTGGCAAGGGACCCAGGTCTTTCCTCTAATAAGTGCCACAAAAACAGACATTAGGGAGCACTGGGGCCCCTTCTTCGGTATCAGACAATTTCGATACGAACAGAATCCCACTTCTCAGCCTCATTCATTGATTCTGTTCGCATATGTCTGTGTGTGCTCAGGCACGTGTACACATGCCCTTGGGTGTTTCCAGCCACCTTTCCCCTACTTCTGCTATTGCTTACAACCGGGGCTAGAGCAGCAGCGGGAGCGTTGCTGTTGCCAACACAGAAAGCTGGTGGAAGGTGCCCTAGGAGGGAAGCTGTGGAGAGAAGTTAGAAGCTATAGAGAGAATATCAGAGTCCCCATCGGATCGTGTCATTTGTTAGGGACACAGCATTACAGGGCAAGCTGCAGCTGTCAGTCATGCTCAGCTGGGGCAAACCGGCACCAAGCACTTGTCCTGGAAACCGGGAATGTCAGGGAGAGGCAGGGCCAGGCGCTGGAGGTCAACCCAGCTCCTCCCTCCACAGCTTTAAAGTATTGCGCTGGGACCCACAGCTCAGGTCACCAAGGCACTGGTTCCCGAACCTGGCAGAGCATTAGAATCCCGAGGAGCTTTCAACACTCTGAAAGCCCAGCTCACACCCAAGAACAGTGACACGAGAATCTCTGAAGGTGGGACCCAGCAGCAATTGTTTTGTTTTTTAATTTTCCAGGAGATTCCAGTATGCAACCAGCTTGAGGACCCGGGGTCTAAGCACTGCTTAAAACTCCAGGGGAAGTGGTGGGGTGCAGAAAGAGAAATGAAAAGGGAGAGGAGAGGGGGAAGTGAGAGGGGAGGGAGAAGGAGACGAGGGGAGGGAATCTATCCAAGCTGGTAGACACGAACATTCCTCAACTGCCTGTCTCGCCAGAAGACTCAAGATGCCCGGTGCACGTGGCCTCATGCAGGGTCTGCCTTTGGTTTGATTCCGAGAACTGGGCGGATGTTCCGCAAGCGATGAATGAAATACGGGGGCTAGTTAAAGGGAGGCTTCTCCTTGAAAGCATGCAAACAATGGTTCAGACTGGAGTCCGGCTTCCCCCGGGGAAGTCACCCTGTGGGTGACATGAGTGCGGCTGGTGCTTCCCACGCAGGAACGAATGATCTGATCATTCAATCAATAACAGTTCCAGGGGACTCAGTGGGTGGCAAGCAGAGGGAGACCTTGCTGCCTACCTAAGATGTTTTCTTTTTCCAGAAACAGGTGACAGACTTGGCCCCTGGGAATCGCAGATGGAGCAAGGGGGACAGGGTCTACAGGACAAGACATAGAGCTTAACCGCATCCCAGCTGCACGTCTGTGGGAGTTTGGGTTGGGGACAGCAGATCTTTTCTGCTCCTTTGCCTGGATCCTAGGACACCGGGCTTGATTTCCATGCTAGAAGGTATTTGGGTGTGGGTGTGTGTCTGGGGGTGGGGAGAGATGCCATGTGCTGGAGTGGGTAAGGCGTGCCCTTGGTCCCATAGGTATCCGTCTCACGCAGGGACTTAGCTGTCCTTCCCACTCCCCCCGAAACGCCATCTCCTGTCTTCACCTGGCCCCCAGGAGACCAGTGTCTCCTGGCTTCCTCCTATCTCAGCATGTGCAATTTTTGCTGTCCTTGTGCTGCTTCTTTCTCATGTCCCTAACCTTGTGCCATCGGAGTCCCCCCCACCCCCCACCCTCAGTCCTTGGACCCCTGGGGTGAGCAGATTCCACGCTGAGCACGGAGCCAGACTCGGGGCTCGATGTTACGTCCCTGAGATCATGGCCTGAGCTGAAACCGAGAGTCAGAACCTTAACCGAACGAGCCATCCAGGCGCCCCTCTGTGAGACCTTAAGCCACCGATCTGTAGCAACAGAAGATGAATTCATGCCCATCACCTCCCACTTAGATCGCCCTGGTCTCCTTGTTTTCCTCTTGCCCTTTTCAGTCTATTCCCAACAGCCAGACTGATAATATTAAAATAGATTGTGTTACTCTTGGTTCAAAAGTCTTCACTTAAATGTCACCTTCTCAGTGAGACCAAGCTATTTCAAGTTGAGGGGCCGGGCACACAGACCCACTCGCCATCCACACCTGCACAGCCCCTGCCCCTTCCTGGGTTTTACGCTCCTCCTTAGCCTTCATGTCTGTCCAATACCTTATATATTTTCTTTGTCCAGCCTGACTTTTGTCTCTTTCTCTCTCTGCTATAAAGGTAACCTCCATGAAGGCAGGGAGCTTTGTGTGTTTTGTTCACCGCTCTGTCCCCAGGGGACAAGGACCTGGTGGCTCATACGTGCTTAATCGGTGCTGTTGACAAAGGAGATCCCTTCCGAGTCTCGTCTGGCAGCTGTCGTCGAGGCATTAGCTGATATACTCTCCCTGTCTCGGGACCTGGCGACGAGCCCACAGGACCTCATGGGAGCTCTGGGAGGCCCAAAGACGTTACTCAAAAGATAGACTCTCAGGTCCCATGACGAGTAAGGGGGAAGCTTCCTTTGGCAGGTTCCCAGATTTGATCCGATTGGTGAGTGGAAGCACCTGGGGCAACTTTAAAACCAGCCACAAAAGGAGAGCCCCCAGGCCTCCCCCCGAGGGATTTTGGGCTGGAGCCTCTCTCTTTACAAAGCTCCCTAATCCTTCTGCTGGGCACCAGCCTCTGGGGGATTGTTGCTTTCAATCACATGGGCAGTTGCCTAAGCTGCTAATTCTCTGGCTTGGTTTGGGATGAGGTCAAAATGAGATACTCGTAAGACAAGCCCCTTGGAGGATTCCAGCAAAAACAAGGACAAGGATGTCACCCTGTGCCCTGGGGAGTGGGTGGGTAGGGCGTTGGGATGGACATGTGACCCCGGGGAACAGGGCGTTGGGGTGGACATGTGACCCCGGGGAACAGAGGGTTACTCAGGCTCTCCCTGCCCATAGAGCCTGCAGGAGTGCGCCCAGGCCCCTGGGGCAGAGCTGCTATTCCGGCATGAGGGGGCCTCCTCTCCCGCGTGTTCGTGAAGACCTCTCCGCAGGTCCTGCCTCAGGGCTGGGGAGGTGAGTGAGCAGCCAAGGTAGCAGAGCTGTCCCACTTGGCAAGTCCTTCCCCTGATGCTGACCAATATGAACCCATTCTGCTCTGCCACAATTAGCGAGATCAGAGGAGAGTTCCCCAACCCCTGCCCCCGCCGCTGCCCAGCATACACTGGCCCTCTCAGTTGAGCTCTGGCAGGTCATGCCTGGGGTGGCGGGTCTGTGACATTCATCCTGTTTCAGCTTCCTGCTCACAGGCACCGTGTTTTGATCATATCTTTTCATCCTCTGGTCAAAAGCTCCCCAGGGGAGGCAAGGGTGGGGATGGGAAGAGGAAGATGGAGGGGGTGGACTCTGCTTCCCCAAATGTGGGGAATCTGAAGGAAGGATATGAGACATGTTGAGGGAGGAAGCAAACTGGCCTTGAGAGAGAGAACACTCATGAGGACCCAGGCGGCAGATCTGGAAGGAACGGGAAGTTATCACCATCTTTCCAGGAGGCTGAATTTCAAGAACCGCACTGTGGGAACTGCGGGATGCTCCGGGCTGAGGATGTCCTGTGCTCTTAGCCAGGTACTTTCCTGGGCACCAGGGACAGAGGGTTGAGCAAGACAGACGCGCTTCCTCTCTTGGATCAATCACTACCCAGAAGGAGGCATTAAACAAATGATTAATTATTTCAAGTGTGTCTGCTGCTATGAAGGATAAGGGCAGGTTACTATTAAGTAGCTGATACCTTGTTCTGGCTAATGCCTTATAAGTAACTGATAAAAGTTTGGGCCACATCTCTTGGTGTACTTAAACTCTCTGATGGGCTAAGCTCCTCCAACCAAGGAGGAGATACTCTTTCATCCCACAAACTCTCATGTCGTGTATATGGCAAATGGGGCACTCTCCTGGTGCTACCAAATAAGACAGGCAAACCTAGTGTACTCGTAGCGCTTACCTGCCAGGAGGGAGAAACCATAAACCAAAGTGTAAATAAGAATGCATGTGGGGGGCATCTGGGTGGCTCAGTGGGTAAAGCCTCTGCCTTCAGCTCAGGTCATGATCCCAGGGCCCTGGAATCGAGCCCCGCATCGGGCCCTCTCCTTGGCAGGGAGCCTGCTTCCCTTCCTCTCTCTGCCTGCCTCTCTGCCTACTTGTGATCTCTGTTTGTGATCTCCGTCTATACACTGATTTACCCAGGCGAGCCTAAGTGGTTAGATCTTCTGTAAGATCATTCTGAAATCGGGATTCAGGATCCTGACCATGTCCCCCGGACCGTGCTCTCTTCTCCAGATGAGGATGTTCGGGAATGGACGAGGGACTATCAGTAAGGAGGGAAACAAACAGGTATTAAGCCATCTGTTATGTGCCAAGCACAGTACTGGGAGCTTTCCCAATTATTACACTTAACCCTTACGACAGTGGTCTTCTGAGATAATGGGCCTCAGTCCTCCCTTCACAGATGGGGAAATTAAGAGTCAGTGAGACAGACTAGCTAGTTAGGGATTGGAACCCACTCTGGTCTGCTTCAAAGACTCTTTCTGCCACATCAAATCCCTTCAAGATCTGTTTCTTCAGATTCACATTTTAGTGACTTGAAACTTTTTTGGTTTGAAAGTGTTTTTTTTTTTTCTCCAGATTTATCATGGGCTTCCTCCGTTCATTACTCCACATCGCCCCCTGGAGGATATAATTTTGTCTATGTCCAGCTGGGTTGCAAAACTGCGAGGAAAGGTGTCCAGCCGGAGCCACACAGTGGGTTAGGGGCTTCTGAAATATGCCTCACCCATTTCAGCAAAAAATCCCCCACCTGTGTTCTGGCCTCTGTCCCTCTCTGGAGGGAAAGCAAGGCAAGAGGTTAGTATGACCAGCATTGAGAAAGTGGGAAGGCATTTCCAGAATGGCTCTCATAATTGCAAATAAATGATCCTTCAAAGGGGTTTCCCAGAGGAAATTACCCCCACTCCCATTTCCAGTTTGGGGGGTGTGGGAAGGCAAGAGATTCCAGACTCAGACAAAAGCTTGAAAACCAAACCAACAGTATCTTTCACATGAGAACCAGAATCTTCCATGATAGGAGCTAAGCCTCCTTCCCTAGAGCCTGTAAATTCGACATAGGTTTTATCAGTGTGGGGGCCTAATCCCCTGGGGTGGAAGTGTCCACTGGGTTTCCTGGCTGGGGCTGGACTGATAAAAACCATCTGAGCCTGAAAGACCAAATGTTTGTCTTTGCTCTACAAGCCCTGGAGCCCTGGGATTTCTTCTGGAGTGGCTAGTGCCCCAGGCTCTTCCTTTGTTTATTTTCTTTGGTGGTTTTCCCATAGCTGGTAGATGTAGGAAGCAGTTAGCCCATGGCTGGTTGGCTGGAAAGATGTAGGGTACAGCCAATTAGAGCCAGCCTGTGGAATGCTGGGTTTCAAGAAATACAAAAAGAAAGAAAAAGAAAACACAATTTCCTTACCCGCCCATCTCTGGTGCCTCCGGTTCTGCCTTTAGATTTTCATTCCTTTGGGTTAATTATTGCCCCTTGCTCATTTGAAATGCAAATACCATTTGAAAGTAGCTAATACATTTAATCATTAAACTGGATGACTTCGCCTGTTTGCTGAAAAGTCAAAAGGTTCTCAAATAAAGACCAAGATAATCTATTTCCACCAGCCAGAACCGTCTCCGCAGAACCTCCTACTCCCACCATTCCATCTTTCAAAGTCTTCTCTGGAACTGAAAAGCCCATCTTTCCATCCACTTACCACAACCCTGCCCATTACTCAAAGCCCAGCTCAAGACCTCCCCTCTTGCAACCTGCTATGAAATATATAAATTTCTCATTCTTCTCACTGTCTTTTATGGATGAGATCTGAAGACTTGTGCCACCTCCACTTTCCCAGGAGTGTGCTAGGGGTTCACTGAGCTAATCCATGAGCAACATCCAAGTCTTTACTGTCTCTCTCCCCCACTAGAAAGCAAAGAGCACACAGTGGGAAGATTTGTCTGTTTTGTTCTCCCTGCTCAGTCAGCTCTAGAGCAATGTCTCGCACTTGGTAGGTAGTCAACAAATATTTTAAAACCAATAGATGAATAACAGGCAACATTTTTGAGCGCTTATTAGTCTCAGGAACTCTTCTAAACCTTCCACAATTTTATTTGATGCACTATAAAAAACTAATATTAAAGAAAAGATATTTTTAGATTGCAAGTGCCTTAAGGACAAACAACGTGCTTATATTCATCCTGGGCTCGAAAACTCAGAAAGTATTAGCTGAAAGATTGACTGAAGGAAAGAATGCTGGAATCAGAATTAATTTGCAAGACTGCCTTCCATTATAATATGATGGACAAAGCTAGCTGACAGCGTAAGAGCCCTAGACCACTGATTTTATCTGTGGGAGGGGAGTGAGTGTAATAGCTTCCGGCTTCAGCAATGTGTGCCCATGGCCTACCCTTTCTCTTCTGGCCTTGACTTCCCACAGAGATACCTGCTTCAGTGCTAGTGCCAGGATGCCGCACAGCAAAGATCAGGTCCCCTAGGGGAGACCAACTCTAATAAAAAACCAGAGATGGTAAGGGCTGGCCCCTCTCCCCCAACCCCAGTTGCTGATCTCCAAAGCTAGCCCAGGAGCCTGGGTCTTGACTGCTCTCAGGAATCAAGAATGAAAAAACCAACTGCTTGGCCACACAAGCAGCTCTTTTGTATCCCCTGGAGAGAATCTTGATGAATATGTATGGAATTTTCTCCCCCTGGAATGTAAGGGGAAGGGTGTGTCATTGGTCAGAGGAGGTCAGAATTCATCATGGGCTAATGGATCTTTGTGCCTAATAGGAAATGCCCAAGGGATGAGTTAGGAGGTGGGGTTGTTCCTTTGGCTGTGGTGTGAGACTTCTGGATGGAGAGCACTGCTTCAGGAGTCCTGACTACAAGACCTAGATGGACTCTGGGGAATTTGTGACCCTGCTGGAGAAAGCCCGCTGCGGGACAACCAACTCAGCTGCTTCCCAGCCCGCTTTGAGCTTTCTCTACAGAAGGGTGGAGAGACTCCTATTTCTCTCCAGACCTGTCTGAACTAGTGTGGCTTTTCTCCTGCCATCAGAATCCTCAGGATTCTGAAGAACATGGGAGGCTGGGTGCGGGTCCAGGGTGTGTGACCTTCCCAAGGAGCTTTGCGCTTCTCCCCACCTCCTGTCCCCAGTCGCAGGCAGATGCAGGGGTTTGGGCTCATGGTCACTAAACAGAGGTCTGTGGCCAACAATTATCCTGTGGGCCATCAGGTAATGAAGAAATCTGGGATAGAAATAGGTCTCATATACCTCACCCCTGGTAATCTCATGGTCAGGAACTGAAAACCCTAAAATGGAACCTTTCCAGGCAAACTCCAGATGGTAGAATTTTCTGGTAGGATAAGCAGGACTTACCCTGTACCTAGTCTTTTTTTTTTTTTTTTAAAGATTTTTTTAAATTTATTTGACAGACGGATCACAAGTAGGCAGAGAGGCAGGCAGAGAGAGACAGGAGGAGGAGACAGGCTCCCTGCTTTGCAGAGAGCCCGATGCGGGACTCAATCCCAGGACCCTGAGATCAGGGCCTGAGCCGAAGGCAGAGGCTTTAACCACTGAGCCACCCAGGCGCCCTGTACCTAGTCTTTAAAGTCCAACCTTCCTTTTCCAGACCCTGAGATCCACCCATCCCCCAACAAGCACAGTGGAATCATCTGCCCAGTCACTAACTAGTTGTGCGCTCCCTACATCCCCCTCTGCTCAGCCCAAACCTATTTCTAGCAGAGAACCAGACCCTTCACCAGACCCTGCTCTCTAATTTGCAGGGCAGGAATGATGCAGTCAGTGGCTTTGAACTCACTGACGAGATTTCACTAGATGTTTACGATGAGAGAAAATAGGAAAGACACCTTTCGAAAAGAAAGAAGAGGTTCCGTGTTCTCTGCCTCCCTCCCCCCAACTTATCCCCCACACACACACACAACTTCCACACTAGGAGGAAGCTAGACGGTGAAAACCACCCCGCTCCTCCCACCCAGGCAGCACCCTAGGGGCAAAACCTCAGAAGAAGACGAGTCCTGGTGATCATGGGTGGGTGGGGCCCAGCGCTGGGCTTCCAGACTTGGCCAGGGGCCCAGCAACACCCCACCACTTCCAGGTGATCACGAATGTCCAGACAGAGACGGCATCCGTGGGGACCCCAATGAACTGATGTTCATGTTCAGGGCCCACAGAAGCCTTCCAGGTTCTGCTAGTCGGTAATACAATAATTGAGACTAACTTACCGTCAGCCCTGTGGAATAGATTTGGACTTGAATTTTAATTTGATTTAAATAAATCAAAGGTGATATTTCTAGCACACCTCTTTTGTGGGTTGAGATTCACACTCGTTATGTAAGGAAAGAGATGCTTGATTTTTTTTTCCCCCTCTACCTCAGGTGCCATGATTCTAAGGACCCCACAGATTGGCTGTGGGTTAAATCAGGGGCCAGAGCAACTGACTGAGTGGGGATGGGGCAACAGAGCCCCACCTAGATTTCGGAGAGCCTTTTGGAGTGAGCTTTGAGCCTCTGCTTTACCCAAACCCCTGCTGCCTGTGCTGGGAACTGGAATTCTTAACCCCAGACAGGAGAGTCCGGCCCTCTTGGTGTGCTCCCTGGAGGAGCCAGGCTGGGCACTCTGGGTCTTCAGAGTAACCAACCAAGGGGGAGCACCAATGAGGGTCTTGCTCTCCCTTCACTGTCACAGTCCCAGTAAATCAACAGCTCTTGGTTGCTCTAATTTTTTGTCTTAACTTGTGCTGTTATTTCAACACCAGAGCCCAACAGGAAGAGGAGAGACCTGCGGCTCCTCTTCTTAGTCTTCAAAGGTCAGATCTGACAACAGCAAGAGCGGCCATTTTGGCAAGAAGTCGGAGGACCTGAGGTTGGCAGTCTAACCGGGAGGAACAGAGAGGGACTGGCCGTGCTTCCAGGGCCCCAAATGCTCTAAGTTTCAGGCTCCAGAGAGCCTGGGTGGGCCCCTGAGAGGGGGCTCTAGGGATTCCCTGCTCCTGTGAGTGGTCCTCCAGGCTGCCGCCCCAGGGGCTGACTTCATCCCTCCTGGACTATCTGGGCCTGTGAGTGGGATGTGTCCCCTCCCCGCCCCCAGCTGCCCCCATCCCCGATTTGCCTAGATTCTTGAAAGAGCTCTGCCGAGATCTGGTACACAACTTTGGCCTTCTTACTGTTTACTTTCACAGTACCGTGTGAAGTAGAGAGGAAAGTAAAGATTAATTAAGCCCTTTCATCCAGAACTGAAAGGAGATTTAGAATTTCACCTGCAAGAAATGGTCCAGGGGTGGAGGTGAAAGGCCTACACAGCATAATTCACCTCTGGGGAACTCTCCCTCCCCTCCTGGTCCTCCCACAGCATGTTAGCACTCACACCCTTCACCTAGAATATCTGTGTGTATGTCTGTGAGTCTGTTTAGGTAAATTTGCTTATGAACGTTTGTTGTATGTAACTGTGTGTCGGGTACTAGGCTGGGCACTTCATATACACCATCTCATTTAATTTCCCCCAAATCCTATGAGATAGGCACTATTATTACACCCATTTTAGAGATGGGATAAACTGAGGCTCAAAATAGCTTTTGTCATGAGCGGTGTTCGAATAGAGCTGGAATCTGGAATCTGATCCTGAAGGTTCTCTCTCTCTCCAGAAACGTACATACATGTACCTAAAAAAATTTCCTATGTACGTGTCTTGCCACCTGATATTTGGGGGAACAGACTGTATTGCCTATTTTTGTAAATGTCAGAACGTGATAGATAACATGCTATAGATTTTTAAAAGCACAACCAAGTTGTACTACGTGATGTTAACAAACTTGTGGTAATATTTTGCAATATACACAGATCTCAAATTATTGCAATGTACACCTTAAACGAATACCGTGTTACACATCAATTATATCTCAATAAACTGAGGCCCAGACCGTTGATGATTTGTTTGGGGTCTCACAGCAAGTTAATAAAAAAAGTACTAGGTCTGGAATTACTGCCTTGAGAACCCAACTTGCATAGGGCTGGGGAACTGAGGCGGTGGGTGTGGGGGCCTGGGTGGCTCAGTTGGTTAAGCGTCTGCCTTTGGCTGGTGTCATGATCCCAGGGGCCTGAGATAGAGCCCCACATCAGGCTCCCCGCTCAGCAGGGGGTCTGCTTCTTTCGCTGCCTCTCTCTTGCTCACTCTTTTGCTCAAATAAATAAAAATCTTGTGGGGGAGCTATGGAATTGGGAACTAGCAATGGCTCAGGCTATGCAATGAATGAATTATTGAAAGAGCAAGAATGAACTTACACACCAAGGGTGAGTAACTTGTGAATGAGCTGGTTTAAGACCACCACCCCCAGATCTGGCAACAAAAGATGTCCGCTGAGCTTCTACGTGGTGTAAGTTTAACTTCCTGTTTCTATCCCCAGTCAATTGCTGGACGGATTCTACTGACCTTCTGCCACAAATGCCTCCCCTCCTGACCCCTTTTTTCTTATTGAGGGAATTCTAGGGTGGTATTTATTACCTCTTCAAAAGGAATCAAAGGAAAACAAACCACAATCTCAAAAGGCCGCTGGGTTTTTTCTTAATCCCTCCCTCCCCTACCCACTGCCTCTGCCACACACAATCATTCCAAGTACTACTCAGAGAAGGTATCCTCTGACTCAGATTGCTTTCTTCCCCGGGGCCTTCCAGGAGCAAGCCCAAGGGGGAGTGAGTATAAAACTGCAGTCAAAGCCAAAGCTTGGGATCCGTGGGAATTTCTTCCATAGTCATGGGAATGGATTGTCCTCTTGGGAGCTCACAGGATATGGGCCCCTTGGTTTGGGGAGGGGAGGCAGTGTGGGGGAGGAGAGAGCAGAGGCCGAACCCAGGTGCCCCCTCCCCATCCTTCCCACGGCACCTGTGTGCGGTGCTGTAGGAGCCTTGCTACTCACATCCGCCTCGTTCCAGAGCCCCGGGATGCAGAAGGATTCCAGCAGGTCACTGCCACACAGCAGCAAGATCCGCAGCTCTGGGGAGGGGGACAGAGTTGGCACAGGGGTGAGTGGAGACCTGGAAAACATTCAACTCTCAGCCTCGCCCCTGATAAATACAGAAGCCACCCAATTCCCTGGGCCTCCGGCACCCAGCTCCGCCAGGCTCCCCTGCACCGTGGTGTGCGCAGTGTAGACAACTTTGCCTTGCTGGGTCATCTACAGTCCACTCTTATCCCCCTGTGGGAGGACTTTCTCATGCAGGACAGGGCGGGTCTTGGTTTGCCTGGTACTGAGGGTTTCCTGGGACAGAGGTCATTCCCTGCTAAGCTGGGAGGGCTGCTTGTCCCAAGAGAGATGGAGCCGGCCATGTGGCTTGTCTAAGGTCTTGCAGGGCTCTCTCTCCTGCTCCATATCAAGGTCAAGTGCTAACAGAGCTCGGCTCCTCTGCAGCCGTGCATTATCCAGGCTTTGTTCTTTATCACAAATGCGGACATGATGAAGGGTCTGGGGGGACACAGAGTGTCCCCATGCAGTCGCTGAGTTCATTGGATGTCCTTTCTTTACCAGGCCATCGTCCTCAGCAAGGAGCCTGAGAAGCGGAGTTGAGCTCACCCCGCCCCCCTCCCAGGTGCATGTCCTGCTTGTCCTTTGTTTTCTTTCCCTCCCAAAGCCCATTCTGCATCATCCCAGAGAAGCCCCTTCAAAAAGGACTGACCGACTTACTAAACCGGAGCAGTGGGGGGAAAAAAGGATCCTGGGATTCTCCAAACCACAGGGGGAGGGACACCAGCCAGGTGTGGAACGTCTGGTTCCCAGGTATCCTGGGCCCTCCAGTGAGAGGCTGTGGCTGTGGGCATCTTTTCCAAAATGGGAGGGATGGCCCTGCCCCGAGACCACTTCCCAAGACCACTGCCACCCTGCACCGAGGCTGAGAGGAGGCCGTTAGGTAGGCCTGCCTGAGACGCCACAGTTCGCTTGGGGAACCTGACCAGGATTCAGACGGTGACCTTGTCCCTGCTGTGGAACTCTCCAGATGGTTCAGAAAAGGAAGGCAACTGGGCTGACGATAGTGTCAGTATCTGTCCCACCCATAGCCCATCCTCAGGGAGCCCCGTGGAGCCCTGGGTCCTTTGCTCCTAAATATTCCTGCAGCATCTCCTCTCCCCCATGCCATTCTGTAGCCCAAAGATGTGCTCAGGGGCAGGGACCTTAATTTATCTTTCTAGCCCCTGGGTCTGGCAGAATGACCTGCATACAGTAGGTGCTCGGGACCTACTGAGTACGTGAACAACAGACAAGGTGCCTGCAGAGGCCATGCAGGCAAGTAGTCTAAGAGCCTTCTAGGCCATCTGAGATGGCTCTGCTGGGGCCATCATGGCCTTTGTGTTTGCAGTCTGGGGGTCCTGGGGGAAGTGGTGTCTCCCTCCTTCCAAGTCATGACATGGGACTTCTGGCCCAACTCCCCATGTGCGGTAAGGAACCAATCTCCCTATGGCTGAGAGGAGCCACACTGGGCTCCCTCCTGGGATCCTACGGCTCCCCACCTCCCACCTGGAACCACCCAGGGTTCCAAGTGTCCTCGTTCTGTGGAAAGAGATTGCCTGTAACTCTGTACTGTAACTCAGATTGCCTAAAATTTCGGTCAGGTGCCACCGTCCAGAGGCTGTGCTGGCCCTTGGATTTCTGTGTGTCGGCAGACCCAGAGGGCAGCTACGGCTCCTGAATTTGACAGTGCCTGGAGACATCTCTGGGTGCTAAGACCAGGGAGAGGGCACATGTTCCTGGCATCTGGTGCTCGGAGGACAGGAATGCTGGGGAACGTCCTACAAGACACATGGCGGCCCCCAAGACACAGAATTGTTTATTTCCAAATGTCAATAGCCCACAGTTGAGAAAGCCTGCTCGATAGCCATGAAAATAACTCTTTTCTATTCCTGAGTCAGGAACTCCCTTTCCCACTTGAATACAGTGGGTTTTTTGTTTTTTTTTTTTAAGCCAAAGCACAGAAAGTTAAAAAGTGGGGTGTCCACCTTTTCTTACAGGACCAGAACTGAGACATTTGTCACAGCCCAGAGGCCCTAGCAGAGCCTGGGATCCCATGCATGGCCGCTGGAGGGCAGCAGCAATCTCTCCTGGTTTGTTGCAGGCGACTAAGGCAAGCATTTTCCAGAGCCTTCGCTCTATGGCAGCCCCCTAGAGCAGTCAGTGGTTTAAGAACAGGGAAGTGGAGCCATAGGCGCTAGCTGAGCTAGAAGACGGCTTTTTCTTTCCTGCAAGGTGCAAGGGGATTTCAAAAAGGGGACTCATGAGCCAGAGGGCCTCCTAGCACACAGTCGGGAAGCAAGGCAGCTTCCTTTCACCTCCTCTGCGCTCTACCTCCTACCCCGGTTCACCACCTTCCAAGGATCCAGGGCCAGGAGGTAGAATCCGCACTGTCCCACCACACTCCCCTCCCAGGAAGCCTGACTTTGTGAAGTCCAGGACCTGGATCCAGGACCTCCGGGGCCATTTCCAGTTCCCACTGCCCTCTGAGGCCACGCCACCTGGACCACACCAGGCCCTGAATCGATCATGATAGCTGTGGCCGCCCAGCTTTCCCTTCTTGGAAAGAAGAGTAAGATGGGGTCAGGCTAGCCCTGCCCCTCACCAGGTGGTGGTGAGATAAGGAACTTGAGGGTGAGATAAGGAACTTGCTGCAAATTGTGCAAACACTCATTAGCTCGGCCTCTCTGTGGGCGGGGAGCTCCCGCAGGTATGGCCTCACACACTGGCCCAGTGAGCCAGGAAGGTAAACAAGGTCACTGCTGACGCTTGCCACAGTAAATGCTTTCTGGAACAAGGAACTAGAGAAACACACATTGAATACAGTTGCAAGTCTAAAGACTGCTCAGAGCGGGGCTGCTCCGGAGGACCTCCCAGGGAATGCAATTCCTGGCCAGGTGCGGAACTGCAGGAAGTGGGATTCAAGGCTTGCTTCTCCTCCGAGCCCTTGGGGTGCTTGGGAGCTGGGGAACCTGGACCCAAATACTTCTGCCCTGTTTTGGGGGAGCAACCAGGAAGCCACGCTGCTGCTTTTTGTGGCTTCAAGACGGTGAAGGGCGGGGAAATAAAGGACATTAAAATACAGGAAAGTAACTCAGAAGCGAGTTTTGAGTACTCAGGATCTTTGTTGTTAATACAGTGTATTTAATTGTTGTTTAAAATGACTTAATTTTGAGTATCGGCTACATTTGACAACCAGTTTGCTTACTTCCTGAAAATCTTAGAAAGGGTTCTGACAAACCAGTAGGAGTCAACTGCTCCTCAGATCAGAGGCCAGGACCCAGGGAGGCTCCTTGAATCGATATCACATGTGCTGGGCCTCCTGGCAGAGGCCCTGGGGCTCCCGGCATAGTCCTATGCTCCCAGGACCACAGCACCCACACCCAGCCCTGGGGATGGCACCTTTGCAGCTGGGACGGCAGACTGGGCGTGTCCACCGGACACCAGGCTGCCCCTCACGCTAGCGTTCCAAGCATGCCAGTTGTCACTGAGCCTCCTTGTCACCTGGTACCGCGCCGACTCCAGCTCCATCCCGACAGCCATCTATCCCTTCCTCAGCTTCAGTGTCTCTCACCCACTCTGGAACCTCAGTTTTCTGGTTTGCTCCCCAGGGTTCCGTAGGACTGAGCTCATTTCCAAGGGTGGGTCAGCTCCTACCCCTCCAACGACTGGTGGGTGGAGCCACCGTCCATCCACCTCCTACCACAGACCCGGGATGCCTTAGCCTCCGCCCACCGCTGCCGGCTGCAGGGAGGTTGTGGAGGTGGCTTTCAGCTTCCTCTCCTCCTTGCCCTCCAGCCCAGAAATAAGGAAGAAGATAAGGAAGATGGGGAAGCTTCTCGGCCTCACACAGTGTCTTGGGCCAAAGAAAGGTCCTGGGCTGTGGCAGAAGCTTAACTTCCACGTGTCTGGGATGAGGGAGACGAGGCTCTAACGGGAGCACTGCCAAGCCGGCGGGTCCTACCTCCCGGGAACTGGCCAGGTGGAGATATCGCAGAATCTGCTCTAGTCTGGAGCCGGAGTTCTGGGAGCAGGCCCTGTTGCGAGCACAACCCGGGGTCTCCAAGCCTCTCCCCCCGCCCAATTCTGCCCCCAAGTGTCCCCGCTTTTCCAGCCACTTACCGATCTCTTCGTACCGCATCACCGTGCCCAGATTGGCATTCTCATCTAGGGAGGAGAGAGGGAACTGAGAAGCATGAGGGGACGGACTGACTGCCACCCGTGCACGCCGTCGGCCCAGGGGCCTCCTCAGGAGTGTGTGGGGTGGGGTGGAACGCACGGGATAGGCGGGTCATTGCCTCCCTGCACAGAGGGCATCTGAGTAGTGATGGAGAGCAATCCGGCCTACAATGCAGAGGACGCAGCCCTTGGTGCTGCACAGTGGGAATTCACATTTCTGGGCCTTTAAGAATCGCACATCTTCGCCAGGAAGCCGATGACAAACACACACACACACACACACACATGCTCCTGCTAAGCACCTTCTGTTTCTGTCTGTATTTGTGGGAGGTAGTCCACAAAAGCAACGTCCTCTAAACAGAGAGAAACGGCTCTCAGCATCACCAGGAGGCAGCCCCGTCGCCCCAGGCACGGGCTGCCTGGTTCAGAGAACTAGCATCGCTGAGCTCGTTGAGATGGCAGGTACAGCAAGAGCCCGTGAAAGACGAGAGAGACAGAGGCTGGGACCTGTGCTCTCTCTCGAGTGCTCTTCAGCAGTGCTGGCACGGGGGTTCACGGTGTGCACAAAACCACAGACCTGCCACCTTGGTCCCCTGTCTCCTTTCCTCCTCCGCTACCCCTCTTAGTTCCTTTTGGAAAACTGGAAATCTCAGAAGTGGCAGAAGTCAGCGCCAAAGCATCAAAGGAATGAGGTCTAGACCTTCAGCAATTCTGCAGATTTGAACTGGGATGCAGCAACTCGGACATTCTCATCCCTGGAGTCCTTGAGGGAACAGCCAGCAACAGGGAATTAAGGAAAGAGCATGGGTGTTGGTAGCCTATCAGAGGGGTGCATACACTGCCAGAGCTGGGAGGACCCGAGGAAGGATTCTGGGCCCCTGAAAACTCTTAGGCATGTGACCTCATTCTGCGTGTGGGGGCGGGGTGGGAGGGGTGGGGGTGGGGAATCAGCACAGCAACAGGGTCTAGGCAGCCACAGGCTAGGTGGGGCACACCCTCGGGACTCTTGCCGTGCAAGCCCGGGGACTTTCCTGTTTACTTCATTTTCTCTCCACTGTTGCTCTTTCAACTGTCATCCCACAGCAGGTGCTGGGAGGTGTTTGCAGAATGAATGAAGGGAGGGGACAAAGAAGAGACGGGACCAGCAAAGAAGGTCTTTGCTCCCTTACCCACAAAGGTGAAGCGCTCCACTGGTGGGCGGACACAGCAGATCCGGCTTAGACTTTCTCCCACCTTCCCCAAGATCTTGGCTATAAGAGAGAGCAAGACAGACAGGGACAGAGGGAGAGAACCGCTCACCACTTACAGCCGGGCGTGTGCGCCACTTAAACAATAAGGTTGCCCTGGAGGGGGCAGGGGTTGGGTAGTGGGAGGCAGGAGGGTAGAGAGAAAGAACAGAAATGTGACCGCAAACATTCCTTCCCGTTCACAGTCCAAGGCGCAAGCATTGTGAGCCACAGACTGGAATCTGTTTTCTGCTTGTGTTTATTATACTGTCAAAAACCGGAAAATGTAGAAGAGGAAAATATATAAAAAGGAAAATAAAAAGCACCCGTAATCCCGTCCCAGGAGACAGCCACCACTAACACATGGGTATACTATTTCTTTTCCTCTAGTAACACATGGCTATACTATTTCTTTTCCTCCACTTAAAAAAATATGCATTACGCAGGTATGTTTGCACACCAGAAGTTGGGTCATATTATGTGTTTAAATGACATATGGGCTATTTGCTCCTTTCATTTTTTAAATATGAACCTTACCCTTCATTCCTTCCCATGAAGATGGATTTTATCATAATCAGACATCCTACTTTGGCTGAGAGGGATCTGGTTTTTGATGTCCTCTCCGGGCTCTAATCCAGAAAATCTTTCTGAGCCGCCACATGTAGCTGTATGAGAGCTATGAAATTCTGGCTCCTTGTGAACTCTCCTGTTTCGAACAGACTAGTAATCTAATAGTTTATGGTCTCTAGGCTTGAAGAGTATGAACAGGATCCACCTCTTGCAATGGGCTGGTAAAAAATGTTGGAAAAAACATGGACCTTGGAATCGAATAGTCCTGAACATGACCTCTGACTCTTCCACTTTTGAGCTGTGTGACCTTAGGCTAACCACTTACCCTCTCTGAATTTCAGTTTTCTCCTTGTAAATGGGAACATAATATCTATATCACAGAATTACAGCATAAAATGTGAATCCATGTAAAGCACTGTACATTGTATGGGCATACAGGACTCGGTGTTGGGTAAATGTTGGAGCCCTTGCTTTCTGCCACTGAAGAGGTGGCTGAGAGTTTGGGATTTCGAATGCTGATGCCTGGGTTTGACTCCTAGTCCTGCTACCTCCTCACTGTGTGACCTTGGGCAAGATAGTCAACTACCTTGGAAGAGGCAGGGAAAATGCTGCCTTCCATATTTTTAATTCCCAGGAAGGCAATTATAAATAGAATTTGTAAATATGATTTATAATTATAAATATAAAAAAATGCACACCATCAACCCTGTCTCTCTCTCATTGTGACTGCTTCTCTCTGATGCTCTATTTTAAGGACTAGAGCATCAGTGTCACCTTGTTAAAAGGGCACATTTTCCTCCCCCTCCCAGACCTACTAAGTCACATTCGGGGGGAGGGCCCAGCAGTCTGGATTCTAACCACCCTCCAGGTGATTCTGAGGTCTGAGAGCCACAGCTCCCACCAGGGTCCCCCTACCTGCAGTGGGTTTGCTGGACACGTTGCTGTTCTGGTAAATGGGCTGGGGCGTCTCATTTTGGGGCTGTCCGATCACTGGCGTCATGGAAGGTGTGTTAACGTTGGAGAGGATACAGCCAGTCACCCGCTGGGGGAAGGGAGAAGTGCAAGGTCAGTGGCATTAGCCAAGTAGCTTATGAAGAGCATTCCTAGTTATCTTCAATCGCTCATCTGCTCATCCAACCCCGGGGAGGCCACTGGGAGCTGAGCCGGTGGCGGGGGCGAGTTCTAGACCCAGCTGTGTGGCGTGGCTGCGTGAGGCCAGCAGGAGGCCAGACCGCTAGCTCAGTGCTGGGAAGGCATGGCATGCGGTGTTGCCCTGGTTCAAGTCCGAGCTCTGCCCCACTCCGGCTGCGTGACCTTGGATAGTTAGTCTCTTGAACCTCAGCTCAGGAGATTAACACGGACAGGCCCGGTGGCTGCCTTTCTGGGTTGTGGTCTGGCACCTGGCCACCGATGTTGTAACCTTCTCTGTGACGTGCATTCCTGCCTCCCTGCCCGCCTCACGGGCCTCACACGAGGTCATGCCTGCAGAAGGGCTGTGCACGCTTTGGAAAGGTCATACGAACACCAGGCACTATCACCACCTGTCGCCTCTCCAGGCCAGGGACGCCAATGACAAGGCCAAAGCTGAGAGTGGGGCCAGGTGGGCGGGATGTGTTTGTGTGGCAGGAAGAGGCGGGGTGCTGGGCACTCTTTTGCCTACTTGTCAGTGTGGATGCACATTCCAGAGCCAAACGGATATTCTATGTGTATATTCTATTGTGCTGGATTATCTGGCCTGCTGCTTCCCTCGGGGCCGCAGAACTCATGGAGCTGATAAGTCCTGCCCAGCTGACCCAGACACCCACCCCCTTCCCTGCTGTGGGTGCGAGAGCTCCCTACTGGGCAACAGAGAAACAAAGAATGGGTTTTTCTATCCGTTCAGCTTTCCAAGGGCCGGTGCTTCTGCAGTTCCCTTTCCAGATAGTATCTCACCCCCATGCACCCCTCTTTCTGGATTCCTGAGTCCCGCTGCCAGAGAACCCCAAGCTGTGGGGCTGCTGTGGCCCTCGTGACCCCCAAAAGGTCCGTCTTTCATAACAGAAGACAGAGAGTGGCGTTGATGCCTTCTGAGCCCCAGAAGACAGGCGTTTGTTCTGCGGGGTGACCTGTCCCCTCTGTCATGTTCTTGACACGGGGCGGTCCCAGCAGCATCCAGCCCCATCTGGGAGCCCGCCCAGGCCAGCCCAACAGGCTCTTCCCCGCCTGCTTGTGGCTGCTGGAGGGGAAGGGCCGGCCTGCCTCCTTTTTCCTTATTTCACCTCCAGAAAAGGAAGTGCCACATTTTCGTTAAGTAACTGGTCTGGTAGCTGAGAAAATGCTTCCTCCCGCTGCCTGCATGGCGGGTCCCAGGGGACTTGTTCTAGGTAGAGAAGCAAAGGGCTGGCCATGTGCCCCACTCTGCCCTCGTCACCCCTCTGCGGGCTCTCATGTTTGCAGAGACCCTTCCCAGCATGGGCTCGGGTCACCTCTAAGTAAGCCCTACGTCAGTCTCTCCAACAGGTCTGCCGTCCACGCCGGGGACACCGGCCTGATGGTAGAACAGGAGAGACGGGGTGTCCCCCACCGCCATTCTAGGCAGGGGTCCTGGGGACTCACTTTCTCTACGGGCCTGTGCCTGTCACTGGAAGGGCTGAGCTCCTGGCTGTGCCGCTCTGGCCCAGACTCCCGCCTCCGGGCATGAGTAACGGAAGGAGGGTTCGGGAAGCCCAGGCATTTGGAAGCAAAACAGTGGGCAGACTTCATGGCTGGTACAGGCAGGGCTCCAGCATGCCTGCAGGGTCCCGGATTCCTCCTTTCCACCACAGAGCCCGAGGCTCCCGTGTGATCAGAAGGCACACAGGCCCCCGCTGACCCCTAGCTGATGTGTAGTGTGAGGCATAAACTGACGTGAAGGCCCCAAGATTTTAAGGATGTTTGTTAACACAGCATATCTTAGCCTCTCCTGACTGATACAGTAGGACAGGATGGGATGCCTGTTATTACTGCGGTAGTTGAGACCAGCACGGGGAGCTGGTGAGTGCCCCCCAATGGCAGAGTCCCTTCAAGGGGATCAGAAAAGACTCCGGATGCCTGTAAAGGATTCCGAAGAGGGAAGGAAGGGAGGTGCGCTGTGTCAGTTCCAAGGGGGACAAACCTAGTAGATGAGGCAACAGCTCGCTAGAGCCCGCCCTCTTCCTCTTCCTCTTCTTCTTGACTTCCTGGAGGGTCAGGAGCCCAGAGCCCCACCTCTATTAAAGGTAAGCACAGCTGGCCCAGTTGGTGGAGTGTGATGCCGACGGCTCCCCAAGGAGCGGCTTCTGACACCCACTGACGCAAAACACAGATGGGCGGACGCGCTCCCTGTGTCGGAACAGTGCGTCCAGACTGCCGTTTGCGGCTGACAAGGGCACCGTGACAGGGTCGGGGCACTGACTCTTGTCTTGGGCAGTCAGGCTTCTTGCTACGGATGGCTCTGCTCTTCCTGCCATCACTGCAGAGACCGATGGGCTGCTGTCGGTCTGGGAAGGGTGCTTTCCTCGAACTCTGGCCAGCAGGGCTGGCTGGCATGGCTCTTGTTATAACCCGGTCACCAGCTCTTCAGTGGCTGCAACCTGGTCACAAGCCACAGGCTCCCATCCAGGGGAGACACAAAACAATGGCTGTGTGTCCTCAGGTAGATTGGCTTACCTCTCTGGGCTTCCTTTTTTTTTTTTTTTAAGATTTTATTTATTTGACAGAGATCACAAGTAGGCAGAGAGAGAGGGGTGGGGAGGCAGGCTTCTTGCTAAGCAGAGAGCCCAATATGGGGCTCGATCCCAGGACCCTGGGATCATGACCTAAGCCAACGGCAGAGGCTTTAACCCACTGAGCCACCCAGGTACCCCTCTGGGCTTCCTTTTGTCCACTCATATAAAAAGGACCAGAACATTGCCTGCCTCATGAGAGGACCAATGAGAGCGAACAAAGGGACAGCGTCTGGCAGGGGTGAGGGGGTCTCGGCCACAGCACCCAGTGCTGGAGTGAGGGGACTGGCAAATCCAATATAGATGGGGATGGAGCCCCCGGATGCTTGTCCCCCCACTCTCCCCCCATGCTCCTCTGTGCTCCCGCCTTCCCGGGCCAGGTCTCCTTCCCTCCCCACTTTCTGAAGTCTGTCCTCACTCCCACCCTGGATTTGCTGTCAGAAGTTGAAAACCAGCCCCAGTCAGATTGAGCAGGGGGGCAAGGTGGGGGGCAGCCTCTGGTCCGACTCCTTAACTGGCTGCTCTCCTTCCTGCTGCTCAGGGCCTGGTCTCCCATCGCTGGCCGAGAAGCCGGAAACAGAACCAGGTCTGTAGGCCAGCAGCACTCTTACCGGGCCTGCCTGGTTTTGGGGGCCACCCAACCCCCTGCCGCGGCCCAGCTCACCTTCATGAGGTCCCGATGGTGCTCCAGCACGCTGCACGTGGTCTGCCAGGTGTCCTGATAGCACTCCCACGGGTCCACCCTAACAGAACCAGAAAGATTCTTCCCACGGTTTCCATTCTCACACTCATTCCTCACTGGTTGTTCCCAGAACGTGTAGCTCAGGGAGCTCAGCAGACTGGCCCCTGCCGCATACTTAGATCCCAAATCAGATCAAACGTGGGATTGAAACGCCTTCCTACACCTCAGTTTCCTCCTCTGTAAACGGGGGGAGTACGGGGCTTTGGGAAAGTGATGTTTTCTTCCGGTGCTCACTTTTCCCACCTGTAAAAGTGACGATGTGACTCTCTTGTGGGGTTATTAGAAGGGCTTGGTGAGTTTTATAAACAAAGTGGTTAGTACAGAGCCTCACTCTGATGCTTCCCCACACGGTGGAAATTTTCCTCTGGGCCCTCAAGGATTGGGGTAAGGATTCAAAGCCAGGCCCTCATCAAGTGGTGGCTGCAGATACGTGAATTGGGGGATCTGCCCCTGTCTGCCTCCCTGTGCTGCGGGGGGGCCTTGTGGGCATGGAGGGGGCATGCCAGTCAGACTGGAGGGCACAGCCCCGCCCGCTGGCCAGCCCCTCCTGTGCAGCGGGATGTGAACCGAGCAGGGAGCTGGCCCAGACCAATGCCAGCTCAGGCTTAATTGGCAACTTAATGAGCTGCTAAACTGGGAGATTTCTCAAACATTTTCTTAGCAGTTGAGCATTCCCTGCCCACCTCCCACCAGGCACACACACCGAAGCTTCCCAGAGGTAAGGGTTCCCCGACTGAAAACCTTGAGAGTTGGTTTGTGCGGCAGGCCCTCCCGCCACCTCTGACCACCACCCACCTGCCTGCAACAGGCTCCCCCAGGACCGGAGCGCCCCCCCCCCCCACCTCTAGAGCTACCAGAGCTTCCCTAGTGACCTCAATTCTTGGAATTCTGACCTTGCCCAAGTGCTTGGAGCAGTGCAGAGCCAGCAGGAGGTGCTGGGGAAATATTTGTTGAATGAATGAAGCAATTCTTTCAGAATCTTCCAGTCACATCCAAGCAGGAACAACCTCCTGCCCTGTGTCTTCCCCCAATGGTCCCCATTTTCCCCAGGAGATCCTAAGCCACAGTGTTACAAGGCCTTGTTTCTATCCCTGACGTGACCGTGGACAGGCTGTTCACGCTCAAACCCCTTGATTTCTCTGGGCCCATTTCTCACCAGAGAAAAGGCAGCCATGTCTCCCTATATCTCAGGGGTTTGAGAAAGTCTCTAAGGGACAAGTGTTTCTCACACAAATCACTGCTCACGACCCGCAAAAATCACTATGTGATTACCGTGGTGGCTTCCCTTCACCGCTCTCCTTCCCACCCAACCCATCTCCTCTCCCTCATTGTGAGGTGAGTTTCCCTTACGTCCCTCCCTTCTAGAAACCTCTGGGTGCTGCTTATTTTTCCGTGGGGGGAAATTACAGTACAAATGGTGTGCCATTATTTTTTTAAAACGCCATTTTCTCATGCAAATTATAACTGTGGGAACTTGGGGGAGCGTAATTAGCATAATTAGTGGAAGCTTGCTTTAATTACACCGCCAGCGCTGCACATAGCGGTGTCTGCCATCTTAGGGAGGCGGGTGCCCAGAGTCTGAGGGACGGGCAGTGCCCTCTTGCTGGCAGCCCCTCGGTCCCACACTCAGCCGGGAGCCCCAGGAAGCCCGAGTTCAGGAATGGGAAATAAAGAAGCCCAGGGAATGGTTCCTAAAAGGAAGTTTGAGTTCACAGGAAGTAACTGGGGAGAAAAGTGGAGAGGCATTTTGGATTTCCTGGCCAGGCCTCACCCCAAATCCAATGATGTCCAGGAATACTCCTGGATCAAATGTCCCAGAGCAGAGAAACACTTCGGCTTCTCTCTTGGGTCTGCTGGGCCCTACAGCCTGGTTATAAAACAAAGGGGGGTCACCTCCGAAGGTTTGCGTAATGATAGCCTGCAGGGGACTAATGCCTCTTCTGACCTCCCCACCCCTGTGGGATCCAGATGGCTGAGGGGACCTCTTCTTTTCCTCCTCTCAGCCCCAGTGAATCCCAAGCCAACCCCCTCCCCAGGGGCAAGGGCCAGGCCAGCCCTACCTGATCCAGTCGGAGTTCTGCACGGCCAGCTGACACATGATGAGGCGGTGCCGGCTCGACACAAGGCCCTGGGGAGCAACAGAGCCATCAGTGGGAGGCTCCCCGAAGCCTCCGGGGACCCCACCCCAAGCGGGCTTCTCATTCAAGGGCAGCCGTTTCTCAGCCACGCCGGGAAGGAGGGTGTGCCCCCCCCCCCCATGTGCACCTGTCACGCTGACGCCCAGAGCGCAGAGGGGAAAGAAAGGGACGGAGGTGGGATGGGCCACTCACGACAGGGTCAGGAGGTGGGCCTCTCGGAGGAAGCAGCCAACCCTTGCCCAGCACAGAGACAAGACTTAACCCTGCAAACGGGGCTTCGTCTAGAGGATCGGGCTGCTGGGTGGGCGACTTCCTCGGAGGCAGGTGGGGACGGAGGATGCGGGGAGGGCTCCTAGCCCTTCCCTTTCGTGTGGCAGGGAGGGAGCCGCAAGGAAAGGAATTTTTAATCAGATCGTAGGAGGCATGGGCCTTTTCCTCCTAAAATCCGGGAAAGATCCGTAACCCGCCACCGGTGTGGCATCCGTGCCCTGCCCGGCTCGGCCGTCCGCGGGTGTGCGCGCTCCGGGGCTAATGAGCGCTGCGGGCGCAGCTCTTCCTCCCCGCTGCCGCCCGGCACCCACCTGCTCGGGGCTGACAGTGGTCCAGAGCCCAGAGCAGGACGCCCGCTACCCGGCATGTGTGTTTCCAGGAAGTGTAGCCGAGACGGCCTTGGGGCAGCTGTGTGCCCTAGAAGCCATCCATCGGGTCAGAAAGGGAGGGGTAAGGAGCAGAGAGGCAAAGGACCAACCCACCTGTTTTCCGTAGGAGTCGTGGACAGGAGAGACAATCCCACCAATCACAATAAACCTTCCAGTTTTGTGCAGATAATCCCTGGCTCTTTCTAATTAAGAGAAGAAAAACCACACGTTATAAAGATTCGGAAAGGTGTGGATTAAAGGTGACTGTTGAAATCAAAACGTTCCGCTCTGCAAGGTTTATGGCTTTACAGCTCTCTCGCCATTTACATGGAAAGTGCCAACTTTCCAAGTTACCTTGGTGATTCAAAAGGTTATGGGATGAGATTCTGGCCCCCAAAGCAAAAGGATTTAGAACCAAGGGGATTAATCCAGTTTAAAAGGTCCTCTGCAGCTTAGAGGGATTTAGAACAAGCACCTCACTAGAAGCCGTTTGAGGGACAGACTGGAATTTACGCCTATGATCACTTGCAGAAATTCTAAAATGGAGGAGTGACTTAAAAGGAAGAAGAGGAAGAAGGAGAAGCATCAGCCGCCACCTTCTTATAATATCAAAGATGGGCTGATTGCCTCATCTCAGAAGAGAACCGCCAAATCAAGTTTAAAGGCCTTCCACGGAATTGGGGAGAATTAACAGGAAAGCCATCATTATGGTTGATTGAGAGAAGTTCAGTCACAGAAAAGCCTTTTTTCCTTTGGAAGGAATTCGTGAGGCTGCTTTTTCAAACTTACCAGACAAGCCCGATTTCTTTTCCATGAGAAAATTCAGAAAACTAGGAAGGGGAGGAAAATTTTAGTTCTCATTTGAAGGGGGTTCAGTGTCAAACCCAGCAGGGCCTGAGCTTGCACCAGGGAGGAGATGTGGTATGGATTTATTTCGCAGGCGAGGGATTCTGTTCGTGAAGGGGGTCTTGGGGAGCAAGGCTGGCTGTGTAGTTTACAAGCAAGTTCCCAGGACTTCCTTGCTCCTCTCTTAAAACTTAAAAATAATTCTCATCACATTCGCCTTTTGTTTTCTTTCAATGCGAAATCTCTCCATTTCTTAAAAAAATTATTAACAGACTTTATTTTTGAGCACGGTTTTGGATTTAAAGAACAATGGAGCAGAGAGCTCACAGAGCTATATACATCCGGTCGGCACCTTCCCATCTCCCCCCTCCCCACACCGTTTTCCCTATTATTAATATCTTGCATTAGTGCGGTTCATTTGTTACACTTGATGAGTCCATACTGACACATTATTATGGATTAACTATAGGCCATAGTTCCCACGAAGAGACACTGTGTTGTACAGTCTGTGGGTTTCGACGAATGTATAATAACATAGAGGCACTGTTGCAGTTACGTTGCGAACAGTTTCCCTACACTCAGAATCCACTGTGATACCGCCGTTCATCCCTCTCCCTGGGTGCACAGCGGCCCGTAACCACGGATCTTTCTACCATTTCTCTGGTTTTGCCCTTTCCAAAACACCGAGTGAGTTGGGCTCATACACTAGGTAGCTTCTTCAGACTGGCTTCTTTCACTTAACGATATGCATTTAAGGTTCCTCCATGCAGTTTTGTGGCTTGATAACTCAATTTGTAAACTGCTGAATAATAATCCCTTGTCTGGATGTGTCACAATTTCTTTATCCCTTTGCACTGTTTATCCATCACCAACTGAAGGGCGTCTTGGTTGCTTCCAGTTTTCACTGATGATGAATCAAACTGATACAGCATTCACGTGCATGTTTTTGCGTGGACCTGGTTTGTGACTTGGTTGTGTAAACATCTAGGAGTGCAGTGGCTGGGTCAGACCGTGAGAGGACATTTGATTTTGGAAGAAACGGCCAAATTGGCTTCCAACGTGATGGTTCCATTTTGCATTCCCACAAGCAACAAAAATGAGTGTTCCTGCTGCTCCACATCCTTGCTAGCATGGGGAATTACCAGGTTTTTTGGATTTTAGCCGTTCTAATAAGGTGTGTCACCTCTGCTTTTTTATTTTTTAATTTATTTTTAAAGATTTTATTTATTTATCTGACAGAGAGAGAGGGAGAGAGGGAACACAGGGAGAGGGAGAGAGAGAAGCAGGCTCCCCGCTGAGCAGAGAGTCCAATGCAGGGCTCGATCCTAGGACCTTGGGATCATGACCTGAGCTGAAGGCAGACGCTTAACGACTGAGCCACCAAGGCGCCCCTAACCTCTGCTTTTTTAAAGCGTGATATTACTTTACTTGTTTTCAAGAAGTCTTATTTTGAGGCCAAGGACAAATTGAAAACCTTGTTAAAACAAAACAAAGCAAAACAGGGGCACCTGGGTGGCTTAGTAGGTGGGGCCTCTGCCTTCGGCTCGGGTCGTGATCTTGGGGTCCTGGGATCGAGTTCCGAGTTGGGCTTTCTGCTCGGCAGGGAGCCTGCTTCCCCCTCTCTCTGCCTGCCTCTCTGCCTGCTTGTGATCTCTCTCTCTGTGTCGAATAAATAAATAAAATCTTTAAAACAAAACGAAACAAAAACCCTTTTATTGGGATAAGCTCCATACCACCCCTCTCTTCTCTTGGCCCTTCACACGCCAGTCTTCATTGAGATCATTTACATCTGGCCCTTAGCTGTCACCGAGTCCCTGCTGTAATAAGTCAGAGCTTCCTTCCTCCCCCATCCTCCAAAAAAGTGGCCTCTCCTTACTCTGCACACCCAAGCTTTTCACTGGAAGCTCCACTCTACCTCACCTCTACCTCGGTCCAGCCTTCCTGCTCTGTCCAGCAACCTCCTTGACTGCACTTACAGCTCTGCTAGGCCCCTGTGCATCAAGTTCAAGGGGCCTGGCCGGGAAATTGTTTCTGAAAGTGTATGCCTTCACTCCTCTTCTGCACTGAGTTCTTCAAAGCCAGAGATTTTGCTGTAGGAGGTCCCCAACTTACAGCTAACAGAGATGCGCAGTTAACATACATGTGAGAAGCAAGCTCGGTATGAGATGATTGGCATTCAAACAACCTTGACTGGACACATTGCCGTCTGAAACACCGCTGCCTTAAGAAAACAAAGCTGTGATCCACATGTGGTCCAGTCGTCACTGATCTGAACACTTCTTGGGTTCTTAAGAGCCTGCATAGTGACTCGTTAATTGACCAGTGGATGCTTAACCACGCTCGCCTAGAAGACTCATGTAGCTATTTCCTCTGCTCTTGTCCTTCTAGAGCGTCCTTTCACTGGGCCATCTTAAGTCAGAGAGCCACCCACTCCATTCCTCAGACCACACTCCAGAATCTCCATAGGAAATACATTTGCCGAAGAACCTCATCACCTTGCAAACGTTACCCTTTGCTTCTGGCCAATGTGAGGGGCCACTTCTTCTGGCAACTGATGAGGGAGCAGGAGGCTGACTGAAGACAAAGCAAAAGCTGGCACCTCGCACCCCCTCTCCACCTGCTCCCCTCGGTAATGTGACATTCCTCAGGCACCCCTGACTGCCATAAACGAGAAACAAATAGTTAACTTGCAGAGATCGAAATCCTGCAAGACAGAGTCTCCCTTGGTTTACAAATGTCCTAGAGATCTACAAAGAAGTTACCTTATCAATAGCACAATTTCCAGAGGCAAATAACTCAGTTCCTCAAGCCCTAAATAAAGTTAAATTTCTTCTAAACCCAAATCTCACTAACAAAGACGCTTGATAGCAGAAATGTGATCGGCTTGCCAAAAGACAACATTGATCAAGCCGCAAGGCCTCTGGTATCCCTGCACCTTGTAGGCCCTCTTTAGCATATGAAAGCTCCGTTGAAACCTCCCTTCCCTTCACCTTCCCCCAACCGCAAGGTACATAACCTGCCATCTCTCCTAACCTGGGGCAGCAGCTCTTCCTGCCCACAGGTCCTGTCCCCATGCTTTAATAAACCACCATTTTGCACCAAAGATGTCTCAAGAATTCTTTCTTGGTCATCGGCTCCGGACCTCAGCCCACCGAACCTCACCTAGGTTCTAGAACTTCATCAGCAATGCTCCAAGATTCACTGTCTCACAAAGAGGCAAAAATTTTTTTCTTAAGATTGTATTTATTTATTTGAAAGAGAGAGCACGAGATGGGGTAAGAGAGGGGCAGAGGGAGAGGGAGAAGCAGGCTCCCCTTGAGCAGGGAGCCTGACATGGGGCTCGATCCCGGGTACTGGAGATCATGACCTGAGTCAAAGGCAGATGCCTCACGGACTGAGCCACCCAAGCACTCCTCCAGAAGAGGCAATTTCTGAAAGGAATAACCCTAACCCTATGCCCTAGAAGAGGATACTTGATCTGAAGTAGTTAAACCCAGAAGAGGCATGATTGTGATGATGTAATCAAATCAGTTCAGTTGTTGAGTACAAAATGCCATGATGGATCCTGGAGGACTAAGAAGATAAAGGTGGCTTTATTCATTATTCCCCAAAGGTTCACAATAATGGAGAAACAGAAAGCCATACTGATGGATCTAATGAGAAGTGAGTTCTACACCCGTGGCTTTCAATGTTGCTGGAGTACAAGCCACAGTGAGAAACGCAGGTCATGTCCCGACACAATACGCATCTATGTATACAGGTAATTAACTGAAACAAACGTATTACAATCCCCTTAACTACAGCAACGCACACTGATAGTTTCCATATATTCTATTCTAGGAATCATAAATTTAAATAAGAACCTGGTCAAAACCTACTATCCGGTGGCAACCTATAGTCTGAACAACACTGTGCTAACCTTGAAGTGCTAAGGGCAGGGGAGGAAAAGGACAGGAGAGATTAATTCTGCCTTTCCGAAGCGCACTCACCAACTGGTTTAGTCTTACCCACTGGGTTGGTCTGTAGGTCTGGAGGCCTGGTAGTGGTGAGGGTGAGGGAGGGGTACTAGTCACTAAGCAAGCTGGAATCGAACTTCACAGGACCTGAAAGCCAGGCCGAGGACTATGACCTTTATGGCAGAGATCACTGTTTGGTCAACATGTATTCTGTGGACGGCACTGGAATCACCAGGAGGAGGTATTTAAAATAGACTCTTAGGTCTCAGTCCAGAGTTACTGAGTCAAAATCTCTGGGGTTGGGACTTAAGAGTCTAAAGTTTCAGGTAGTGTCTCTGGGTGATTCTTTTCTCCTCTGAAGTTTGAGAACCCTGGACGTACATAGATGACAACCATAAAGTTGAAAAGTAGAGACAATACAGAATCATTGAAGTCTATTAAACAGGGAAACGACATGATCAGAACTGGGAAAGAAAAAATGACAGAAGGTGGGGGCGCCTGGGTGGCTCAGTGGGTTAAAGCCTCTGCCTTCGGTTTGGGTCATGATCCCCGGGGTCCTGGGATCGAGCCCTGCATTGGGCTCTCTGCTCAGCGGGGAGCCTGCTTCCCTTCCTCTCTCTCTCTCTGTCCGCCTCTCTGCCTATTTGTGATCTCTGTCTGCCAAAGGAATAAATAAAATCTTAAAAAAAAAAAATCACAGAAGGGATAGTAAAGGTGGTGAAAAATCCTATCTTAAGTAAGCTAATCATTCCTGGTGGGAAATTTGGGGTCAGGTAATAAGGGATGAAGGAGAGAGATGACCCCTCGAAACTTCCCAGAGAATGCCCAGGGACCACAAAATAATAGGATTTCCTTCTCTCTTGAGATGGTTTTGTTTGCTTTGCTTCTGGGGTTTTGCAGTTGGATATGTCAATGCATGTGTCATCAGTCTTTCGGACTGTACCTTCATGACATACGAACAGTACTAGGTCTTACACTCTGATTCACTGGTGGCCTCGTTACCCTCTAACTTGATTGTAATGTCCAGCAAGAGAGAACTGGCACCCAGCTAAACAAAGGTGGCCAGGAACAGCTACGATTATTCTCTTCCTTATTTCCCATAGAGATTCCAAAGGACTGAAGGGTCAGCCTAATGACATCTAACTCAGGAAGTGTGGTTTTGTGGACTGAACTTAGAACCAGAAGATGTCTACATCTTGGGTAAGTCACTTCATTTCTCTGAGCCTTAAGTTTCCATACCTGTAAAATGCCTTCTTTGCAAGGTTGCTATGAGAATTGAATCAAATTCTGAATATTTAAGTGCATAACACCCACATGGTTTCACTGGGGAATTGTCTTAAACATTTAAAGAAGAATTAAAATTAAAGCCATGGATGGATCTAATGTAAAACATGGTGATTGTAGTTGATAACTGAAATGATTCTAACCCCCACTTCAGTATGTGTGTGTATGTGTGTCTGTGTATCTATTTCCCACACCACAAAGAAATTCTCAAGACACTAGCAGGTATCCTACAATCCAACTAAAGTCTGACACTACCTACCTAGAGATAGTATCCACTCCCACAGGTTAAGGATTCAGTCCTACAAGACTGCCTCCTCCCTTTCAGTTACCAAATTGCAAGGCCAGGTTGGAACCTGTACTTCTGGCCAAATGGCCACCTCCATGGGTTTGATTAATTTGTGACAGCAGCTCACAGATCTCAGGAAGTTCATTTACTCACTAGATTACTGATTTATTACAAAGGATATTAAAGACTACAGATCAACAGCCAGATGAAGAGATACCTAGGGCAGGGACACAAACAAAGGAGCCTCTGCCTTTGTGTTGTTCGGGGACTCGTGGAGTTTGCGATCCAGAACGAAGGTATGTGGAAGCATCGGTTTCCCCAAACCAGAAGCTCTCTGGATGTCCTCCTTTTGGGGTTTTTATGGAGGCTTCACTATATTGGCGTAATTGATTAACTCATTGGCTGTTGGTGATTGATTCAATCTTCAGCCCTCTCACCTCCCCAGAAATCAGGAGGTGGACTGAAAGTTCCAACTCTCTATTTATAGAAGATGGTTCCCCTGGCCACCAGCCTCCATCCTTGGGTGGTTTCCAAGTCACAACATTAACATAAACCTCTTTGTGGAGGAGAGGGCTTTGTTATGAATAACAAGACACCCATTTCACCTTTATAGCTCTGAAACATTTTTAGGAACTGAGAAAAAGAGACCAAATATTATAACAAAAGATGTTCTTCTTCTCTTCTTGCTCAGGGAATTTCACAGGTTTTAGAAGTTGTGGGTCGGGAACTGTGGATGAAGGTCAGAATATATGTTTTTTATAAATCACAATATTGCCATAACATTGTATAACTGAAATTTGCTAAGAGTGTAGAACTAAAATGTTCTCGCACACAAAGGAAGAAAGAAGGAAGAAAGAAAGAAAGAAAGAAAGAAAGACACAGAAGCAAATATGTGAAGTGGCTGATGTGGTTTATGAACTGGATGGGTAGAGTCCTTTCACAATGTACATGTTTATCAAATCACCGTGATGCACACTTTAAATATCTTTAATTTTATATGTCAGTTATACCTCGGTAAAGCTGAAATTTTAAAAAGTGACACAATCCTAGGGTCTCTTGCAGAAAATAGAAAAAAAGGAACATTTTCCAATTTATTTCATGGAGCCAGTATCACCCTGATACCAAAACCAGGCAGAGACTAGAAAATACGCAAAAACCATTAGCAAAATATTAGCAAATAGAATCCAGCTACACATAGAAAGAATAATACACCATGACCAGCGGGCATGTATTCCAAGGATCCAAGGCTGTTTCAATATCTGAAAAATCATTTAATGGGATCCCCCCATATTAACAATCTGAAGAAGAAAAGGCACATGATTCTATCAATGGATGCAGAGAAAGCAGTTGACAAAATTCTACATTGATTCGTGATAAAAACTCTGAAAACTAGGAGTAGAAGGGAACTTCCTCAACATAAGGGACATCCTTAAAAACCTATAGCATATCACACTTAATGGCAAAAGACAGAATGCTTTCTGTCTACGATCAGGAACAACACAAGGCCAGCTGCTCTCACCACTGCTATTCAATATGGCACTTGAAGTTTTAGCTAGCTCATAAGGCAAGAAAAAGTAAAGGCATAGAGATCAAAAAGGTTAAAAAGAAAAACTATCTCTATTTGTATAAAAGTCTACTTAAAAGTCCCAAGAAATCTATGAGGGAATTCCTAGTATTATTAAGTGGGTTCAGGGGGTGCCTGGGTGGCTCAGTCAGTTGAACGTCTGACTCTTGGTTTCAGCTCGGGTCATGATTTCATGGGTCATGATCTCATGGGTGGTGAAATTGAGACCGTGTGTGTTCAGTGGGGAGTTTGCTTGAAGATTCTCTTTCTCTGCCTCTTTCCCCATTCTCTCTCTTTCTCAAATAAATAAATACTTTAAAAAATGAGTTAAGTAAAATCATAAGATCAACGTAAGAAAATTAATTGTATTTTTTTTTAAGATTTTATTTATATATTTGAGAAAGAGAGAGAGCACTAGCAGGGCGGAGAGGCAGAGGGAGAGGGAGAAGCAGACTACCCACTGGGGAGGGAGCCTGATGTGGGACTCCATCTCAGTACCCCAAGATTAGGACTTGAGCCAACACCTAAGGCAGACACTTAACTAACCGAGCCATCCAGGTGCCCCTTATTAATTGTATTTTTATGTGCTAGCAACAAACATGTGGAAACTGAAATTAGACCACTTATAATGACTCAAAAAATGAAATACTTAGGTATAAATATAATAAAACATATACAAAATTTGTATGTTAAAAACTACAACATGCTGATAAAAAAGAAATCAAGGAAGATGTAAATAAATGTAGAAATACACCATGTTTGTGAATTAGAAGACATAACATAGAAGATATTAATGATCTGCAAACCAATAAATAAATTTAATGCACTTCCTATCAAAATTCCAGCAATACATTTTTGGTGTAAATACTGACAAACTGGGCACTTGGGTGACTCAGTTGGTTAAGTGACTGCCTTTGGCTCAGGTCATGATCCTGGAGTCCCAGGATCGAGTCCCGCATCGGGCTCCCTGCTCAACAGGAAGTCTGCTTCTTCCTCTGACCCTCCCCCTTCTCATGCTCTCTCTCTCTCTCTCATTCTCTCTCTCTCTCAAACAAATAAATAAAAATTAAAAAAAGATACAGACAAACTAATTCTAAAATTTATACAGAAGGAACCAGAATGGTTAAAACCTTTTTTACAAAATAAGAAAGTGTGAAAAAAGAAAATAGGAAAATCAAACTATCCAAATTTCAAGTCTTTTTATATAGCTATAGTAATTAAGACTGTGAGGTATTGGCAGAGAGGCAGACACATAAATCAATGAAACAGAATAGAGCCTAGAAATAGCCCCACATACAAATGGCCAACTGCATTTTAACAAAGGTGCAAAAATAATTCAATAAAGGAAGGATAGTCTTTTCAACAAATGGCACTGGAGCAATTGGATGGCCATAGACAAAAATAAACAACAATAAAAAAATCTAAATCAGGGGCGCCTGGGTGGCTCAGTGGGTTAAGCCTCTACCTTCAGCTCAGGTCATGATCTCAGGGTCCTGGGATCCAGCCCTGCATTGGGCTCTCTGCTCAGCAGGGAGCCTGCTTCCCTCTCTCTGTCCACCTCTCTGCCTACTTGTGATTTCTCTCTCTGTGTGTCAAATAAATAAATAAAATCTTAAAAAGAAAACCTAAATCAACCTAAATCTCTTATCCCATAGAAAATTAATTCAAAATGGATCATAGCTTTAACTTATGTAAAATATGACTTTCAGATGAAACTATGGCGGAAAATTTGGCACAGGGCTTGGTGAAGACTCCGATATGACACTAAAAACATGATGCACAAAAGAAAAAAAAAACAATATACAGGACTTTCACAAAAACTTTTGAAAGACCCTGTTAAGCCCATGAAAAAACGAGTTATGGATGGGGTGAAAATATCTGCAATCCACATATCTGAGGCCTCATATCTAGAATATAAAAAAGACCCTCGAAGCTCAATGGTAAAACAAAATAAAACAAAACAAAAAGAACAAAAACCCTAAAGATCCAATTAGAAAATGGGCAAAAGACAGGAGGAGACATGCCACCAAAGAGGACAAAGATGGCAAACAGGCATAGGAAATGATGTTCAATAGTACTAAGCATCACGGAAATGTAAATTAAGACCATGAATTTCACCAATCAGAATGACTAAAAGAAAAAATAATGACGACACCAACAGCTGAGAAGGGTGTGGAGAAACCGGATTCCTTCTACACGGCTGGTGGGAATGTCAGACAGCAAGCGACCCTGGAAAAGAGTTTGGCAGTTTCTTTAAAAAACTAAACATAGGGATGCCTGGGTGGCTCAGTGGGTTGGGCCTCTGCCTTCGGCTCGGATCATGATCTCGGGGTCCTGGGATCGAGCCCCGCTTCAGGCTCTCTGCTCTGCGAGGAGCCTGCTTCCTCCTCTTTCTCTGTCTGCCTCTCTGCCTGCTTGTGATCTCTGTCTGTCAAATAAATAGATAAAATCTTTAAAAAAATAAAATAAAATATAAAAACAAAAACAAAAACAAAAACAAAAACAAAACTAAGCATAGGCTTTATCATATAACCCAGCAATGGTACTCCAGGGTGTTTTTCCAAGAGAAATAAAGACATGCCTGCGTAAAAACCTGTACATGATTACTCATATCAGCTTCATTTATAGTATCCAAATGCAGGAAATAAATGAAACGCCCTGCTTGAGGCAAACTGTTAGACAAACAGTGGTATATCCCTACCCTGGGATACTGCTACTTAGCAATCAAAAGGAACAAACTAACAATTCATGCAACAATTAAGATGATCTCCAGGTCATCATGCCCCCTTGTGAAAACCAATCTCAAAAGGTTGAGTACTATATGATTCCATTCACATAACCTTCTCAGCAATGATATAGATTAGTGACAGCCGAGTGTTAGGGATGGGGGTGGGGACGGGGCAGAGAGGTGGTGTGACTCTCGAGCTATAGGGCTCCAGGGAGAGCCTTGCAGTGAGAGACTACTTCTGTAGCTTCCTTGTGCTGGTTACATGAATCCACACGTGTGATACAATGGCATATAACTATATATCCACTTTATACCAATGTCAATTTCCTCACTTCCGTATTGTACTGTCGATACATAAAATGTAACCAATAGGGGAAACTGGGTTAAGTTCGGCACATAGGAACCCTCTGTACTATCTTCCTAACTTCCTATAAATCTATCATTATTTCAAAATGCAACATTTTTTTTAAAAGCTTACAGTGAACTACAGGACACCGTACAATTGTAAGGTAGCAGTGTGCATATCCAGGCAAATGACAAGCAAACTCGTGGGGCTGCTTCTGGAATGTCTGGAATTTCTGCTCATCCTTTCCCATTTTTGTTGCTGTCTGGAGTCCAAGATTTAGGGTTGTGATGGCTTCGGGGGGACTGTCCGAAGCAGTGTTTCTCAAACTTTGATGGGCCCCTGAGTCCTCTGGGGATCTTGTTAGAGGCAGATGCTGATTTCCGTGGTCTGGGTGGGGTCTGAGATCAGGTCTGGGATTAGGGTGAGTTGAGAGGGGTAGGATCGTTCAAGTGTAGGGTCAGATCCTGTCTTCATTTCAAATCATTTTATTTTGTTCATCATAGATTTTTGGCATTAATTTTGCCTTTAAAAAATGTTATTTATCTCCATTACTGAGTTCTGGGGTGCTCCCTGAAATTTTGCACCCGAGGGAGCTATCCCCTTTGGCCTCACACTACTCCCAGCCCCGCCCGAGAGTCAGCATTTCTAAACAGCTCCCAAATGAGACCAGTGCTGCTGGTCTATAGACTCTGTTTTGAATAGTAAGGGACTAAAGACAGGTGGGGCAGCCCCTGCAACATTAGGGTACCCACAAAAGAAGCTCTTTTCCCTCCCCGGCCCCACCATCACCTCCACTTAGCATGATGAGGGCATTTCTGGACACTGGCAGGTAGTTCGCTGGCAGAGCTTGGCTAGGGCCCTGGAATTTAATTTCATGCCAGGCTTCCCAGGATGTGATCTATTTTTGTCCCTCAGCCCTGCCCCAGGAACAGAGCCAAATCCCTCTAACATTTTCTACTCAGGTCCAACCCGCCCTCCATCTGGTCTACCTTCCTTGCTCCTGAACGCACAGAGGAGGAGCCCAAGGCCACTGGTAGCATTGCCGTGTCTTGCCCTCAACACCCTGAGGACCCCCCATGTCTCCCAACTCATTCCAGGCCACTTTGAACCAGGTAAATCTCTGCTCCTGACAGCCTGTGATAGACATCCCCCTAGCCAAGGACGATCATAACCCAGATGATCTATCCATTAATAATAATTCAGGAGACAGACATGTCTCGTCCGCCTCCTGACCACTCAGTGAAACCAGCTGATGTGTGTAATCTACTCTCCTCTTCCAGAGAGTTAATGGAGGAAACACTGTGGTCAGGGCATCGATACTAACTCAATTTCTCCTTTTCAGCTGCAATTAGAAATGACCCTTTCTCAGTTGTATTCACAGCTGGAGCTGCCTGAATTTTTCCTCATTTGTGCATTTCACAAAGGTGATCTCGGTTTGTAAACATTCTAAATTTTAGAACGCTTATTGGATACTAAAGGAAGGAACCAAGCAGGGTTATTCCTGCCCAGGGCTTGAAAATGGTTCTTCTTTTACAGGAACCATCCCTGTGGACTACCACACTTAACCCCGGGCATTCCTTAACAAAAATTTAGTGAGTACTTATTGAGTTCAAGGCTCTGTGCCAGGTGCTGTGGGGGCACATAGAGAAGTTAGACACAGTCCCCACTTCCAAGGATCTTGGGGTTTTGATACAGGGACACAGGGTGCTCTGCTTAGATAACAGGTGAAAGCTGAACGAGCAGCACCAGTGAGGGCTATGGGACTTCAGGGGGAGGGAGTGGTCCCAGTGGGTGGCCTGGGAAGCTTTCCTAGAACTTGTGAGACTTGAGTTGCATCCTGAGAGCCGAGAAGAGGAAGTGTACTAACTGGGTATTTTTACATTTCTGTTTTCTGAGGCTCTGACATCTGGGGCCATGCTGATCCTGGTGGGGCCAGCCCTCCCTGAGTTAGCCAGTTTCTAGAGACAGGAAACAGCTCACCCCAGAGCACGCCTTTCAAATGCAAACTAACCAATTCAGAGCCCATACCCACAATGGACCCCCTCTGGGCAGTGCTCATGCTCAGGGCTATTACATACCTGCCCTCATCACCCCAGGGCCAGATACCAGACACCTAGGCCAGATACCAGACACCTAGGGACAGCTTCTATGTCACAGAGCCACCGAAATTAATCAAACCAGCCAATCAAAAGCCTGATGACTCTTCCTCCGCTTCTTCCCTGCAGTAACTACAATAAAGCTTCTGGCCCCTGTTTCCGGACTCCCTCACCCTCCTGACCAGTGCTTCCCCATGTGGTCCCCCTGTAGCATGGACTGTCCTCTCCTGGGATCTGTGAGTATCACTATCTTTTCAGGGATGCTCATCTCCGGGTCTGTTGGCTTTGCCACACCCAAATAACAGTAAATCCCATATTTTAAAATAGAAGGAAGATGGGGCCCCTCGCTGTCTAGTCAGCAAGTGTCTCCCTTTAGCTCAGGCATGATCCCAGGGGATCCTGGGACTGAGCCCAATGTCAGGCTCGGAAGCCTGCTTCTCCCTCTCCTCACTGCTCATGATCTCTCTCTCTCTCCTATCTCTTTCAAATAAATAAAATCTTAAAAAAAAAAACAAAACAAAACCAAAAAACAGAAAAAAGACACCCATTCTAGAGGATGGGAGCAGATGGATTGAGTCAGGCATGGAGCCTCCAGGCTCCACTGAGCTCTATGGCTTGGCTTTCTTTGCTTGAAAAGCAATGATGCCACTTCCATGCCTTGTCACGAAGGGTGTCTCATCCTCCCGCCCATGACTGGAGGACCTTCCTGGAGCTCCTCCTACTCCCAGACCCTCCAGTCCCAATGTGTTTGGGAAGCAGGGAGCTGGGTGATCATGTTTCCCTTGGTCGGTGAAACAGTCAGTCATACCAGGTCCTCTCTCTCTGAGAGTTCTCATGAGTGTTCTAGTGAGCAGCCTACTTGAATCTGAAGCAAGTATGAAAAGGAGTATGGTCCCTGACCTTGATCCATGAGTGAGACCGGGGGAGCCCATTGGGTCATCCCTGGGTCACCACTGGCGGAGTAGGCTGCCATCCCCCTATAATAAGTTCAGGCTGGTTATGGACTTAGTGTCCATGGGGGGCAAGTGGCTTAGCCCTTCCCGGAGTTGGCCAGCCCTGTCCCCAGCCAGCCATCCGCGAACGCTCGCCATCATACCTCAGCAGAACTGGCCCGCGGGATGCACGTTCGCCAGCGCAATGGCCCCTCCTCTCCTTCACACCCAGGACTCTTAACTATGAGAGAAGCAGTAAAATATGGAACCTCTTGGGGGCGCCTGGGTGGCTCAGTGGGTTAAGCCTCTGCCTTCAGCTCAGGTCATGATCTCATGATCTCAGGGTCCTGGGATCAAGCCCCACATCGGGCTCTCTGCTCAGCAGGGAGCCTACTTCTTCCTCTCCCTCTGCCTGCCTCTCTGCCTACTTGTAATCTCTGTCAAATAAGTAAATAAAAAATCTTTAAAAAAAAATATGGAACCTCTTGGAATTATGAGAGCACTTTTGTTCTTCGCCTGCTTCCTCCTGGTTCTCTCGCTCAGAAAGGCTACCTTTCCTAAGCCCTGGTCTGGCACGTTCTGCCGGGTCTCTGTGGCCAGCGGTTGACCAGAAGAAGATGTGGGCTGGCTGTGGATGCATGCGGGGGTCAGACCAAGGCCCCTGACCAGACTCAGGTGCAGAGCAGCCCTGCAAACCCCAAGAAGCTCCCTGGACACAGAGAATCCAGTTCTCTCGACCATCTGTCCATTCCCACCATCTGCCCCCGACCATGGGGCACGCACCTCGGGCTGTCTTCACTCACCAGAGAAGGCAGTGCTTCCCAGAATCCCTCACCTGCCGGGATTTCCTCTAGTCCTGGATTTTTATCCATCTGTCTGGCTTTTGCAGCCACTTGGACTTGCAAACCTGAACCCTGTCAGGGAGTCATGCAGTGCAGCACAGTCCCTCCCTCATCCCTGCTTATCCTATTTGCTCCACGACCTCTAGCTGGGAGACCGGGTGTCCCTTTGCCTTCCCCGCTAGGAAATGATTCACGGCCATCAGTTCCACAAGCGTCACTTCGGACAGACCGTGCCGGGGTGAACCTCTCATGTGTCCTGGCTGCTCCGTGCCACCCCCAAGGTCTGGCCTCTTCATCCCACTCTCCGCTGGAAAAGCTCCCCAGATCCCCGTCCCTCACTCTTTCCAAACCACGCTTCTTGGAATTCACCCGTTATTGAAAACTATTTTTTTTCTATTTATTTCTCCAGAAATAGAAAGCTAAATATATATATGTAAAAATATGGCATGAACTGGTTTCTCCTTCAGTGAGACTCATGAACACATGGGAGAATTGTTTTACAAACCCTCCACCTGTAATACTAAATATAACTGGGGGTTGGGGGGGTGAGGGTGGCGAAAAGAGGGGAAAGTGTGGGGGAAGGTATAAAGAGAAAAGAGCACACATGATGTAAAAAACCCCCCAAAACCAAAAAAACACCACCGTGGCTTCCCATTAGTGATGAATCTGTCATTCACATGGAATCAGGCTCTAATTTTAACCACACGTCTGTGATTTCACACTGGATGAACCATTAACCTTTTTGAATACAAGTTCACCATACAGGCTTCTTATTTAGGGGGAATTCAGCCTCTGAAGTAGAGTTTATCTAGGAAATCTCTTTGTCTTTATCTAGTAAAACAAGAAAACATCAGGCAGAGAATCACCCTTTTGGAAAGATGCGGTCCCACTGAGGTTCTCGTGCGGGGAGCACACGGAATGGAACGGGACTGCTTAAAGGTTAAAGGTGTTGCTTTCCCCCTAAGAATAGGATTGGGAAAGCACTTTTCCCCTTCCAGCTTTCTTACCTGTGCTCATCTTCCCTCTCTACTTTCCCAAGAATCAGTAGAAATATCTTCCTGGATCAAGGGTGCCCCGGCTAGGGGCAACCAACTCTCCAGGCTTGCCTAGAACTTTCCTACTTCCAACACGGAAGTTTCCACAACCTGGTAGGGCTCGTAGTCCCCCTCAAACTGAGATGACGGGTGTGGTGTGAGGAAAGACAGCCTTCCAAAGAAGTCCACGTCCTAATCCCTGAACCTGGAAATACGTCACCTGAACATAGCAAGAAGGACTTTGTAGGCATGATTTAAAGTGCTCATATCAAGATGAGGAGATGATCCTGGATGTTCCAGGTGGGTCCGATGTGATTACAGAGAGAATGCAGGAGGGTCAGACTCAGAGAAGACGTGACAATGGAAGCAGAGAGCAGTGACAGGTTTGAAGATGGAGGAAGGGACCACGAGACAAGGGAGGTACCTGTCCTCTGTAAGCCAGGAGAGGAAAGGAAGCAGATCTCCCCTAGAGCTTCTAGGAAGAACTATTAAGATAATAGTTTAGGACTTGATAATAAATGTGTATTGCTTTGAACCAGTAAGTTTGTGGTAACTGATTGCAGCAGCAGCAGGAAGTTAATACCGTGGTCACCCTACCCGTCGCTTGAATCAGCCTGGCCAGGGAACTTGTGAGTCACTCCATCTTGTTCTGCACGCACTGAACCAAAGAAAAGGTATCAGCTCCTACAGAAGTGGAGAGAGGAAATAGGCTCAAAGAAAAGGTATCATATGTTGGACTTGTTCACAGTCGCAGAAAGGACACGGTCTTAAAGTCATTTCATTGGTATTTTAGAATTTTCTCTTTGAAGAGACCTATATGTAAAGGAATGTAAGATAACCTAGGAACTACCAAAATCAAGTCTTTGAAATTCCTGGAATTAAGTCCGAGAGCCCACCTCATTGGCCATAGAGCACAAGCTTATAGACCCTAGGTTCAAATCCTGCGTCAGGCACGACTAGCTGGGTGACCTTGGGTTAGTTACCCAACTGCTCTGGCTGTGGACACATCTTTAAACTAGAGATAATATGATCCAACTCACAGGGGTGTGAAGTAACAGGTGTGAAAAGCAGCGTAACATCAGCACCCAGGAGACATTGGCCATGCTTCTCTTTCTCGGGGAAGTTCAACAATTCCTTTGAGGAGGAAAGTTATGAGATAATGGAAAATATATATATTGGTCTCTGCCCCTGGTTCCTGGCACAGAGCTCCTAGGACCCTTGTAGGGTGCGTCTACTGTTCTTGCATTTGCTCATTGACCCCCATTCCTGACACACAATTCCAACATCTCTTGGAACTTTGAGCGTGAGAGCAGTGTCTTTTGTTCTAAATGAGATGACTCTTGGGGTTCCTCGATAGGTGCTGGTCACCAGAAAGACCAAACCGTGATCAGAAGCCTAAAACTGTTAGCCCCTATTCCCAGCCCTCGATCCTCTAGAGAGGGAAGAGGGGGCTGGAAATGGAGTTAACATTTGATCACGCTGATGCGAAGAATCCTCCATAAAATCCCAGTCGTAGGGGCTTTGCAGAGCTCTGAACACAACATGGGGAGGGTGACACACCTGGTCCTAAGCTTGGGACCCTCCCAGACCTCGCCCTGTGTATCTCTTCATACGGCTGTTCTGCATCCTTTACCATATCCTTTAATAAGCTGACAAATAGAGGTAATTTTCCTCTCAGTTCTGTGAGCCACTCTAGCAAATTAATCAAACCCAAGGAGGGGTCTTTAGAACCTCAGATCTATAGCAGGTTGGTCAAAAACCCAGGTTGCAAACCTGGGCTTACCCCTGGCTCCTCAGGTGTATGTGAGTAGTGGGAGTGGGGCCCCACTTGCAGGACTGAGCCCCGACCTGTGGGATCTGGTGCTATCTCCAGGCAGATAGTTTCAGAATGGAGTTAAATTGTAGGACACCCAGTTGTTGTCACAGAGAATTGATTGTCTTGGGGGAAAACCTCCACATGACAGGTGACCAGAAATGTCAGAAGCGTGACATTTCTACAAGGAGTAAAGGAGATACCCGGGGAAGAGACTCCCAGTAGGAAAGAACTGAGTTTTTGTTTTTTTATAAAAGAGAAGGTGGAATAGGAAAAATTGAAAAACTCTTTAAAAAAAATAAGCAGCTTGCCATTGTGGGGGCATCAAGTATAAGAAGGCTTCCTTGGGTCCTAATGCTCTTGGTGCCCCCAGTGAGATGTTTTTCATGGTGCTCACTGCCGCTTGTCCTGCCCTCCCGTAGAGAGAGGAGATGTGGCCCTCTGGCCTTGAAAAGCCGTTTCTGGAGACTGGGTGTCTGACCATTCCCAGACCCTGATCTCTCGTCCTTAAGTGCAAGCAAACAAAGGGTTCTGAGTAATGCCAGAGAAGCCAAGATTGGGGGTGGGGGGCCTGCGGCACTCGACCAGACTTTGACTCTGTCCAGCCGTAGCTGAGCGGCCGGAATGTGTTTGGATGATGGATGGGGAGAAAGCTGCACGCAGGAAATGTCGGGCTGGCTCACGGCTCTCCAGGCTATCGATCGCGCTCCGCAGGCGGCTGGACAGAGGGGCTTTCTGCCGGATGGAGGAGACCGCTTTCAAAGGTTTCATTTGTCTTCGGGAACTCTCAGAGCTCACAGACGGTTTCGCTGCTTCTCCCCAAGCTGACCTGGAGGCAGGACTCCAAGGGACAGCAGCAGGAAACGATCCTAAAATGGGCTTCAGGCTCATGACATGAAATCAGATACCTTTGCTGCACATTCCTTAAGGCAACATTTTTTTAAAAAATGATACTAATTAGTGTCAGTGAGAATGAAGGGAAGTGTGCAGTCTAACACACCATCGGTGGGAGTATAAATTGATTGCCTTTTAGGAAAGGCAATAGATGATGAGCATCTATGAAAATGACCAATGGGCATAAGCTTTGACCTGGCAATTTCACTTCCAGGAATTTTTACTATAGGAAAAATCTGTGCATGCGCAGGGAGGTGTGTCCAAAGGATGTTTCACTTCAGCGTTAACTGCAGTGGTAAAAAATCAGAAATAAATGTGGAAGCCCATCAGACAAATTATGGTATATATACCTACAGACTATTACACAGCCATTAAAAATTATGGAAGAGGTCTATTCAGTCTGATATGGGAAGATTTCTAACACAGTGTTAAAAAAAAAGTCAACAATGGATTTTGAAAAAAAAAATTCAAATCACAGAACCCTACCTATAGTATGGTGACATTTGACTAAAGCTATATGAGTGTAAAATCATTTCAGATAGTGATGATAAGAGCAGTGAAGAAAACAAAATGGGGAGAGAGGGTGGAGATTAGGTGGTTGTGGGTGGGCTTCTCTGTGGAGGTGACGTGGAGGCAGAGAAGTGAATGACAGGGCATCAGCCACACAAGGGTCGGGAGGGAAAGTGTGGCAGACGCAGGGTGCGCTGCCTACAAAGTGCCAAAGGTACAAAAGTCAGGCTGGTGCTACAGTCAGGGAGGTTGGAGGGAGACGCATCGGAAGGGCCTTGGGAGCACAGAAGAAGTTTAGGATTTTATTTTAAGCCCTTGGAGGGTTGGAAGCAGGAGAATGGTATTTTTTGGAATGTTTGAAATTTTGACTATTTTGCAATTTTCAAAAATCTGAAAGCTCGTTTGTTTGTTGGGTGGAGAATGAATTGAGAGGGAGCAAGACTAAGGGGAGTGAAACCACTCAGGGAATCCTGAGTCCAGGAGAGACATGACAGTCATGAACCTGCAAATGGCCAGGCCTCCCATCATTTACCTCTGAAGGAGCTACGGTAATCAATCAGCATCTTACAAAAGTGTTGGATAACTAGACATTATTTTAAAAAGTAGAAAGGCCTATGTTAAGGAGAGAGTGATATTATAGTAGAATTAAATTTTGTGATAGCTGATTAATTATGAAGATTATTTTGTGAGGACCATGTTTGAGCTGGTCAAATCCCCATGTTCCCCAGAATATGCTTATGTATTCAACAACCTGATATTACATCGTTAGTTTACGAAATGAGTAATAGGACAGCTACCCCAAACCCAGGAGTTGAAAGGAGACCCCAAGAATTACGAAAACCTGCGCAAAATTCCCAAGGAAGCAGGAAGTCCCATACTCTCGAGCCTTTAGATGTATCATGCATATGTTGAAGCATACTTATCTCTCTGGTTTTGTTCCTTTTTTTTTTAGCTGAAGTTATAGTGCCCCCTAGAAGACCAGATTTGATATTCTCATTCTGATTTTAGGTCCAGTAAGTATTTTTTCTTGGATGAAGCTCCTTCTCAGCACTTTCCTGAAAGTACCGGGTGGATGCCTGAAGACTCATGGAAATTTGCCCTGGGTGGTCCACACTGCTGCTTTTGGAATGTGCAAGATGAGCTTTGTGACCTTCTACGAGGAGGGCAGTTCTAATTGCAAAGAGAGAGACTGCCAGGAGCAGGTAAATCGGCAGCCAACCCGGGAGGGGCCCAGACAGTCGCTCCCAAACATTCTTAAGATGCCGTATTTCTAATTATTCAAAGACCTTCGCGGGGCAGTCTGGATCTTACTATCTCTGGGTCTGCTTCCCATACTGCCCTGATCCTGAGACTGCTCTCAAAAACTCCTGCGGCAACGGCCAGTGCAGAATATGACAGTCCTGTGTCTTTTTAGATCTAGCACCCAGAGAAATACTGCAAAACACATCTTCCAGAATGTCTCACCTGTCAGTTCACAGCTGTTTCTCTTTGCCCCATCAGCCCAAGTTGAATCAAACGCCTTTAGCCTGTTCTGGTTTCCCAAGAAGACCAGGAAGACCCCGTCTGGGTAAGGAAGTTCTAGATCAGTTCACACCCGATCTGATTTTGCTCTCCGGGGGACACTCGTTAACGCCTGGAGACAATTTTGGTTGTTGCCGTTGGAAGGGGGCTGCTACTAGCTTTTAGCCGGTAAAAGCCAGGATCCTTGCTTAACATCCTACAATGCTCAGGACAACTGCCACAACGAAGAATTATCTGATCTAACGGTGCCCAGATTGGGAAACTAGGTTCCAGATAAATGAAACAAGGCCTTCATCTGAAAGGTAAAATGAAACGAATAAGGCTATTACAGGTGGAAGTATTAAAGCCCCAAGAGAAGAAACACAAGGGCATTGGGATTTCAGAGCCTACCTTTCCACTCCTTCTAGCACAAGGAACTGTTACTGGGAAAAGTGACCAAGTCAAATACCATTGTGGCCAGAAGCCCCACAGGATGAAAGGATTTCCAAGAGATCCAGGAGGGTTGTAAGCGATGGGTCCTATAGTTCCTGCTGACAGGAAGAGGCTGAACGTGGAGGCTTGGCTCTGCTTGGCTCTGCTTGGCTCCTGCTTATTGCCCTTTTCTTTGCTATCTGCTCCCTTCCCTTTGCTCTTATAGCCTTGGAAGCCATGCATCTAAGCTTCAAAAATCCCCCTGAGCTGACAGAATGAATGGTTTCTGTGCACAGTAGTTAAAGCATACAGGATTTTGGAACGAGCAGACCGAGCGATTTAGGGAATCCTTGGCCAGAGATCAAGGGAGACCCTTTCTCCTCGCAGGCCCTAATTAATTCATACTCCTTGTGAAAAGCTGTGAGGGGATAATTCAGACAAGCAGCAGCGAAAGGCTTTCTCAGCGGTCTATTTTCTAGGCCCAAAGTAATATTATATAATAATCAGGTTAAAAAAAATTGCACTGGTTTCTTGGCACTCTGCTGTAAAGATTTTTTTTTTTTTTTCCTTCTGGAAGTTCAAATGGCAGGGACCTGTTTGCACGGTCTTGGCAGGAGTGGACAGAGAGGCTTGTCTCTAGCCAAGCTCCCTGGAAAGATCTGCCTCTGGCCTCTCGGGTCAGTGGACTGGAGGGTCTGTTTTATAACCCAGTGATTGAGAGCCATGAGATGTAGTTACAACGTTTCTCATGAAGAGCCTGAGAAGTGGGCTGCTGCTCTGAACTGAGTATCACACTTCTGGACCCCTACACACACACACACAGACACACACACACACACCCCGCATCTTGGTGTATACCCAATTTAATCAAATAGATTTAGAAATTTGGAAGCATACTCTGAAATAAGAAAAGGCAGAGAATCACTTTTTCTGAGCACGTTAGTCACAGATTTGTATTGTTTTTAAAAATATTTTTATGTTTACATAATTTCAGACTTAAAAACAAGTTGCTGAACTCCCATATACCATACTATTCACCCAGATTCCCTCTTCGTTAATATCTTACCACATTTGCTTTATCACTTTTGCTTTCCATATATTCATATTATTATTACTTTTTAAACTATTGGATAGTAAGTGGCCTCTTGGCTCTTAAATACTTCAGTGTGTGTTTTCCAACAAAAGGGCATATTAGTGACAGTTTATGAAACTCGTCTGGCAAATGGTTTAAAAGTCTGGACCAGCAGAACAGGATTTCCCAAGGATCTCCTGGTATATCTGGGTTCAAATCTTGGCTTCACTACTTACCAGCAGTGCGACTTTGGACACCTACTCAGGTCTCAGTTTCTCCATCCGTAAAATGGGGGAAATGCTAGAATCTCTTTCATAGGTCTCTGGGAATGACCAAGTGAACCAAGTCACCAAATAAGTCTACACAGGGACAGGTTTCACACATGTGTAAAGCAATATCCACTAATAATAGTCTTCATGTTGGCTGCTGTCCCCCTTTTATTTCACTTCTCATTTCCTTGTAATTATATAGGATTATTATTCTCCAATACTTCTCCAGCCAGAGCCTTTCTCAATGAAGTCCGGTCCTCCTGTTTTCATTGGCAGAGCTGGCACCAAATGTGCCATCTCCCTAACTTCTTTCTCTCCCTGCCAGGTCCCCTCCCCACCCACCAACACCAGTCTGTTCAATTAAACCACGACAGACCTAGAGATCTACAAGCATATCACAAAATAGAAAAGAGCAAAACTTCATTTCTTGTAAGATCATTAAAATACCTGTGCTTTAAACTAGGACAACACCAAGAGCCCAGGGTGCATGAGATCACATCTCTTCCTAAGCAACGGGGCAGGGATTTGAGTATCTACCACTGGAGACAGGGAGATAGCTGGCTCCTGGGTATTTGGGTCAACCAGCTGTACTTTTTTCCCTAGGCATGGATAACTGGGTATTTGGTTAGGAAGAAAAAAAGAAAACTACTGTTTAAAATATACTTACTATGTTGCTGGTGCTTTCACAAGATGTTTAGGTATTTCTACTTTCAAGCATTTCTTTGGAGAAATATACCATTTATCTATTTATAAAAATTTTATTCATTTTTATATTTTTTAAGATTTTATATATTTGACAGGGAGAGACACAGCGAGAGAGGGAACACAAGCACGGGGAGTGGGCAAGGGAGAAGCAGGCTTCCTGCAGAGCGGGGAGCCCAATGTGGGGCTCGATCCCTTGACCCCGGGATCATGACCTGAGCCGAAGGCAGACACTTAGCGACTGAGTCACCCACGCGCCCCAAGATTTTATTTATTTTGAGAGAGAGAGAAAGTGCAAGCAGTGGGAGGGGTAGAGGGAGAGAATCTCAAGCAGATTCCCCACTGAGCATGGAGCCCAACACAGGGCTTGATCTCATGACCCTGAGATGGTGACCTGAGCTGAAACCAAGAGTCAAACGTTTAACCGACTGAACCACCGAGGCCCCAAGAAATATACCTTTTAAAATCCAATGACAGCAGCACATATCAGTTAATCACTAACTACCATCCCTGCGCAGCTCCCAAGGGAAAGGCTGGAAGCAGTGCCTTGAAGCAGAAAGCTGAGGTTGGCCCCAGCTATAGCTGAGTTTTCTCTCCAGGGACCTGCCAGGGATGTAGTTGCTGAGCCACAAGCCTCAGGCCTGATGTTCAGGAAGTAGCCTCTTCCAGGAGCAGTTGCAGCTGAAAGACAAGCAGCCTTCAGTGTGTCCCATGTGGAACCTTCTGCTTGTCTCCAAGTGCACCTTTCACCCTCCCCATGCCTTCAAACCTTCCACAGCTCCTTGCCTGGAGGATAAGGCCCAGACTCCCAAGCTGACCTCTTTAATTCTGAACCCTGAGGCTCTCTCCTACGCCCCACCACAGCCTCAAGTTTGCCCTCTCCCCCCAGAGACATGGATTCGTGCACACTCCCCCAGGTGCCTTCACCCATGTGTTCCTTCTCCCTTGAATGCCCTTTCCCGGTTGGTAACACCTGGCAAAGGACTGTGGTCTGCTCTTCTTTGCATCTCCAGTACCCGGTCCCTCCTTATCACTTAGACATTGGGTAATACGCAACCAGCACTCTCGAAGCTTACAGCTTTGTGCTGAATTACAGCACACGTATGTGTAAAAGTGCAGGTACCTTGAGAAATGACCAGTCTGAAGGGGGATTTTTCGCATACAAATATAGTAACTTGTTAGAAAAAAACAAAACAAAACAAAACAAGTTTTGTGGATTTAATATCCTAACATAACCTCATACAGATTTCAAGAGATAAAATAATAACTAGGTCCAAAAAAGTCATATTAATACTCCATCTGAGTATGCCAACCAATTATTTTTTTCTCTTATTATCTAGAACATTGGTTTACCTCAACAAAAAGATGGTGGTGATGATTAAAAAAAAAAAAAGAAGGGGCGCCTGGGTGGCTCAGTGGGTTGAGGCCTCTGCCTTCGGCTCAGGTCGTGATCCCAGGGTCCTGGGATCAAGCCCCGCATCGGGCTCTCTGCTCAGCGGGGAGCCTGCTTCCTCCTCTCTCTCTGCCTGCCTCTCTGCCTGCTTGTGATCTCTGTCTGTCAAATAAATAAATAAAATCTTTAAAGAAAAAAAAAAGAAGAAGAAGAAGAAGAGCATATTCAATGGAACTATCCTTTATACTATGATGGCGATCTGTACCTGATCCTGAAATCACATGGGGCAGACATACAGATCGAAATAAAATATTCCGTACTTGCTTTCATTTATTTGTTTGCTTGTTTATTTAAGTGGGATCCGTGCTAGGTGTGGAGCCCAACATGGGGCTTGAGCTCACAATCCTGAGATCGAGATTCAGACGCTTAACTGACTAAGCCACCCAGGCACACTCCCTCCGCCATACTCAGTTTTAAAATGGTTCATGTATATCTCAACTGTTCCAACAAAATAAAGAATAAGTCCCAAGTTTCCCAATGGCACAGCACTTCCACCTTGGTGAGCACAAAGGCACATCACGCACGATCGGTAACACACATAGTCACTAGTCCAACACTCCTTTAGGGGGTACGGTCTGCCCAGAATGTGTGTCGTACGTGTGGGGGTGTATGCTTAATTCAACCCAAACTAGAGACAACATGTCCAAACTGCTTTTGAAAATGAGAGGACTCCACAGACTGAGCAAACCACCAAATTCAGAGTAACCAGTCTTTCATTTGTGATTCAAAGATGTTTTTTTCTCCTTAATGACTACTGAAGTAAAACACCACCCTGTGGGAGGGGTCAGCCTGTATTTCTCTTCTTGGGCTCAATCTGTGCCTATCCCGACAGCATCTACAGACTGGGGTGCTTGAGGCAGTGAGGCAGGTTTCTTCAGAAATGGGGGGGAAGGGGCATCGGGGTGGGTTAGTCGGTTTAATGTCTGACTCGTGGTTTCAGCTCAGGTCATGATCTCAGGGTTGTGAGATCCCAGTGCAGAGTCTACTTAAGGCTTTCTCTCCCTCCGCCCCTCCCCCACTCTCTTTCTCTAAAAAATAAATTCAAAAAATCTTAAACAACAAAAAAGAAAGAAAGAAATGGTGGGGTAGTTCCAGATTCCTTGCCCCTGCCCCCTCCCCATGTGCTTGCATTCCCAGGAAATTTCTCTCCTGGGATCTGGAATTTATTTTGAGACACGTCAGAGAGCCATGTGAACAAGGAGGTAGGAGCCGGTGGCAGGACCCTGTGTCTGTGTCACCTGGGCAGGGGAGGGAGGGAATCTGTCTCTCTGACTCCTCCCTGCCATCAGTGGCCACTGGGTGGGATGGGAGTGAAGGGGGAGGGGGCGGTTCCTCCCTCCCCTGCAGGCTCTCTAGCTTGAGAAGGGAGAGGATTCATTCTCCACAGATGCTCTTTCTGAACCATTTCTCTCTGTGTCTGAGAAGATCATGTGCCAAGCCAAACAACAATCTCAGATTTTCTCCCAGCCGGCAGGAGCCCCAGCCCCAGAGCCAGGGCCAGCCAGCCCGGGCCTCCCAGCTGGCCCGCTATGGGTTCCTCGTGGGCTGTCCAGGATTGTTGACATTTCCCGTTCTGGAGGGCATGGCTGTGTCCCACACAGCTTGCTGCCTTCCCCACTCCACCTCCAGCCCTTAGCGAGCATCTTGAGTATTACTGACACTCGACGGAACACTGAGTGAGGGAGTGACTGGAAGCAGGCCAATATTCACAGAAGTATTGCATACTAGGCAAAATATGTGGAAATAGGCCCTCATCTGACTCTCCTTCTTCCCACTTGTGGAAACTGAGGTCTTTGCCAGCAGCCCTGAGTCCTCCTGCTCAGCCCCTGCCCCGCATCTTTGGAGCTCTCATTCAGCAGCCTTGACAGACCCCAGGGGTCCCCCCTCCTGCCCTCAGCCAGATGTTACTTAGTATCCTGACACCACTAATCACTGGACCTGTGTTTGTTTTATAAATGTTGCCTAGTCCGAGTCGAATACATATATTTCAATCCTCAGCCTGCCTCCCCAAAGGAATCACTCTAAAACGATCACTTCGGGGTTTCTGGGCAGCGGGGGGGGGGGGGGTTCAGACGGTTCAGCGTCTGACTCTTGGTTTCAGCTCAGGTCATGATCTGAGGGTCATGGGATGGAGACCGAGCGGAGCTCCCCACTTCTCCCTCCTGCTCGTGCACACACACACACACACTCTCTAAAATAAATAAATCAATCTTTAAAAAAAAAAAATTCCCTCACTCTCCCCCTTCAGGTAGGCAGTGTAAATAAATAAATAAATGCATAAAATGCTCCCTCCAGCAGTCTCTGTTGAGGTAGGGTAGATCCCTCTAGATTGGAGCTCTCAGGTTGGACCTCAAGGGCACTGGGGCCAGGCTGGTCAGCCCTTCCACCCCAGAGGGGAGGCCCAGCTTTACCCCGTCTTATCTCAGCCTCCCACCTCCTGCCCCATCCTGGGCCTGAACCCTGGTCCTCTGTGCTTTTTCCAATCGCCAGCCCTCCTCACCTGGAGTCATGTCATGCCTTCCCTCTCTACAAGCAGAAAAGCCCTTTAGAGTTTCCCCCTCACTGTACTGACAGAGAGGAGAGGGCCCAGAGCCTGGCCAAGCTAACCTGTTGTGCTGGAAAGGATTTCATGATCCGCCCCCCAGCCCAAGGCCATCAACTGCAGGGCTTTGCTCACTGGTCAAGAGACAGGCCCCCCACCCAGGCTGATGACAGGAGCCTCGTGTCCAAAGTAAAAAAAAAAAAAAAAAAAAAATTTAGTTCAGAGCAGTCGCGAGCTGGATCCTGTATGAAGCCCCGCAGACGGCGATCAGGGTGAGGGCGACGCGGAAAGCGACAAACGCTGCAGCGCCACGCCTTGCGGTCACGGTCAGTACCGAGTGCGTTTCCCTGCCGGACGCCGCGCTACGGACTTGCCGGTTCCGAGCTCTTCCACAGACAGAGGGAAGCTCCGAGTCCCCCCGCAGGAGGCGGGGAGGGGAGCCTCTGACCCCGGGGCACCGGGTGGGGGCTGGGGGGGCGTGGTTCGCCCAGCCGCGTCTCTGCCTCACCTCCCGGGAGGACCCGGCCCCCCGCGGCAGAGCCTGAGCCCCCGCTGCTCTCCCTCTGGCTCCACCGGGCCTCTTCTGGGCCTCAGACCCGGAGCTCTCCGGCCTGTTTAGGGGCCGTCGCCTAGTCTGTTGGAGACAAGCCCGGGCCAGATGGAGAAACAGGGCTCCGGGCTGGAGCGGGAGCGAGGACGGGGAGGGGATGCCCACAGGCAAGGAGGAACTGAGCGAGCGCTGTCCTTGGAAGCGGGGTCAACTCCGGAGGATTTATTCCCGCTGCGTCTTGGAATTCCGAGACCAGAGCCGGGTCGTCTCGTCCTCCCCGAGCAAGGAAATCCCCCGGAGAGGGAGGTGGGGGAGCAGCTCGTGGGGCTGGCTCGCGGGGACCTGCGCTGGGAGGGGAGGGGCCCAGAGCACTGCACCACCCTGGGGAAGTCCTGAGTCCTTCCCGCCTGGGTGGGGGAGGGCGCGGAGCGCGAGGCCAGGGGATCCGTCTGCGGACGCCCGTGGACACACGCGACCCACGTGCCCCGAGCTGCTGACCTCCGCTCTGGCCTCGGCGGCCGGGGCAGACGGGGGCGGGGAAGTGCGTGTCTACCATCACCTTTTGTTGTTACTTTTCATTTAACCGTCGCGCCGGCTCTCCTGGGGGTGCGGTCTTTAATCCCAGTTGACAGATGCGGAGCAAAGGACTTGCTTAAGGGGGCAGAGTCCGGGATCACACCGGGTCTGGACTCAGAAGCCCCCGCACCGGGGACACACGTGTGTGCGCCGCCCCCTGATACCCCCCGGGCTGCCGCGGTGGAAGCTTCACTGAAGTAGAAGTCAGACTGGAAGCTGAGAGAAACCACAGTGGGGGATTGATTTCCTCCGAAAAGTAACTCCCTGAGTTGTTGTTGGAAGAGAAATAAATAGATCCTGAGTGAGATGAGAAGGGAAGAAGCGTGCGGCCCTTCTGGGCTTGGGGACTTTTTGGGAGTGTGGAGGGAGGTGACAGTACTTGAGGTAGCTGTATTCAAAACGTATGTGGGGAGAGAGATCTTTTTTTTTTAAAGCGTTGCTCTATTTTAAGCAGAACGCCCTTTTGGTGTTCTTTGAGAGCTTTTAGCAGAGATTAGAATTTCTTTGTGAATGACTTTTTGGCTATCCAAAGATTGTTTCTCTGAGGACATCACCGTTTTGGGACCGGGTCAGAGGCGCTATGCTTTGTGTGTTACACCAACACTCGTGGAATTCCATCCAAAGTCACCTAACCCCATCTTTTTTTTTTTTTTTAAGATTTATTTATTTATTTGACAGAGATCACAAGTGGGGGTGGGGAGGGAGAGGTGCACGCTCCCGGCTGAGCAGAGAGCCCATGAGGGCTGGATCCCAGGACCCTGGGATCATGACCAGAGCTGAAGGCAGAGGCTTTAACCCACTGAGCCACCCAGGCACCCTTAACCCCTTCATTTTATTACAGAAAAAGAAACAGGTAGGAGCCAGACAGGCCCCAGTTCCTTGTTTCTTAACTAATTTCCTGTCCTGTCCTTGCTGCTGAAAGGGAATGAGGGGACATTGGTGAGCAGAGGGGGGGAGAAAGGAGAGGAATGGTGCAGGGGAGTTGGGGAGAGAGATCATCTCCCTCCCTTTCTCTCTGTGGCACACCCCCATCCCCATCTCAGCCACCTTCATGCTGGCAAGAAGTTCCCGTCCTCTCCCTGCCTTTTAAAAATTACATGGCTCTGTGTGAGCCAGCGTTTCCCCCTCTATAGCATCATATTAATGAGAGCAGCTACTCCACCAGGTTGTTGGGAAGCTGGGAGGAGAGCACGGAAGCATCAGTCGACCTGTAAGTGTGCGATGAAACAAAAATGTCCATTCTTCCTTCCCACCAGAGAAAGTCCTGTCATTCCAACCTCCTTCCCTAAATCTCCTTCACTTTCCAAAAGGATGCATGCTCTCCTTCTGTGAGAGAGGGCAGACACATCCATAATATCGGGCTGAGAGACAGCAGGGCACGGAGGGAGGCACCTGGAGAGGCTGGCATGGAAGAGAGTTTATTTATGAAGGAGGGAAAGCTGGGTTGGTCCATGGTGGCGCCTGAGCAGCTGTGGTGTATAAATCACATGAAAAGAAAAAGAGAGAAGATTTTAATTAACATTCCTGGGTCTATGCATGTGAGTGCCTTTAACATCCTTGATGGTAAAGATGGAATCATCTTTAAATTTCAAGTGAATGCTACACTGACTTTCCGGAATAAGACACCCTCCGAGATTATATTAAGTGGGTTTATGGGTTCAGAAGGGGTACAAATATGAGGGATTATAGTATCATCTGTCCATGAGAACCCTGAGGGAGAGAACATGTCCAGGCGTACAGTCCCAGACTGTCCTTAGACCTGAGCACAGTGGGCCTTGAATTCTCCTTCTTTGCCATCCTGTGCAGCACCTGCCTGGAGGCTCCAGGAATAATCGCAGGCACTTAGGGCAAGGACATCTAGACTAGAAATATCCTAGAAGTATCCTGCCCCACCCCCCCACCCCCATCCAGATGGCCAGACCTCTCCCTGCTCCCACCCTGACTCCTCACAAGCTGGGCCTGTCCTAACCTCTGTCCCCAGCTGGGAGCCCCCACATTTCACCAGACTAACAGAGCCTGCAGAGTTGAGTAGTAGCAGCTGTGAGGGGATCACTGATGCACCACCAGGGTCTCGAGGCTCCCTGGAACAGCCATCTGGAGCCTAAGCTCTTCTTACCCAAATCACGAGGTGAAATGTTCAGGACCACACAGCAAAGCTGAAATCCCACCTGAGCACTTGAGACTACTGAAGGTCCGCTCCCGTGATTTTTAAATACCATCTGTCTGCTGACCACTCCCAAATTTCCATCACCTTGCAGACCTCTCCCCTGAGCTTTAACCTCAGAAATCAAATGATCTGCTTGCCGTCTCTCCCTTGGATGGCTCTTACAAATGTCTCACCCTTGATACATACAACACTAGATTCTTGACATCCATCCTCAAATCTGTACCACCACCACACCCCACCTGCCTGCCCCCTCCGTACAACAATACCACTACCCAGGACTCGGTTGCCGAAGCCAGCAACCAGGGAGTATCTTGGTTTCCCCCCTCCCATAACTTCCCCACCCCCATCTGACCCATGAACAGCCTCTAAACCCCACCAGCTTCTTTCTGTCTTCACTGCAACCACCATCCTCCAAGCAACACTCATCTCTTCTCTAGATGACCAGGGGGTGGAGCTTAGAGGAAAGAGGCTGAAACCCGGCCTACTGCTGCCCTCCTCCCTCATGACTGTGGCATGAGGAAATTGGAAAATTGGAAAAGTTTGAGGATCTGAGAATGGAAAGAACTTGACCCCACTAACTGTCTGCAACTCTGAACAAAAATTTCAGCACCAGCAAGGGATGCACTGTTGATGTAAGTGAGCAGATTTAGGCAGAGAAAGGGACTGAGATGCTACTTTCCGGCCATCTTCCCCCTGCCCTGCCTCATTCTCTTTGCTTCCTGTAAGGTGGGGAGATTGGATCAATGCCCAGGTGCCAAAGTGGGACAAAGGTTAGCTTGGGGGCCTGATGGGAGATCGTCATAAAATGTGTAAAGCGTCCCAAAGTCAGAAGCTTCAGGGTGGGTGACCAAACTGGGGACCTGAGAGGAGGCAGAGAAGTAAGAGCAGAGATGAAGGCAAAACTTGGAAGGGGAGACTCCTAGAGAAGTTAATTCATGTCGCCCAGGACAAGAGGACAAATGCCAAGCTACATTAAAACAGGAGATGCCAGCAGAGGACCAGCGTGGGTTAGGTGCCCTTCCTTCAGCATCAGAAAGTTACACATGCCCCTTGGAATTTTGACCAAATCCAGGGAGAAACAGAGAAGGAAAAGGGAGGGAGGAATTCTGAAAGTGCTGAGATGGTATTAAAAAAGAGTACCAGAGCTTACTGTGTCACCTGCCCTGGCAAGGGCAAATGGACTCTCCTTAGCTGAGTTTCATCAGAGGGAAATATACAAAACTGTCTGTACACTGTACAGTTCGAGTGGGAAATCTCACACTGGTGACATGTAAACCCAATCATACTATTCACTTCCTCAAAATCCAAATCCAAACCTCTTACTTTGACCCAGAAGGCCCTGTGTGGTCCGGCTTCTACCTTCTTTACCACCTTTATTCCAAGCCTCTTCCTGGACAACTGAGTGCCAGCTTCCCTGGCTTCCCTCGAGTTCCTCCATCCTCTAAGCCTTTCCCTGCCTTTGAACAAGGTTTTCTTTCCTCCTTTTTGATCCTTCAAACGAATGCCACCTTCTCTGGAAAGTCTCCTCTGGCCCCTTTCCTAGTGCTTTCCTGGGTCATCCTCCATCTCCGGCCCTTGCTTCCGTCCTCTTAACAGGTCACATTGTACTTTTATTTATTGAGTGACTGATCTCTGGACGCCCCCAGAACCCACCCAGTAGAGTGTCAGTGTGGTTCCATGTGGGCAGAGTTAATGTAGGTTCAATGACTGTGGCCCAACAGAGAAATCCTCGGGGTTGCCCAGGAACCAGAAGTCACACCAAGTCCTCTCTCTGGATACAGAGCAGATGATTAGGGCTGCTTGCCCAGGGTCTCCCATTTCACCATCATCCCTCCATCCTGGTCTCTTGCCCCCTGTAGATCAGGACACCTAAGGGAGTCCAGTCCCTTGGCTATCCAAGGGAGAAACTTGAGGCCCCAGGACATGTTAGGACTTGCCAGTTACTTCGTGGTAGGATTGACCCCAACATCTGAGCTTCCCAAACCCTAGCCAGTGCTCTCTCCTGAGCTCAGCCAGCTCCATTCTATCGATTTCTTCCCTCTCTTTCAGGTAAAGGATTTTATTCCCTCTCTTTCAACAATGCAAACATAGTCACCTTGTAAAAGGATTAAAATCCATAAATACTCTGGAGAGATACACACATTTATCTGCATGAATAAAATGGAAAGATGAAAAGTGTCATGTTCTTTAAGAGACTCAGGGAAATCTTTATGGCTTTCCTTAAGCTAATTTAATGCTTGATGGTTTGGGGAAAGTGCATCAGAAGCCTCTAAAGAATATGTCTAAATAGGCCCAAAGTATTACACCAGGGCTGGAGCTACTTTAAATAAAACCTTTCACCTTATATTATCCCCCCAGCCAGATCAGTCTGTTGCTATTATTCTGGGTTTCTTAATGCAATTGCAGTGTGGATTGGATATTGAAAGAACCATCACCTTTCCCCTCCACTCATACTTAAATAGTTAATCATGGGTTACGACGGTCAGCTCTATGTGGGCAGTTTATTTTTTACTTCATCACTCTTGGCCCATCACATAGTACAATTTTTCGCACATATCATAGGTGCTCACAAAAGAAGTAAATAGATCTTTATTGAGCACCTGCTCTATCTTAGGTACCCTGCCTGGGTGCTGTTGGTCAGAGGTGAACCAAAAGGATAGATCCAGGCCCTCATGGAGCTTATAACCTGAAGGAAGGAGACGGAGAAGACTTGTATTTATTTTGAAGTATACACATAAACGCATAAATGCAAACTGAGAAACATGAACTGAATGAAATAACTAGGTAATGAACAGAATGGAGTGGTCAGGAACACACGGAATGGGGGAAGAGAGCTACTTGGGTAAGGGTTGTCAGGGAAGATAGGTTGGAAAAAATAATTTTCATTTGAGGTATGAATGAGGAGGAGGATCCAGGGGTAGAAACTTAAAGGCTTAGCATTCCAAGTGGAGGCAACAGCATGAGCAAAGACTCTAAGACAGGCTAACGTTCAGTGTGTTCTAGAGCATAAGAACTCTAGCATCACTGAGGGGTTCCGCAGGCAGCAGACCATGCTGGGTGTACCCTAAGGGAAAGTCGATGTCATTGAGGGGATTTAAGAAAGTGGCATGGTCTCACTTATGTTTTAGTAAAGCATTCTGGGTTGTAAGGAGAGTGGATTGAGGAGGTAGAGGAGAACAACTGCCATGGGAGAGGTTAAGAGTTGACAAGAGACAGGGAAAGAGGATAGATTCAAGATACGCACTGGAGGACGAATTACCAGGGTAGCTGAGGGTTTGGCTCTGGGGGTTAGGGAGGGGCTTGGGTAACTAGGTGGTTAGAAGAAGACTGGGGAAGAACCAAGATAAGGAGATGAATGGAACGAGTCTCCAGTCATACCACACCCGAGCAAAAAGGGTTGGGACGGCGGCCACCATTCCCACTTCCCCGCAGTGCTCATGGTTTTGTTTTGTTTTGTTTTGTTTTAATAGGAAAGTGGAAACAGAAATTGGTGAGATAGTTTATCTCCCCGTTCACACAGCAAATTATGGAAATGCGTTGGCATTAGAATCAACAATCCAGAGAGCCAAATGGGCCATATTTGCATGCAATCCCCCTCGTTACCTCGACAGCTCATGTGGACCAATGCCTCTTACTGTCTGCATTCCAGACAGCGCTCTTACGAGTTCAGAAATCTGCACACTGCACAGAGACTACTTTCCCAGAACGGGTTTGCCATGCAGGGGGTGGTAGGGGTGAGTGGCCGGAGAGGGGAGGTTTATTCACTAAGCACAGAGCTTTCTATACCCACATACCAGGTGATGGTTCTGTGCACAAGGACATTCATGAGTCACTCGGCACATCTCCTGGGAGTCGTGCCTGGAGAATTGGAAATAAAAATAGTCCTTTTGGCTGCTGGTTTTCTTCTTTTGCCCTGGGAGGCGATTGCTTTTCCTTCCAGCTCTTCCCTGCCCCTCTCTGCTTCCTGGCTCCCCCGAGTTTCAGGGTAGCTACCACTGAACACTGCCTTTTCTCACTTAACATCCTTTCCAAATTAGCAAGCAGCTCTCTGGCCAAATCTCTGCTTCGGCAGCTTCCCTGGCAGACATGGCGGTCGCTGCTACCAAAGCTCAGGGCCAGGGAGGGGAGAGGCAGGTGTCATCTGAAGGCTTCATCATTTGGTCCTGGAACTGAAGACCACACAGCACTGCAGGTGGATCCCAGCCACTGGAGCTGACTGAGTGGACAGGTCCCCGAAAAAGGTAAGGGGCCAGACACCACAGCTTGGGATCCCGGCTTCCTGGCTTCTACTCCACCCAACTGTCCCACCCCTCGTACCTCCAAAGACTGTGGAGGGGCTATGCTTTCTTTGGATACAGCCTGAAGATGAAACCAGCAAATCTGGACCCTCAGAGAGCATTTTGGAGAGTGGTGCTAATCTGAAGGTCAATGAGCCTTTCTAGAAGGTCTCTTTCCTGTGATTTACCATCTCTGCCTCCCTGCCACTCCTCAGATGTTCCTGGGCAATTGTCCCTCTGTCCTTGAGTCCTTCCTGAGGGAGGTGGAGACCTCTGTGCAAAGCCTTGGGCAGTCCCGAGTGAGCCAGCACGGCCATTGCTGATCTGCCCACCGGATTGGCCATCAGAGCCTGCAGTCCCGATTCTAGTCTTAGTGACTTGTCTCCTGGTACCCGGCCTACGGTCCTTCCCAGCTCCAACGCATGGTGCCACTGGAATGATGTTCCACAGCAGTAAACTTCTGCCTCCTGTGGGGAGATCTTAAGGAATGTCTGTCTAATTTTAGAGTGTCTCCCTATACTATACCCTATACCCACAGAGACAGGAAGCTGGTGGCCATCTCGGAAAATGTGGCCCTGTTCTCCACTCCACTCACAGTTGATTGGACTAGAAGGACAAAGAGGAATTTCCCCCTATTAGGACTGGAGGAGAAAGAGACAGAAAAACATGGAGATGGAAAGATTTGGTCTTTCTGTGAGGCTGTGGTTGGCCATCTTATGCCGTGAATTTTGAGGTATAGAGGTCACAAGTCAGCAGAATGAGTGCATGATGAATCACACACACAGAAGTGGGAAAGATAAGAGATTAATATATTTAAAGGAATCCCCACAGTGTTCCGAATTTGAGTTTCTAGCCTCCCTGAGGCCCATTCTTGTCCACAGGGGTTCATGATCGTTAATAAAGTCCCTCTTCTTGCTGAAGTGATTTCTGTCCCCCAATACCAACATAGGCTAAAGCAACAATAATGCTATTATACTTCTTTAATTTTAACACGCCCCACGAGCATTTTATAATTTGTGTATATGTGTGTGTGTTGGGCGAAGAAACACTACATTAAAAATAAGTTTGTAGGGGCCCCTGGGTGGCTCAGTTGGTTAAATGACTGCCTTTGGCTCAGGTCATGATCCCGGAGTCCCGGGATCGAGTCCTGCATCGGGCTCCCAGCTCCATGGGGAGTCTGCTTCTGCCTCTGACCTTCTCCCCTCCCATGCTCTCTCTCACTCTCTCTCTCTCAAATAAACAAAGTCTTTTAAAAAAATAAAAATAAGTTTGTATGTATGACATTCCAATTTTAGAAATGTTCAACATGAAAAGCATGCATCTTAACACTGAGGAAATAGGCTACTTCAATTTTCAACTCTCTGATCCTGACTCTTAATTAGGTAAAATGGTCCATTTAAATGCAATTAAAGTGTACATAGCTCCCAGTCATTAAGGAGAAGCTGAAATCTTTCTGTTACTGCCCGCGTGGGAGATCCACTTGAGTTAGCCTTTGGCTGGTGGGGCATAGCCCTTGGCAGTTTCCTACTAACCCTGCCGTGAGGCCCATAACCATGGTCGTCATCATGGGGATCATAATCATAAGAGGACCTCCCTGTTAAGATCATTACCCAAACCTTTACTGTCCCCCTCACTGAGGGACACTGTTAGAACCTCATTAAGGTGTCCATCTTTCCAAAGGAGGCTGCCCCCCGCCCCCCCCCCCCCCGCCACTGCCTTCCTGCCAAGTGTGTTTGCTTTCCTCCCTGCCTCCATCTTCCTCTGGGGATCCCCAGGTGAGCTCCAAGAAGCTGCAGGGATGGCTTGGCCCAAGCAGAGCTGAGTGCTCTCTGAGAGCCTTGCAAGCCTTCAGGGGTAGGTAGAGAGCTGTAGAAGTCAGCTAGCTAAAGATGTGGAACTGGGGGGCAGAGAGCTCAAGCCACATGCCCAGGGACACCTGGCCAGATAGTGAAAGAACCCAGACTAGAACCAGGTTTATTGACCTCCAAGCTGTCTTCTACTCACTCTACCCAACTCCTCTTCCCACCCAAAGCATGGGGGCTGGGCACGGAGCAGGGAGACAAAGGGAGCCGGCACAAGTGGCAGCATAACTGGAGACTTGAAGAGCATGAATCTGCTTCCAGAGTGCCAGGTTCGAATCCCAGTTCCAATCTTCCCCAGCTGCACTGGCTCTGGCCAGCTACTTAACAGCTTCATGCCTCAGCCATTTCAGCTACAAAATGGGAGGTAAAAACAGTATCTGTCCATAGGTTTGCTTCAGTGCTTGGCACATGCGGTGTGTGCTAGGTGTGTGTCAGATACAAGCAAGCAACCTCTGGAGACCGGAAGTCTGATGAGGTGTCTGGGGGTAGAGCCAACCTGAGATGTCGTGGAAGAGTGCCTCGCCACCAGGGGCTGGGTTACAAAAGCATCGGGGCGGAGACCCACAGGAAGGGGGGTAGGAAGGTTGCTGGCTTGTGGCTTGGGCTACCTTAACATGTAGCTCATCACGTCGCCCACCACCTCCCTCCTCAGGAAAGTTCCGTATTCTTCCTAAGAGTGCTTTAGCTAGTGGTGCCCTTGAGAACATTGTTGGCGGCAGTGGGACTACAGGCTGGCTGGCTGAGTCCCTCCACCTCGGAAAGCAGGACCTGGGTGGGAGGAGAGGGTTTCAGAGGCTCCTGCTAGAGGAGGCTGTGGGCGCTTCCTGAAGTCTGTGTCAGCTTGCCGCCTGCTCTGGAAATAGAGAGCTGGGGTGCAAAAGGCACTCTTAAACAAATGAGGCATCTCTTCCCCTCTCTCCCTCCCTCCCTCCATCTTTTTCTTTCTTTCTTTCAAGTTTTTATTTATTTTTTATTATTTTACTTTATTATTTATTTATTATTATTTTATTATTATAATAGGATTGAGAGCAAGAGACATCACAGAGGGAAAGGGAGAAGCAGACCCCCCCACTGAGCAGGGAGTCTGACACGGGGCTCCATCCCAGGACCCTGAGATCGTGACCTGAGCTAAAGGCAGATGCTTAACCGACTGAGCCACCCAGGTGCCCCCAAATATTTCTTATTAACCCCCAAACATGTGGGGTGTGGGGTTTTTTGACCAATCTGCATTTTTCAGGATTAATCCAGACAGCAACAGAGGTCTAGAGTGAAATATGCAGGGCTCAGAGCTCCCAGTCTCTGTCGAAAAGATCCCAGGATCTCCTTCGGGTCTTCATCCAACCTCTCAGAAATGTGGGACCTCCTCTGTGAACCTTTCTAGGATGCTCTCTCTCTCCCTCTCTCTCTCCTCTTTCTTTTCCCCCTACCTCCCTCCCTCTCACTTCCCCAGGTTTGCTAGAGGTCCACCTTGATTTTCAGGCAGAGGCACAGCTGGGGTCCCCTCTACCCTGAACCCCTCAGGGCAATTCCAGTGACAGGACAGAAGAGCACAGAACCGGTAGGGGGTTGGCAGGGGGCAGCGCACGCTAAGCGCTCACAGGAAAGAGGGCAGATGTAGATCACAGCTGCTGTCATAAAATGGGAGGGCCACCAGGGCAGGGGGCTGGGTGGAGGGCTGCCAGAGCCTGTTTGCACCTCGCAGCTGGGGAAGAGGGAGGCAGGAGGGTTATGGGCAAGGATGAAGGGGGAGGAAAAGGGAGCCAGAGGGCGAGCTGCTGGCAGGGAACCCTGCTGCACAGATGAGATGAAAGGAAAGCAGGTCCCTGTGAGGCTGAGTGGCAGAGGGAAGTAGAGGCAGGCTAGTCCCAGGGCTGGGCCAACGGAACTGGGGGGCCTGGAATGTGAACACCTTCTCCCCATCATGCAAAGCCATCAGGCTTTCTTTTCAAACTCCCTTCCTTGCTGGAGGCCTGCCCACTCTCCCTGCTGGGCCCTCCCGCCTCAGCCTCTTCCGAGTGCTCCATGCGCATGGCTGACGATTCAGGGCTCCCCTTCCCAGCGCAGCACAGTCTGCCTCTCTCTCTCCCAGGCAACTCTCTTGCCAGCAGCACGCCCCACTCTGCACCCCTTTTACAAACTCCAAATGGAACACGTGTTCTCTGAGAAGAGCTCTGCCCAAACATTGCCTGGGCCTCCCAACCAGGAGTTTGGCTTTCCTTTAGAGAACTTTATGGGAGGGGCGTCTCGGTGGCTCAGTTGTTAAGCGTCTGCCTTTGGCTTGGGTCATGATCCCAGCATTCTGGGATCCAGCCCTGCACTGGGCTCGCTCCTAGGTGGCTCCCTCCTAGGCCAGAAGCCTGCTTCTCCCTCTCCCACTCCCCCAGCTTGTGTTCCCTCTCTTGCTCTGTCTCTCTCTGTCAAATAAATAAATAAAATCTAAAAAAAAAAAAAAAGAGAGAGAGAGAACTTTATGTGACTGCAAACTAAGGGCCAGTGGGCCTTTTCTAGAATTTGAGTGCAAGCCCAGATTCACAAAGTTAAGCCTACTCTTTTCTATATTATCTGATCTCACTGGCAGGGTTCCCTCCCCCACCCCCAGACAACTTTATCTTATCTGGCTATCTTTTGGGGACACCATAACCCAGAGGTACAGCAAAGTTAAATGATAAGAGGCAGGATATGGAATTAATCACTGAAAATGCTCAGTGTAAAAGGCACCCAATACTGAATAAATTAAAGTGCTAGTCATGTGGGCCAGGACCAAAGGGAGGGGAAACTGAGGGCAACGACAATGGAGAAAAGACTTGAAATGAGCTCTGGGACCCACATGAGCACGTAGGATGGAAATTAAGTGCAATCAGATCCTGTCACCAGCCAGCCCTGCACCAGACTGGGAAAGACATTCAAAAAAGTCAAAAAGATCCTTGCCTTCCTTTGAGCCTGCCTGAAGGACATGCTAGCTAAGACCAGTAAGGCCACCCAAAGTTACTTTTAAGCTATGCTGGACCAGAAGGAAATTCCATGACTTCCTTGGGTGTAACCATTTCTCTGGGGATCCACACTCACCCCGGAATTCTCCCAGCTTCACGCAGGTCTGGGCGCCTGCCCTCCCACCCTCCCTGCTGGCTTCATGGCCTTTGAAACCTCTGCATGTTTCCCCTCATTTTGTTTGCAACAGTGATGGCCATCAGCCTATTGGGAATCACAGGGTGATGGCAAATGAGATCATGATCCAGGGAGGTGGCCCTTGGTCTTATGGCTTATGTGATGTCCCTGTCACCAGGCAATGCTGGCACAGAGCTGGGATGCATTGGGCCCCCACTAAAAACCCCACAGAAAAGGACTCCGCCCAGCTGTTCAAAATTCTTTGGGAGGAAAGAACAGATCCTAGGAGGAGGCCAATGCCCAGAGAACCTTCCAGGGGATATTTGGAGCTAGTGAAAGTGAATCCTGGATACTCCATCACTCAGAGGTGTTACTGAACATCTTCAGATAGACCCAAAGATAGGCCCTTTGGCCAAAAGAATGTTCAAATTGGGAGTGGGTTGAGAAGGTTATCTCTACCTTGGTAGGCAGAATAATGGCTCCCCAAAGATGTCTACATCCTAATTGCCAGAACCCATGAATATGTCACCTCATATGGCCAAAAGGACTTCGCAGTGTCATTAAGTTAAGGATCTTGAGATGGAGAGATTACCCTGGAGAATTCGGGTAGACCTAAGGTAACATAAAGATCCTTACAAGAGGGAGGCAAGGGGATCAGAGTCAGGAAAGGTCATGTGATGAGGAAAGCAGAGGTTGAAGTAATGGGACACCATGAGCCAAGGGATCTGGCAGTTTCTAGAAGATGGAATGGACAGGGAAACAGATTCTTCCCTAGGGCCTCCAGAAGGGAAAGCAGCCTGCCTGACTGATTTTCGACTTCTGACCTCTAGAGTTGTAAGCTAATACCTTCATATTGTTTAAAACCATCAATTTGTGACAGTTTATTACAGCAGTAATAGGAAACAAGTAGACGCACTAAGCTATTTGACTTCCCCACGACCCTAACCGTTTCTGGGGAAGCCTGAAACATGGCACTTCTCTTGGCTTTCTTCACAGAGCATCTATGGCTTGTGCTTCCCTCTCCTGCCATTAATTCTGTCATTTCTGGCTGTGAATTTGTTCTCTCCAGCTATCTCAGGGATCCGCCAGTGCAGTCTAATTGTTCCCAGTGGTATGAAAGCTGGAAGGAGGAAATGATAAATGCGAGTCCAGAGGCTTTGAGAAACGGGCATGATGGCTTTTCCTCATTGAATGAAAAGGATGCCAGGAAGGATCCCCTCCAGCAGATGAGCTTATCAAAAGTTTCTTCCCACCACACTCAGAGCAATGCATTTCGTGACCATGCCACGCAGATTGGGGTTAGCCTTCACTCAATACCATCCTGGGGATGTGCAGGGCCCAGAGCCTCTCCTGGAGGGGTGCTAGAAAGACAAGTGGGTTATGCATCTCTGCCTACCCCATCCCCAACGTCCCCTGGGCAATCTGGTTAACAAATGTCCGGGAGACCTTCCTAGCCTTCACGCAGCCTCCTCAAGGGGAAGGTGTTTGTCTCTATACCCCACAGCACGGCACATGTTGAGATTTGTTGAGCCCCAGTTGGAGCAAGCCTTTCTCTTCTGCTCTAACTTTGCCACCATAGGCAGCAGCTCTCAGACCTTAGGGCCCCACAACAGAATTGCTTCCTGTTGCATTTCAACACACTCTGTGCTTTCCATGAAAGTCAACTGAGGCTGAAAGCAGCCTTTAACTATATTACTGTCAACACACCCAAGAATGTATCTGGGCCTGCTCTTACTATAGGCCCCAGAGTGGGCTGCAGAGGTGAACACAAGAAAACTAGAACCTTAGGTTCCACTCGAACAGCCATGGAGGCTGAGCACTTGTGTTTGGGAGGCTCCAGTGGAGAGGTTCTGGGCCCACTTCCTGTTTGCTCTAGTCAGTGGGTGAGGAAGAGGTCACATGATATTGTCCTGAGTGGAGAGAATTCAGGAACTAGAGCACAGGTTGGGATTAGGTTATCACAAAAGTGTGATTCAACCAGGTCTCCCAACTCCTTACCATATTGATTAATAATAGCTATCAATAGTTAGCCTAACTTACCAAGCACTTTACAGATGCTCTCTCATTCAATTCACTCTACTGTCACGTTTTTCTCATTTTACCAGGCTTCTGTGAAAGGTCACCAAACAAACACAACTGATATAACAACTACCAACACAACAGGTTTCCTCCTCCTTATTAGATCCCGTTTCTGTTAATAGCAGTACCATCCATCCAGATGTCCAAATAGAAATGTCTGAAAGAAACCACATGGTCGGGGCACCTGGGTGGCTCAGTGGGTTAAAGCCTCTGCCATCCGCTCAGGTCATGATCCCAGGGTCCTGGGATCGAGCCCCGCATTGGGCTCTCTGCTCGGCAGGGAGCCTGCTTCCCTTCCTCTCTCTCTGCCTGCCTCTCTGCCTACTTGTGATCTCTGTCTGTCAAATGAATAAATAAAATCTTAAAAAAAAAAAAAAAGAAACCACATGGTCTTGGGGCACCTGGGTGGCTCATGGGTTAAAGCCTCTGCTTTCAGCTCAGGTCATGATCCCAGGGTCCTGGGATCGAGCCCCGCATTGGGCTTTCTGCTCAGTGGGGAGCCTGCTTCCTCCTCTCTCTGCCTGCCTCTCTGCTTACTTGTGATCTCTCTCTGCCAAATAAATAAATAAAATCCTAAAAAAAAAAAAAAAGAAAGAAAGAAACCACATGGTCTTATCTTACTCTACCCTTCTCCAGTTAATTCATCCCCATGTTCTAGGAAAATCTACATTTCTGGCTACCGATGCAGGTGGGAAGGAGATAGTCCTTTACTCATTAATATAAAACGTGAATGAGCCATCACCACAGTCATCACCTCCATGACCCTCTTCTGTAGTGAGGTGCTTCAGGGTTGAAGGACTCTTTTTCTGATCCATAGGTGTTTTTGCTGCACCAAGCTTGAAGATGTTTCTGATCAGGTCAACTTCAGTTACAGCACAGCTACATCTCCTTAGGATGGATGTTTTTCCAACCTGTATAATGTTTTCCTGAAGCTTGCGAAAAAAAATATAACTTCCCAGAAGGGACAACACATACATTTTCTGGAAGCCTCCCCTTGTATTCCAAGATGAACTTGATCATATGTCTCTCTCTGTGCTCCCATGCTACCTCAAGCATGCCTCTTTCCGTAGTTAACCCTAAGTAAGATCATTTATTTCATTTTATTATTTTTATGTTTTTTCAACTAGATTGTGGGATCTCAGAAATTAGGACAGGGATCAACTTATTTTTTTTAAACCCCAGCCTAGTCAGTGTCTGGCACATTACAGACACTTAATAATGTCTGTTGGATAAATAATCTGTGAATATAAAAGTTGGCCCATCCTCTATGCACAGGATGTTCTTAAGAGATGAAGAGGTTTACAAGGACATAGGAGGCCGGGACCGCCATAGCTAAGCCCCTGAACTCTATGAAACCTGCTTCTGGGAAGAACTAAAGCCTAGTCAGAAATTATTCCCTGAATTTATGTGATTTCCTCTAATACCAACTTTATTCCCTGACAACAGAATTTAATGCCTCCCTAAATCAGTACAGGGAACTTCTGTTTATTGGTTTTTTAACCAGGATCAGCACTGTGGTGTTACTAGAGCAGTGCCATGATTAAATCTAAGCCTACTGGACTTGATTCAGAATCAAGCTGGGGGACTAGATTAAACACGGTAACTGTCAACACTATGAGTCACTGTCCCCTTCACTTTTCATTTAGTCCTTACAGCAGAATTCTGTTGCACATGGCCGACTGAACATACGCATTTATTTCCACTCTCTTAAAACCCCACTAAAATGGCAACACCTGGGTGGCTCAGTTGGTTGAGCATCCTGACTCTTGATTTTGCCTCAGGTCATGATCTCAGGGTCATGGGATCGAGCCCTGCATTGGGCTATGCACTGGGTATGAAGCCTGTTCAAGATTCTCTCTCTTTCCCTCTCCCTCTGCCCCTTTTCCACTCACATGCTCTCTCTCTCTCTCTCTCTCTCTCTCTCAAAAACAAAACAAAACAAAACAAAAAACCCACAACTCATTAAAATGAAAGTAAAGGGATAAAAAAATAAACTGTTAAGGACAAAGAAAATGGGAAGGAAGGTAACACCAAACAAAAGGTAGCCACATATTTTTGGAAGGTGAAAAACAGATGCATGAGTAGTAATTGACAAAGCAGAGTGGAGAAAGTCAAACATAAATGCCCAAAGCGAATTCGCATGATTGAATCTAAGACTGGGGATTTGAGGCACAATTCCCTTAGAAAGCATGGAGCTGAACACAGAATAGGTAAAAATTGGTATAAAGGACCATTAGACACCCCCCCCCCCGACCTCTCTTAATGTGTCTGTTGCCCCTCTCTGATCCTGGCAGAAATTGGGAATATTTTCCTCTAGAGCAAATAACCCTAAGAGGTTCTGGACTCTGAAAATGAGCCAAAGTGAAGGGCAGAGGGGAAGTGCTTTCTGGAACACAAGGGGATTACATCAAAGTCTCCATGCTAAACAGTGAGGTCCACAGCTTCCTTTCCCGTGAGGCTCCCAAAACACTAACAGACTAGTTTATGTTCTTCAAGCAAAAGATAGAGGACTCCTCTTTGGGGAAGCTGAGTGGCTCAAGAGAAAACATAGGTGGATATTGGTGGAGCCACCCTGACATGTCCATAAAATCCGCTAGTCAACAAGCTCCATCTAGGATTCAGCAAGGCCCAGTTTGTGAATGAACAGTCCAGGATCACCAGTCACGGGAAGAAAGCATCCAACATAAAGGAGGGAAGTGAAAACAAACAATGGGGGTCAGGAAAGAACACTCAGAGAAACAGAGGAAACGCAAAACATAGGGAAAAAAATTCAAAGATATTATAATATCCTCAGAGAGATGTAAGATTTTGCATCCATGAAATAAGAAGAAAATGCTATAACAGATCCCACTGTTAGTTTATCTGGTAGATATTTCCCGTGCCTAACTGTGCAAGGTTCTAGAAACAGCAATAGCAATAGCACTAGTACAGACCGTATTTAAACAACCCTGCCCTAGGGGAGTTTTCTTTCTAGTGTAGAAAGATAGATAACAAACAAAAATACGTTAACAATAGTAAACCAGCTGGTGGTAAATTCTATGAAGAGACAAAATTAGCAGGTAAGGGAGTTAGGCCCAGCTGGCAAGGAGGGATTACATAAATTTAAACATGATGACAGAGAAGACCTCACTGAGAAAATAACATTTGAACACAGAAATGAAGGAGTTGAGATAGCAAATATGAGAACACGAAGACTCTTGCCAATTGAAAATACTACAACTAGAAATTCTAAGAAAAGTTGGAAGATTAGATTGAAGAAATTACATAAAGTAAGCCATGAAGACAAAGAACAATAGGAGAGAAAAAGAAGGTAGAAGATGAATCCAGGAGATCCAATCTGACTAAAAGGTTTTCCAGAGACCTACACATGTATGGTCAATTGATTTGCAATAAAAATAGATCAATGGGGAAAAAAAGCCTTTTCAACAGTTGGTGCTGAAACGACTAGATAAATGTATGGGAACCCTCACCCCCCCGAACTTCAACTCCTACCCACAACATTCACAAATATTAGTTTGAGATAAGCACAACAAATTTATTTAAATATAAATGCTAAAACCATAAAGCTTCTAGAAGAAATAGAAGATAATAAATTTGTGACCTTGGAATATAAGCAAAACTTTCTAAGGACAGAAAAGGTATTAACTATAAAAGAAAAAGTGATGAATTAACTTCCAACAGAATTTAGAAGTTGTGCTTATCAAAAGATACTTTATTTATTTCTAAGATTTTATTTGTTTATCTGAGAGAGAGAGAGAAAGAGAGAGCACCAGTGGGGCGAAGGGGGGTGGGGAGAGTGACAGAGGGAGAAGCAGACTCCCTGCTGAGTAGGAGCCCAATATGGGGCTGAATCCCAGGACCCTGAGATCATGACCTGAGGGAAGTCAGTGGCTCAACCCACTGAGCCACCCAGCCACCCAAAAGATACTTTAAAGAAAATAAATAGGCAAGCAACCAACTGCAGAAAATATTTGCAACATACGTAACTGAGGACTTACATCTAAAATATGTAAACAACTCCTACCACTCGATAATAAGAACATGAACAACCCAGTTAAAGGAAAATGTATGAAAACTTGAACACACATTTCACAAAAGAAAATGAGCAACCGAAGCCGCATGAAGAAGTATTCACCATCATTAGGAATCAGAGAAATGCAAAATAAAACTATAAGAAATACTACTCCACACCTGTTTTTTGAAAAAAAAAAAAATTTTTTTTAAACCTCTTTATTTTGAAAATAATTCTAGATTCACAGGAAGTTGCAAAGAAAGGGGGTCTCCTATATTCTTTCACCCAGTTTCTCTCATTGGTTACACTTTCCATTACTTTATACCAGTTCGGACCTACAGTTAAAAAGACTGACGAAGCCAAATGTTGCTGGGGGCGTGGAAGAACCGGGACTGGTGGGCTTGCAAGATGGCAGCCATTTTGAAAAACTATGAGGTAATTCTCTAGAAAGTTAAACAAACAGTTACTGTATGACTCAGCAGTTTTACTCCTAACTGCTTATCAAAGAGAAATGAAAGTGTATGTCCACAAAAGTACTTCTACAAGAAGGCTTTTGGCAGCTATGTTCACAATAGCCCCAAACCAGAAACAGCCCAAACAGTTCCTCAACAGATGGGATAAACAAATTGTGGTGGACTCGTACAATGCAAGACTACTTTGCAGTTTAAAAAGGATAAACTCTGTTACTCGCAAGAGTACAAATAAATCTCAGTAACATTATGTTGAGTGAAGAAAGCCAAATGCAAAGCAACATAGAATAATGTTAATAATGTAATTCCATTTATGTGAAGTTCAAGAATGCAAAATGACAGAAATTAAACAAGTTAGCTGTCTGGGAGGGGTAAGGGCTGCATGGATGGGGGGCACGAGGACACTTTCTTGGTTGGGGGAAATGGTCTATATCTTCTCTGGGGAGTTGGTTATGCGGGCATATTTATTTATCGAAATTCACCGAATTGTACATTTAACATTGGAGCTTGCCGCTCTGTATAGACTTTGCCTCAGTTTTCAAAAGTGACAAGAAAGGGGAAAGAGCATTTCAACAATGACAGAGAGAATGAGAAAACGGTGAGAAGGAAATAAGGAAAAAATACTAATTATAATATTTTTTACTTTAAAATCCTCACATCCCTATTTGATATGTTATTTAGTGTTGTTATTATTATAATGTAGATTTTTAGAAATAAAACCTTAAGACATAAAAAGGTGAAGTAGTTTGTTAAAAAGTAGGTCCTGAATTCAGTTTTCCCTACTACCACTAATCTTAACCACCTCCTCTCTGCAGCAAAAAAGACCATATATCTGAGAAGCATCTCTAATGGAGAATCACTAGCAGTTTGTGGGCTATTATAATTATTCCTTCAAGAGTAATGGACCAAGGATTCAGCTGAAGCTTCTTTCTGTTGGCAACAAACATTTCCTGTTCCATTTTTAAATTCTTAATCACTTAGATACCTTGAGCCATCAATACTCTCGATCCATTTGCACTATTATTGCCATTTTCCAGAGGTCTAAATGCCTCATAGATGATGCCAGAAGCCGTTACAGACCAGGCTTCTTTATGGAGAGAGGCTGAGCTGCCCTCAGAGGTTTAATGTCCAAGTACGGGGCTGCTCAAGTGCGCACTTACACCCTGGCCGGGGGTTTCTTTCCTTATTAGCTAGTGCAGTCTGTAGGAATAAACTATAGAAATACTATAGGAATTACTATAGGAATAAACTAGTAATTCTCTTAGTATTGGTTGCAAATAGGTTCCCTCCTTGAAGAAAGTATTTTCCATGAGCTAGGAGAACGGCAGTGTTACAGGATACATACAGCCAGCAGAGCGGGAACAGGTTGGAAAGATCACAACCCTGGTACAGGTATCATAAACGGAATAAGGGCGCATCAGAAAACTCAAAGACACTCGATTCTGTTTGAGCTAGAAGGGACCTCAGAGCTCGTTTATTGCAGACTTTGAACTTCTCGCATGAAACTCTGAAGTTCATGGTGTGGGTCCAGGGAGAAGGAAGAAAAGTGACAATGGGGACATACCATTGGGATTGCCATTGAGCTCTTGGCTTTATGTCTCGATTTTCACCTACGAGAGGCCCAATCTCCATCAGGCCCTTAACCACACCTCAGGTTCTCTTCTGTAAAATGGAAATCAGAGAATCTGTCCTGATCGTGAATACGCAGTCTTAGGAGAATTCAATAAAACTGGGTTTGAGAGGCTGTTTTGTCGATGCCGTCTTAGTGTTCGTTATCACTATCACCCAGGTTGGTAAATGGAAAAGCTCAATGTAGGGACTTGGGTCTCCCGAGTGCACTCCACCCATCAGAGAAACTGCCTCTGGACTACTCAGCTGCTCTCAGGGGGCACTCTCTTATTCACCAGTGACCGAGGAAGCAGCACATGGCTTCAGGGGGCAGATGCAGAGGGGAGCAGCTGACCCTGGCAGTTCTAGGAACAATGTGGCCTTGGGTTACAGTAAGAAGTAACTAGAAACTGCCCCACATTGGGGAATTTGGCCAGGCAACTTTTTTGTAGCTGGCCTTGCCAGTCCCGGGCTAACAACTGGGGTGAAGTGGGCAGGGCAGGCAGGGCTGGGAAGAGAGATGGAAATATCCCAGGGGATCAGAATCAAGCGCCTCTATTTCACCGTTGGCTGAGTCCACAGGGTCCTGCCAGCAGCCCCTCTTCCCCTGGTGCTTACACAAGGGCTCGCCTGGGGACACACGTCTCATTACAGTAGACGCAGCAGGTCTGGTTCCTGAGATCACAGTTTTAAGTCCTCAAGGACTGATGCCCAGAGTAAGTGTTTGGACAGCACTGCTTTAGTCCCTTCCAGCATTTTTGGACAGAGTCAGGGTGGGAGGAAGCGCAGCTCAGAGGAATTCTGAGTTCAAGTTCCGAGTACATCATTCACAAGCTGAAGCTGCCTGGGAAGAGATCCATCTTCTCTGAGCTCCATTTCCTCCTGCTTAAAGTTGCATTCATAACAATACTTCTTCATAACGTATTGTGAGAAAGGTAATAATGATGACTAATATTAACTAAGCACTGTGTGTGTGTGCTGGGCACTGTTCTAAGGCTTCGACGTGGATTTTCTCAGTTGTCACACAATGCATTTTTGATAACTGCCCTGGCAACTGGAGAGGTACCCTGTGGACCAGGAAAGTGGCATTGCTTTTGAGACAGCACCTTTATCGCTGCCTTCTGGGTGGCCCAGTGAGGCTCTGACGGGGCATGTCTGCTGGGGTTGGGTGGCGGAGAGGAGGGTCGGAAGCATTCATTAATGCCTAGGACACAAAAGGAGGTGGGACCATTACTGTTACTAAGGACCAGCATCCTGAAAACCCAAACACGTGGAAGAGGGACAGTTCATCAAAGACCCAGTTTTGGGGGCGCCTGGGTGGCTCAGTGGGTTAAAGCCTCTGCCTTCAGCTCAGGTCATGATCCCAAGGTCCTGGGATCGAGCCCCGCATTGGGCTCCCTGCTCAGCGGGGAGCCTGCTTCCTCTGTCTCTCTCTGCCTGTCTCTCTGCCTACTTGTGATCTCTGTCTGTCGAATAAATAAATAAAATCTTAAAAAAAAAAAAAAGAGCCAGTTTTGACCATCGGAAGAGCCAGGTGGGCTGATCAGAATGATTACAATAAGCGCAGAGCCTGTCCCATCACCTTCCTTAAGGTCCATTGCCAACCAGCCTTGCAAGGGGCCTCAGGCCAGAGCATCAGACTCCCTGACTGCTCCCTTCCCAGACGCTGCCTCCCTGCAGGGGGCCAAATGATGAAGAGCAAAGCCTGCCTCTCACCCTGGCTCCCCCGGAGACACATCCTCACATATACATAGCTGGCTGGTACCGATGGCCATTTGGATCCCGACACTGCTTCCTCGGGCTAGCTGCTTCTCGTGGACAGCCAGCCTGGGGACTTTTCCCAGATACTTCCTTGACTTAGGTGTGACAATACCTGCCTGGATGCTGGGAGGTGTTTGTCCCTCCAGGCCTGCCAACCTGGGCTGAGCAAGCATAACCCAAGGACAATCTGCCACGTTGTTAGTTTCCTTGCAGCCTCTGGCAAGTGGCCCAGTGGCGGGGCAGCCACACCATTGTGACCCCACCTAACCACCTGGATTTTTACTGCGGTCCGGGAGTAGTTATTAGGATATCCTTTACTGGGGTAGGCTGTCGTTCACAGAGGCCCCCCATGTGTTATTTCATTAGATGCTGATGACAAGCTGCGGGTGAAGGCAATACTTGTCCTCATTTTACTGCTGAGAAAACAGGTTCTGTCTAAGTGACTTCCCCAAGGTCGCGCCGTTAATGGACAGCTGAGCTAGAACGTGATCCTGGCTATGTTAACCCCGCACCATTGGCCCTTTCCTCTCTGGCACACCGGACTGCTCAGGTTGCTAGAACTGAACGTTATGACTCAGAAGAAGGCATTTCACTGTGGTTCACGTCAAGATTTCAGGAATTCAGGGTCTCTGTTATGTACCCACCATTCCGAAATGGCAACCATAATATTTTCAAATGAGGTAAGCGAAGTAATTTGGGACAAATGACCACACGTGGCAGGCGCCCAATAAACGTTGATTGCTGTTAAATATGATAAACTATTGCCTTCTATTCAGATTACTTTTCAGACTCATGCATTTATGATTGATTTCCATCAAGAGTACTCAGAGGAAAAAAGTCATCTCAGAAGTCCACTGGAAATTATATCAATATACTTATGTTCCCTCAATTTTGTTAAAGTGCTTTTTGTCTGGACACACAGATACCAAATTAATTGATAAAAACCAAGCTCCATTCCTTTTGGGTGGTTTGAGCCAAAGATCACCTCTGAATTTTGGGAGGCCCCTCACAGACCAGTTGCATTTCTAGGATTGTTTTCTCTTCCTCTCCTCTCCTCTCTGCTGCCCTTGTGTTGCCTAGAACCCCTGCCCGCCGCCTCTGCTGTGGCCCTAACCTGCTAAAGCAGTGTGTCTGCTGGAGAAACCAGCCACTCTGCCTGAAAATCTCACCAGGAACGGCTCCATCCTTCGCTTTGCACTCATATCCCCTGAAAGCAGCTTCAGAAACTCCTTTCTGAAATAGGCTGGAGGAAGACTGAAACCACTCTGACACGTAGTACACATCCTAACTGGTGTGTTAACTCTCAGAGGGGCACATCTTTAAGACATTTCTTTCTTTTTTTTTTTTTTTTTAAGATTTATTTATTTATTTGAGAGAGAGAGAGTGTACAAGTAGGGGAGAGGCAGAGGGAGAGAATCTTTTTTTTTTTTTTAAGATTTTATTCATTTATTTGACTCAGAGAGAGAGATCACAAGTAGGTGGAGAGACAGGCAGAGAGAGAGAGGGAAGCAGGCTCCCTGCTGAGCAGAGAGCCCAACGTGGGGCTCGATCCCAGGACCCTGGGATCATGACCTGAGCCGAAGGCAGAGGCTTTAACTCACTGAGCCACCCAGGTGCCCCAGAGGGAGAGAATCTTTAAGCAGACTCCCTGCTGAGCACAGAGTCCAAAGTGGGGCTTGATCCTATGACCCTGAGATCATGACCTGAGCCTAAATCAAGAGTCAGATGCCCAACTGGCTGCTCTACCCAGGAGCCCTTCCACTTGTGTCTTGTTTGTTCTAGATCTATTCCACTAGAAGGCAGTCTCTATGATATCAGAGATTTTGTCTTTTTCATCATGGTATTCCAATCACCAAGAACTTAATAAATGCTCAATAAAAGTTACCTGAATGAATGGAGATCATGCTTTGAGATAAGGCATTGTTGTATCTCCCTCCTGGGTTTTCGCAAAAGTCTCCTTATAGGTCTATTGGTTCCTTCTAATCTACCCTACGGACTTCAGAAAGAGTGAGTTATTCTTCCCAACTCCTAAGTCTGACCTTGTCACTCTCCCATTTTAAATATTCCAATGGTTCCTCACAAGTAACTGTGCAAAAGCTGAGCTCCTTGGCATTGAATAAAAGGTACTTCATGATGGGGCCTCATTTCCCTACCCAGCCTCTCACCCTGCTAGCTTCCAACCTCAGTCCCAGCCAACACCCCTACTTTCTGCAAACTTCAGCAGTACTGAGCTATTTGTAGTTCTTCAAACAAGCCATGATATAATCTCTCTCAGGGTCTTTGCCCATGATGTTCTTTGTGTCCAAAATGCCTCTTGTTGCCTACCTAGAAAACTTTGACTCTTCCTTCAAGCCTCAGAGTAAATGCTACTCTGTGACGCTTTCCCCAGTCTTGAGGCAGGCAAACATCATCGTCATTATCAGCAAGGGTGCTGTCTTCATCATTATCATTAGTTGCCATTAATTGATCAATTATTATGTGTTAGCACTGGCCTAAATTCATTTAATCCTCACCGCACAATCAGGTCAGCATAATTATCTGTATTATAGGTGAGGAAATTGAGATTTATAAGGATTCAGTAATCTGCCCCAGGTGATACAGTAAGGAATAGAACTAGTGATGTGGAAACAAAGTCAAAAGAAAAATTAAATCTCCTTACTACCTATTGCCTACAGGCAAGTCCCTGAAGCAAGCAGAGTGACATTCCTCTAGGAACTCAGCTGCCTCCATGTTAATTCTTCGCTAAGGGCCAAAGCCGATCTATGACCAACGCCCAGGATCCTGTGAGTCTACTTTAACATATAAAAATTCCTTTGGAAACTTCCTTTATCTCTACCCCCCCAAGATACATGTCAGCAATCATCCCCCAGCATATGACCCACCAATATACATCTGGAGGGTCTCATGACTCAGGTTTTTATTAGCTAGTAATAAACGATCTTTTCCTAATAATAGCTAGCCCCTTGAGGTCCTGGAAACCTTTCTTCCAAAATTCCTCAGAGACTTACCCATCCCTAACACTCTCCCAACTTGAGAGTATATAATGGGGCAGTCCTCATGACTCCGGTGCAGCTCTTTCTGCCCACGGGTCCTGTCCCTGTGCTTTAATAAAACCATCTTTTTGCACCAAAGACACCTCAAGAATTCTTTCTTGGCCGTTGGACCCAAACCCTAACATCTTTCCTACATCACTAGGACTCAAATCCAAGGCCGACCAACTCCAAAAAGACTGCTTTTCCAGAAGCCTGGGTGGCTTAGTTGGTTAAGCGTCTGCCTTCAGCTCAGGTCATGATCCCAGCGTCCTGGGATCGAGTCCCACGTCAGGCTCTTTGCTCAGTGGGGAATCTGTTTCTCCCTCTGGCTGTTGCTCCCCTCTGCCTGTGTGCATGTGCTCTCTCTGACATATAAATAAGTAAGATCTGAGAGGAAAAAGCAAAACAAAAAGGCCCCAAAGAGACTGCTTTTCAATCACTATGCTGGGTTTCTTTCCCATTGTCCTGGCTGGTCTTTGTACGTACCCCCATGATAACACACATCTTATTTCCATATCATTGTGCACGTCGGTCCCTCAAAATACTCGAGAGCACAAGTTTGCCTTTCGTCTGTACACCCTCAGCTCTGTGCTTAGAGCTGGCTCTCAGTAGGTGCTTTATGAATAATAAGTAATAACCTTTCTCAGCCTCACAGTGTTGATACTTTGGACCAGAATGTTCTTCATTGTGGAGGCTGCCCTGTGCATTGCCCTGTACATAAAAAGAAACAACAGACCCAAAATGGGGTCATCTTTGCTAAACTTCACCAAGACTTAATCCCTGACTCAACTGCATTTCCAGCCTCTCCCAGGAGTGGAATCTTACACCAGTTAGTCTAGAATCTCCTGATGGGCACCAGTGAGGTCATCTGCATGGTAAGACCCCTTGCTCCTCCCATTCACCTTGCATGTTACCATCCTTTCTTTTCGTTTGCTGATAACCTCCTTATCCTCCCCCAGTTTCTGCCTATAACATCCTTCCATTCTGTACCACTGTCCATTAGAGGGGATGTTGCCTGAATTATGAATTGTTGAATAAAGCTAATTGGATCTTTAAATTTGTCAGCTGATTTTTTTTTTTTTTAACCAATGTTTAGCAGCATCTCTGGCCCCTACCCACAAGGAAAAAAACCCAGGGTTCCCTGGGTGAGCAATAGCCCTGGATGAAGGACCACCGTGTTAGGGTAGGTAGGAAATGAATGGCAGTCTAGAACCTATTCCTCATTAACTCACCTGACTCAGCAGCCTAAATTGTGAGCAATTCATGGTCTCATGAGAGCCAGCTTCTGTGACCCTGACATCAAAATAGATCTCAGAGGTATACCTGGGTGGTTCAGTCAGTTAAGCATCTGACTCATGATTTTAGCTCAGGTCATAATCTCATGGATCCTGAGATTGAACCTGCTTCCCTGAATCCATGGCTCTGTGCTCAGCAGGGAACCTGCTTGAGTTCTCTCCCTCTGCCCATCCCCGCACTTGCTTAAAAAAAAAAAAAAAAGAGAGAGATCTCAGAGTTAAGAGGTGATCCTCTCTTGACCTCCATACCAATCCTAATGGAAATGAAATAGACTTTCCATACTATCTGACTACTACCTCCCCTTAATAAAACCAAACTGCGCTTTCATCTGGCCCTCCTGTCCCCAAAGAACTCCAGCACAGCTGAAGAAGGAATTCCTTTCACCCACTCCGATGCTACCTCCTCCTTGAAGCCTTCCTTGATCTACCTGGTTGGACCTTTCTTTCCTTCTTACAAACTACTATAGCATATCCTTTGTAGCTTCTCCTCTGGCATTTTATCACTTTCTCCTGTGACTGTTTTGTCCTTGCTGTAGAGCACCAACTCCTGGTTCATAATCTATAAAATGAAATAATACCTCCCTCGGGGGACTGTTGAAAGGATTAAATTAAATCAACTATTACATGAAAAATGCTTGGGAAATTTCCTAATCTGTAGGAAAATACATTCCAAAAATGTTGTTATTAGTTATAGCTTTGCGCCTTTGAAGCCCTTAGCATGGTGCCACGGACGTCGGAATTTTCACAAATACATTTGAACCTACAGATGGCTGCCACAGCCCTGCTCTCTGAAGATCAATAAAACCGTGCGGCTATAGCAGGGGCTCCCGGTCCGTTGCGGATCTCTGAATGGAAACTATTTGTTCTTCAGTGCCTCTGTTCTCCACCTGTTAGGGGGGCCCCAAACCTTCCTGCTCCTTTACATCAGCTGATCACAACCTTTTCATTTTTGTGCCGCCGCTCAGACAGATGGCACACACTCTCAGGAGCATGGCTGGGTTCAACAGCGACTCAGGGTGGGAGGAACGAATGAGAACACGTACATTGAAAATTGTTCCCAAGAGAATACCTGCTCTACCTTCCTTCACCACCCCCTGCCCTGTTTTGAAAAGAGGCACTCACCTGCCTCTCTCGAAAAGATGGGACCTGTATATCAAATGCCCTGCTCCTTTATTTTCCCAGCATGAGTGATACGTTCTCTCCTTTTCAATCCAGCCTGAGGTTAGTAAAAATGGTGGCGGCACAACAAAGCCATCTTTTAGAGGTTTTTCCGTCCCTTGAAACAATAAGCCACATGGTCTGTTTGGTCTTCATCTGCGTGTGTGCAAGCATGCACCGAGCATAAGTGCCCATAGCGGCTGCAGGGGGAATGGAAGTAATTTATTCTGGCAATGCTGAGTGAGTGAGGGCTGTTAAATCCTTTCTATCTCTCTCACTATAAGTGTCTATCCAGGGAAGCACCCTGGATGGAGCAGCACCAAGGGCAAAAAATATTAGTTATGAAGACCGTGTATGCTCTTTGCTGTTAAGACCTGTATATTAATGTGAATATCTGGAAAACAAAATAGAGAGGGAGATGAAGGGAGAACGATAAAGAAAATGTCTATGTTTTGCCTAATGCACCAGACTGGCCTTGTAGCCTGGACCACATTTGGAGATTTGCTGGAACAAAGCGTCTTTCACCGTGCAGTGCATGATAACGGGGCATCTCGGCAAGGTCCTTTTGCTTTAATGAAACAAAACCCGAAACTGTTCTCCTTTACTTGTTCTGGCCACACATTCCAGGCACAAGGAAGATACTATGCTGAGGCCATGGGTTTTGGTGAGATGTTGATGCCAGACTTATTGCTATTTGAGTCCTGATCCTTACGTCAGCCAATGAGCACAACTTTTCCTCGATAAGACAGCCTCCCCAAAAGAGCAGGAAGTGAATCATGGGAAGTCATTATAGCTTCTCCTCATGTCTGCTTAGGAAAGCTGATGACGCAGGTTGGTTAGGTCCTTGCCAGGAGAAAGGAGCCCCAGTGTGAATGCTGGGGAGGGGAGGACTCATGCTGCCCCGGGGACACCTGCTGCAAATACCAAGGCAAGCAGTGAGAGCACACCCATGAAACCCCAGCCAGGTTTGGGTCCCAGCTTACTGCTTCCTGATCTACACTGTCCTGGGCTCTGGTTTCTGGTATTCAGAAATAGCTCAAGTGAAACCTGTCATGCAGATGACGCTTCCCCCAAAGGATAGAGTTCTGCTGGTTTGTGATCCTGAATCATCAACTTCTAACACCATTCTACATGGTAGAATGGAAAGCCGGCTTGGAAATGCTCACTGCCAAGTTTAGGTGCCCCTGCTCTTTCAGGCAGCCCGGGAGGAGACCTAGGAGGCACTGCCCACACTCGGGGCCAACAGCTCAAACCCTCTGCCTGCTTACAGAAAGACCAGTCATCCTTAAATGGTCATCCAGACAGAGAAGGGGCAGGACAGCTCTCAGGCATCTCTGAAGCAGAAGGCAAGCAAAGAGAAAGAAATGAAAAGACTTTAAAAGCATTCTCTTTCCAGCCCCCGCTGAGAATTTTAAATGCCTTCTCCTCTGACATTTTTGAAGTCTGCATTTTATTGTCTGTTTAACTTACCCAGCAAGCCTCTGGGGCAGGCAAGAGCTGTGTCGTTGCATGTTTGTGTCTAGTGCTGGGTGTGCTGTTGGCACTCAGAGAAGCAGAAAATAACATGCCTAAAATCTGCAGCAGTGGGTGGCCTGGGCCCAGAATGTAAAAGCCAAGGGAGAAACTTCCTATCTGTGAAGAGGACATGACATGGGATTTCCGAAGTTGCAAACGTAAATGCTAGGGAAGGAAGGGAATATCCAATACTGATGTCCTGCTGGAAATATATCTTGGCCCTGCAGACTGGGAGCCTGGGGTTGGCTGAGGTGGGGTGGGGAAAACTGAGAGGCTTACTTCAGGGAAGAAGACACAGAAACTATCCTAATGCTGAACTTGCCAGAAGATGCACATCTCAGTCCAAACTAGGAGGCCCCTGGGGCACCTGGGTGGCTCGGTCAGTTAAACGTCTGATTCTCAATTTCAGCTCAGGTCTCTGACCTCAAGCCCTGAGTTGGGCTCTGTGCTCAGCGTGGAGTCTCTGCAGGACTCTATCTCCTCCTCTCCCTCTACCCCTCCCCCTGCTCTCACGCTCTTTCTCTCAAATAAATAAATCTTTAGGAGAAAAAAAAAAAAAAAAAAGGAGGTCCCGTTGCTGGGATTGGCAGAGCGTAGTTGGTGGCTCCTAAGTTCAGCAGTTTTCCAGACTTGCCTTGTGAGCCCGGCCCACCAAGGCACAATCATACACATTCATGTCTTCATTCGCTGAACGTTGATTGAATCCCTGCTCTGCGCCGGGCACTGTCCCAACACCGAACACATAAAAGTATATGAGATACACAGAATCCCACATGGAGCTCCCGTTCCAAGGGGCATAACTATAGAGGATGGTAAGTGCTATCAGTAGATAAACTGAATGACGTGATTGTCAGGGTCCTCCTTCTCTCCCCCCCCCCCCACCAAACAAGAGTCATGGCCTAGAGTGTTCAGGAGGACAAGGCAGTCCCCTTTTCTCACCAGCTGAGATCAGGAAACTGTCCTGGTCAGCCTTGGTCAGTTTTGGAGGGAAATTTGAGATAAATCCATTCAAAGACATCCTGCAATTTGAAGGTCTTGATGATAAAGGGAGGAGGGAAAAAAAGAGGAGCAGGAAGACAGACGGAAAGAAGGGGACCCCCCCTTTTATTACCACAGTTTTATAGCTCAAAGTCTGTAAGTTACCTTAGGAAGGAATATACATGTCTGACTTCCCAAGGCCAAAGCTAATTTGTTCAAATTCACTTTTGTTATTAGGTTTGATCGCAATTCAGTTCCTGGAATGAATGATTGTACATCTGGATAAGATTCTCAGAAGTGGAGTAGAAGGAATTCTTTATGGACACATCAGAAGGAGCTGCTACAAGAAGTAAGAGGAGAAATAATTATTTCCATTTACTGCATGTCTACCACATGCCACATATTACATGTAATTTCATTTAATCTTCCACAGGCAGTCCTTCTGGGTGGGTATTATTTTCTCTTTTTTACAGCAGAGTGAACCGAGGCTCAGAAAAATTAAGTACCATATATAAGATCACAAAGCTATTAAGTGGTACAGCTGGGATTTGAACAATAAGCTAGTTTACGGAGTTCAAGATAAATTTGGAGGGAAAATTCCCCAGTTCCAGAATTGGGTTGACAAAAAATAGCAACGAAATCTCACTGTGGAATCTTGGTTTGAGAGTTGGGGTGGGGATGGGGTCCCTGGGAGCCATGTCCCATCACTGTGAGCAGCCAACCTATCATCATTCAAAATTTCCATTTTCCCCTTCAGAAGTGTGCGCCATACTCCAAATCAGTGCTCCTGCACCTGGGTCCCATTTTGGAGGGAGGTGGGGGTCTTGTTCTATGCTCAGTCCCTTACGTCATCATCTGTTACTGAATTCATATAAAATGATTTGTATTATAAAGGGAACCTTCTGAAAACAATGCTATAACTAAACAAGGGCCTAAAACTATGGTGGGATTTTCAGACACTCAGGACAATCCTCATGGGGACCTTAGTAGCAAGGCTATTATTCCCTTCATGAGCCCCAGGGTTCAGCTTTCTCCACCAAAATAGCAAACACCTGGAGTCCTGGATAGATAGGAGTCATTCCAAGTGATTGAATGACCTCCAAGGGTGACAAGGACACAAACTACTAAGTCTGTGCCTGTCTGGACCCTCCTTCTCTGGAACTTTGGAAACAGGCCAGCTATCCATTCCTGTTGTCATTTACTCTTCTCTTGTATCCCCTGTGGCACCTTGAGAAAAAAATCTCATCCACAGGCAGGTACTGGACACACAGGACAGGACAGTATCTTCTCATTGGTTCACCCTTTCCAGCCTACAGTCTTCACTGAAAAGCTAAGCCCTCATAGGGTTGTGAACTCTGCAATGTTGGCAGTATTCAAGTCAAGGTGGGCTGGGGATATGGCGTTGGGAATTGGTGTTTCAAAGATTTATTTATTTATTATTTGAGAGAGAGAAGGGGTTGGAGAGGGGCAGAGGGAGAGAGAGAGAATCTCAAGCAGACCCCCCCGTTGAGTACAGAGCCCAATGCAGGGCTTGATCTCACAACCCTGAGCTGAAATCACGAGTTGGATGCTTAACTGACTGAGTCACCCAGGTGCCCCAGGGGAATTCGTGTTTTCAAGTGTTGGACTGGCAGTACTGTTGGTCCTTCTACAGTCCCGGAGGAGGCTCTAGTGGGCTCCCTGTAAAAATATAGAAGTTGGGTACCCTTGGAAAGGGACACTGCTAACAGTCAACCCATCCAAAGAGGACATCAATAAATCAGGAGACAAGATGACCAGGGTGTGATTTGAGTGGACATAGTTGCAAATGGTTTTAGCATTGAGACAGTTGAAACCCAGAGAAATGTAATATGTTATTGACAGGGATAGATATATATATATCTAGATATATCTAGATATATATATATAGAAATATATATATAGAAATATATGTATATATATATATATCCCTGAACTGATCAGTATTTACTTTCCCAAGGCTGTCCTTGGAAGGGAACGGCAAGCTCAGGACCATCTGAACATTCTCTATAACCCCAAGTGTGTGTTGTTGGGCAGGGGTACTGCAGCAGGAGTTTCTGCCCCAGAGGAAAGATCATTCAAGGTCATGCACGTGACTTTGCTCTAAAGCTTTAATCACTGAGTAAGCTCCTGATTACCAGTCCTATCTCTCTCATCCACTCTGACACTGGGTCAGAGACCTGAGAAATCTGGTCTCTGATGTGGGATATCCCCCATTATAAAATTTATATAGAGACACTTGAGTTTATATGTTAATTTATGGCAAACATGGTTATTATGAGTCAGTCTATGAAACCTGGACCTATAAAAACAAATGGCTGGTCTCAAGAACACAGTGACCACACCAAGGTGAGAGACCTCACCTGAACGAAGTCTTGAAGTCTCAGCTAGTTCCATGCTCACCCCTTTCTGACTGAAGCCCTTTCTCACTTTGTGATATTCTGTGATTCAAGACTTGTCTGACTCATCCTGAGATAGAGCCTGAGGGTGCCTGTATGGTCTGGGCATGCAATCTGACCAGAAGAAGGGGGCTTGGAGAAGAGGCCTTCGCCATCTTTTTCTGAACACAACCTCCTACGGAGACAGAAGAGCTAAAGCAAAGGTTCTCAGAGATCATTAGGAAACTGCGGGATCTTTTCCATTCATCCTTCCCTTCTTGATATTTCTCAAAATCAGAAAAGCTGGAAAATGATGTAACATCCTGAGAAAAACTGTTAAGCTAGTAAAAAAAAATCTCATACCATTAGAGCCCTAAAGTCTATTAATCCCTGGGGATGGTGCAATGGACAAGGGGAAAGGCACATTATGAGATGGTGCTTCTAGACTTCTAACCTAAGACCACATCGCCATGTGGAAAACCATTTGAAACTCTGTCAAATGCCTGTGAACCAAGTCATCACAGATATTTCCAATCTAAGACATGAAAGTAGAGAAATACAACAGGTTTTCAAAGTAGCAGTTGACTCACCCCCATACTGCTAGGTTGCTGGTCTCAAAAAAAGAGATGGTATTACCATTGCCATGGGAACCTCCACTTTGACTCACTAGTGTTCAAACCTCCAGCTGGAAACATCCTGTTCCTGTCCCTAATTGCAGCTCATGACCTACTTCTACTTGCTGGAGCAAGAGGCCCTGCTGAGATACCTGGGAGCCAGGAAGCCCCAAACTTTCACGCTGGAATTGGCTTCCTTCCCTCTCTGGCAGACAGCAAGGCATTTTGTTCCATGGTTCAGGGTTGCCCCAGTGAAATAAGGATGACAATATTAAGCTTTCTCTGGTAAATGTTTTAAGAGTTTTACAGAAGAGCTTGAAAGGGATACAGCATTTGTATATGGGGACAAACCTTTCTCCCCGCTGTGTTTGTTAGATTGGGAACCAATGCTCACAGATTTTGACCAAACCTACCAGAGCCTTACCCTCATCTTCAGACAGCCTACTGCCACAGAAAATAGATTAACTAGCCCAAAGAAATGGCAGATGGGTAGAACATGGCTTGATGGCACAAAGATGAGGGGAAAAGGGGAAGAAAGTTGAGAGGGAAGATAAATAAGGACTTAGTGGATGTGGACACAACATTTTCTTCACTTTCTTAAGAAGATCATCAGATCCATCCCGCTGCTGTAATTTCTTCCTACTTACCTGTACTTATCCTTAACTGTTTTCTTTTCCTCTCTCCCACATCCAACCCATCATCAAATTTTAGCCATAGTACCTCCAACAATATTTCAAATTTACTTACTTCCTTCAGTTCCTACAGGTGCCATCGATATCCAAGCCACTTTTTTTTTTTTTTTTAATCTTGGTCTGGACTTCTGTAACAGTCTCACCAGTCTCCTACGACCATTTTTTACTTTTATGCAACCCATCTTTCATACAGTGGCAAGATGTTAAAACTTAAAACTATAAATCAGAACATGTCACTTTTCTGCTCAACAGAGTCTTCCCACTGTGCTTAACACATAAAGCACAGCCCTCCTGCTCATCTGCAAGATCCTGATGATCTTTCTGACTCTTGGCCCTTTGACTTTGTCTGAATGGCTGTTGCCCCACCCTCCATGGTCCTGCCACACTGGCCTCCCTTCTCCAGTTCACCATGCTCCCTTCCTCCTAAGAGCCCCCACATTCTTTCCCCCACTCTTTCCCACCTGTTCAGATCTCAGTTTAAATGCCATTTCTTCAGGCAGGACTTCTAAGACTCTTCTGAACTGAGTTAGGACCCTCTGATACACTCTCCCAGAACCTTCCATGTATTTGCCCCAGAGAACCTATCACAGTTTGTTATCATACATTAGCAGTTCTCCAAGTGTGGTTCCTAGACCAACATCACCTGGAAATTCATTAAAAACGCAAATGTTGGGCCCCATTCCAGACCTCCTGAACAAGAAACTGTTTTAACAAATCTTTCAGATTATTCTGATGCACACTAAAGTGTTTTTTTTTTTAAGATTTTATTTATTCATTCATTTATTTATTTGACAGAGAGAGAGAGAGAATAAGCGGGGGAGCAGCAGGCAGAGGGAGAGGGAGAAGCAGACTCCTGCTGAGCAGGGAACCTGACCTGGGACTCGATCTCAGGACCCCGGGATCATGACCTGAGCCAAAGGTAGACACTTAACAAACTGAGCCACCCAGGCACCCCGCACACTAAGGTTTGAGAATTGGTGCTATATTGCTATTCCTGTGGCAAATTGATTGACATCTGTCTTGCCAGCTTGAATGAAAGCTCCATGAGGTCAGTGGTTGGCACGGAGCAGGCACTTAATAAGATTTTGTTGAGTGACTGAATTAATAAATGTGCATTACATGGGTTCATTGGGAGAGATGCTACTGTGGCCAAGATCAGAAACGTAGCCCTCGCGTGGGCTTCTAAAGCTTGCTCTGCTCCCCAGACTTTGATGGCTAACCTAGCCAGGTCCCAGCCCAGGTTCTGCTCACAGCATGTTTCTGGGCCATACAGGTTATGCTGTTATTCTAACCCACAGAACCCCTGACATAGAAACAGCAGATCTGCCGCCCTTCTCCCAGCCTTAGACACTTGAGGAAAGGTGGTTTGTTTGTTTGTTTTTAACATTTTATTTATTTATTGGGGCAGGAGAACCACAGAGGGAGAGTGAGAGAGAGAATCAAACTCCCCGCTGAGCAGGGAGCCTGATGCAGGACTCAATCCCAGGACCCCAAGATCATGACCTGAGCCGAAGGCAGATGCTTAACTGACTGAGCCCCCCAGGTGCCCCAGGAGGAAATGTTTTTGACACCCAGAGTTGCACCATTATTCTCTCCATCTTTTAAATCCTTCTGGAAATTCCAGGGCTGCACTGAGGGTAGAGTGGGTTCAGCTTAGTCTTCTGAGAGCAGCACTTCCTGCTTAAAAGCCAGAATTCACAAGAACTGTGGCCAGAGAGGCTGGTCCTCTATTAGTAAGCATATGGGAAGAGTCAGCTCCCAACAGCTGGTAGGGACTGAGCACTGACTATGTGTCTGACACCACAGAGAAATGCACGATTCCATATAATCCTCAAAACAATGCCATGAAGTGGGCTCTTCCTCCACTTCACATATTTTTTAAAATAAGCCTTAAATAAAGAAGATGTGGTATGTATATACAATGGAAAACTATGCAGCCATCAAAAGATGAAATCTTGCATTTGCGACGACGTGGATGGAACTAGAGGGTATCATGCTTAGCGAAATAAGTCAATCAGAGAAAGACAACTATCATATGATCTCCCTGATGTGAGGAAGTGGAGATGCAATGTGGGGGGTTTGGGGGGTAGGAAAAGAATAAATGAAAGAAGATGGGATAGGGAGGGAGACAAACCACAAGAGACTCTTAATCTTACAAAACAAACAGAGGGCTGCCGGGGGGAGGGGGTAGGGAGAGGGGGGTGGGGTTATGGACATTGGGGAGGGTATGTGCTATGGTGAGTGCTGTGAAGTGTGTAAACCTGGCGATTCACAGACCTGTACCCCTGGGGCTAATAAAACATTATATGTTTATAAAAAGTTAAAAAATTATATATAAAAATAAGAATAAGTGAGTTGAAGGGAAAACATTTTTTCTTGAATAAATTAATGTGATTCAAAAAAAAATAAGCCTTAAAGAGATTAAGTATCTTACCTTCCATCACTCCTTTAGTAGTGGTGGAACCAGGACTTAATTTAGTTCTGTCCAGACACTCCTGGTTCTTAACCATTACACTATACTAGTCCCCATTAGAGAAAGCTATGGAGTCCTAGAGCCACTTTTAGGGCAAACAGCCAGCTCATGGGCACCAAAGTCTTCCCACCCGGTGATGCCAACGAGTGCCCGGCTGGGCCAGCAATCTGCTTGGCCAAGTGTGTAGTTTAGCACATACCTGCTACATTACAGAGTGCAAAAATGTAGCATCATCATCCTGTTTATTTGTCCTGGATCTCAAATTCTTTGTTCAAACTTGTGCTCAGACCTGACTCCCACTAGCCCATGGACTCCACTCACACCAAGCCAGAGAGACAAGACCAACCAGATAAACCGTGGGCTTGAGTCAAGTGGTTGTAACTGTGTTCACAGTATATAAACAAGCAGAGCTAACTAGCAAGGAAGTGAGAAATGTTCACCTTTGAAAGGTGCTAAAATTCTTTTGGGCTGCCAGGGGCTATTTATGGTAGTGGAAGATGGATTTTTCTAGATTAAACTGTATTTGTCAGAAAATGAGCCTCTAAAATCCAAACAACATTTCACTAACAGAATTAGGTCTACCGTTATAATTCACAGCCAATATTCTATTCAATTTTGGTATCCACAGTGGTCTGGGTCTGTGCCGTGTGCTATGGATAATACAAAAATTAATAAGACACACATTCATCCTCAAAAAGCTTATAATTGACTACATGGGATAGCTATGGTGGGGAGGGGTCTGTTGAGTGTTTAGGATGTTAGTGAGGAGTGGAAGTGCAGCAAAATAATCTATGGCAGAAGCCCGGTACTATAGCTAATAGCTCAGGGAAAAGAGGCATCAAATTCAATAGAATATTTCAGGGGTGCCCTCATGAAGACCAGGCCTTTCTGAGCTGGGCCACAGGGTTGGGGAGGATAGAGGGAGGGCTTGAACAAAGGTATAAAGGTGAAAATGTTGCAAACACATTTGCAACATCTTTTTTTTTTTTTTTTAAGGTTTTATTTATTTGTTTGACAGAGAGAGAGCACAAGTAGACAGAGTACCAGGGAGAGGGAGACGAACAAGCAGCCTCCCCGCCAAGCAAGAAGCCTGATGTGGGACTCGATTCCCAGACTCTAAGATCATGACCTGAGCTGAAAGCAGTCGCTTAACTAACTAAGCCACCCAGGCACCCACTTGCAACATCTTGAGCTGAGTGACCAGACTGAGGCCAGAGACTGGGAAACAAGCTCAAGCAGAAGGGGGAGTGGCAGCTCCCAGAGAGAACGGTGGGGTATACAGGCCTCATCACTTACCCTCCCTCATCCCTTGGTCTGGCGATTTCAGTTTCTTTAACATGCTGAGTCTAAACCATTTCTAGAGTCTTCTGGCATGCCGAGTGTGCAGCTGTCCTCTTTTTCCACCCTTTCATCTCTGCTCCTTCCTGGATGGCAGCACATTGAAAGATGCAGGGCACACACTAAAGCTGGTGCATGCCCCCTTCTAGACCTCTCCTAATTCACTCAGACTATGGAGTAGCAGGCAGAGGGAGAGGGAGAAGCAGGCTCCCCACTGAGCAAAGAGCCCAAGATGGGACTCCATCCCAGGACTCTGGAATCATGACCTGAGCCAAAGGCAGATGCTTAACTGACTGAGCCACCCAGGTGCCCCTCCATTGTATCATTTAACTTCTCTTTGAAAGGGTTCAGTCCCTTCTCCCTGAAAGGAAGCATCACATAATCAAAACAAGATTTAATGGGAGAGCATAAACAAAATGCTTAAGGATTGGGAGGAGAAGGGAGGAGCTTGAATTACTTAAATATAATAGTAGCAGGTCAGTCCCTGACTGAAGCAGAGAAGGAATGTGCTTACCTCATATACAGAACTTGCTGGTGTTCATGTGAACAACGCTAGCAGAGGACAGCTGGACAAAGACGGTACCATTAAAATGTCACCATTTGTTGAGTTGTTCAAAAATACTTCTAAAATGTTCTATCTTGATTTTTCTGATTTCATTATATAATTAAATTCATTGTATAATTTTAATAATTCCATTACATTTCCAAAAGTGTCCTTTCGTTTTTGGAGTGGGGGGTAGGGCATCTCCCAGTTCCTTCAGGCCTCCTCAGTGCCACACTACCAACAGATTATGTTAGGAAACACACATAGAGTACTGCCACTTAGGAAACTTTCCAGAAGGAGACAAAAGACTCTCTGGAAACAGAAATCCTCCCTTTCCCCCATGTCCCACCCAATAGAAGGCCAAGAGAAGAAAACATAGTGGTATGTGAACCACCAGATTCGATGGTTGGAATGAAAGCTCATCCTATTTTATACTGTCTGGTTGCTCTGCAATGAGAATGGAAGAACAGCCTTGGGAAGCTGATGCCAGTTGTCTTTGTTTCTTAATTTCCTGGATCACTTTGTATTTTCAACCATGTGAGTTCTGAACTCTGTCCTTCCTCTGTGTGATGCCTCACTGGGCAAATCTTTCTCCAAGTATGGGAGAACAGGACAGAGGGCATCTGAGTCATGTGTAAGGGATGGAGATTGAGTCAGCTCAAGGCTGGTGGGAACACGTCCCTTGGGGCTGTCTCCTTCCCCTTGCCAAGATCTGGCTCAGCAGTAGGAGAGGGACAAAGAAGAGATGTGTAAGACAGAGTCCAGTAGAGGTAGGATACAGGTGTGGCTTAAAGGCAGGAAGCACTGGAAGGCATTTATTCTGGGAACTTTAGCCTGGATAAAAATTTTTTCTAGTTATTCTTTCTGCAGAGAGACCTGCAAAATAATGACAGTGTTTTTGCTTACAACATTCTAGCAGCTTTTTTCCTGTATCCTTACTGTCTGTCCCAAGCACACCCTTATCCTTATGTAAAGTTAAGTGTAAAACATTGAAGTTTTGCTAGTCTGGGGCTGTTTTCTGATGGGCCGTTAAGTTTAAATCCTCTAGTTATTCTTCCTGTAGAGAGACAAACCGGTGATGAGTCACTCCACTGTGCCCTGTCCTTATTTCTGTATCATTTCTGCTTTGCTCCCAGAAGACTATATGATACATTTCAGGGCAAACCTAATCTGATTTCCAAAAACCCTTGGAAAATAGGAAATATGAAACCCATTTCACAAATGAGAAAGTCACATTTCAACCACGGAAAAACAGCCTGGTAGGGCTGACATGGAAAATTTGAGGCTAGGTAAGATGAAAGATGCAGAGCCAATCTTTGCTCCCTGGGGTGAGATGATGGACCTTACTTGCCTTTTCACATCTGGGAAGATGGGAGTGCTTGCCTCTTCATCTTCCTTCCTTTCCTGAGCCCCGGATCCCATCCATGACTGACATTCTCAGACTCCACATCAGCAGACAGGTCCCCCCATCACCTTCTAATCTCCTAGAGGAAGGCCCTGCTGGTAGACTCCTGTAAATATCACCCATCCGGGGAGTACCTGGCAGGATGGAATCAGAGAGGTGCCCCCTGCAGAGCTGAGGTCTAGAAGCGCCTGTCAGGTCATCTATCAAGATCAAATTACAGCAAATTTGCCCATAATGGAAAACAGGCTGAAGGAACAAGGTAATGAATCTCTAAATTTGGCACTGTGCCCCTCACTGCAAAGACTCTAATCTGTGAGTTGCATATAGAAGACTACCCAAGAATCAAAATAAATACAGATGTCCCTGGGTTTTGTTTTGTGTTTTGTTTTTGTTGTGTTCTTTTTTTTTACAAGTATTCTTTTATTGGTGAAAGCATTATTAGCAGGATTTTTCTTTTGTTTTAAAAAGTAATGCATGATTGTAAAAAATTCAAAATAGACAAATAAGGGAGAGTAAGAACATCCTTCCTTTCTCTATACCCCCACTCTCTTAAGCCCAGTCCCCAGAGATAACCATTGTTTCAACTGTAAATCTGTGAGAGGCTTTTCTACCATGACCTAACCTCAGAGCCATGACCATGCGTGTGTGCAGAAGTGACAATAATAATAATAATAATAATAATAAATAAATGCTCTGCACATTGGATGTTCACTATGCACCAAACACTGTTGTAAGCATTTTTGCATTCATAACTTATTAAAGCAGTACACCATGCCTGTGAGATGGCAGAGGCAAGATTCAAACCCAGGCATTTGACTCCAGGGTCCGGGCTAGACATTACTCATTCCACCACCGTGCTCCTTCTCCCCAACATCGATATTTTCCATGGATGGCCAGCCACTACTTGCTCACTACTCTCCCGTTCAATCCTCTGGTTCTTAGCTCTGGAGTCAGATGAATCTTGGGGCAAATTCTGTCTCTACTACTCACTAGATATGTACCTTTGTGCAGTTTTCTTAACCCCTGTCTCAGTTTTCTCATCTGTAAAATGGGAGGCTAATACTTTATGAGAGGTCTGTGAATAATAAACGTGATAAATTCTATCACAAATAATAAAGTACCTGATACATTCCAGATGTTGGATAAGTACTTTCTAATAAATGAACAAATGAAAGTAGCGATAGTGGTCCTAGCACTACGTTGACCTTTATTTTACTATTGTATTATAAATGATGGGCTGGGTCTCCTACTGGCTGTATACTCCTAGCACCTCAATCTCTGTGAGATATACCATTACTATAATGAGTGACGTATCTCACACCAGAATCAAAAGGGACATTCCTTCACCTTTTTGTTGTTTTTCAAGAACTTTATTTCCAAGGCTGTCATGGATAGACACTCCCTGCAAGCATTCTGTTGGTCATTTTATTGTTAAACCCTAAATCTTGGTAGCATGTGCCCAGTGAGTTAGTGTTTTTCCCAAGTGTGGTTACCTGACACCAGCTTAAACCAACCCTCTGGCCTCACATATATACTTTATAACAGCTTTGTTGAGATTCAATTTACGTATGATAAAGTTTACCCTTATTTTTAAAGTGTACAGGTAAGGGGTTTTTAGTGTTTTCACAGAGTGGTGCACTCACCGTCACTATCTAATTCTAGAACCCTTTTATCACCTGGAAGGGAAACCCCATACTTCCTAGCAGCCACTGGCCCTTCCTCCCTCCTCCCAGCCGCTGGCGACCATCACCTATCTTTGTGGATTTGCCTGTTCCGGACATCTCATATGAATGAAATTATATAGTATGCGGCCTTTTGTGACTGGATTCTTTCACTTAGCATCCTGTTTTCAGGGTTGATTTATGTTGTAGTATGTGTCAGTATGATAAAATTTACCCTTATTTTTCAAGTGTATTTCATTTTTCATGGCTGAATAATATTCTGTTATGTAGATATACCACAATTTATTTATGTATTTATCATTGGATGGACATTTAGAGTTGTTTCCACTTTTTGTCTATTACAAATAAGGCTGCTATAAACACGCATGTTACAAGTTGTTGGGTGGACATATGTTTTCTTTTTTAAAAGATTTTATTTATTTGAGAGAGAGAGAGGGAGGGAGGGAGAGTTAGGAGGGGGGAGGGGCAGAGGGAGATGGAGAGAGAGAATCTCAAACAGACTCCCCACTGAGAGCAGACCCCCCAATGCCAGGCTGGATCCCCAATACTCAGATCATGACCTGAGCCGAAATCAAGAGTGGGGTGCTTAACCGACTGAGCCACCCAGGTGCCCCTGGACATATATGTTTTCAATTCTCTTGGGTAGATACCTAGGAGTGGTATTGTTAGCATAATATGGTAACTCAATGTTTAATTTCTTAAAGAACTAACAGACTGTTTTCCAGAATGGTGGCACCATTTTATAGTCCCACCAGTGATGTACAAGAGTTTCAATTTCTCTGTATCTTCACCAATACTTGTTACTATTGGTCTTTTTTATTATAGCCATTCTAGTGAGTATGAAATGGTACTTCATTGTGGTTTTAATTCACATTTCCCTAGTGACTAATAATGTTGAGCTTCTTTTCATGTGCTTATTGGACATTTGCATAACTTCTTTGAAAAAATGTCTGCTCAAGTCCTTTGCCCCTTTTAAAATATTGGGTTATTTGTTGGCCTCAGATATTTTTATAACGGTTGTTGAATGAATTATATGTTGGAAGGATCACAGGTCTACCTGTATTTAACCTGTATTTGACCTGTATTTGACCCATATTTGATTCTAGCTCCACCACTTAGCTATGTGACCTCAAGCAAGACTATTTTATTTCTCTGAACCTTAGCTTTATCATCTGTAAAAAAGAGGTCAAAGAGGTTGTTAGGAGGAACAAATGAGATGCAAAAGCAACAACCATAGATTAAAGTACCCAACAGACCCTCAAAAATGTATTAGACTCTCTCATCACTCCATCTTTGCTGCAGACATCTTTCCCTTAAGAAGATGTATTTGACCCTGGTGGACCAATTACAACAGAGCAAGTGGAATGGATTGAAGTCCAAAAGGCAAGGCCTTCAAATTGAAGAGGTCAGTGAGTTTATTCTGGGGTCCCCTACACACACACACACACACACACACACACACACACAACAATGCCTCTCCTTTTGGGTGAGGGGTAACATGGCCCGGCTAATCTCTGCATGAGATCATCAGAGCAAATATAAACCATTTCAGCAGCCTTGAAAAAAGGAGGGCAGGAACTGTTATAAAAGAGGGATTGTAACCCCTTTTTCTAGTACCAGCACTCTTTACAGTCTTAGCAATTTTGAATAGCAAGACTCTAAGAATGGGTAGCTTGAGAGGACTCGGTAACATGGCATTCAGAGTCTGGCTTTCCATAAAAGCAAGTCTGGTTCTTGCTTATTAACAGTCTGGTAATGCACAAGGCCTGTCATTTGTTCCTTCTCTAATGAATGGATAGGCTGTTTAAATCCCTGATGGACAACCTAGTAAGTTTAGTCTCCTGCTCCCAGCCTTTGTCTGGCTTCTTCCATGTGCATAAAGACAACCTTCTTCCTGCTATCATGTGCTGTCTTTGCATTAAATCTCAGCTTGAGGATCTTTTAGTATCTAAGTACTACTCTTTATAAAAGGGGGAGTTAAAGCCCCGAATGAGTGGCCAGACTAATAACTCCATTCAGCCATCATCCTGCAATCATTTATTGAGCATGTACTATGTGCAAGACATTGTGCTGTGTAGTGGGAACACAAAAGATGACAGTCTATGCCTCCAAAATGCTCATGATGTGGTGGATAAAATGGGTATATAAAGGATATTTACCAATAACATTGTGTTTCAATGACTGCCCTCAAGTGATTTTCAGCATGGGAGTACACCATGTAAGCCTTGCAAAAATATTAGACACTGAAGTTTCGCCTCTCCTCGGGTATCTTATGGCAATCCCTCCCTTTACATATAGCCACTAGAAGGGAAGAGAAGAAAACATACACATGCTTTCATTTTTCTATGTCAAGGCTTACTCTGGAGAAGGCAACCAGCAGAGAAGAACTGAAACATGATAGATTCTTAAAGTTATTTTTCTAAATAGAATTTAAAGGAGCAATCACAGGGAAGAATTAAAATCAATTTACAGTGTAATTCTGTCACATAAGTAGAAGCTGCAGAGAGGAATTTGGGCAAAGGGAGAATGCTTTCTATCTCCCACATCCCCTGACAAGGGTTTTCATCTAAACAGTGCCCCACGACAGGATCCTCAGCCTTCTCTAGATTTCTGTTTGCTCATATTTAAAATGAGGACATTGAACCAGCAGGTCTTGAAGATGCCTTACAGTTCTGACAGTCTGTCAGAGTGGGCAGTTTATTCATGTGTTTATTTTTAGCTGGGAGAAAGGAAAAAAACAGGAATAGCAGGAAAAATGGAGGTGTCTTGATGTTTATTTGGTTGTAGAGAGCAGCAAAGGAGGGAGAAAGGCCCTTTTCACTGCTTTCCTTTCTCAATGGTCAGGGCAGAACCACAGATCTGCAGCACAGAGCACTCTGAAAACAGAAGGGACGCTCAGGGAGGGTTAAGAACTGGGGGAGACAGCAAACAGGTCCGGCAGCACAATATTCCTAGAGTATAAAATGGTCGATGAATAGTTTTGTGGTAACCAGGCTTTAGTGTGATAGAGGAGATGTGGGTATCAAGAGTGGGTTTTTTAAATGAGGGACAATGACAGGTGACCAGCAGCCCCCAGTCGATGCCCAGGACACTGTGCTACAGAAATCCTCGGGAGAGGGTTCCCTGGGGAATGCTGGTCACGGTGCTCGTGTAGCAAGGGCTGGATGAGGCAGGATGCCAGCATCACTCTGCAGGCACAGACTGTAGATAAACCACCCTGACTCCCGCCTCCAGCTGAAATCAGACCTTGGAGAACCAGTTTTTCTTCCCTCTCCATCAAGAATGTTTTGTCCCCTTATTTATCTTGATCACATATATCTAATTCTTATTTTCTCTGATGTACTACTATATCCTGGGTCAAACTACAACTGCCAAAACAAACCTTTAGTGCCTCCTTGGAAAGAAACCCAAGAAATGGCTTCTGACCTACCAATAGACGCACGGCATAACTCACCATTATGCAACTCAGCCCCTCTTTCTGGCCTCGGACATTTATTTTCCCTTGTGTGTTTTCATTCATTCATTCAGTCATTCAACATGGAGCCTCTATAACCTGTGGCCCTTAGGCAAGATGCTTAACCTCTCTGTGCCTTCGTTTTTCATCTGTAGAAAGAATAATGGAATGAAAGAAAAAGAATGATCTACCTCACAGGATGCTTGTTAGAATTAAGTGAAGTATTATCTGTGAAGTGCTTCGAACAGGGCCTGGCACATATCCAGCACCATGGTAGAATGAGGTCATCATCACTTGTTAATCTCAGTACCAGGCAGCAGGCTCAGTACTCTGCTAGCCGGGAGATTCCAAGATCAGCAAGAGCACACAGTGGTGGAAAACAGTAGCCTCATAACAATTATTACCCTTACTAATATTGAAAGGAAATGCATTTGAGACATAGAAAGGAGACACAGAATTGAACAGATATGAACAAAAGAGATGCCAGAGGTGAGAGAGGAGAAGAGTGTGATGATGGTACAAGCAAGATGCTGATGCCAGTGGTACACGGAGTGTGAGCAGACAGAGGGACAGTAAAAAGACAGATATCCAGGTCTTAGGCTAAGAGGAGAGCTCTGGAATGACACATTGGTTTGGGAGTCACTGATATATAAACAATAGCAGGAGGGAATGAGAGCCAGCAAGAGGACGCTACAAAACACGAGATGGGAACCCAAGTTGGAACCTTGGGAAAAGATCCTCATGAAGAGACAAGAGAAGAGAAGCCAGCAAAGGAAACTGGGATGGAACGAGGAGTAGAGAGGAGGAAAATCAGAGGAGTGACACCAAAAAAATGGAAGGAGAGTAGCGTTTCAACAAGAAGCATGTGGTTAATAATGTAAGAAAGACTGAGGAGTCTGTGGGACTTAGCACCAAAGAAGCCATTGTGAGCCCTCAGGGGAGGTGAGGGGACATGTCCAGTCTTCAATGAGTATGTTTATGTGTGGAGGTGAAGTCGTTGCACAGAGGTACGGATATAAAACCTGGCAGTCCAGGTAGGGAGAGAAGGGAGTAAGCATCTAGAGAGACATATAGGACAGAGTAATTGTGTTGTTTCATTCTAAGCTGGAAGGAACATGAGCACCTCCTACCTCTCCTCCCTCCCCTCCTCAGAGCTTATGGTCCAGCCATAGTCAAGCACAGAAAATGCCATGTTCTGAATACACTGTGTCATCTGTTATTTTATGCCTTTAAAAAAAAAATGGTGGTAAGATATATAAAACATAAGATTCACCATTTTAACCATTTTTAAGTGTACCTTTCAGTGGCATTGAATACATTCAAATTGTAGTCCAACCAAAACCATCACCTGTCTCCAGAAGTTTTTCATTTCCTTTTCTCCCAACTGGAACTCTGTACCCATTAAATAACTCCCCATTCCCTCTATCCCCCACCCCTAGTAACTCCATTCCACTCTCCATCTGTAATTTTGACTCTTCTGGGTACCTCATATAAGTGGAATCGTACAATACGTGTCCTTTTGTGACTGGCTTATTTCACTCAGCATGACGTCCTCAAGGTTTATCCACATGGCAGCACGTGTTAGGACTGCCTTTCATTTTAAGGCTGCATAATAGTCCACTGAATATATAGACCACATTTTGTTTATCCATTTGTCTATCAATGGATGCTCTGGCTATTTCCACCTTTGGTTATTGTGAATAATGCTTCTATGAATATGGGTGTACAAATATCTGTTTTAGTTTCTCCTTTTGATTTCTTTGAGGTATAACCCCAGAAGTGGAATTGCCGTGTCATATGGTAATTCTATGTTTAATTTTTGAGGAACCGCCATACTGTTTATAATAGTGGCCGCACCGTCTTACATTCCTACTAACAGTGCAAGAGGGTTCCAATTATTCCACATCCTCGCCAACACTTGTCATCTTCCATTTTTTAAATAGCTATCCTCATGGGCATGCTGAACTCTATGCCTTTTTGCATACTAATATTACCCAAAATGTCCCTTTCCTGCCAGCCACACATCATCCCTCAGCCTGGTCATCCCTATCTTCTCAGGTATCCGTTCTTCCGGGTGCTATCTGAGAACCGTCCCCAGTGGAGTTATCCACTCTTCATGCCTCAAGTTTGTTACCGATGCACGTTGACTCGATTGCACACGTTTCACCAGAAGCAATTATTCATTTGTAAGGTCTCCACCCTTAACTCGGATACGTACATCCTAAAGAAAGGAGACCAATTCCTGGCCATGTTTACATTCCTGTATCCCAGGACACTGGCCGGAATCACATGCATACTTTTCTCAGTTAATCAACTTAAATAAGGCATAGTTCCTGCCCTCAGAGAATTTATAATTTTAGGACAGGCATAAATATATGACATATTAAATAACAGAAGCCCTTGGGGCGCCTGGATGGCTTAGTGGGTTAAAGCCTCTGCCTTCGGCTCAGGTCATGATCTCAGGGTCCTGGGATTGAGCCCCGAGTTGTCAGGCTCTCTGCTCAGCAGTGAGCCTGCTTCCCTTTCTCTCTCTCTCTGCCCGCCTCTCTGCCTACTTGTGATCTCTGCCTGTCACATAAATAAATAAATCTTTAAAAATAAATAAGTAAATAAATAAATAACAGAAGCCCAATGCAGGATAAGCAATGCCCCAAAGAGGGATCTCAATAATGGTCACATGAGTAGCTGAGGGGAGTAGACTTCAAGTGTCTTTGATCACATAAATCAGTAAAAAGATTCTGAGTACAGCCTGCCTTTTTTTTTTTTGTGCCTATAAAGCTTATGTGTCTTATTTTACAACTGTGTTATGTATGTTAAAAATATACACAAAAGTAAAAATCATTAGATGGAATAAAAATATAAATAGGTTGGCAATATTTTTTCCTGTACCCCAAGGGGTGGTCTTGGCACACCACTCTGGAGACCAGCGATTTAGAACAATGCCATTCAAAATGGGGGTCCCCCGACCAGGGTGGGGGCACAGGCATTTTGTTACTGAACTGTTCACGATAAGCACCAAAATGGAGAATAAGTATCTAGAAACTTTTACAGCAATTTGACTAGACAAATTCATGTCTGCTGGCTATAACAATTGTAAAAGTGGTCTTGTATTTTTTATCTCTTTCTTACTTCATTTTTCCAAATTACTTCTTCATTTATTTGTTAAATTAGTTTAGTAATTTAACTGTACCTTATCTACCCACAATGGATTAGAAATTTTTTTAAAAGTGAATCAAAATACAAACCTGGTCTTTCACCATAGAGGGGCTACAAAGTGTTTCAAAAGACAGTAAGTCTTAGAGCCCTGAGCTAGAGGAGCATTGGAAAGCTGAGCATGTGGCAGGGTCCTCTGGGTTCAGAATCTGGTGAGCCTCATGGCTGCAGTGAATTAGGAAGGGTCTTCTGGGACCCAAAGAAGGACACAAGTACAGGGGCGTCTTTTCTCCTGACTGCCCCCTGCCCTGGCCCAGGTTGTAGCAGCTTACTGAGTTCTATATACCTGATAATAAATGTTATTGCTCTGGACTAAGTTGCAGTGTCTGGGGAGAATTGCACACAGGAAGTCTGAAGGAGCTCCTGTCCCAGATATGACACAGGGGTGTTCAACTGTGTGTGTGTGTCTGCTCTCCCTCCTTGGTTCCATAACAACACCTCACTAACTATTTCTGGAGCTGAACTCTAAGAACTTTGCTTTCCCCACCTCCCTCCCGTTTGACACACCATAAAGATTTGTGGGTAAGGCCACTGACAACGTTGAAACACCATTCTCTTCTCAGACATACTGTGTTGAGGCCATTTAATTGGATGTTGTCCTCAGTGGGTTCATAATTCTTTTGTTCTACCTTAACCACCAAATTCAGCCGGATGTCAGAGCCAGCAACTCATGGCATACGTGCAAAATGGGGCAATTTAGCAAGCAGTGTTCCATTTATAAACTTGGTGCTCAGCACGGGCAGTGAGAGCTCTTCCATTAAAATGCACAGTCACCAGCCCATCCTGACAACTGCAGAATTATGCACAGGGAGCTGCTCCAGACGCTGGCCATGAGAACCCCTTCTCATACAACCCTGAGCCAAGAGACAGGTGTGTGCTACAGAGCTGTGCCCCTGGCTTCAAGGATCTCCCAGGAAAAGGCAAGTTTGGAGACCAGGAGAGCTCTGTTTATGAAGCATTTACGATGGCTCTAAATGCATTATCTCATTCAAGCTTCCCCCAAATCCTTTGAGGAAGGTACTCTTTTTTTTTTTTTTTTGCTTTTTTTTTTTTTTAAATCCAAGCAATACACCTATCATGGGGCTTGAACTCACGAACCCAAGATCAAGAGTCACATGTACTACTGTCAAGAGACACATGCTCTACCAACTGAGCCAGCCAGGCACCTTTTTTTTTTTTTTTTTAACTATTTTGGTAAAACATACATAAAACTTACCACTGTAACCATTTTTAAGTGTACAGTTCTGTAACATTAAGGATACTCACATTGTTGTGTAACTATCACCACCATCCATTTTCATCTTCCCAAACTGGAAGTCTGTACCTATTAAACAATTAATTAATTCCCCATTCCATCCTTCCACTGCCCCCTGTCAACCACCATCCTACTTTCTGTCTACGAATTTGACTACTCTAGAAATGAGGACCGTATTCTTATTATGACCTTCTTTGCAGAAGAGGAAACTGAAGCAGAGAGAGTTGAAGTACTTTGCCTAACGTAACACAGCCAGCAAACAGGAGGGGGTTCGAACATGGGCTCTGGAGCCCACCAAGCCATGGGAAAGAAAACAGAAGTCCTGCTGGGGAGACAGCCAGAGACCTCGTGTCCTTAATGCCGCATCTGTCCAAGACACGCGGCTGCACTCTGAGCTGAAGCAGAAGACTGGCCAGCCTCTCCAGCTCCAAGACCCACGGCTGGAGAGAAAGAAACTGGGACGACCCATCCGCCAGGCTCACTTTGGCCTCTCCCAGCACCGCCCCTCACATGCCCGCACAGAGCCTGTAGCTGCAAGATTCCGGCTTTGGGATTCAGAGAGACCGGGGTTCCAGGCACAGTAAGTCATCAGGCAGGCGCAGTTCCTGACCCGGAGCAGAAACCCAGTCATCGTGAGTTCCCGACCCCTTCCTTTCCCACTTTACCTTCTGCAGAGAGAAAACAGAACAAAACACACGGGAGCCCAGCCAGTCTGGCTGCTCAAGTTAGCCAGTGTGCTGGGAAGAGGAGAACGAGGAAGAGGAGGTATGGTTGAGAGCAAGGAGTGGCTGGGACTTGTTAATTCTGGAGGAATGAAATAACATCCCCAGAAAAACAGGTGCCGCCTCTTGCATCTCAAGTATTGGCAGGAAGACTAGAACAGTGGGGTGCTGGAGAGCTCACGACAATCCTGATGCTGCTGCGAAAGGCCGAATCCCCGCCTGGACTTGCATCCCTCTGCCAGCAGGCAGGCTGGACAGCTCCTGCGTGCTCTGCGTGGATGCCCAGAGCGTCAGTGGGGCGTGGGCGCACAGGCGGTGCCGGGTACATACCGTCTGGATCAGCCGGTGAGCAAGTGCGTGGCACCTGACTGCAGTGCCTAGCACATGTTTTTACTTAGGAAGAGCAAACTGTCTGGAAAAATATTTAAGGATTTCCCCCCATGCCTTCCATAGGGTGGAGGTGGGGGAGAAGCAGAGGGTGGGGAGGGAGAGAGAGATTTTAGGATTTTGACTGATGCATTCAGCCACCTGGAGCATGAGACAAACTTCCTGAAACTGTGAATCCAAGGAGCTGAATAAGCCTGAAGCTCTGGGGTGTTCTGAGCTCTGCTGAGTTTGCTAGTGGCTGGAGGGCAAGGAAAGCGGGAGCTGGGCTTCCCCGATTTCTTCTCTCCTTGGCAAGGAATTGTGAGATTAACGAAACGAAAGATGAACTATGAATGCTCCACCTGCTTCTCCGGAGAAATAAGGGGCAGCTCCGGAGGACATCTGAAACAGGTTCCGGAACCATGCTTCTCAAGGAACCAGGCTGCTGGGCATTGGCTGGTGAAACAAATTAGGAGAGAGATGCTTAAGAAACCAGAAAGACAGAGATAAGGCAGAAGCAGCAACAGCGATGACTGAGAAATAAACTCCACATTACAGAAAGCCAGGGAAGAAAGTCAAAGGAGAGAAAGGAACAGCCAGGCCGGGGGCTGGACACTGATTGAGGGAGTGACAGCAAGGCGTCCCGACAGAGCTGGAAGAGCCAGACAGAGAACAAGCCTCGGCCTTCAAATACAGAAAATGCAGGATCATCTGCGTGGGGCCACCTGTGCGGAATGGCAGATGGAACGCCAGATCCTTCTTGTGCCTCCAAAGAAAATAGACTTTTTAGTGAGACTAAAGTTCAGAACTTACTGCAAAATTGCTTGGTTCCTTGTCCTTTCCTTGAAATATTTTGCTTCTGCAAACAAAACAGCCCCCTCCCTTTCATGTAAGGGCCGGTAATTTCCAAGGAGAAGTTGGACGTCAAAATCCAAAAGTGTGATCCTGGGAAATGACCAAGCTGAACAGCTGGGTTTTAAGGGATGTTATTATAGGGACAAGAGACTCTGTGATATCAATAAAGAATTTGGCCCCGATGATGAACAACTCAGCACGGCAGTGGGGCAGGAAGGAGTCTTGAAGGTTAATCCCCCGGGTTAGTCCCAGAGGTAGAAAGACCCTCCATGGATCCTTCTTGGGAAGCAGAGGGCACAAATGTCTTTCACTGTCTGGGTTCCATATGGAAGGAGCAGCTCCTCTGGGGAGGTCAGAGAGTCCAAGCCCAGATGTCCTATCCCTGGAGTTGACAGACTCTAACCAGGGCTACTGGGCCTGAGCATCTGGGATGGTTGCTGAGGTACCTGGCCCTAGGTTGGGTAAGAAGGGTCCAGGCCTTCTTATTCCCTCCAGCTCAGAATAGCTTCTCTGCTCATCCCCACTGCATACTTCAAATTATCATTTCCTGGGAGTCCTGGATGGGACAAGGTTAGGTGACATTGCCAAAGCAAGCACCTGGCTCTCTTGTTCTTTTTTTCTTACAGTCAGTACTCTCTATGTGAGGCAGGTACCTGATGTCCCATCTGTGGGTCTGACTGCAAAGGGACACTTGACATGGGCTTAATGCACCACCAGATTCTTCTCCCCTCTTCTCCCTCCAGAGACCTAATGGGAAGCCTGAGTGAAGATCTCACAGGTTCTTACTGTCTTGGGGCAGCCCCAGTGCTGACCAGCCCCCAGTGATCTCTTCTGCTGAGCGAAAAGCTTTAGAACAGCCACAAAATTCCAGAGTCACCAAGGAAAGCACAAGTGTCTAGAATAGGGATCTGTGATTTCTTGAAGACTTCTACCTTCTTCTTCAAGATAGCTGAATTTGACTCTTTATTAATAATAAGAAAAAGCTATCTTTTGTTAAGTGCTCACTATGGGCCATTGTGCTAAATACATTTCATGGATTATATCATATAGCCCTCTGCAAATATGCAGGTGCTGGGTATTACTGTCCCCAAATCATAGGGATGGAAACTGCAGTTCAGAGACTTTAAGTAACCCTTCCCAAGGTCACACAATTAGGGATGAGGGTCTGAACCAATTCTCTATATGCTACAAACCACTGAAAATGTTACTGAGAAGCATTCACAAAATTAAAGAAAAGCACAAGTGATGGGTTCATCAAAAAGAAATGTAAACTCCGCATGGGCCTGTTTTTGCTCCCCTGGCTTCAGGCTACCTCACCTGGGCAATTCCACATCTGGCAGTTTGCCCACAAGAGGCCAAGGTCTGAGCACCTTCTGCCTCACGGAGAAGAGCCTCTCCTCCCACACTTGCAGGGATCATCTGTTTAAACTAGGCCAGAGTCATAATCATTCATTCCAGAAGGGGCTGTGATTCACATCTGAGCTTTGGAAAATAGTGTTAGTTTAATTTAAAGGGGAGAAGAAAGCAAAATAAAGGCTGAGATGCTGACAGATTACTCCAGACCTTAATTTGCATTAGTTTTGCTTTCAGAGCATTTAATTTGTTTTTTTATTTTCAAACTGTGTTGTACCACACGTAAGGAAAATAGATTTACTTAATCTGAATCCTGTGATTTCATTGTTTATTGATGTCAATACCAAATAGATGAGGAGTGCTAAGAAAGGAACATCAGATGGCTTTCCATCTTCTCTCTAGGAGGCAAGAAGGGGAGAATAATCAAGCCTAGGACATTTAGAGGCTTGTACAGACTTCAAGACCAACAGTCATGCTACAAATCACCTTCCCAGATCCTCCCTGGGAGCCAGGCCAACCCTGACATAAATGCAACGAGGGGATCCTTAGTCCCCTCCCTGGGAATAGGATGTGTGTTGATGTTCCCAGTGTGTGTTTAAGCATACCCTGCATTTAACTTGAGCCCTACATTCGTTGACCCATAAATGTTTCAAAAGAGGGAAGCATTCCAGCCTAGCATCTCACAGAGGCAGAGAATGGGGCGTTCCAGGACTGGGGGCAGAAAGGCCATTTAGAACAATCACCACAGTTTCCTAAATTTGGTCCCGCCCATGGTTGGTCTTGTCTCTCATGTCCTCCACAGAGCTGCCATGATAATGTGATCATACCACTTCCCTATTTAAAATTCAACGCCATTGGCTACTGCAATAAATAAGCAAACAGAATAACAACAACCCATGTCTGATGCCAACATTCTCTTATCCAATCATTTGACAAGTATTCATTAAGCACCTGCTCCCTGCCACCCACACTCTGATTCTGGCCAGCCTCTCCAGTCATACCCTCACTCCATACACCTTGTTCTCCCTGTTATGACTTTATATTTCCTGATCCTGACCTATACTTGTCCTCCCCTATGCCTCTGCCCAGGCTGCTGTGTGGGACCAGCTCCCCTCCTCCATAACCAGACATCCAAGTTCTGTCCAGCCTCAAGGACAACTCGAGTGCCACTTTCGTTATGAAACATTTCCAGATTTACCCAAGTCAGCGTTAATCACTTCTCTGACCACCTGCCATTCCTTCATCCCCAGGAAGAATTAGCTGTTCCCCTCTCTGTGTTCCTTGCCCAACCATGCTCTGCCCACATCTGTTATTTCTTTATACCTTGGGACTATTATTTCTTTGCAACCATCCGTCAAAGCAAAACTCATGCTTTTTCTTCTCCCTCCACCTTAAGTCTAAAACAAAGCAACCACTCAGAGTATTTATGAGTAAATGGGCACATGAACATTTTCTTTGCTGTTCCCATGGCCCTCTGACTCATAATTAGGCCATTGATCACACTCTGCTTAGTATTTTAATAACCTCTGTACATAATAATTATAAACCACTTAAGAGCAAAAATCTTGTCTTGTTTATCCTTTTATCTCCTACAGCATCTTAAAAAAAAACACAACATCCTTGCTCAAAGTGGGCATTCACTAAATGCCATTAAGATGAAAAGAAATAAAAGTAAATATTGTATTCTTCCAGGTGGGCTTAGGTCTTAGGCACTGGAAGAGGATCTAAGGAGTGCTAGAGAGGGCATGACAGGATGTCAGTTCAGCTCAGCTAACATTTATTAGCAATGTATATACATTCATGTATATGTATATACACACATACATAGCACTATATATGTATACACACATATATTAGGGTACTAATAAGTAATATCAATCATTATCATTAGCTGAACACCTATTACATAGGCTACATTTGAGGGTCAAGTTAGAAAAACAAATGGGAATGTGACATGATTCTGCTTTCCAGGTGGTCACAACAAAGATACAGAAAACAGAGCTACATGAAAAGGCAGCTAAGCTCTGCAGCAAGCCCATGAGCACTAGGCTGAGGGCTTGTGCTGGTCCGTAAACAAGCATCCATTGATCTATGATGATAAAGACAAAAAGTTAAGTTCACCATACTGAGTTTTTCAAAGGGTTAAATTCATCTCAAGTAAAAGATTGGTCACTATTCCAAGACTACATCGTTTGTAGCTTGAGGAAGGGAGTGGTATTAAATGTTCTTTCATACTGAAATGATGTGATAGCAGAATGAGTGCTTTCTGGTCTGAAAAATAAAAAATTGAGAACCTGACATTGATCCTCTAAATTTTTTGTTGTTGTTTTAATTTTACTGTCCCATGAAATCCAAACCTGGAATCCACCGTTCCCCATTTAGAACTTTATGATCTTGAAGATGCATTTTACTGCATGGTGGTGAGAGTGAAGATAAACATTGGAAGATATTTGCTAATAAATATCATGGCCCTGTCTACAGGGGCCCTAGCAGCCCCTTCCACACTGAGGTAGAGTGGCAATCTCTATGGGCCTAAGAACTGTTTGGAATCTTTAACTTTCATAAGAGGACTCAAATTTTGCTCAGTTGACTCTCAAAAATAAGGTTTTCCTTATAAATTATTTTCTCTAGGAACCCCACCAAAGTCTTCCAAAGAAGATTAGGGAGAAAGCTCCTCTCGAGGTGCTGGCTGAGGGAGAATAACAACTGCTGCTTATATTCTACCTCCCTTGTATTCTCCAAGGAAGAAAATATTGCAAGAAGTACAGCAAAACAATAGTCTCAGAGCATAGGTGGAAACTCACAAAAGTTGGGGTAAGGAAATAGGGAGAAAGTGAAAACTCTGCTTCTGGTAGAAGGGCAGAAATGCATGCTGGCAGCAGCATTGTATCTGGAGGGGGAGTAAGAACACTTGAGAAAGCTACTGCCTTGAGTCCCAGATGGATAGTACCTGCCTACAGCTGAGGCTTAATCAGGACATCAGAGAATGGCCTCCACATACCCATCTTCTCCACAGTAACAAGCATCAAGTTCAAACAAAACAAAACAAAACGACTGGAATATAGCTAGGAGAGCTACAAAAGGCAGATTCTCTCTGGGTAGCAGTATAAAGGGAGACTCAAGGAGTATAAAGGGAGACTCCAAGCAAGAAGATTAAAAGTCAAGCAGAGAACAGACATTGACCAAAAAACTCCATTCCATAAACCATACCATACCATAAACAGAAGTTATCGTTAGAGGGATTTGAAGCCTATAAGCAATAAGAGTAACCACAGCAACAACAAACCCAGCCTAACTTCAAACCATGCCTAACTTCTGTGTATGTTAACATTAATTCCCTCCCCTACAGGTCAACCAAACGGGAAGGTGTGTTCATCTTCAAGCATAAAAAAAAATATATATATATATGAATGCACCTCATTATTTACTGTATTATACAACAAATCTGACTTTCCACAAAAAATTACAAAGCATATGAAAAAGAAAAAAAAAGCCAAAAGAGGAAAAACAATCATTAGAATCAGATTAATAAATGATACAGATGTTGGAGATATCATATTAGGAATTTAAAATAACTATGATTCACATGTTAAAGGTTCTAATGGAAAAACCAAACAACATGGAAATTCAGATAACTTCATCAGAATTGAAAACTATAAGAATCCAATGAAAATACTAGAAATAAAAAAAAAAACCCACAGGAACAGAGATAAAGAATCTTATCAATGGGTTCATCAGTAGATTTGACATAGCTGAAGGAAGAATCAGTAAGTCAGTGAACTTGAAAATACATCAAGAGAAATTACCAAAACTGAAACAAGGAAAAAGAATAAAAACAAAAACAAAAAAAACAGACTAGAGAATCTGAGAGATGTGAGACAATATTAAATATACAGTATTAAATATATGTGTATTTGGAATCTAAGAAAGAGAACGGACAAAAGAAACATTTGAAGAAATAATAGCCAAGAATTTTCCAAATGAGTGAGACACACCAAATCATAACAGATCCAAAAAGCTCAAAGAGAAAATCCTGAAGGCAACCAGAGAAGAAGACACATTTCCTCATTACCTACATAGGAACAATGCCAAGAGTTACAACACTCTTATTGTCATTTAGGCAAGAAGACAATAGACTGCTATTTTGAAAGTGCTGAAAGCAAAGCAACTACAAAAACAGCAAAACAAAACCAACCAACCAAACAAACAAACAAACACCCACAACAAAAAACCAAGTCTTAATTCTATACCCAATAGAAATAGCTCTCAAAACTGAGGGAGAAATACAGACTTCTTCAGATAAACAAAAGTTTAGGGAATTCACTATTAGCAGACCTACTCTATAAGAAATGTTAAAAGAAGTTCTTCAGGCAGAAGAAATATAGGTCAGAAATTTACTCTACAGGGGTGCCTGATGGGCTCAGTCAGTAGAGCATGCAACTCTTGATCTTGGGAGTTGTGAGCTCAAGCCCTGCAATGGGTGTAGAGATTACTTAAAAGTAAAATCTAGGGCGCCTGGGTGGCTCAGTGGGTTAAAGCCTCTGCCTTCGGCTCGGGTCATGATCCCAGGGTCCTGGGATCGAGCCCCGCATCGGGCTCTCTGCTCAGCAGGGAGCCTGCTTCCTCCTCTCTCTCTGCCTGCCTCTCTGCCTACTTGTGATCTCTGTCTGTCAAATAAATAAATAAAATCTTAAAAAAGAAGTGAAATCTAAAAAGAAGGAGAAGGAGGAGGAGGAGGAGGAAGAAGAATGGGAATTTGAATCAACATACAGAAATGAAAAAGGAAAAACAGATTTTTTTTCTTATGTTTAATTGTCCTAAAAGATATCTGACTGTTTAAAGCAAAAAAAAAAAAAAAAAAAGTAACAATGTGTTGTTACAATATTTTTAGCATAGGTAAAAGTGAAATATATAACAATAATGGCACAAAGGATGGGAAGGAGGAACTGGGAATATACTGTTATAAGGTCTTTATAGTTCAACTGAAGTGGTATAATATTATTTTAAGGTAGACTTGGATTACTTTTAAAATATGTATTATAAGTCCTATGACAATCACTAGTATAAATAAGTCAAGAGAGGAAATAAAAATAGAATTTCATAAAAATTCTAATTAAACCTAAAGAAGGTAGAAAAAATATATAAGCAAAGAACAACTGGAACAAGTAGAAATGAAGAGGCAAGATAGTAATTTGGTAATATTGTTTTAATCCAACCATATCAATAATCACCTTAAATGTGAATGATATGGGGTAACTGCCTGACTCAGTCAGTATAGCATGCAACTCTTGATCTCAAGGTTGTGAGTTTGAGCCCTACACCAGGTGTAGAGATTACTTAAAAATATCTAAAAAAAGAAAAAAGAAAATAAATGTGAGTGATGTAAATATACCAGTTAAAAGATATTATCAGATTGGATTTTTTAAAAAACCTAATTCTATACCATCTCCAAGAATTCCACTTAAAATATACTAAAATATAAAATATGTAATATAAGATATAAATATAAAATATAAAAACATAGGTTAAAAGGATAAAGGATAAAGAAGAATTATGCAAACACTAACTAAAAGAAAGTTGGAGTAGCTCTATCAACTTCACACAAAGTAGACTTCAGACCAAGGAATATAATCAGGGATAAAAAGAAACATGACATAATGATATAAGGGCCAATTCAATACAAAGACATAACAACCATAAATGTATATGCAACTAACAACAGCACAGCTTTAAAAACAAAGGTCTATCCTTGATTGATCATAGAAATCACCAACTGTAGTTTTAACCTCTATCAAATATTAACAAAAGATATATTCATATTAATTCAAAGGATTTCTTGAAGGATAAGCAATTCATCCATTTCTGTAGTTATTTAAAATTTTTTTTAAAGATTTTACTTATTCATTTGACAGAGATCACAAGTAGGCAGACAGGCAGGCTGTGAGAGAGAGGATGGGAAGCAGGCTCCCCGCTGAGCAGAGAGCCCGATGCGGGGCTCGATCCCAGGACCCTGAGATCAAGACCTGAGCCGAAGGCAGAGGCTTTTACCCACTGAGCCACCCAGGCACCCCATAGTTATTTTAAATTTTATTTCTTAATCTAGCCAAACCATTAGAGAGCTGTGCACTTGAACTGCACTATTTTCATCCCTTATGGGACTGTTTGCTTAATTGCACTTTGATGCTCTGCCAGCAACTTAAACTAAGAGATGTTATAAGAAACACTCCTATATAACTCCTTATTGGGTTTAACAGTGTTATTCTTGAGAAAACTGTCCTTTAGATCACAGTGTTCTTTTCATAAGAAACCAGGGGAACGATTTTGCTCAAGTTTCAGAACTAGGAAAATCTCTATTTCTCTAGCCATAATTTTCTATTTCCTTTGGCTGCTGGGAAATTTAATCAGAGGCAAATTTGTAGCCCATGGAAATTTATGGCATGCATATTTATACTAATTTTACCCCTAAATTTATTTTGTTTCCACCCTTATTTTCCTTTCATCCTAACTTTCCCATGTATTTATTTTTATTCTGCTTTACTTTTACTGTATTTTTCTTTTAAAATCAATTTTATTAAGGTATGTTTTGCATGCAATAAAATAAACCCATCTTAAGTGTACAAGTGAATGAGTTTTGACAAATATTTACTATGTCATTTTTGTTAGCCACCTGAAAACCATTTTGAAATAAGTAAGGGTAAAAATGAATATCACAAGAAAGTCTGTGCTAAGCATTATCATAGAGATATAAACAAATTACTGTGGTAGTATGAGAGAGGATAAAAAATTCTGACTGGAGGGGTAGTGGGTGGGGGATGGGGGATCTTGGGGGAAAATCTCATTTTATTTATTTATTTATTTAATTTTTAATTTTTTTAATTTTTTTAATTTTTTAAATAAACATATAATGTATTATTAGCCTCAGGGGTACAGGTCTGTGAATCGCCAGACCTACACACTTCACAGCACTCACCATAGCACATACCCTCCCCAACGTCCATAACCCCACCACCCTCTCCCTACACCCCTCCCCCCGACCCCCTCAGTTTGTTTTGTGACATTAAGAGTCTCTTTTGGTTTGTCTCCCTCCCGATCCCATCTTGTTTCAGGAAAATCCCTTTTAAAAACTAATATCTCACCTTAAATTTTATTTATTATATATATATACATATATATATATATGTATGTATATATATTTATTTATTTATTTTTAAGATTTTATTTTATTTATAAAATAAATAAAGAGAGAGAGCACACAAGCAGGGGAAGTGGCAGTCAGAGGGAGAAGCAGGCAGAGGGAGAGGGAGCGGGAGCAAGGAGCATGATGCGGGACCTGATCCCAGGACCCTGGGATCATGACCGGGTCAAAGGCAGATACTTAACTGACTGAGCTACCCAGGCACCCCTCATCTTAAGTTTTAAAGATGGAAATTCAATTTATAGAAGTAGCAGGAGAAGTCATTTGGAAAAGGAAATATCTTGAGTAAAAGAAGGAAGCAGAGATCCAGGTATTGGTTCCTTCTGGCTGGAGTAGAAGGTGAGCAGGAGAGGAGCTTGGGGAAATGAGCCTATAGCCATGTTGTAGAGGGTTCTGAAAGCCAAATAGTGTCTTTTCACAAGATTGTGCAGGTAATAGGGAGCCACTGAAGGCTTTTAGCAGAGAAGAAACATAATGAGACTTGTTTTAAAAGATCATTCTGGAAGCAGTGTGAAGACGGGATGGGAAAGTTGGAACTAGAGGTGGAGAAGATGGTAAGAAAGCTTCTTTAATGGTACAGGAGAGACATAAGGAGAACCTGGGCCAGCCCTTAGGAAGAATGAGAGGGAGAGGAAACGGGATGCCCAGTGATAGGAAATCTCTAGAAAAGGTCAAAGGATTAGTTGTAAGGATAATTGATAAAGAAACTGACTATGTAAATAACTAGGGGGACAGGCATCCGCATGATTCCTGTTCTGGACGGAAGATTGACAGGCCCTGGTATTCCCTTCTCCAGCCTCTGCAAGCAGAGAAAGTACAAGTTACCAATAAAAGATTAAGCCCTACTTTGCAGGGGAGGGGGCTGGGGAAGGAAACCCAAATTGGGCTGGTCATGTCAGTCAGTTCCTTTCCAGATGACCAGAGCCAGGATCATATATAGTAACAACAGCTACTATTTTAGGTCAATAAAAAATAAGTATATAAAATGACAGTAACTCACATTTAAAATTAATGGCTACTCTGTATCGGGATTGTTCTAAGCCCCTCACAGAATTCCTAGGAGTAGGGACTACTGTATACCCAGCCAACAATGGGAGAATGGAGGCCCAGAAAGAAGAATAAGAGTCTTGCTCCAGATCACATAGCTGGTCAATGGCAGAATCAATACTCAAACCAGGAGTCTGATTCTGGAGTCCGGGCTCTATGCCATTATGCCCTAATGTTGATGCTCTGGACTCTGTAAGAAAACCCTAAGTCACATCCCCACCCAGAGAGTGAGTGTCCCTCACTGCCTTGAGGTAGAAAGCGCTGACATTCCTGACTGAGAATAACAGAAATGCGAAGGCAGGCATTGGACATGAATGTCTACAGTGTGTGTTTGGTACTGTGACAACCATGAGGTCCACCAGAACAGAGCATCAGACAAGACATAGTAGTATATAGACTGCGACCAAGACCACAGCAACATGAAATTGATGCAACAAAAATCCCGCGAGAATCAAAGTCCCTAGGTATCTATGTGCGTGAGTGTGGTTGCGTGTGTGGAAACCATGAGCAGTGGTGGCGGAGGTTGGCTGAAGCAATGACCTACAACCCACGGATGGCAGAAATTCCTGGAAAACCATCCACCAACAATCTAACCAACTAAAAATACACCAAAGGAAGGCAACCTTAGAAGGAGGCAGGCGAAGGTCTAGTTGCGATAAAACAAACTCAAAGCAGATTACTGGTCTACAGTAATCTGTAGTGAATGGGCGCATCTTCTGTGAAGACAGGGGTGTGGCCTGGCCCCAGACCAGTGCCCTGAGATGTAAACAAACAGGCCAAGCCTGGATTTTTTTTTTTTTTTCAGAGAAGGCTCTCCATTGAAGATGCAGGACTTGCCTGTCCTCTTTCATCACCCCGTGTATGAGATTTGGCCACCCAGACATTTAGACGACAGATGGGAACTATTTGAATGTGTGTACATAAATGGAATCAACAAACGTTAAAGTCTGCATATGGCATCATCTGAAATTTGAACCAACTCTCTAAGATGTTGGAATGATCCTTCATCATGGGAGGATGTGTGACACTTACTTACTCCTTCAGGCACTGTGCCAGGGACTGAGGTCGTGAAGAAGACAGTCTCTGCCCTCAAGACACCTAGTGTCTAGTTAGAGACCCAGACAAGTCAATGGGTGTATCTGAAGCCAATGATGGGGGGCTGAGGAGGCAAGTCCTGGGTGCTGAGAGGACAGAAGGAGGGCACCGAGCCATTATGTCAGGGAAGCTCTGGGAAGGAAGACACATACCTGATGCCCAGTGTGAGAACTGTTCTAGGGAACGGAAATTATTTGATTTTTGTTTGTTTAACTCTGCTGTTGCAGTTTGCTTCCTAAAGGACTATATTTTAAGCAAAAAACTATAACCACTTTGAAAAAAATCCATGAGCAAAGGCATCACAAGACGAGACATTATCAATGGGAAAGAAGAGATCATATATGTCCAAACATGTGGTATCCCAAAAATATCCTTAGGAAAGAGAAAGCTGGGGTACCTGGATGGCTCAGTTAAGTGTCTGCCTTTGGCTCAGGTCATGATCATAGGGTCCTGGGATCGAGTCCCGCATTGGGCTCCCTCCTCAATGGGGACCCTGCTTCTCCCACTCCCTCTGCCTCTCCCCTGGCTTACGCTCCCTCTCTCTCAAATAAATAAATAAAATCTTAAAAAAAAAAAAAAAGGAAAGAGAAAACTACCTTATGCATAAATCAATGCAAAGTCTCTAGCATTTTGAGGCACCCCTTAATTATTTTATTTTGAACAGCCATGTATTAGGGAAAGTTATTTCACCTAAAACAACCATAGTCTATGCTAAGTTTGGGTGTCTACAGAAAACATTTGATGATCTTGGTAAAAAGCAAGGCAAGGAAATTTAATGCATGTCTAGTAATTAGGTCTGGGCTTATAACTTCATGATACCTGGGGTTGGATATTGTATATAAACTTTTAAAAAATTACTTCTTAAAAGAAATATAATTGTTTTGGGTTTTTTTTCGTAGCTGAGGTCATACTATATTTTTATAATTATGTATCCTTCCTTTTTTAGTAGACCTTATTGTGTCAAAATATTGCACTAAATTAAAAATTCTTTACCAATAAGAAAAGCAATACAGTATTAGCTATTTCATGGAAATTATGAGCAGCTAGCTAGAGGAAAAATGAAAAATCAAAACCACCCTTATGTTATGCAAATGGACACTTGTAGCTTAGGACAAAATTTTATTACACACAGATGCAAAAAGGGCTTTATATCAAATCAGTTAGACAAACATGAAGATATTGTGTTCTGGAAAACTACTAGATGATTCTAAAATTCACTTAGCAGTGACAAAGACATGCAGGCTGAGTTTGAATACCCATGATGAATTTGAAGAAAACTGATGAAATATGCATGAAGATAGGCGATACTTATAAATGAATATACTATTTCATATGGTATATAATGTTAACTATGCAAGAGTAAATGGCTACACGAATTAAATGTTTTAAATGTCATCTATAGCCCTAAGGGTTTGTATATGGAAAAGCCTTATCTAATTTTTACAACTTTTTTTAAAAAATGATTTCATTTATTTATTTGAGAGAGAGAGAGAGTGAGAGAGAGAAACATCGGGAGTGGGGTGGGCGGGGAAGTGTAGAGGGTGAAGCAGACTCCCCGCTGAGCAGGGAGCCCAATGCAGGTCTCCAACCCAGGATCCTGGGATCATGACCTGAGCCAAAGGCAGACGCTTACCCAAGTGAGCCACCCAGACGCCCCCATTTTTTACAACTTCTTACTGAGAAAATATGGAATACCCTTGATTTGCAATATATATTGTAGGTAATTAATTCACCCAGGTTTTCTTGACCAACCCCTGGGGAGCATCTAATAGATAAAACTAGTAAAGAAAAAATGAATAACTCAAAATATTACAGTAGCTTTGGGTTATTTAATGTTGAGGTAAACAGTCCTTACATCTACACACCTACATTATAGCAGAGAATAAATGTGGCTTCCTAAAAATCCACAATAGTTCCCTGTTTGCCTGTAGGGTTAAGTCTAACACTAAGAACCTTAATGTTCACATGCCTCCACAATTTGTCTGCTAATGTTTCCACACCTATCTCTTGGTCTTGACCTCATGCGCTCAGTCTTCAGGGAAATCATCTCCCCCAGTGCATCACTGCTTCCCAATATGCCTGACTTCTGTTCTTTTGCTCATGGAGTTCTCTCTGACTAGGCTAACGTTCCTCTCCCCTTCTCTGCCATTCCCAAATACCTACATCCTCCCCACCTCCAGGGTCCATCTCAAATACCACTGCATTGTCATTTCATATGTCTCAAGGAAAAGTAGACCTCCCTTCTGAAAATCTCCAGCACCAAGGCCTCAGTACTGGCAGCCTCTCTGCTCAGAGAGGTGCACGGTGGTCTTGAGGGTTAAGTGAGCTCAGTTTACATAATAATAGTAATAATGAACACTTAGATAACACCAGAATTACAGTTGCCAAATCTAACTCAAAATTTGCTATGTGCCAGGCGTTCTTTTAATTCCTTTACATAAATTAATTCATTTGATCTTCACGAGCACCCCATGAAGCAGGTGTGATGTTATCCACAGTTTACAGATAAGGACACTACGGCCTGGGGACACAGCTCTAAGTGTGACGAGCTGAGAAACCATGCCCTCCATCATTATGCTTTTCCACCTTAGCCAGGAGTACCAGAAAAAAGGAGACCAGATGTGGGCAGGGAGACAGGCCTGTAAACTGGGTGACACAGAGGCACACATGTTTATTTGGGTGAAGCAAAGGTTGAGCATTAAAAAGGCAAGGCTATAACAGAGTGAAGGCCCAGAGTGGAAGGCTTTCTCCCACTCTCCGCCAATTTCAGGGTCCTAAAGAAAGGCACTCCTGCCAAATGCACTGGAAAGTTTGTAGCAGTTTAGCTACCTCACCACCTTTTAAATTACTAACAAACCCATCTCATCTCCCCTATTAACCAGATGCTCCTTGAGGATCCAAGTTCAATCCACTTACCATCTAGAGCTGGACTTGGGGCATGGTAATTAATCAATACAACTTTGTTAAGCAAATGTCGTAAACCATTAGTTCTCCATTCTCAGGTCTCTCTTCATAAAGCAGACACGTGTTAAAAATATTTCGGGAAGATTTCTATCCAATACTTTAAGAATAATTCTCTGTTGTATTTTTTTTTTCCTTATAGCACTTCCTCATTTGTTTTTTTTATTGTCCACCTCCCCCCAACTAGTGCACAAGCTACATAAGGGCAAAGACTTCATTCTTGTTTTTGGCACCCTAAAACAAGCCTGGCTCAGGGAAGGAACTCAGTAAATATTCATGAAGTGAATATTTGAAAAAGAAGAGCCTTTGAGAATGCTCACCAGACCCTTGTGGGCTGCCTTTATCCGTGCCAGCCAACCCGGAGTTAGTGTATCAATACGATTCCATTACCCTCGAAGCAACTGCATGTCCCGGAGCACAAGGAAAAGAAAGTGTTTTGCTGGAGGGGGGTTGGGAGATGGAGGAGAGAAGCAACCTCACACAGAGCACAGCATTTTGCTTCTTCCTAAATTTCCACTGGGCATCACTGGGCACAGCAAGCTCCTGGCCCGCTAGCCCGCCATCCCTCTACCCTCTCACGCTGTCCCCCTCGGGCACTGCAGGTCCCCAGCTATTCTTCCTCCTGGATCTCTGTGCTCCCCTTGGCCCTGAACAATATACGGTCTGCAGGGTAGCTCCTCACACCTTGGCCCCTTGTATCCATGCTCCGCAGAAGGAAACACGGCAATTTTAAAAATCATTTTCCCGTTTTTCAAGTATCTTTATTACTTTTTTGTATCAGGGGCAAAGACTTGAATTTGAACCCAAGTCTTTTGATTCAATAGCTGTGCGACCTCGATCAAATTACATAACCTCTTTACCACCTGGGTCATCACATCTCATAAACATGGGGATAAAACCAACTCTACAGGGTCACTGTAAGAATTAAATGGGACAAAACAGAAAAAGCACCTGGTACAGAGTAGGTATTCAAGAAAATGTCCTTGAAGTAAACTCTCAACTATCCAAAAGGACTCACGAACCAAGGAGAGATGAGGTTTTACAGAATCATGCATAGAAACTCATCACTATTTAGAACATTGTTTCTGTGGTCCCAGGGACAGGGGGCATCTACCACACAGGGTGGTTCCTCTGGGCAGCGGTGGTGAAAGAAGGTGGTGGCACATTGCTGCCTTCTCTGTGTGTGTTGCTTATAAATCAGAGGTGATGTATATCACTATGAAAACAGCTCCTCAAACATGCCCATGGTACCAGCCAGCACTGAGAGGGAGACGTGCAGATTTCAATGACCAAAATGTCACAGGCCAAGGTCATCTTCCCACCGTGATCCTGTCAGCATTCCCTCAGTCCTCAGTTTCCTTATTATGAGATGGCTGAGCCTGAGAAGGTATCCCATCCTGCGTTTGTTGGCATATCGTTAATGCCAAGCATGGAAGGGCTATCACTGTGCGTTGTGATTTCCCGGCTGGTACATCATAATTGCCTTATGAATACTTATTAGCTGCTTGATTCTAATGGTAGTTATACAAATTATGCTTAAAGTCAAAACTGAAGAGGCTCTTGGCTGCTGTTGAAAAGGTAGTGATTCGAGGGAGCATTTAGAATTTTTAAAAAGATGAAATAACTCAGGCTAGGGATGCCCGGGTAGATCCACCAAAGTCACTTTGCAATATGCAAAGGATAGCACATTTATCTAAAACAAAAGAAATAAAGAATTCCTCTCCCAGGCCAGGACTGACTCCCTAACTAATGATGTGAAGGAAGAGTTAAGCCATGCATGCTGCATAAATCTGGAACAGTCTGAAGGTCAGCTTGGGTCGGAGTGTACCACTTTTCCTTTTCTCTTTTTATGAAGTCCATTTTTGAAAAGACCATGACAGTTCTGATACAGTTCCCACCACCTAGGATCATCTGAATGATACACAAGTGAGTTTTAATTTCAAAACTCACGCCCCAAAATTGATAAAAACCTGACCATGAAATCTTGAAGGAGGGATAGGGACAGCTAATATTTTGCAGCCGACAGCAGCATTGAGCTCCTCTCACACAAGGGCAGGGCCAAAGCCCTTAGACAAACACCTGCCCCACATCCTCCCTGTTCTGTCTCTGCTCCTGTTGCATTTTTCTCTTCTCTCCTCCAACCCCGGGGCTTGCTCCCCGCTCCTCACTCTCACCTGAAGATCTCTCTCCCGATTTCACTGAGAAAGTAGGAACCCTCAGAAGAGAATCTCTGTATACTTCCATCAGCATATTTATCCACCTTCCTGCATGTGACTCCACATTCCCTTTCTCTTCTCCTACGAGTGAATTTGCAGCACCCCTATGCAAGGCCAACTCTACCATTTTGCCTCGATCCAAAATTCTCACTTAATCAAGAACCTTCTTCCAAGATTTCTCTCCTTTCTTGTGTTACTGGTTTTTCCATAACCATTGGATGATTCTCAACAATATACAAGCATGACGTTGATAATAAAAAACAAAGACATTCTTTTGACTCATGTCTCCCTCCAGCCATACCCTCTTTCTCTGCTCCCTTCTAAAGTAACACTCCTCAAAAGAATACCAAAATTTGCTCTCTCCAGTTATTCTCCTCTTTCTTTGTTATGGTCACTCCAACCAGCTGCTGCCCCCACCACTCCAACAAATCTGCTCTTGTCAGTCTTCAAAGGCCTTTGCTTTGAGACACCAACAGTCAGTTCTCAGAGTTCATCTCTGATGATCTCTCATCAATGTTTGACATGGTTTATCTTGCCCCCTCTTGAAGTACTAGCTTCACTTGGCTTCCAGGACCTCACGGTGTCCTGATTTCCCTCTTCCTCTGTAAAGAGCAAAATGGAGTCACTCATGTCAAGCAGTGACTCATATCAAACCATGACATAAACAGCCAAGGGTACTGCAGCAAAGACCAGATATCACCAGAACCAGGAGAGGCTGATGGCACCAAGGACTGATACCAGCAGAGCTGGAGGAGGCCTGCAAAAGCCCAAGGCTGGTTAAACTCCTTTAAAAGGGGAGAACTTCTGCAGCAAATGGTAGACTCTCTAGACATTGGCTCTCTCACATCTGACCACATCAGAATGCAACTGCTGCTAAATGCTCTGCCCAACTGATCTTGGAACATAACCGAGATTCTCTACTGTTTGAACAAAATAAGCTAAACATGTCAGGAGCTGACCTGGACCGTGGCCTTGTCCCAACTGTGTACTCAGGGACTGACGTCACATTTGGTTCATTAACTTCCTACCCTTTGTTGAATCTTGTTGGTTGTGTGACTTTGTATTGTGCTTTGCTTTGTGTGACGTGAATGAAGCTAAGTTAAATGTGTAGCGAAATGTCAATGTCAATGAGTTTGGAATCCTGAACCTGCTTCAACCTTGATTTTTGATTGAATAAAACTGACATTGTGGAAAGACACAACTCGTGTGTGTGCCTTCATAGCATGCTTGCATCAGCTTCACTGACTGTCTTTTTTTTTTTTAATATTTTATTTATTTATTTGACACAGAGAGATCACAAGTAGGCAGAGAGGCAGGCAGAGAGAGAGGAAGGGAAGCAGGCTCCCTGCTGAGCAGAGAGCCCTATGCGGGACTTGATCCCAGGACCCTGAGATCATGACCTGAGCCGAAGGCAGAGGCCTAACCCACTGAGCCACCGAGGTGCACACTGTCTTTTAAAGACAATGTCACTGCCTCTTCCCCACGCACTGCCCCCCCACGCACGGCCCCCCCACCATGTCCCCAGTCCCTAAACACTGCAGTGTCACAGTACTCAGTCCTTGACCTCTGCCCTGGGGACACTCACTCCCTCAGTATTCTCAGCCAGTCTCGTGGCTTTAAATACCAAGTATGTGCTGATGACTTTCGAGTTATTTATTTACTTGTATTTTGGGCTCCTGCGGATATATGCTTACTCACCATCTTCATTTGAATATCTAATCATCTTCTCAGAAGTAACATGTCCAAGGCTGGGCCCCTGATATTCCCAAACCTGCTCCTCCCAGAGTCACACCATATCAATAAATGGCGATTCCATTCTTCCAGTGGCTCACACCAAACACCTTGGCTCATCCTTGATTCCTTTTTCTTTCTCACCAAAACAGAGCCATTAATAAATTCTTATTGGAACTTCCTACAAAATACATCTAGAATCTTACTGCATCTTCCCACCTTTACCTCCTTGGTCCAAAATACCATCGGTTCTTTTCTAGATTAAATGGATTAAATATATAACTGGTTTTCCTGTTTCTCTTTTCATCCCTGATGGTTTAGTCTCATCATTGCCATCAGAATAATTCAGGGAAAGTTAGATAATGTTACACCTCTCTTCCAGACCTTCAAATGGCTCCCCTTCTCCCTTAGAGTAAATTCCAAAGTCCTGAAAATGTCCTAATGATCCTATACAATCTGGTCCCCCAGTATCTTTCTAACCTCATCTATCACTCCATCTCTCCCCACTCCAGACACACTGATTTCCTTATTTTTCTCTTGGGCATCCAAGAGAGGCCCTCACCTTAGGACCTTTGGACTTGCTGTTCCCTCTGCCTGGAATGCTCTGTTCCTAGCATCCATATGGCTGAATCCCTCACCTCCTTCAAGTCTTTGCTTTAATGTCACCATCTAGTGAGATCTCCACTGACCACGCTTTAAAACAGCAACCCGTATCCCTGGTATTCCCTGTTTCTCTATTGTGCTCTTTTTTTTTTTTTCCTCTGTTGCACTCCATGGCACTTATCAACCTAACACACTACATAATTATTTATTTTGTTTATTGTCTCTCTGCCTCCTCTAGACTGTAAATGCCATAAAAGCAGGGATTTTTATCTGCTTTGTTCTCTGATGTACCTCCAGCAACTGGACAAATGGTTTACACCTAGTAAACACTTAAATAAGTATTGGTAGTGAGGATAGGATGTTGCTATCATCCTAAGCAAAATCACAAAGAGCATCTCTAAAAATTAAATGATCCCTAGCTGCTCCAGAAATTAATTCATCTCAAAAGTGAGATAAATTCATTTTCAGACTCAATATACTTTGACTATATGGAGATTATACATCTTCAATCATAATAATCATAACAGTAGGAACTCATATTTACATAGGGCTTTCCAGTTTATAGAATTCTTTCTTGCATATAGTTGTATTTCATCCTCAGACAATTCTGAAATTGAACAAAGCAGAGAGTGTCCATTCTCTATACAGATAAGGAGGAGAAGCCCTAGAGCAGTTAAATATCAGCTTAAGGGTCCTGCAGCCAATGAATGCAAAACCGGGATGAACCCAAGTGCCCTGAGTCCAGGGTTAGGACTATTGCATCTGTAGCAGTCAGTCATAAAAGAGACAATTTGTCCTCCACCAGAGTGCTCAGATAAGTACTGACAGGATCTGGGACCTTCACTATCTTCCCTTGGCTCTTGATTTAGTCCCACAAAGACTGAGTTCTTCCTATGTTCCAGCACTGTTCTAAACACTGGGCATACAGTACAGGCCAATACAGGCCAGGACAAGGTTATGTTCTCATGGAGCCTCTATTCTTAGAGAAGAGATGTCAATAAGCAAATAAACAACTAAACACCCCCCTAAAATACGTCAGGGGCTGATAGCTCTTTGAAAGGGAAAGGAATTGAGGTTGACGGGGAGCAGAGCAGGTGAGCTAATGTCAGAGATACCCAGCAGGAACTCATTAACATGTTACCCATGAATTCTTCCTCTGGCCAACGGGCGGACTGTGCTTCAAACTGTTAGGTGAAGAGCCTACAAAATTATACATTTGAATTACAAAGATACGCAATATTCCCAATCTAGATGTTAGGTAATTTGGGGTGATCTTAAAGCTAAACAGAGCCTGGTTGGCAGTTTCAGAAGATAGCACCAGGACAAATAGTCCCAAGTTATAAGAACACCAATTTTGTTCAAGACAAAAGAGCTTTCTAATAAATAAAGTTGCCAGCAATGAAACAGACTGGAAATGAGCTCTCTGTCATGAAAAGTATCCAGTAAGTAACTGAATGACTTCAGAAGTCTCTTCCAACTGCAAATCTGATTATGTTCCATTCTATAGAGACTCTCTCTACCCTAAGTCACCATTAGTTCCAGTAGGTGATGGGGTGAGGACAGGCGCAAAAATCTGGCCCCAAATCCTGGTTCTCTTGCCAGCCCTCCCAGAGGATGAGCAGTCACCTGACTGTTGGCCTTAGATCTTTCCAGCAGCAGCAAAAGCTAACTGTTCTGCAGGGATACCAGGGGCACAGATCCTTACCCTGCAGGATCTACCAAGGCCTCTCATCGAAACGAGGTGCTCTGCCCAGCAGGGACAGGCAGGATGCCTTCAGCACTTGCTCTGTTCTCACTGACAGGTAAGCCACTAGTGATTACAAAAAAGAGAAGGGCAAATTGCGCTGGACAGGTGGCTGCCTCCCTGATGACTTCTGGATGCTCACTGGCAATGTCCACACTTCTGCAGGCCTCTCTTAAAATCTCAGCCCACTCACAGCATCCACGGATGTCAATCATCCACCCTCTTTTGCCTTTCTGTCATTTCCCAAATCCCCCACTAATACTGGCAAGCAGACCTCCGGGCAGACTGCGTGTTGGCCCAGGCAAGACATCATGGAAAGACACTGAAACAATTGCTAGTATTACCCACATTTATCCATCACTTACTGTGGGCTAGATAGTTTGTTAAAAACTCTGTATGTGACCGGATGGGCTATAATCTTTACACATGGTGTTGGATCCCCCAATAATGGGTCCCCCAATAATGGGTCCGTGATTAAAGGAGCGAGGCTGATACAAAGCAAAGGTCGAGCAAAGCTTTATTTCGCGCCAAGCATCAAGAATCAAACTGACCATCAAACGGACCGGTCGGGGCCACCCCTTACAGAGAGGGCGATCCCTCTCTGTTTCACAGACTAACTTTTATAGAGCAAAGGCCATGTGGTTGGGCCTGGCCACACACAGGTGGCCAATGAAATTGTACCACACAGAGAAAGCTGCACAGTCACGCTAGGTGACCAACTGAATTACAATTTACCCTAGTAGACATTTGAACCAGCCTACCACCTTGGTCAGAATTGGCGCCCAAAAGGTGCCCAAAGGGCGGGGCCCATACTCCTTGGTAGCTAGGAGACAGTATAAGCCCCCACTGATTGAATACCTCCACCTGGCCTGACCCACCCTTGTACTTGGACTTTGTTACTTGGGACTGGTTTCCGGGACTTGTTTTTAAGGAAGTTCCCCTGGGGGTGGGGGGGACAGGGTCAATTTAAGTTTTACTGCATAAACAACAAAATGGCAGTTCAACTAGGGTGGAGCCGCTCTGGCTCAATAGGCCTTTACAATGGCTGGGACCTGCTTGGAGCTGGGCAGAATCTGACAAGTAGCTTTTGTTTCCTGTAGGGTAGGCAGGCTGGCCAAGGGATTGAGAGAGGCGGGAAAGATGATGGAGGGGCAGCTGAGCCAAGGAAGCTAAGAGCCCGATGGGCAGGGAGGAAACCAGGGCATTTTGTGGGAAGGACATGGGGAGGGGCGGTGTGGGGGTGGGGGGCAGTTGCCGGCAGAAGGGAGATGGATCTATTACCATAAGGGGGAAAAAACAAATTTCCTCTCCCTAGAATTTTGTGTGACATTTTAGAAATTGTTGGTGATTTACTGCAACTTTTCTATCTCTTTGTAAAATACAGAGTAAAATCTGTAACACTCAGTCCTGAGGGACTGGATTTGTGATTTTCCAAGGGCGAAATAGCGCACTGGGGCCCATAGTGAAAGCCAGGCAGTCAAAGAAGGTGGTCTTACAATATATTCACTTTATTTCATTTAATGCTTGCTATTATAGCCCAATAAGATAGGTATTTTTATACTCATTTTATAATGCGTGAGGGGAGGTAGGTTCCTGAATAATTATCTATGGACACTCTTGCCAACTTTCTATCTGTCCACTCTGACCCTGAACCTTTAAATTAGCAGAAAGGTGAGTATGGCTATTTCACTCTGTTCATAATCATAACCTAGGGCCCTTCTTGAAGGCTTCCAAGCTTCTGTTTCCCTCTAGTGTCTCCTGATTCTAGGCCGAGCCCTTCTTTTTGCTCTTTTCACTGTCCTCTGGACTTGTCCATGGGTCTCCTTGGTGCTCTGCAGAATCTGCACTTGGCTGCCTTGGCCAGGATCCCCAGATCAGCACCGGCCTCTCTGCACACGATCCCTGGCACTGGCCACTTGGTAGATGCAAGTGGCAGATGAGGCCTAGCTCAATTCTGCATTGTCACAGCCCCTAATACAGTGCTCAGCATCCCTTCTCATTCAACAAATGAGCAAGGCAACATCTTGCAGCCCTTAAAACAGTGACCAGGGTCAGAGCATCTGGGTCTACACATCTACCCACTATGTATTTGCTGTGTGGCTTGACACAAGTTATCTAACCTCTCTGATCATTAGCTGGATGGGAATGATAATAGGATGGTTGTAAAGGGGTGCTTGGGTAGCTCAGTTAGTTAAAACCCATCGGACTCTTGATTTCAGCTCAGGTCAAGATCTCAGATTCAGGAGGTGGAGCCCTACGTGGGGCTCCAAACTCACTGGGGAATCTGCTTGAGATTCTCTCTCCCTCTCCTTCTGTCCCTCTGCACCTCCTGCCCTCACCCCTGCTTGTCTACGTGCACTTTCTCTGTCTCAAATAAATGAAGTCTTTTAAAAAAATAGGATTGTTGTAAGGATTAAAGGAGATAAGACAAGAAGAGCATTAAAACAGTGCCCGGGACAAAGTAAGTGCTCAATAAACCAATAAATGTTAGCTCTCGTGGGGCACCTGGGTGGCTCAGTGGGTTAAGCCTCTGCCTCCGGCTCAGGTCATGGCCTCAGGGTCCTGGGATCAAGCCCCGCATCCAGCTCTCTGCTCAGCGGGGAGCCTGTTTCTCCCCCCTCTCTCTCTGCCTACTTGTGATCTCTGTCAAATAAATAAATAAAATCTTTAAAAAAAAATGTTAGCTCTCGTTAGTTTATAGTGATTATTTCTTGGAGAGGATGAAGAGGGTCGGTCACAACATGGACCTATCAGAAAAATTCCCTGGGGTTAGGCATATCATGCCACTGTTGCTCCCTGCTTTCCCAGGCCAGGAAGAATATCTGTAAGGGGATTCATTTTGCATGAAGGCCTTTGGTCATGAACCCTCTGGGAATAGTTCAAGCCTACGGGGAAGGAAGGAGAAAGGAGGCTGAGAGATTACCTCATTGACAAGTTGGGTTTTCTTTTTTCTTCCCCATTCTTTTAAATTTCCAAAGTTCGGAATGTACCCCAAAGCCACTGTCAGAGAACAAAACAATTCCTCATTAACCATTCATTTCTTATTTCTTTTCCCCTTCCCAGCATTTTTTCAAGGACAATGTGTTTCTACATTTCTTTAAACAAACAAAAAATTTTTTTTATCACAATGGACTGAAATAAATTCATTTGCATCTAAAAGAAAAGCATATATGTAAATGACTGTGGGTTGTATTGAGTGGGGGATGGGAGCAAGCAAAGGGGAGCACTGCCAGAAAAGCATTAGAGTACCCTCATGGCCATATTTGAAAGGCCCCAATCCGGAAACTGTCCTTACCAGTTCCCCATCATTCCTTCTCTGTCCAAGGTCATAGCTCCATACAACCACAAGTGAAACCAGGAAGAACCAATCTTAACAAAAAGAGTGCAGGCCAGAGGAGCAAATACCATATGGAGAAGTCATTCAAGCCCTCTTTTATGAATATTCAGAGCTGCTTGATTTACTGGGCAAACTGGGATTTGGGGCTTCAACATTCCCCAAGGGATTCAGCAGGCAGTTCTTTATTCACTACATTTAAATGCAAATGATAACAAAACTGCATGACAATACACTTTGAAAAGTTGATTTAAAACAGCAAGGGAAGGATTAAGGCACCAATAAGAAGGATTTTATTTTAATTTTCTACAGAGGTTAAAGGCAGGCCAAACAGAAGCCCAGAATTCAAATGCTATCCCAGGAGCAAAACTGTCAGAATTTGGTCAATTACTTTCCTCCTCTTATGAAGAAGTGGAAGGAAAAAAATTCCCCCTGTCTTTTTTTTTTTTTTTTTCATCAATGACATCTGTAACTACCAAGCAGGACTCCTGATCAGTATGAGCTTACCTCACCAGACTGGTAACAGTATAAGCAAAAGCCCAGAAACTTGATGCTTAGCTTCTGCCATATTGAGTGAATGTACATGCTTTCTGGAAATAGTTCCCAGACCTCTCTTCTGATTTATGAGAATCCCTGGTTGCTCAGAGCCCCCAAGGTTGGGGGGCCCACTGATGTAGGAACATCTCCTAACACAGACATTTATGGATTTGAATGGCCATGTATAAAAAAATCTGAAAGTTGTATGTCATGGAAGAATGGCCTATTGTGTTCAGTGGGAACTCAACCCTGGAGGAGAGACTTCCAGGCCCCACATGATGTGAGAAAGATGGGAAAGGCCATAAATCCCTTGCTGCAAAGGCAATGCCAAAGATAAAGTGTCACTGACTGTTGACTGGGGTGGAAGCATTATTATGTCTGTTCAAAGATGGAAATTAGACATTGTCCCCCTACTTGCCCATCTGCCACTCGAACTGTCAAACAAACAAACATGAACCAGGGAGGAGAAAGATCCAGTCTGTTAATGGAGGTCATATAGACAGAGAAGCAATTATATACTAGGTGAATGGATCTCATCTTGAAACAACAGGATGTCTGGGATTTGCTTCAAAAGAATATGGGTGGGAAGTGAGTTGGGGTATCAATGAATCAAGACTGGCAAAGAATTGATAATTATTGAAGTTGGATGACAGGTACTTTGGGAATACCACTGTTTACTTTTGCATGTTTGGAAATTTCCAGAAGAAAAATGACCTTTTTATTATTTGTTTTTGAATTCCACCTGCCCAATTAAATGTGACACTGCCTACCTCTCTTGGGGCAAAGTCACCATTACTGGGAACAAGGGCATTTCTGCCACTCTAATGGGATCCCTGGGAATAGGGCAGTACCCATGGCATAATCATGAAGGGAAAAACTAGACAAGACAGGAAGAAAGTTCAGAAGTTAGTTCCTAAATCAGGACTTTTAAACATTTTAAAACATTTTTATTTGGAACTCTCAACAGAAGCCACTAAAAAAATAACATACCCTGCAATGAAATGTCAAGAAACTTGATAATTCAAGAATTCAGAGACTTCCAGTCTCAGCCCTGTCTGGGAACCTGCAAAGTTTCTTATTCTAAAGGCAGCATGTTACTCCCGGGGTATGACTGACATCTCACACAGCTAAGCATGTGCACTGACCTGCAAAGTTCCAGAAGATACCACATCTTGACAATATGCCAGTCAGGTGTTTGTTTGTTTGTTTGTTAACCAGAAAGATCTTTAAATAAACGGGACTAGTTTAGCAGCTCAGTCCACCAAATCGATTAATTATTCAGGACATTTCAGCATGCAGGTAGCAATAGCTTGCCTTGCCTGATTTAATGAGAGAGAGAGACAAGAGTGCCATAAATAGAGGGAACGTCCAGGAAGCTAAGTGCAATAATAGACTAGACGTATGCATCAGGCAACATTAGAATGCTGCATCATGAAATGGACATAACACTTCAAGAGGACAAAGACAATGAAGTTATGACCAAAGAAGACAAGCCATGGTGGTATGAAGACTAGAAACAGTAATGGATGCCCAGCAGAAGGAACTAGAGCTTTCTAAGCCTAATGAGAAGTGTGGCGAGGAGGACAGAATTGCCGTCTTCAGTTATTCCAATGTCTCACAAGTAGAAGAAGACAGATTAGACCTCTTCCATGAATCCCAGGGAAAAAAGATAGGAAAAGAACTGTCAACATAGAAAAGTCTCAGGAAGGCCAATGTCAGCCTAAAAGAAGGAACAATCTTGAAAGAAAAAAAAAAAAAATTATGCCAAGCACTATTTGGCTGCTTTGGACAATAGTGCATTCCCTGGCCCGGGAAGATCTCAAACAGAGTTTGGAAAAATACCTGTGAAGATGTTTTAAAGGGGGGATTTCAGTACTGAGTATCTGCATGATTTTTGAAATCTCCTTCAAATGGAGATTCTGTGATTTCTGAAGATGAAAACTTAACAATCAACAAACTAGGTTTTCTGTTCATTTTGTTTGTTTGAAGTAAACAATATACAAATCTTCCTTTGCCAGGTGCCTTGTGCCTAAAACATGTTTCAATTTGGGAATAAATAAAAATAAAACTTAACCCCTCTGCCATCCTCCAACCCACTCACCTCACTGAGAAAACATTCCCAGAGGTACCATGCATCTGATGAAAGCATTTAGGGGCCACTTTCAGGATTCACCTTCATCCTTGACCCCACATTTTTCACTCCTGCCAAGTTACATACTTAATACCTCCCCAAAATGACCTGCAGGTTCCCACTGTGGAGATCTGGAAAGGCTATATGCTGGGATAGGATTCCACGAGGACACATGAGCCTTCCCATCTGGGGACCACAACCATCTCGATTTGGAAGTCCCTAAGCGTTTGTTATTTGTCCTGTTTCCTGACTCTGTCATACTTGAATTTCTGTTTTCCCATATTTGTTGGTTCCCAAATTCTTGTCTGATTTCTGATCACCTATTTTACCTAGAGAATTCTAAATATTCCCAACGGTTCAATCTTTCAGATATTTGGTAAATAGTTATAGTACCTTCCATGTGCCTAGAGCACTGTGCTAGGCACCTTAGCAAATACAAAATGCCATATGACCCTGGCAAGGACCTACATCTCAATCTGATAGAGAATATGAAACACGCACAGAAATAGCTATACCCCACGTCACGGTGTGCTAAGTGCTATTAAGAGTGGTAGGAAGCGGGGCGCCTGGGTGGCTCAGTGGGTTAAGCCTCTGCCTTCGGCTCAGGTCATGATCTCAGGGTCCTGGGATTGATCCCCATATCGGGGGGTTCTCTGCTCAGCGGGGAGCCTGCTTCCCTTCCTCTCTCTCTGCCTACCTGTGATCTCTGTCTGTCAAATGAATAAATAAAATCTTTAAAAAAAAAAAAAGAGTGGTAGGAAGCAAGTTCTGTCAGAGTTCACAGGGAGGTGAGATGCTGCAGAAAAATGAGATGTGACTTCAAGAGCGCTCTGCAAAGGCCTGATGCAATTGATGTGCTAATCTTCTAAAACCCTCAACTATAAAGTATGTAAAATATTTGGTTTAAAGAAGGACATAACTGTGAATCGGGAAAAGGATGTTCTGGAAAACTACGTCTAATATTCAACAGCAAATCAATGTCCCACGGTAGCCAGAGGGGTTAATCAATATTCAGTGTAAACCACACACCGGAAAATCATCCCTACTGTGAGCACAATCATTTACTCAGTCAACTAGAAAAATTACAATTATGAAATTGAAACTACATTTACTGCTTAGACAAGTCTTTTTGGAGATGTAGTTTAGGTGAAAATTGTTCATTAGAGTTCCTTTGGGTAATGTATTTCAATGGCACTTTATATTTTTGGAAACCTTTAGATTCACTGCCGATTTCAAATCTCAGAAGTACGGTATATCAGGAATAGGCAAATTTCTTCTGTAAACAGCCAGATAGTAAACAGTTTCGGCTTTACAGCTCCTAAGGTTTCTATCGCAACTAACTGCTCCAGTCAGCTGCTGTAGTATGGAAGTAGCCACAGATAATAGACACATGGATGAGTGTGGCTGGATGCCAATAAAATTTTATTCATAAATACTAAAATTTGAATTTTGTAAAATTTTCACACATCACAAAGTATTACTCTTTTGCATTTTTTGCAACCATTTAAAAACATAAAAGCCATTCTTAGCTTGTAAGCCACATTTGGCCAGCAGGCTATAGCTTGCTGACCCCTGGGTTGTCCAATCACTCTATTTACAGAGGAAAAAACAAAGGCTAAAGGAGACTAAGTATATTCCCAAATCAATAGCAATTCAGTTTATTAATGTCCACATGGAGAGAAATAATGAAGCAAGAGGAAAAACTGAGACATTTACCCACTCTCTCTCAACATTATTCACAGCATGGGAAAATCACATGTTATCTATAAATTTTGATTCCCAGGGCATAACAAGTAAATAATTTTTAAACTGTCCTTAGGCAGATTGGTTCCTGGTAAATGGAGCAATTATGGCTTAAATTTATATATATATATATATATATATATATATATATATATATATATATACACACACACACACACACACACACACACACACATATGTGTGTGTATTTTATTTTATTTTATTGTCTTTCTTAATTTATACTGGGTAGCAATCTCTAAGTTAACAACAACAAAAAACATTTGCCTAAAGATCTTGCAGTTCATATGATGAACCACACACTGCTAAATATTTATGAGTACATAAATATTTCAAAAGAAATGTGAATAGTTATTGATGTTGTTTAATCTCAGGGCTGCATGGAATAAGTACTCCATGTCACTGTGGGTACCAAGATGAAGGGTTAGGAAAATGTTGAAGAATAAAGCATTGGGAAACCCAGCCCCCCACTGGAATATCACTTACTTGAGGATTTAAAACGATAGAATACTAAATTTCAAAGTCATGGAAACCCATAGTTTTATAGCAAGAACAGAAATATACTTGTTCAAGACCTCCTAAAAGGATATGAGCTAAAAAACAAGTGTCAAGGAAAAAGATCTCTATGGTCCTTACTCTTCTGACAATTAAGCCTGTGGAAAAGAGAACAATTACATGATCCAAATTCTACAAAATTATGGAAGATCAAACTAGGGTGAACTGAGTTCGCCAAATCTGAGAGTATTTGAAGAATGAGAGGCCATCCCATTGACATACAGAAGACATACATTTAGAACGTAGGTGAGAACAACTTCCAATCAGGGAAGAGGTTGGTTGTTCGGTTGGGTTGTACAGTAGTAGTATTATTTTTCACTTATTTATTCCTTGAGTAGATATGGCTTGTGCAATAGACAAAGGTTCCTTTTTGGAAAATAATAAATAAAATCATCTTTAAAAAAAAAGAAAAGCCCTCCTTATTTCAAAGAGTGATACAGAAATAACTTCAAAATATTTAGAAAAAAATCACAGTGACAGGTACATGGACATTTGGGAGGCAAGGCCCCACATGCAAAGTGTATTCCCTTGCCCAGCACCCTTCGGGGGCTCACTAAAAGTGCTGGGTAAAGTCTGAACTCTTTGGAACTACCCCCTCCACTCTCCACCCAACCCTGTCTTCTGGCGGTCTCATCTCCTTCCCTTCCCTGTCCCCACCCACATTCAGTCATCTAGCAAGCTCCGTGGAGATTCCTCAGTGTGCCATGTTTTTAAAAGCCTTTACACAGGGACACCTGGGTGGCTCAGTCAGTTAAGCATCTGCCTTCAGCTCAGGTCAAGATCCCAGCACCCTGGGATGAAACCCAGCATCAGGTTCCCTGCTCCATGGGAAGCTTTACTCTCTCTCTGCCTCTGCCTGCTGCTTCCCCTGTTGTGTTCTCTCTCTCTCTCTGAAAAATAAGTAAGTAAAATGCAAATAAATAAATAAATAAATAAATAAATAAATAAATAAATAGCTTTACACATACCCTGTGCTCTGGGCAGCTCCTCCTTTCAAGCTCAGTCTTACTAATACCTGCTCTGAAGGTCTGTGCTCCCTTCTCTACCTCATTTTTGCTTCTTTCATAGCACTTACGACTTGAATGCTCTGTTTAGGTTGTTTGTCTCCTGTATGGAAGATGATCTCCCCCGGGCATGGGAAAGAGTGCCTTTAGTTTTCATATCCTTGAGGCCTAATGTGATGCCTGAGGCACATCCATAACTCATTAAGCTGTTGTCTAATGAATCCACTGCCCCTGAGTCCTCTCCTGACTCTCTACCCTTCCGGCCACAAAAAGAAGACGGACTGGAGGTGAGGATGGGAGGATGGTGGGTAATTCTGACATTGCATTCATTGACAGACATTTATTGAGCCCCTATTATGTGCCAGGCACTCTTCTAGGAGCCTGAGATACCTTAGTAAGCAGAGTAAATGAAGATCCCTGCCCTTGAAGATCTCACATTCTAGCTGGGGACATGACAAAACAAACATAACAAATAAGGAAATAACATGCTTTGTTAAAAGGTAATAAGAGGTGGGGCGCCCGGGTGGCTCAGTGGGTTAAGCCTCTGCCTTCAGCTTGGGTCATGATCTCAGGGTCCTGGGATGGAGCCCTGCATTGGGTTCTCTGCTCGCCAGGGAGCCTGCTTCCCCTTCTTTCTCTGCCTGCTTGTGATCTCTGTCTGTCAAATAAATAAACAAAATCTTAAAAAAAAAAAAAAGGTAATAAGAGGTAAGGGGGAAAGATATAAGAAGAGCAGAATAAGGGGGACTGGGAGTGTGTGAGCTGCAATTTAAATTATGTGATCAGGGGAATAGGATCTGCCAAGTAAACAATGAGAAAGTTACAGTTGGGCAAAAACTTTGAGGAGGGTGAATTAGACATGGGAATATGTGGGGGAAGGGCATTCTAGGCAGAGAGAACATTTAGCATGAAGCCTCTAGGGTTGAAGCAAGGAGTTCAGTAAGTCTCGCTAAGAATGAGGTGGAAAAAGCTGTGTAGCGGGGTGAAGGGGAAAGGTTGCCAATCATGGAGACCTTGCAGGTCATTTTAATGACATTGACCTTGAATGAGATAGAGAGCCATTGGAGGATTTTGAGCAAAGGGGCAACATGATCTGACTTAGATGTGGCTTACATTTAGAAAGGATTGCTTTGGCTATTTTTGTTGAGGACTGAGTATTGGGGCCAAGGGTAGAAGCAGGGAGATCAGTTAAAATGCTATTGAAATAATGCAGGTCAAAGATACCAGTGGCTTATACCAGGGTTGTAGATATGGAAAAGTGGTTGGTCCTACCTGTATTTTGAAGACAGAGAGATCCAAAATCATTTGCTGACATAGATGGGGGTGTCCAAAGAGAGAAAGATGAAGAAAGTTCACGGTTTAAGACCTAAGCAACTGGAACAAGAGCAAAACCATATGCGTGTGGTCTTATCTAGGGGCTCTACTTCACTCACCCTCTTTCGACGGTTTGGTAAATATTAAAGGAGGTCAACATGTAGCAGCATGGCTATCCATGGGGTGGTAACATGATGCAAAGGTAAGTAGGAAAAAAGAGCTATTTAAGCTGCCACCCCGTCCATAGGTTAGCCTCTAAGTCTTGCTCTTTTCTACCTCTTCCTCCTACTCTCTTCTCCCCAGAATTACAACAACCTTCCTGAATGGCTCACTTGTCCAGAACTAAAGAGAACCGTGTGATAAATTAAACAGAAAACAGTTTAATGGTAGTAGAGTTTACAGAAGCCCTGGAAGAAGGTAGCTCCACTACTAAAATGATAATGTGGAAAATGATGATGCCGGTAGTGGTTACAATATTTGCTTTTGCTGCAGAGCTCATAGATCATGGAGATATTATCCAGTATAAGAGGTGGAGGGAAGATGCCAATGTCAGGGGGATGGCCTTGGTCAAACTATGTAACTTTTTTTTTTTTTTTTTGGCTAAAATACTTCTGAGGCTATCTGCCAAACTGTATCCAAAAAAAGCAAATTTGTTCCTTGCAATGGAATGTTTATAATGGGAAAACCTCTGGCAATGGAAAACTTCCTTCCTTGTAAACTCATGCTTCATTTACATATGCTGAGATATGGAACATGTCCATAAATAAAGTTATGTAATTCTCTCTCAAATAAATTCCTATATCCCAGTTCTTAGTCTGTTACATCGAATCTTAGGAATTCCTTTAAATGCCTTGTTTAACCAAAATTCTATGTGTTTAATATTGTTTTTAAAAAGGTGGTATTGAAAAAAATTTAAAAAGGTGGTGTTGAAAAAATATTTAATGCATTTCTTTGTGTCCTTAGGATCTTCTTGAGCAGTTCAGGATGATTTGAAAACTTAAAAAATGCACAAGAGGGGCGCCTGGTGTTTCAGTCAGTTAAGTGTCTGCCTTGGGCTCAGGTCATGATCTCAGGATCCTGGAATGGAGCCCCACATCAGGCTCCTTGCTCAGTGGGGAGTCTGCTTCTTCCTCTCCCTCTGCTCCTCCCCGCATTTGTGTTTTCCCACTCTCTCTCTCAAATAAATTAAAAAAAAAATCTTAACTAGAATGTGTATGTTTTATAGTGTCATTAAATATTCATTAAACACTGTATCTGTGGTGATATTATAAAATTTACACTTGAATCTTTTCTAAAGAAACAATTTATTTCTAAGATTTTATTTTTAAGTAATCTCTACATCCAATGTAGGGCTTGAATTTACAACCTTGAGGTTAAGAGTCATATGCTCTACTGACTGAGCCTGCCAGGTGCCCTTTAAAGAAACACTTTTAAAAGCAGGTATGGGTGTCCTGGGTGGCTCATTCGGTTAAGCATTGCTTCGGCTCAGGTCATGATCTCTGGATCCTGGTATCAAGCCCTGTGTCATGGCACCCTGCTCAGTGGGGAGTCTGCCTCTCTTTCTCCCTCTGCCTTTCCCCCCTGACCCCGCTTGTGCTGTTTCTCTCTCACAAATAAATAAAATCTTTTTTTAAAAAAGTGGGTTTTCATTTCTCTTTCCCAGTCATCCATATACTACTTTCGCAAATATTGCCTATCAATAGAAAATAACAGAAAAGATAGAAAATCCATCCAGTTTTGCATTCTCCTCTTACGTCTAAGGATATCTCTGAAACAGAGGAGTCCAAACATGAGGGTTAGCACGTGTTGTTTTTTAGTTTGCCTCCACACTTCTAGACTGTTCACTTGCCTTAGTCTAACATTGGAAATGTGTATAGAAATGTTTCTCTTGAGATTTATAATATTTAAAAAAATTTTTTAAAGACTTTTATTTATTAGAGAGAGAGGGAAAGGAGGGTCAGAGGGAGAAGCAGACTCCCCATTAAGCAGGGAGCCCGGAAGCAGGACTTGATCCAGGGACTACGGGATCATGACCTGAGCTAAAGGCAACGCTTAACTGACTGAGCCACCCAGTCACCCAAGATTTGTAATATTTTAAAGGATGTTCCTACTAAGTAATAATTCAAGCTTCGTCCTAAAAGGCATATGAACGAACCCTCTATTTCTGGTAGTTCTAAGCATATCTTCTAATAAAAGGCTTAGACATGTAGAATAAAATCAAGTAAAACAAAAAGAGGAAGATACTGAAAATGAATATTTCTTCATTTCAAAACTGTTAGAACATCAACCCTCTTGGTTTTATCTTATTCCTTGGTTTGGGATGAATTATAGATGGGATATTTGCCTCTCATAGCTAGCTTGTTCCACATGAGGCTCAGTTAATCAATTCAGCAGGAGAAAGTAAATCAAACACCTGTTCATGTGAGCAAAAATGTCCAAATTTTCTTTTTCAGGCATTATTTTCATGTTATGAGCAGACAGAGCTCCTGCCAGTGAAACTACTGTGATTGATCCATGAGTTTCCATTAATGGACTTCTAACTTATCAATGAGTTAGAATGCCCAAATCCACCTGAAAAATATATTACAGCCATTATCACAGTGGTGGGCAAGTTCTAGAATGGTCTTTGGACTGTATTAACTATTCCCAATTTCACAACCTTAATATTAAGAAAGAGTCAATTTTAGGACCTTGATTTTCTCCAAGTCCATATTTTTTAAAAAGGCAGTATACCCTTTCTTATCTTTTTACTTCCATAATGTTAATGAATTTCAGTATTGTTCTCATAAGAAGAACTTTGAATAATCCAACCAGAACTTACTGGGAGCTTTTATTAGAAGATTCAGATGTCCCAGCGACAAAGATACTTTGAATTTAAGTATTTCCTTTTTTTGCATCAGTGCTGGGTTAGAACACATATTTCCAAAATTTTAGAGTAAGTATGAATCTTCACTTTCCCCACCAACCCTAAATCTACTTCTCTTCCGGTGTTCTTTATTCACCTACCTTGGACAGAAACCTGAGAGTTACCCTGGTCTGCTTTGCCACCAATCACCCACTAAGTCTCCAAATAATCATCCCTTTTACATTTGAGTGACAAATGCGCTCACTCTCCATCTCAAATACCACCAGTCTGGGTGAGGTGACCATCTTCCCATACGTGAGCTCTGTATTGCTGAAATAGGTGCTTAGCTGGTCACTACATTTTTATTTTTGCCCTTTACCAATCTATATTCAAAATTTGATTAATTCATAACTTTGGAGATACAATTATGACATTCCTTTACTTTATTTATTTTTTTTTAAGATTTTATTTATTTATTTGACAGACAGAGATCACAATTAGGCAGAGAGGCAGGCAGAGAGAGAGGAGGAAGCAGGCTCCCTGCTGAGCAGAGAGCCCGATGAGGGGCTCATCCCAGGACACTGGAATCATGACCTGAGCCTAAGGCAAAGGCTTTAACCCACTGAGCCACCCAGGTGCCCCAACATTCCTTTACTTTAAGAACCATGCAATGTTTTGTCATTGCCATTGGGATAAAATTTAAATTCCTTAAGATGACTTACAAGCCTTCATAATCGATCAGACTTCCATCTACCTTTCTAGTATTATCTCTTACTCCCCTTCTCCTTAACCCATCCTTTGTTCTAATATGTCATGGTTTTCTGTCTCACTACCCTAGCTCTTGTGCACGGTTGATTCCACTACCTGGAACAAGATTCTGTAGACCTGTTTATTTTTTATTTACTCAACAACTGTGATGGAGCAAAGACTTGCTACTTGCAATTGTTATTTATATTATACTATTACAGAAAACCTATTCCATGCTAGGTACTAGGAAATAAATCAATAATGAAACCAGGCATGGTTTCTGTTCTAACAGAGCTTAAGGTCTAGCATGGAAAACAGTCATTAAGCGCATAATGAGATGAGAGTTATGGCATGGAAAGTACAAGCTGGTATGGGATCACATGTCAGGGTAACCATACTTAATTTATAAGTCAGTGGAGGTTCCCTGAGGAAGTACCACTGAAGCTAAAATCTGAAGGATTAGTAGATGTTAGTTGGGATAACAGAAGAGTGGGGAGGAAGGAGGAATTAGGGGAGTGGTAGAAAAAAATGTTCCAGCAACACAATTATATGGGAAATATTTAAGTACTAAGAAATAGCTTTTCCTTGTTAGGTATAAGATGTTGGGAACAGATACCTTTGTTGAATATATTTCGTTGGTTGCCCGTGTTACCAAGAACACAAATTCACAAAGTTTTCATTACCCTTTGTTAATAACTAAGTTCAGGTGATTCTTCCTTTCATAAGTTTGTTGCAATTAAAGGAATAAAGAGGAATTCTGGGTGAGAGAGAGTCTAGATATTAGAAAACTAGTTTTATCTTGACTTTTGCATATGACCTTGACCAAATGACTTACATCTGTACCTCTCCTTTGTCATTTGTAAAAGGGAGATGATATTATCCAGTTCAACTTGCAGGGTAGGATCAAATAGAATAATGGTGCCAAAAGTATAAAGTACCACTTTGTGCTTAATGTTCTTTTTCTACAGGCATTTCAAGCATATTAAACAGTTTCTTGATTTCTGACAGTTCTTTATATCAGTAGCAACTCAAATTCATTTTTCTTATGATTTCTAGTTGTAGCAATAGGGTCTGCATTTCAAATTCCACAATAAATTTAAAAGCCCTCTTCATTACCCTTGAAGAGGGACAGAATTGGATCATATCTCTTTTCAAAAGACCCATTTGTTCAAAGTAAAAATATTTTGAAGTAGAGAAACTGAAAAATCCTGTTATTTTGCAATCATCAAAAAACAGAATACATTTCTGCTGTGATCAAGTCCTTCAATTCCTTCATGGCAAAACTTATCTGATCAGTCCTTTTTTACTTTTCTATTTAAACTTATTATCTTATTTCCCAGGGGTGAATTTGTTGACAAACATAGCAATATAAATGCAAAAAAAGTTATACTGAAATATAATCTCTACATACTTGAGTATGTAGAGATCTTGTGAGTTAGAAAAAAAAAAAGACTTCTAGTGTCTTGTTAGTCTCATGTAATAAGGCAGACCCACAAAATAAAACACTGCTAGTTTATGAATTTACTTTGCCAAATATTCACTTATCCCTGAAAACATTTTAGCTATAGTTAAGTATATAAGTGTCAAATACCTCCATCACAAACATTAAATTTTTCTATGTGTTTCTACAGCCACAATTAGGAATATCAACTTCCCTTTCCTCAAAGTAAAAGGAAAAGCTCATTCTAAAATATTTTACAAATACTGAGAACTGTGTAAGAATTACTTTGCAGAGATGAAGAATGAATTATTAGTTTTTATTATTTTTTTTTTATTTATTTGACAGAGAGAGAGAGAGATCACAAGTAGGCAGATCACAGGGAGAGAGAGGAGGAAGCAGGCTTCCCATTGAGCAGAGAGCCTGATATGGGGCTTGATCCCAGGACTCTAAGATCATGACCTGAGCTGAAGGCAGGGGCCTAACCCACTGAGCCACCCAGGCGCCCCGAATTATTAGTTTTGAACAACACATTTCTTTTTGTTTATAGTCTTTCTCTTTTTTCTTTGGTAAGCAGTTGGATTTCAAAATACAGGAACTTTGTTAAAGATGTCTAATTTCAAAGTCCTGTTCCTGTCTTTAAAAAAAAAATTCAGTTACAAATATCAGGGACCTTAAAGAAAGCTTGATAACTTTATCGAATTATTTCTGTACTGTCGTGGAGGAGATTTTAGAAGCCATTTAAAAGGAGAAAATAGTTCATGGACAACTGATTTTGTTAGAGATGGAAAAAAGCTCTTAAAATGCATATTTAGGAATCTCATTTAGTTGATGACCAATTTAATTCTAATCTCTGTTAGTTTATGTTTGAAGGAAATGGAGTTCATGGAATTATGCAGCCAGATCAGTGAGCACTTGTTCCTGCATTTGGTCCAGGGCAAAGGCCTCTGCAAGAGGAATCAAGAATGTGGGCTTTAAGTCTCCATGCTGCCACCCACTCTTCATTTCACCTAAGCCTCTTAAGAAAGTCACTTCACCTCCAAACATCAGCTTCATATTTGTAAAATGAAGATAATGATGCCTTTCGGGTAAGCTTGTTTATTAGGAGTAAGTGAAATGAAAAGACTTTGCAAACCAGAAACTACAGAAGTAAATCACAAAATTTATCATGAGCTCAAATTCTCACAAGAGATTCTACAAAGAATAGTTTTAATATGTATTTTGTGTTCTTGTTCTTGTTTCCTTTTCATATGTATATGTGCTAAATCCTTCATTAGGTTATAAGCTCCTTAAAGCTACCCTGAACATCCCATATCCTCTTTCCACGTTGCTCTTTGGATTACACATAAGTAATGGACGATCATAAAGCTTTGTGGACAGATAGTCTCTCTGATTCCTCAGGTTCAATACCAAGCAAATAGTCACAACTGTCAGAAAGTCTTCTTCTACCTGTTCTATGTCTAAACCTGCTTGCTGTAATCCATGACTATTTCCACATATTCTACCCTCTAAACTCCTGGGGAATTGGTGGGTCAACACCGACTTAACAAAAGCCTTTATACTGTTAGCAAACTCTTTTCGGCTGCAAGACAGAATCCTCAGTTCTTGATTTAAAATTTTTTTAAAGATTTTATTTATTTATTTGACAGACAGAGATTACAAGTAAGCAGAGGCAGGCAGAGAGAGAGGAGGAAGCAGGCTCCCTGCTGAGCAGAGAGCCCGATGCGGGGGCTCCATCCCAGGATCCTGAGATCATGACCTGAGCCAAAGGCAGAGGCTTTAACCCACTGAGCCACCCAGGTGCCCCTCAGTTCTTGATTTAAATCCACCCCTTTTTGCAATCCAAAACAAGTGGAATTAACTACTTTAGCCCGAGGAAAAAAGGAGTAGCTCCCCGCTCACTAAAGATTTCTAGTGCCAAGGAGTTCCAGAGGAAAGCCCAATCCTGCCTTGTCAACAGAGAGGAATAAAGTAGAGCGACATAAAATGGGTAGAGGAAATATGGACAGAGAAGAAAAGCAGGACTCTGGTAAAGACCTCTGTGAAAGTATAGTGTTCCTAGGGCACTGATATTCCCTTAGATGAATGATGAGATGCTCTGGTCTATTCTCATGCTTAAACAAAAGTCTTTATTTAGTAGGTAGGCTAGCATTAGCTCCTAGTAAGACACTTTTATAAAAGTTAAAGGGATGGTGAGGAAGGGATGGCTACCTCTCAGTCTCCCTCCTTGGATCCTATTAAAGTGCCTACCTGAATCTGCCCTCAGCTCAAAGTAGTTCGATATTCTTTTCATGAGGTTTTTAATAAGCGGGCCCAGTTCAACGCACCTTTTAGGTTTAACAGAAGAGTATTTTTAGTCAAAGCCACCTCGCCCAGTCTTTACCGGTATGATGTGACTTTCATTAAACAGCCCTAGGAGGGCTCACACAATCCTCCGGCTCAGGGTAAACACGTGTGTCCAAAGCCAGCTCCGGCGCGCCCCGCGCTTCAGCACCGCCGCCTCTGGATAGCGCCGTGCCGGCCGGCTGGCGCAGGGCCTCCCCGTTCTCTCATCCCTCTCCAGTCCACTCTCTCTCCTCTTCTCGTTTCCTTCAGCGCCAGGAAAAAAGCACCCCCAACTTCCAACCTCTACTCTATGCCTGCTTCTAAAGTGACCTCCGCGTCCCTCCCTCGGTGTCTAAACGCGCACGCCCCCGTGCCGTTGGGTCCTACCGGAGCAGCAGAGAAGCCGCGTTCACCGGTGGCCCGACATCTCCAACAGGCATCGATCACATTTCCGTTGCCCCTGCTGAATCCCAAACCAGCAGCCGGGAGCCACCGCTCGCTCCCTTTCTCTCCACGCCCCAAAGCCTCCAAGAAACAAACGCTCAGTGATGCGCGCTCCCCCCGCCCCAACTCGCGCGCGCGCGCACACACACACACACACACTCACACACTCACATATTCACACTCATACACACTCTCGCACGCCGCAAGCCTTCCGGGTGCCATCGCCGCCCTGGGCAGAGCCTCAGCCAACTTGGGCCGGGATCCATCAACACTCGCTTGAAAAGGGCTGCCCGCAGCGGCCGCCCCGCCCCCTCCCCCTCCCCGGCAGCGGGTCCCGGCAGCCAAGCCCAGGCTGGCCCAGTCCCCCAGCCCCTTCACTCAGCCATCACCTCGCGCGGGCAATACACGGTTCACAACCCTCAAACGTTCGCCCCTGGGCCGCCCTGAACCATTAGTCAAACCCTAAATTAATCTCTTCGAAGCCCCAGCCCTGCTAGTGTGTGAGTGTGTTTGTGCCTCCAAAGCATATACATCATTTAACTCCTTCGAGCTTTCCACCCATCCTAAACAAACAGCACGTTATCTCCAACCCCCTCTTGCCTTCTCCGCGACCCAACCTCTAACCCCACCCCGATCCGCAACAGCCAAGTGGCCAAACTACCACACCACCGCACCCAGTTCTGGAATCTCGACCTCCCACCGGGTCCAAACCCACAGTCACCTCGGGCCCGTCCCCTCCCCCACCCCTTGGTCCCCAGCAAGCCGGGTCTGGCCGGAGCAAGTGACGCCTGGGAAGCGCAGTCAACGTCCCTTCCCAGGAGCCGGGAATAGACGGGCTGACCTCCCACCAGTGGGATGAGCCGGCGCATCCCTCCAGAGGGGCACACGCCTTACTGTTCTGTCGCCCTGGAAAATACAGGTGCCGGGGAAGAAATGAGGCGGAAGCAGCCTCCGGGGGTGGGCGGGAGGACTCACCGAACATCTGAATGTGCCCTTTGGTGATGGGATTGAAGCTGCCGCAGGCAAGCAAGATTACGTGGGTCTTGGTGGTCTCGGTCATCGTGCGGGTGGGTCCCTCGCGCTGGTCCGGGGGTCGCCTCTTTTTTTGTGTCTCGATAGGTCTGCAGAGGGAGAAAGGAAGGCGAGGCTCCGGCGGTGGATGCTGTGGACTCCAAGGAGCCGCTCCAGACGCAAACCGCGTCACTCCCCGCCTCCCCTTAACGCTTGCAGCTCCGGCAAGATCCGAGGCCGCTTTTGTGTGGCTCCGCTCCGTCCTTCTCTTTTTAGCTTTTTTCGCGTCTCTCGTCCAGGTCTCCCACTCCTCCCTTTTTTCGCCCCCACCCACCTCACTCCATCACGCCCTTCCTTAGTGTTTATGTACAAGGCAAGACATGGTACCCAAGCCCAGAACCACGATACTCAACAGCATGGTGTGAGCTCTTTCTCTTACCTCCTTCTGACTTTTCCTCCCACAGGCTAACATTTTTCTGTCCACATCTACTTTCTCTAACATTTTCAACTCTGAAAGTGTTTGATCTTAAGAATTGTGGGGTTTTTTTTTTCTTCCTCAAAATTTTTAGTAAGAAATGACAATGGTTCATGTCAGGAATACTAATTTCTCTTTCTCCCCCCCCCCCCCAATCTGATGATGGTTAACTGTTGAACTGAGTCTAGATCTTCACCTAGTGGTTGCCAAGAGGGGGAATCTGAATCCCTCCTCTGGAATCATGGACCTTTCTGTAGGGTGAGGCAATGCCGAGAACATGTATGGGGCAGAGTTACTAACGCTGTATTAGGAAACTATGTGATCCTGTCAAACAAGCTGTCAAAGTTGAGACAAAGGTTTACCCACTCAACAAGTGTTTCTTGAGTGCTCACTATGTGTGAGGCCCTGTTATAAACCCTGCTGGTAAAGCAAAGTCCTTGTCTTCATGGAGCTTACATTCTATGGGAGGGAGATGGGTGTGGTAAGCAGAGGAGGAAAATACCAGATGGCAACTGTGCAGTGCACAATCAGTGGATGCCATTCATTCTCTGGCAGAGCAAAAGGTGAACTGGGGCAGGGCAGGGGGCACTTTAAATCCAGGAGTCAGGGAAGGCCTCTCCAGGGGGGTGAAATTCAAACTGCAACAAAATGACAAGGAACTGCTAGTACACATATTTTGGGAAAGGGAAGGGCGTGTTGTGCTCATAGATGTGAAAGAAGGCCAGCGTGATGGAGAGTGCATGAATAAGGGGAAAACGCTAGGAGACAAGATTGGACTGTCCTGAAGGTCAGAATGGAGCAGGGCTTGGAGGCTAGGAAAGGATTGGGATGTTTTTCTAAGTGGAATAACTTAGAGAAGAATAACAAAAGGAAACCACTGAAGCTTTAAGCAGGGGAATGATGAGTAATTTACGTTTTTATAAGATCACTCAGTTGGTAGGCAAAAAGTAGAAGGGCAAGGCAAGCATTTAGGGAATTATTTTATTTTATTTATTTATTTGAGAGAGTGAATAAGCGGAGGGGAGAGGGAGAGGCAGAAGCAGGGCCCACACACTGAGCCGGATGCAGGGCTCCATCCCAGGGATCCAGGGATCCAGGGATCCAGGACCACGATCTGACCTAAAGGCAGACACTTAACTGACCGAGCCACCCAGGTTCCCCAAGCACTTAGGAAATTTTGTTGGTAGCCTAGGCTAAGTGGAATTGTCCTTGGACTAGGATTTATAAAGGTAAAGTTGATGAGAAGCAGATGGTCTCAGGGCAAATCTGATAGATAGAATTAATTGTTTTTGCACAAGGATTGGACGTGTAAGGTGAGGTAAAGAGAAATCTAAGAAAATGTCTAGAAATTTGGCTTAGGCAAAGAAGTGGACTTGATTGAGGGTCAAAGATTGAGAAAATGGGGAAAGAAAGTTTGAGAGATAACCAGGTGTTCTATTGCGATACCTATTAATTCTTATTTTTTAATGGCCTTAAAAAGTTGAGGTATAATTGACGTATAAGGTATTAATTTTAGGTGTACATAATAATTCTGAACTTAGAGATCCACAAATACAAATATTTAGCTTTCCTGGGCTTTGAGATTCTTGAATAAACTGCTACCCTATATTAGTGGGTTGGTTGGTGTTTCTTATCCAAGATCACATGAATATTTGTGCAGTAAATATTTGCTAAATTATGCTGAATAGCAAATCAACCCTAATGTGCATAAGATCTCCAGTTCAGATAAAAAAATCCTATGAATTGATGTACTCTTACAATGGGGTTTATGTCTTCCCTGGCATGGGATGCTGGTTAGTGGGGTAGAAAGAGCAAGAGATATTGAAGGGAAACTGACTTGGGTATGAAACTCTTGACATTAGCTGGGCAATTAGCATAATTATACTTAAGCAATAAATATTTATGGGGTGTCTGCCATGCGCCAGGCACTTGTTTTAGGGACTGTGAATAAAACAAAGTCCATACTTTAATGGAGCTCACACACTAGAGGGGAAAACAGACCATAGAAAAATAAGCATAATGGCGATAGATACCCAGTGAAAAATAAAGCAGGGTAAGAAGAAAAGGAAAGGGGAATCCTCCTTTCTGTTAGGTGGTTAGGGATGGCATCGCTGCTAAGATGGTATTTGAGCAGGGCCCTGAAGCAAGTGAAGGCATATAGCGCTTGACTGGGGAAGAGTATACACGAAGAGGAGCAAGAGTGTCAGGGAATGTTCAAGAAGCACACGTCACGTTATTGCTGAAGAAAAGAAAGACAGTGAAAAGTGGTAGGAGACAGATTACAAAAGTAGGACAGAGACATAGGGCCTCGTAGGCCCTGGCTAGGGCTTTGACTTTTCCAGAGAGAGAGATAGGAAGTCGCTGGAGGGTTCTGAGTGGAGAAGGGACATGAGCTGACTTACACTTCAAAAGTATCAGTTGGGCAGGAGATATGAATTCTGGAGTCATCAGTATAGTTTTATATTTAAAACCATAGGATTAAATGAGGTCATCTAGGGAGTAACAGATATATAAAGAAGAGAAGAAAATCCCTCAGATTTAGTCTTGGGGTACACCAAATTAAAAATGGTAGCTAAGGTTCATTGAGTACCACTAGAAGCCCTGGTACTATTAGCTGTTTTCAGATGTTAATTCATTTAACACTCACAATAACCTAATTGTGAGTTCATATAACTCTAATAAGTTCATGTAATTTATCCCATTTTAGAGATGGGCTTAAAGGAGAACAGAGAAATGGCATAAGTGATCCAAGTTCAGAAAACTAGTTTGTATGGAGCCAGATTCAAACTTTGGTAGTTTTTTTTTTTTTTTTAAGATTTTATTTATTTATTTGACACAGAGAGAGAGATCACAAGTAGGCAGAGAGGCAGGCAGAGAGAAGGGAGGAAGCAGGCTCCCCACCAAGCAGAGAGCCCGATGTGGGGCTCGATCCCAGGACCTTGAGATCATGACCTGAGCTGAAGGCGGAGGCTTAACCCACTGAGCCACCCAGGTGCCCCAAACTCTGGTAGTTTTTGATTGAAGGACCTGCTGTTGATCCAAGGCTACTATCTCAGTGTTTCACTGCTATGCTATACTAACCACATCCGTAAAAATAAAGGTAACTATACCCTCTAAGCTACAGAGATGTGGAGATTACCGATAATGGATGTAGAATATAGTAGATAGTCATTAAGTGATACCCATTTTATAAATGAGAGAATGAAAATTTTTTTTAAAAGATTTTATTCATTTATTTGAGAGAGAGAGAGAGAGAGAGAGAGAGAGAGGTCCGCAGGAGAAGCAGACTCTCTGCCAAGCAGGGAGCCTGGATGTGGGACTCAATCCAGGGACTCCAGGATCATGACCTGAGCTGAAGGCAGTCACTTAACCAACTGAGCCATCCAGGCGCCCCAGGAGAATGGAACTTCTTAGCAGAGACATGAAGAACAGACTGAGAATTGTCTTACCACATCTTCAGGTTTTCCCTTCCTTATCCAGGAGAAATGGGAAGGTGGAGCAAAATTCAACATTAACTTGCTGGAATGAAGGGACACTCACTCAATGCTACAAGTTAATTTTACTAAAAAAAGAAAAAGAGCCAACTCAGGGTTCCCATGCACAATAGTGGTCAGTGACTATTTACTGATGAATTAAGATGAAAAATCTTTTTACCAGTCCAGTGCCCAGAGGGTAACAATGAAACATGAATGTGTAATACAACACAATAAATAGTTTCAGTCTTGTAGATTATGTCTTAAGTGATATAGTTTAAATTCTATTGATTGATTGTGATTCTAATTGTCTCTTGTAATTTTCCTTATGTTTATATCTAATTTCTGCATCCACAAAGAGGGCTCTGGAATTGGGATAGAAAAACATGGAGAGGGGTACCTGGATGGCTCAGTCAGTAGAGCATGTGACCCTTGACATGAGTGGTCATGAGTTCAAGCCCCAAGTTGGGCAGAGAGCCTACTTAAAAATAAACAAACAAATAAAAATAAATAAATAAGAAGTAAAAAACAAAACACGGAGTGCAAGCCCTTGTTCTGTCACCTGCTAATTATTTGGCTTTGGGCAAGTCATTTATTGCTGATTCCATTGTCAATGTGTCCTACTTAATTTGAGGGCTGCTATATGGATCAAATAACACCACGTGTGAGTCACTGACTTTTTAAAATGCATAGTGTACTTTTTAAAATGCATAGTGTCAGCTTTTGGTCAAAATCCATAGTTGTTACCTAAAAGACACCTATTGCTTTTTAAGTGTTTAGTTGTTTCTATTGACGGCTTTGTCAGGAAGATTTTTGGAAGTGCTAATCGTAAAGGGTAATAACTTGGGAAATGTGCTAGTAGTGTACATATTAACTAACAAAAACAGATAGCCAAAAAGATACTAACAACGAATTTATTTTCAGGGAAGAGTCCAAGGCTGGTTCATGAGATATAGAAATGGGAATGTCAACTCTTACCTAATACACGTACCTTAATATATGTAGTGATCTATTCTCAGGAGTGCTTATTTTAACTTAGGTAATATAATTTGGTCCAATATTTCAACTTTCCAACAGCTGGGTAATTGCTTTAGGCTGAAAAGGAACCAGAGTCATTCTCCCACGGCCTACATCTTGCAATCTGTTCTAGCTAGTTCGGTTTCCAAATGGCTCAAGACAGACAGTCCAACCCAGAACTTTCCCTGCTGTAAATATCTGTTCATTATAATAGGTAGGCATTAGTGTCTATTGGGTCTGATTTGAAATGTGCACATGTAAAGTCTAACATAGTAGGTATACATGTTCCCTTCTCTTCCTAGTCATCTAGTCCAATTTAATCACTCATTTATATCACAGGTCAGGGGGAAACCATTCCATGTTTATAAAGCTGGTTCCAAAGTATTAGGGACCATCCTTTATAGGAAGAGTAAAAAGGTACACACATAGGTGTGGCTCCTTTAGTTCTTGTCATAAAGTCAAAGAGTGAATATTTATTTTATGTTTTCCTTGTAAAAATATTATTCTGAGTAAACCATGACTCTTTGGGATTCTCTGTAGGCCTCAACATTTGTACAATTCTCTTTCCTTTGCTTTTTCTACTTTTCTTCAAGATAAACATCTTCAGGGATACAGCTGAAATGATTGGCATTACTCTCCCCATCTTCTCCACCAGCAAGTATTTTACATCTGTGAAGTAAAAATGTCCCTAGATCAAGATTCCCCTTCCTCTAGCTCTAAATCCCCAAAACCTCACTCTGACTTATAATTTCTCTAATCACTCAAATCATATTTCACAAGTGAAAAATGTTTCTAAAATATAAAGTCTGGTTATCAATTACAAACATAGTAATACTGCTGGCACCCCAGGTCTTTATAATCAATAAGCATTGGATACATTTAACAATAAATTCCTTCAGCCTGCTCAGATATTTGCTGATTTATTCATCATGGTTTCTTTCAGATGGGAGGGGGAAGGAGAAGCATATAAATCATTATTTTCATCTTGAGACTCAAGATCTCACAACTTATCATAAAGTTTTCCCCAGAGCATCAATAGGAGAAGAAAAATCAGTTCTAGCAGACTTAGAAAGAAGTATCATTAAGAAGGATAAGTATTGGGGCACTTGGGTGGCTCATTAGGTTGAGCATCCGACTCTTGGTTTTGGCTCAGGTCATGATCTCCAGGTCCTGAGATCGAGCCCTGCATCAGGCTCTGTGCTGAGCTTAGAGTCTGTGTGAGATTCTCTCTTTCCCTGTCCCTCTGCCCCTCCCCCTACTCATGCTTTCTCTCTATAAATAAATAAATAAAGGGTAAGTATTCCCTGAAATGACATCTGAGAATATCTCTACTTCTCTCCTTTACATCACTCAAATGGAAAACACATTTGGCTCAAGGGAATGTTAAATAAAGGATAGGCAACTTAAAATACAAAATATTTTTTCCCATTATGTCAATACCTCACAGTTTGGTTCAGTCAGATTGACCTAGAATTTCAGTACCATGAACCAAATGTGTCTGGATTAGTTTTCCTATCAAAGTCAGGCTCTTTGTTGGGCACTTTGCTATCTCTAAGAATTGGCTAGCTCAGGGAAGAGTAGTCTCTCCCCAGAAAGAGAAGGTTTTTTAAGATATCAAAACATCAGAATATATCAACCACATAATAGAAACCTAAAGAGTAGACTTAGCTTTGGGGAAAGCTGTATCCAAGTGTTCGAATAATATCATCAAGATTTCCATTTCTTTCTCTTATCATCTGTTTATTTTCCTTTGTGACTGCTTTATTTCAGAAGGGGGCTCTTCACATTGAAGCTAGGTGGCTGCTGGCAGCCTCAAATGACATTGTCCTTACAAATCATAATCCCACTGAAAGAGGGCACATCCTTCCCAGCAATGCCAGTAAAGTCAGTAAAGTCCTAAGGAAGACTCTGATTATCTGGCACTGAAAGAGAAGTATTCTAATTGGCCAAACCTGGGTCATTTGCCCATGCTGGGTTCAAAGGGGAAGGGAAAGAGGAAGGAGGCCAACTCCATTCAACCTGCTTGGCTGGGCAGGATTGTTATAGAGAACAGTAAAGAAACTTGGCAAAATTACGTCTCCAATGTTGCTATAAGAAGAAAACACATAGTGTAGATCTGAAAGTCGATAATCTAATTGAACCCAGGAACATGTCTTGTTAGTATTCAGAACTCCAGTTTCTTGTAGGGAGTGAGCTGAGACTTACTGATTGGTGGGAAGGTAGAAGCTTGTGGGAAAGGAGCAGAGCATGCCAAGGTAAACATAATCCTAGATGAATCCAGGATGTTTGTGCTGGAGTTTCAAGGATTGAAGAGAGTGATGGAAATACTCTTTTGAGGATGAGAACTAAATACTCTCTAAGATGTTCTTGCCTGGCAACTAGAAGCTCTAAATTCCTTCAGTCTCTCTTCCTCTCTCCCCCACCTCCCCGCTCCACGCCTCCTCCCCACCCCGTCATCCTTTTCTCTGTACACCAGGTTCTCTGAAAGCTTCTTGGTTATGGCTGCTCTGTAAGAATGATCTGAATTTTCATGGGCCAAACTATGGCAGACTATACCTGACTTCCAATTCCCAATATCCACTACCTCAGTTTCTGTGTCTTGGTACAAACTGTAGAGATAGAATTCTATTAGCTCAGCTTGAGTCATGTAACTATCTTAGTCCACTCACCAGGGGCCAAAAAATAGGTCTGTATTTGCCCATTTATTCAGTTGGAGCTGTGAGGCGGCACTGGCCTGCTTCTACTACCCCAAACACACCAAAGCAAAAACCAGATGCAAATATAGTCCCTGTTACATCTTTTTTTCCATATGACCTGAAATTTATGATATGAACATCTCTACTATGTTAACTAATATGGGGCATGCTTCTAAGGGCCACTATGACAGCACTGTTACTTAAGAAGATAAATTAGTTAAAGGATTTTTGTTTCCTAATGGAAATTTATAAAGAAAGCCAAGGAAGGAGGAGAATAGTAGGGGGGGGAGAGTGTGTATCTTACTTTCTAGCCAATTGCCTCTTAAATAGCTCTAGAACTGTTCCATTTTTCTTTATCTTTCTGCTACTTCCCCAGTTCAGACCACCTTTTCCTCTCTATTTAACTAATCCAAAAAATTCCGGCTGGACTTCCTGCCAGTAATCTTTCCCTCCTCTAAACCATTGTCTATATTCCAGCCAAAGGGCTTTTTTTTTTTCTAAAATATAAATCGGGTCGTATCACTCTGCTTTGAATCCTTCAAACAGTTTCCTAGCGCCCTCAGATGAAATTCAAACTTTTTTTTTTTTAAGGATTTTATTTATTTATTTGACAGGCAGAGATCACAAGTAGGCAGAGAGAGACAGAGAGGAGGAAGCAGGCTCCCTGCTGAGCAGAGAGCCCGACACGGGGCTCGATCCCAGGACCCTGGGACCATGACCTGAGCCGAAGGCAGAGGCTTTAACCCGCTGAGCCACCCAGGCACCCCCTAAACTTTTTTTTTTTTTTTAAGATTGTATTTATTTATTTGAAAGACTGAGAGAGAGCATGAGCTGGGGGAGGGGGCAGGAAGAGAGGGAGAGGGAGAAGCAGATGTCCTGCTGAGCAGGGAGCTCCACACCCAGGTTCAATCCCAGGACCCTGAGATCATGACCTGAGGTGAAGGCAGCTGCTAAACTGACTGAGCCATCCACGTGCCCCAAAATTCAAACTCTTAAAAATCTTACAAGTCCCCTCATGATCTGGTTAATTGCCTTCCAACCTCACTCCACTCCCTCGGCTCCAGCCACAATGAACTTCCTTTAGTCATCAAATGTAGAATGCTCTCTCCTAGCCAGCAAATGCCAACCCAGAATTTATTTCCCGAGGCTTTGGTGAGACCCCTAGGCCTGAGTTAATGCCTCTCTTCATATGTGCTCTTTTTCTTGTATCTTTGCATTATTACAGTGTCCTGTACTGTAACTGCCTTTTGATTTGCTTATACCCTTCGCCCACATTTACTCAGACCCTACAATGATGTACCAGGCAGTATGCTTAGCACTCTACATGCATTATCTCATTTTATTTTTACTGTATCTCAATTAAGTACGCTCTTTGATTATATCTGGCTTACACACGAGTAAACTGGGACTTGGAGAAGTTGTTCAAGCCAGACAGCTAGTAAGTGGTGGAGGTAGGCTTTGAACCTGGGCAGTCAACCAGACACTTCTAATATCCTGTCTCTCAACAGGAACAGCTTCTGTCTTGTTCACCATTCTGTCCCCACTTATCTACCACAGCGTGGCACATAGCAAATGTGGAATCCTTTTTGTTTACAGCTGACTCCACTCCTTATGCATAATTTTTTATTCTTTTTTTTTTTTAAAGATTTTATTTATTTGAGAGAAAGACACAGAGAGAGAGGGAACACAGGCAGGGGGAGTGGGAGAGAGAGAAGCAGGCTTTCCGCTGAGCAGGGAGCCCAATGTGGGGCTCAATCCCAGGACCCTGGGATCATGACCTGAGCTGAAGGCAGACGCTTAACAACTGAGCCACCTAGGCATCCCAGAATTTTTTATTCTTAATCTGAGTTACGTGACTTAAAAACCAAGAGGCCTGCCTGCCCCAAATAAATCCCCACCAGTATTTGTAAAGGCTGCAACTACAAGATCTGTGCCCCTTTTCTTCCCTCCTCCCCTCAAACTCTCTTTTAGGCCATCACGGTGTTGTTTACTCTGTAAGGAGTTTGAAGTCACTGTCTTGAGCACGTGATTGTCAGATAGAAGTAGACATCCATTCCCAAAGCCCTGTATGCACGTTCCTGAACTTTTGGCCCTCGGAAGTCAGAAATGACACTTCTTAGACTCCTTTGCAACTACATTTCTGGACACTAATTAAATTCTGTTGGGGCAACACGCTTGCCTGAGGTTGGAGGGCGGCAGTGAGGCGAAGACCACCTTGCTATTTCCCTTGCGGCCAAGTAACTCTCGATGTGAGCTTGAAGCCAGAACCCACAAACCAGTAGTCCCCAGACTCTAGTCACGGAAGTCCTGGGCACCGAGAGGCAGTTTGGCAGCTGATCTCTGGACTACGGCTACTGTGGTTTGCCCTTAAAAATCTAGACCCCAGTGGTGGCCTGTAACTTCCCCTTGTTTGGCTCTTCCTGCGAATTTCATAAGCACCGAATTCCTTGTTTTTAATCCCTTTCTGCTTAAAATACCTACAGTTGTTTCTGTTTCCTGAATCGAAATCTGACACACCCCCTTAAATGCCGTATCTAGCTGTACCCGCTTTTCTGCGCGGGCAAGAGAAAATTATATGTAAATGCAGTTATTTTGGAAATGTAAATATGCGATGAAAAAGAAACTGATTGACAGGAATTAGAATAATGGGTGAAAGAATTATAGGTTTTGTGCATGTGTATTTCATGAGTAGGGGAAGGGAGAACGTGGGAGGGATGAATCAAGCAGAATGACAGATAATAACTGGGCAAACAGAAAGATGAGCAGAGGACCCCAGGGCTCTACAAGGGGCTAACAAAGCACAATTGTAATTACTATGTTATTATTATGATGAAGAATTTGATCCAATAATTGCTTACATGTGTAGGGCCGTCTAGTACACACAGTGCTCTCACATATGTTATTCTATCGGATCCTTACAATGAATGATTCTGTGAGCTAAAGCGTTTACAGGCCCTGTTCTGGATTTTTCATCTGTGGAAAGAAAGCAAGTTTCAGGAAGTTTAAGTGACTTCCTCAAGGCTGTAGCTAGTGGAAGTGACTTCCTCAAGGTTGTATCCAGATCAGAACCTCGAGGGTGCTGGATACAGAGATTAGTTTGGCTTGAGAATGAGGGAGAATTGAAGATTTCACACCATCAAGGAGGACAGACATGCTATTTTAAATCTGAACACAAAGGCTGCAGAGCCTACTTGTAAATATCCTTGCCTTTCTCAAGACTAGAAGGTCCCTCTTTCTTCTTTCTTAGCCACTAGCTCCTGGGAGGTGGAACTTGAACAGCCTGGCAGTGGGACCGAGGAGCAAAGTGGATTCAGTCTGTCTACTGCGTAGGTAAATTTCAGTATTCCGTAGGTGGTCTTTGGCTTGATGCTCCCATATTGCAGTAAAGTCATTCTTGCACTTAAAAGTCTGACTGAATTCTGATTACTCATCATGGAAAAAGGCTCTAGGGTGAAGTTAGAGACTTAGTGTTGGCTGTAAGGTAATATGTAAGACAGAACACTGTCGGAGCGCTTGGCTGGCTTAGTAGATAGAACATGTGACTCTTGATCTCAGGGTCATGAGTTCAAGCCCCACACTGGGCATGGAGTCTACTTAACAAATAAATAACATTGGGCAGCAGCTCTTTCTGCCCACAGGTCCTGTCCCTGTACTTTAATAAACCACCATTTTGTTAAATAAATAAATAAATAAAATTATTAAAAAAAAAAAAAAAAAGACAGAACACCCTTTGGTTGCCCCTATCGGGGCTTATGGTAAAGGGAACACAGAGGGCCCCTGGTGTTTGTATACACCTCCCACTCATTTCCCCTTCAGCTCTCACACTTCCTGTCACATGGATCAAGCCTACCTTAAGAGCAGATAAGCAAGAGGTCCTGCTAGGAGACAGAGCTATTTCCATGAGGGCAGTAGGATACATATAGAGCTGCTCAGAAGTGGCCTGGGAGAGGGAAGGATAAATAAACAGTCATCCAGGGGAACCAAAAGGAGTTGGCGCCATGATTTACTTCTATCTGAAGGACACTTTAATATCTGGTGAAAGGAAGATAGCTCTCCATCCTGGGGTTGACTGGCACCATGATAAAACACAGATGCATCTGATCCTGACCTTGGAATTTGTGGGGAAAAGGAAACACTGTCTTAGGAAGACTATAGAGCTTCCCCCACTTTTGCCAGGTCTGACGGCATTTGCCCTAGACTAGTCCCTGTCTCAGCAAATAGAGGCAACAGTCACTCTAGGGTTAGCTAGGCTTCTAACTGCCATGGGTAGAAGAGAAAATGAAAGCAGGAAGCTCACCTTGTCTGTAACTGTCTGTCAGGAAGGAGGATCTAAAGAGGACTCAAAGAAGAAGAGGGGAGTCTGAGACTGAGAGCTACTGTATGTGGATACAAGTAGGTAGACATTTTTAAAAATTACAGGTAGATGCACTCTAGAAAGCCAAGTGCAAGGACATTATAGATCATTAGGAATCCATAAAAATATACTTTCAGCCTTCCCCCACCAAGCTTTACTGAGATAGAATTAACAAATAAAATTGTGTATATTCTAGGTTAACAACATGATTTGATATATGTACACAGTGTAAAATGATTACCACAACCAAATTAATGAAGACATCCAGTTCACCCTCAGTTTTAATGCTGACAGATGGCCATGTAGCTCTTTGAACCAAAGGTGGAAAGATGCATTTAGAGGTCCCAAGCTCTGGAAGGTCTGCGATTTCACTTTGTAAAGGTGAGGAGGGTGAATTCTATGACTCACCTTTATGGCTGCTTGTGGTTAATGTTCTCATGAACTGCCCTTGTGCACATGTCCATCAGCCTACGCAGGCTACAAATTTTCCCCTGCCATCCCTCTGGATGGGAGCTCTTCTCACTCTCCACACCTTTTATTTTTAAGTGGGGGGAAGAAAGGGAAGAAAGGGAAGGGAAGAAAGGAAAGGAAAAGAAAGGGAAGAAAGGAAATTTTGAGGTGAGTTTAAAAGTCATGTTTTCTGACTTTTTACTCTAAACCTGGGTGTGTGGAGGGGGTTAGAGGTTGGCAGAGACTGTGATCACAATTTTCCAAATGAGAAAAGGGTCATGGGAATCAAATGATTTGCCCAAGATCATTCTTTCATGATCATGGCAGGGCCAGGATTTGAACCAGTGCTGTCAGAGTCCAGGGTCCACTCCCGTTTCAAGGCTTCAAGCTGCCTTTTTGAAGGGAGACTGTGGGTGGGGTACACACTTTTCTTGATCAACCACAGGACAGTGAAGTAGGTAAGGGTCTTTTGGCTCTCAAACATGATATCTAGGACTAGAAAAAGATGGAAGGCTATGCCAGCCCACTTTGTAAGCCCAGTGACATTTCTAGCTAAAGGCTGAGCACACCAACCTATCCAGAAGCAACTGAAAGCCAGAGTCCCTGGAGCTGGAATTCCAGTGATACATGGGGTAGGTAAGACAGTACTCACTGCCGATAATCACCAGCACCTTTGCTCTGCTTCCTCCCACACCAGCCCCCCTCTGCTGAGGCCTCCCTTCCCCTTCAGCTGTGAGACTTTCAAAGTCTTCTGGTTCACGTGGTCTTTGAAAGCTCTCCTACTTCGAGGATCTCTTAATCTCAGGGGACATCTCTTTTAAGGAAGACGTCCTGACAGAAGGAAACCACGGGCTGATTTTGGTAAAAACGCTTTAAAATCTTCCTGTAGGCCCGTGACTCAAGGCTATCCATGCGTTGAGGTGGTCTCCAAGATAATTTGAGCAAATTCATCACAGTAGAGGAACTGTTACTTGTGAATAGTAAAGGGTTCTTCTCCTCAACTAAATAGCACCAAAAGGGTTCTCTGAAGTAATCAAACTTTGTATAATTAGAAATGATGGGTCTTTCACTTTCTCAGCCTCTCTGGAAAAATGCAGGAGCCATAATGTGGATTAAAATGATGTATGCTATTGAAAAGGAGGCAGATTCACAACACAATGAATAAGAAACTGCCTTTGAGGCTGTGACATTGTTCTCCGTTCTCTTACCATTGTGCTCCTCAGCAAACCCAGGACACTGAAAGAAAAGAAAGCACTTTTCACAAGAGAATGACCTAAATCAGCTTTAATTTCTCAATCTTGGGAACAGAATTCAGAGGGGCAAGAATGAAGGTTGCTCACACCTTTTCCTAAAAGCGCCTCCAAGGAAAAAATAAGCAAGTTCGGACAAGATGGGCCTTTTTCTTTTCTTTTTTCTTTCTTTCTTTCTTTCTTTCTTTCTTTCTTTCTTTCTTTCTTAAGATGGAATTTTTCTAAGTTTAAGGTGGGGTTTGGTATATTTGTTTGAGGTATGTGTGTGGGGAGAGGGAAGTGTCTTGCTTGGGGAGCATAAAAACAAGAGTTTCCATAAAAACTTTTGTTATGAGAGATGTGAATACTATTGAAAATAATATAACTTAAAGCTTAATATGTATAAATCCATGTTTACATGTAAAGAGGTAATTAGGCAGTAGTTATTTGATTATTGACGGATTTCTTGTCTTAGAGTCACAAATAGGATTTCCCTAAATACCAAGATTCCTCATAATTTAAGAAATTAAATTGAAAAGCCAATATTGTATTAATTTGCCTATGTTTCCTTTAGTTGCTCCCTTGATCGACCACTCCTCCATCCTGTATACACAAAAAATACACATGCTAGAGAAGGTTGCAGAAAGAAATGTTTAAGAAGCTTGGTAGATCCATTGTATACAAAGAATGTTCATTCCTTACAGCTTGTCTGAATGATTCATTCTTGACCTTGGCCAGCTAGCCCCATTTTTCCTGAGAAGATGTGGTTTAAAGTGATAGACATTCAAGTTACTAAAATTATTCTATAACTATTTTTATTTCAAACTAACTAAGACTTACCTTCTTTCTACTTAGTCTGAATGAATGTGATAGTATAAAGATTACAAAGTGATTCAAGAAAAATTCCAGTCCAAGAGAAGAGTGGTTGAGATGCTTTTTACTTACTAGATTTGGACCTTGCCTTTGAAACAGAAAGTAAAAAAGAGCCTTTTCTTTTATGGGTGTGGTAGACACTGTTGGTTGCCAATTCTCTTCCTTTTTTCAGGCAGTCATTCCCACCTTTCTTCAAAGCCAGTATAGCTATGTGACCCAGTTCTGGCCAATAATACATGAGGGGAAATTGGCTCAGGTGGGAGGATAGATTTACTTCTGCCAACAATTTTTATTTCTGATTAAAACAGAGGTGGGGGGGTCGATAAAATTGTATGAAGATGTGGTCTTAGAGCTGTAACAGCAATTTTGTTACCATCAGATGACCATCCAAAGATAAACATTCAACACTCAGGATGTCAGAGTGGAAAGATTAAAAAAAAAAAAAAATCTTTAATGGCATCATCGAGACACTTCCCAACCCTGGAACCATTTATCTCCAGATAAATGTACTCTTGGTCACATGCTCTCTGACTTGCAGCTATATGTATCCTGACTAATACAACAAACTTAGCAAAGGAAAGGATTCTTCAGCTAGGGTGCCATTACCCCATTTGACATCTCTGTGTAAATTAGAAAGATACCTCTTCCTCTAGATGAATTTTAGGTCCCACTTCCTTTGCCAGGTGCCCTGGTCCCATTATCAATCACCAATTTGCCCCCTTATGAGATACAGGGGAGGGCTGCTTCTGCTCAAATGACTCGGGTTGACGTTGCCAATTCCAAATAAGGAGGAGAGGGCAATGAGAGTTCCTTCTGTTTTCTGCCACTTGTTGACTTAATTTGATTTTTAACTGAGTGGCTAAATTTCAGGCTGTTGTTATTGCTATTGCTTTCCATTTTAAACAACGAATTTGTTTGTAACTCCAAATCCAACATTAAACTGTCCATTATTCAAAAATACAATTCTGGGAAAAATACTAGTTAATACAAAACTCTTTTTTAAGTTCATGCTACCATACTTCTGCTAATAATCTGTTAAAATTGGGTTGACAAAGACAATATTGAAGCAGTATATCACTTGCAGTATGAAACTGGTATGGTGCAGATTAATTCTCCTATTCCTCTATTTAAACTACTAGAGGCACTTCTTTTGCATGAGAAAGAGAGGTAGCATGACATAATTTAACTTTCACTTGATGCAAATAAGAAATTTACATACTAGGTCAGCTACTATGCTTTAGCTGGCACTAAGTCATCATCATCATTTTTACCCCAAAATTCAAGTTATTAAATAACTTAAGTCAAAGTATTTTTCTATGACAATATCTTTCCAGCTGTTATTATCATTGCAAAAGCTAAGTTTTGTCTACATAACTGGTAAAATTAATTAACATAATTACAACAGTAGTTATGCAGGAAAATTATTGCCGTTTTGACTTTAAGACATGCAAATTTACAGGAGTGTGACATGCTTTTCCACTCATTAAATATTATATGCTGTTACTTTAGATATTCACTGGTACAAACTCAGCTAGAAACAAACATGAGGACTAACACTGTATGACAAGATCCAGAATAATCTCATATTAGATGATCATAAATTATAGACACAAGATTTTAAAAATCCTTTTTGAACTTATAGATGCATTTGAAAACTCTGAGATAACGCATTTAAAATGTCTAGGTCAGCAGCTGAATGGACAAAGCTCTCATCATAAGTAAACTCAGATATGACAGAGATGTCAGAACTAGACCAGGGAATAATACATATGATACATAATATATGTAAACATATTTACTTATATATATTATCCATATATTTTACAGATAAGTGTACATTTGTATGTTTATAGTTATATATTATATATAAAGATATCATATATAAAATATGTAAATAAATATAAACAAAAATAAATATATGTATAAATATATATTTATATATAAGTATATATACAGAGAGAGAGGAGTCATACAACTCAACTTAAGATTTACTATAAAGTTCTAACAATCAAAATAGTATGGAATTGGCAAGGGGAGAGACACATAGATCAATGAAGCAGAAAAACCCTGAAATAGATTCATCAATATATAGTCAACTGATTTTTGACAAGGTGCAAAGTCAGTTCAATGGAGAGAGTATGATCTTCCCAACAAATGCTGCCAAAACATTTCAACATACATATACAGGAAAATAAGGAAAAAAATAACTTTAACACATGTTTCACAACTTAGGCAAAAATCAACTCAAACTGGATCATATACCTGAATATAAAATATAGAACTATCAAGCTTTCAAAAGAAAATACAGAAATTTGCATCCCCTTGGGTTTGGTAATTAGTTTTTAGATATGACACTATAAGCACAATCCATAAAAGGAAAAAATGAATAAATTGGACTTACTGAAATGAAAAACTTCGGTTTTGCAAAAAAAAAAAAAAAAAGGTTAAAAGAATGACAAACTAGAGGTAGAGAAAATATTTGCAAATCACATGTCCAATAAAGGACTTGTAGCCAGAATATAGAGAACTCTTATAATACAGCAAAGCACAAATAACCCAACTTAAAAAAAAAAAAAAAAGATGAGATACTTTTCCAAAGAAAACATACAAATGGAGAAAAGCATATAAAAAGATGGACTAAGTCATTAATCATTAGGGAAATGCAAATGAAAACCACAATAGATACCTTCATTACAACGGCTAAAAAAATTTTTTTTAATTGACAATTCCAAATGCTGGTTAATATATGGTGCGCGACAACTGTCAGTCATTGCTCATGGAAATATAAAATGGTACAGCTAGTTTGGCAGTTTCTCAACAAAGTTAAACATACATTTTTCACATGGGGCAGCAATCTGAGTTCCAGGTAATTATGAAAGTGAACTGAAAACTTGTATATACAGAAAGCTATAAATGAATATGTATAGAAGTTTTACTCGTAATCACCAAAAACTAGAAGCCACTGAGATGTCCTCGGGAGGTGAACAGATTAACAAGTTGCAATATGTCCACACAGTGGAATATTATTCAGCAATTTTAAAAAATATGAACTTTGGATTCACACAACAACAAAGATGAATCTTTTTTTTTTTTTTTAAGATTTTATTTATTTATTTGACAGACAGATCCCAAGCAGGCAGAGAGACAGGCAGAGAGAGGAGGAAGCAGGCTCCCTACCGAGCAGAGAGCCCGATGTGGGGCTCGATCCCAGGACCTGGGATCACGACCTGAGCCAAAGGCAGAGGCCTTAACCCACTGAGCCACCCAGGCGCCCAACAAAGATGAATCTTAAATGCATTTGCTAAGTGAAAGTAACCAAACTGAAAAGACTACACACTCTACGATTCTATTGATGCGGCATTCTGCAAAAGGCAATACTATAGAGACAGAAAACCCAGACTGGTGGTTGCCAGGGGCTGAGAAGAGGCTGACTGTAAAGAAGTGCACAATTTAGATTTTAGGTGATGGAGGTGTTCTGTGTGGTACTGTGGTGGTGGATACACAACCGCCTGCATTTGTCAACACCCACAGAATGGTACACTTATTCTAACAAGGTGTAATTTACTATAAAACTAAAAGTGAAATATACTATATGCAAATTTTTAAAAATGCATGAGGATGTGGGGGAATCCCAGGATAGAATGCAGACTAAGAAATCTACCTGTATTACAAATAGCTTACCTATCTGAAACGGGTGGGGGGAAAGGAGCTGACCTAAGTAACTTTGGAGATGTGTTTAGACTAAAGCAAAAGCTGCTTTACTATATGGGGTGTAAATTGGTGAATTTGTTCTCACAGGGGTAAAAGTCAGCAATTCTGAAACTACTTTGCATGTATACCAGGGTTGAACAAATAAGTCAATAAATTTTAGCTAATGAAAGCTAGGTTTCTCACGGTCAAAAAAAAAATAAATTACGAATAAGCAGAGAAGGCTAGAATGAATTCTGGGGTTCTAGATTAAATCTGGTGATTACCAGTATGAATTCACTATGAGTGTGTTGTCACAAGTAGAAAGACATAGAAATAAGTATTAATTTGTGTGTATATATATGGGTCGGCAAACATACATTTCCTTGTCTATTTGCCAAAGGGCCTAGAAGCAATGATACACATTAGCCATGAGTGCCCAGACCTTGTTTTCTAAGTATCAAATTCCAATAAAAGAAACAAAGGCTCCTTGAAGAAATGGCTGATTCTGTGACTAGGACAAGGCAAATACAAGTTGGAAACTTCTTGTAGTGCCATAAAGAAAGGAAGTGCTCATGAATGGAGGGAGGGAGAGATGGAAGGAAGGAAGGAAGGAAGGGATAGGGTATATTTGGAGGTATCCAAGACTACTAACAAATGCAGTGCCATGCTAGCAGAAGAACTCACAGGAATTACTTGCACTAATGGCTAAAATCTATTACAATGACACAGTAGAGTTACACAGGGAACCATTAAGGGGGAAAGGTGCATCAGGCAGAATCTAGAGAAATCCATCCACAGAATTTCCCTTTCAGCCCAAGATGGGGCAAGCCAGGTGTGCCTCCTTTTTTGGTAGTGACCATGCGGTGGCATGCATTGAAATGTTTCTCCTAGGGAAGCCCATTCGAGACTGAGTTTAGGGATTTGGGACTAGTAGTGTTGGCATCCTTTGCCTGGCAAGTACCAAAATCCCAGTGTCTCAGAAGGAAGTGGGTGTTCAGCGCCTTAAGTGGACAAAACAACCTCAGCAGTGTAGAGAACTTTTCTTATCAGGGTGGGGAACCTTTCACAAGGCAAGCTCCCAGATGCCATCCAAGGACGACCTTGCAGGAAGACCCTTCTAAACACAGCAGCTTCCGACCTATATTAACTCTTTCTTCTACTTGGCGTATGAAAAGGACACAGGCGCCAACCTAAAACTACTCCCAAGGCTGAAATTGGAACAATCCAAACAACAAAATAAGTAGTTATAGCACTGGATTATAATTCAAAGAATAAAATAAATGCTGATGAGTCTATACTGATATAAATAAGTAAGGAAAATAAACAAATAAATTAGTTGTGGTAGGGTGTGTCCGGCAGGAAAAGCTTTCTTACAGAAGAATTTTAGATAATAAATGTAGAAGGAATCAGGGATATTGAAAATAACCATCAGCACACCACAGTGATAACTGCTGCAGTCAAGATCCCTTAAAATTAGAAACAATATATGCACAGCCTCAAAATATCTCACCAAAATATATTTATTAGTTACTGTGATGGTTGAAATGTTTATGTGCCCACAAATTCTTTGATAATCATCTTTCTTGGAGGTGAAGCTTAATTCCCTTTTCCTAAAATGAAGATTGGACTTACTGATTTATTCTAACAAACAGCATGGAAAGAGAAAAACAGTAACTTTACAGTAGAGAAGCCTGACAGACACCATTTTAACCAAATGACCAAAGTTAACATCATCAGTAGTAAGTCATATTGATATCATGTACCCCTCCCTCATGTGATGTGATGAAAAGAGCAGTTCGCCTCTGTGATGTCATTTCCTCAAATCCATAAGCTCAGTCTAGTCATGAGAAAATAACAGAAAAACCTCAATTCTACCAAATACCTGACCAATATTCTTTAAAATTATCAAGGTCATGAACAACAAGGAAAGACAGAGAAACTATCCTGGATTGAAGGGGACTTAAATGCAATGACTACATGTAACATAGACTGGATCTGAGAGCCAAAAAAAAAAAAAGGTCATTGATGGAAAAACTGGTGAAATCAGAGTGAAGTCTGCAGTTTATAGTATTGTACCAATGTTAGTTTCACAGTGTCTGTCTTGTACTGTGGTTACATGACAGGTTGACATTGGGGGAAGCAGGATGAAGGATATCCACGAGCTCTGTGTATATCTCAAACTGTTCTGTAAATCTGAAGTTATTTAAAAAATAAAAATTTCTAAGCATTTTGGCTAGCACACACTAGCTGTTAGCTTCTGTTAGTTAATTTACTTAGTAATCATCCCCAGAGGGTGCTAGTGTTAGGAAATCTCTCATTGTCTCTAAGTAAAGTGTGTTTTTAAGGATGAGTGATTTTAGTGGCATTCATAAGCTTGGGAAATATCATTGCCCTTTTAATGAACAATATCATGATGGAAAGTGACTAGGCAGACAGTTCTAAAAATTAGTATTTGGTCAATTTTTGAGTTGCTGGGATACTTTGGTTTTATTGTACAATCTATGGAAACTGGTTTCTAGAATGCCAGCCTGCCTGAGCAAGAACTGGACGTGGGCTGTGACCCCTGGGGCAAGATGAGCTAGCTACACACAGCCCCCAAGCAGGCTGTCACCCTCCTGCCCCACTACCCAGGCTTGTGTTCTCATGGCTGTTTGGAAGTCAATGACCCGGGATGCAGGAATCAAATCAACACTAAAGCCAGAAATATCTAAAAATGGGACAGTATGAAAGTGCAGTGAGTGTGGGCCTTACTGCTGGTCCTGAAGGCTCTAGATATTACTTCAACAGTAGTCAAGTGAGAGGCTGGCCAAGAGTAAAGGGATAGCTTTGGAATATGGACTTACTATAAGCTGTATTATATTCCTACCTGTGCTTCATCGTACAGTAAAATGCTTGTTTTTCTCTAAAAGAGCTTTATAGTTTTACCCTGGCTAAACTCCTTGCTTCAAGGCTTTTGTAAAGCTCCAGTGAAGTAGTTTTTGCTTATTAGTTATGTTTTTACCTACTTCCAGAAGGGATCTAAGATGGCTTATTCACCAAACAATTTTGCTAACCCTAGGCCTCCATTCTTTTCCAGACCATCTGTTCCTCTTCACCGTGAAGTCACAGTACTAAATTTGTGACAGTACAATAATTTCCATGGTAACAGGATGTGGTCTTCACCACTGAATCCTGATTTCACTCTGACCAAGATCAAGCAGCAGGAGGATTGGGGAGTATATGCTGACATTTTCTATTCTTTTTCAAGTTTAGTTTCTCTGAAATTCTTACTTCTGATTCTAAAATCTTAAACTCAGCCTGGATATGTGTTTTTGTATAGTTTACATATGAAGCATTTGTCCAGGAAATGACCAGATATACGAGTCAAAAAATAATAAGCTGAGAAGTATCACACAAACCTAAACACACACACACACACACACACACACACACACAGGATGTATAAACTTGCTCAAAGGTGGGATGATTAGCAAAGTCCTGGTTTGTAGAGAAGAAAAGAGAACATGGAATCCATTTAAAAGACATGAAACTTCTAAGCTAAGAGATAGCTCTGATGACTGTGATAAGCAGTGGGAGGCAGATGACCTAGCTCCTACTCAACGGTTTCTTTATCTCGCTTAGCACAAGGAAGACATAAAACGGTCTTCCCATGTGAGCTCAGACCTTCGAGCCGGTGATAGATAGGCAGCTTTATTCTTATGAATGACCTATACCTGAATAGTTTGTCCATTTGTTTTAATCTCACACAGCTCAGTTACACAATTTTTCAAGAACTTCTTAGAACATTTGCTCTGCTGTGGAACTGAGTAAAGGGCAAGAACTTTTAAGAGAACTAGTCATTGGAAATCACCCAAAAAAATACGTCATTGGTGCATTAATCTAGCAATTTTACAGGGCAGGCTGTAACGGGCAAGTACTGTTATAGTAAGGCTTTGCTGGCCATATTACATAACGTATTATATACATGAGATACATATGTTACATATTATATATTCGATAGTATATAATAGAGTAAGAGTGTTAACATGTAAGGATATTCCTCCACTTTGGTTCTCTCCCAGCTTCCTTGTTGAGTTGATGGGGGGAAAAGTAATGGGGGGGAAAGGGTGATAAGGGAATAAAAAGAACTAGAAAAGCAAAAGTGATTTACATTAATTTTTAAAAAGATAAGAAATTACCCACAGTGGAGAAGCTATGGAAGGAAGAGGAAGAGGACAGAGGAAGTAGGGTAATGAGAGATGAGGGAATGACTGAAAAGCAAAGAAGGGCTATTTGGACAGCAGCTGCTCTGTGGTGTGGGGCTTTGGGGAAATAAGGATTTTAACTAAGGTCTAGTTATGCGGTATGATTTAGTACTTTGCTACTTCTTTAAGACTAGGGTGAAGATAAATGATCTTTCAAAGCTCTTTAAAGATAGGAGATTACTCCTTTGAATGAGATGAAATGTTTAGATGAACATTACAGCTGGAGTAACCCCTCGTTTGGTTTTACTAATATATAATCAGGCTGTCTTGATGAACATAATCAGTAGTACCACCACCTACTGTTGTCTCCTACCCTTGGAGAATATGTTGGCCAGAGATGGGTAGCATTCTAATGGCCTGGTTTCTAACTCTAATGAAATTTAATTTTAGCTTTAAAGAATTTGGAATTTAGTTAAATCAAACATGGAAAGGTAGAAAAGTCACTATCATTGCTTCAGGGAGGCCTAAGGCCAAGGCTGAGACCCAATTTTTGAGGCCTAAGGGAAGGCGAGACTGGATTACAGAGAGCATCATGACACCTGAAGGACAGGATTACACTGACAGGGAGACACTGCATTTAGGTCTGCTCCTATTTGGCACAGATCTCTGTGAGTCTTGCTACAGACTGCAATTGCTTCAAAAAATGCAGAACCTCCTGCTGGTACTCACATCTAGGGATATGGTAATAACAAGTGGTAAGGAAGACCTTGCATGAAGGTCATCATTGCTTTTGATGTCATCATCATTTTCCAAGTATGAACATCCTAATGCCAGGATGTGTAATGATTCAGGGGAGGGTCAGGTTACATAAGATGAAGGTGATTATCAGGATAGGAACAGAGATCATGAGAAAAGTAGAAAGGATCAGCTCTTCTCAAGTGTCCTATATAACTTTAGTCTATAATGTGTGATGTGATTTTAAAACTGGGTTCTGTGGGAAGATCATTTTGAGTACATTGCATAAGATATATATTTTTTCTTTTGGGGAAATATATACTTGCATGTTATAGGCTCTGAGGAGTCTCACCAAGAAAAAGAAAATCTTGCTTAAACTACCGTTGCTAAAACTTTTTAATCCTGAAATACATTATATGTTAACAACATCTATAAAGATCCAAAGAGGCTAGCATTATTCAGGACATACATTGATTAATATTGGGGTAAGATGATGTATATGAAACCATCTTATAACAGGTTATATTACTCTTATAGCTCAAAAAAAATACTGAGGCATGTAAGTCTATTGTTAACCTATATTCAATTACTGTGACTTTTTTTTAATTAATTACTGTGACTTTTGATCTTCCTGTAATTTCCATGTACAGCATCACTCTACCATATAGCCAGATGTTGTTTCATAAAAACTAGGTGAGGTTTGTATTTGGTACTCCAACAAGATGCATGCTTTTCTCAATTTCTCTCAAACGCTCAGTTCTTTCATTATGCCTGTTAACTATGCAGGAACTCTCATGTGGCAAATCTCAATGGTGTGATCCTTTGCAGGACTGCATGCATCAGGGTTTTTTTTAACTCCCTCCCACCAAAACCAACCTGTTTCCTCAGTTAACTTTCCGCTAAAGAGAACCTGTGAATAAACCCATCTTGTCACCAGGCTGGTCAGGTTATATACGTGCAGCATAACAGGGGCTTGTTGAAAATATGCCTTTACCCTAGAAAAGAAAGTTCAAGGTAGGGGTTTTCAGAACTGGAGCAAGTTCGCAGGAGGAAATGTTTTGGGTTAGATGGATTTTTAATGATTCACAGACTGTACCACTTGAGAGTCATTCATGGTCTTTACATGAAGGGGACTCAATCTGGAATCTGATGCTCTACTTGAAGGAGTCATACTGGGGGCACCTGAGTGGCTCAGTTGATTAGGTGTCTGACTCAATCTCAGCTCAGGTCTTGATCTCAGGGTCCTGAGTTCAAATCCTGCATTGGGCTCTGTGCTGGCTGTGCAGCCTACTTAAAATAAATTAAATTAAAATAAATTAAGAAGCCATGCTTGACTCTGTGGTGTATTTCTTTTCAAAAGTCCTAGAATTGCTGGTGCAGTGTTTCATATGTAACATCAAGCATGGGGCAGTATCTTTTTACATTTAATGAATAAATAAATGGCTGTCTGCATGGCTGGGGGTTTCTATTTTTATTTTTATTATTTTTCGATTTTAAAGATTTTTTTTTAAAATTTATTTGACATAGAGAGAGAGAGAGAGAGAGATCAAAAGTCAGCAGAGAGGCAGGCAGAGGGAGAGAGGGAAGCAGGCTCCCCGATGAGCAGAGATCCCGATGTGGGACTCGATTCCAGGACCCTGAGGTCATGACCTGAGCTGAAGGCAGAGGCTTAACCCACTGAGCCACCCAGGTGCCCTCTAATTTTTATTTTTTAATAGATAATACATTCACATGATATAAAATGCAAAGGGCACAAAAGAGTATAACATTAAAAGCATATTTCTGTCCTTTTTATATCCCTCAGTGATCCCATTTTCTTCAATAAAGGCAATCACTATTATTAATTTCTTAAACATCCTTCCATGATATTCTATATATTTACAAATATATACATACATCCATTTTTTTCACACAGATATAAGATGGCTACTACAATGTGAGGAAACCTAAGTCACACAGAGAAGTCATGTGTAGGTACTCTAACCTGCAGTTCCAGAAGAGTCCAGCCTTTGTCACTGTAGCCTAGACATAGCAGTGGAGAAAAACAAAACAAAAGCCCTGGTCACTCACATGACTACCACTGTCCAAATCTTTTCCTCTGACATACTGAACATCATGAAGCTGAATCAAGCTATCCCGGAATTTCCATCATACAGAATCTGTAAGTATAATAAAATGGTCAATGTTTCATGCCACTATGTTTTAGAGTGATTTGTTACAGAGCAACACACAGACAGAATACATTAAGGGTGTACCTAATTAGCAAAGTCAGAAAGAGAGAATAAAAGGAATGGTGGAAGTTATATTTGGGGAGATGATACTGAGAATTTCCTAAAGTTCTTGAAATGAAAGTACATATTTGGTGCAAAACAATGAAAATAAAATTCATACCTAAATGCGCTATAGTGAAGATGCCTCACATTAAGGATGAAGAGAAAATTTCAAAAGCCACCAAAGAGAAAACATAGATTACCCATAAAAGAATGCCAATTAGATGCCAGAATTCTCATCAATAACAATAAATACTAGAAGCCACTGTAGTAATACTCCCAAACCATTGAAGGGAGAATAACTGGCATCATAGATTTCTAACCTAGTTAAGCTATTATGTAAGAATAATGATGAAATAGAAAACTTTTCCTTCAAAGTTGAATTTACTAACCACAAATTATTATTGAATGAATAAAGCATGTATATCGGCAAAGAGTGAATTCAAAATGAAAGTGTGATATTAAACAAATGTTAAGTATAAAAATTGAGAAATTAGATCGATAAATCCAATTACGCATTGATTGTATGGTACCTGTTTTTATTTTTTTCTTTTCAAAGATTTTCTTTATTTGAGAGACAGAAAGTGAGAGAGAGAGCATGAAAGGGGGATCAGCAGAGGGAAAGGGAGAAGCAGACTCCTGCTGAGAGGGAGACTGAGACGCAGGGCTCTATCCTAGGACTCCAAGATCATGACGTGGGCCAAAGGCAGACATTCAACTGACTTAGCCACCTAAACACCCCTGTATAGTGTCTGTTTTATGTTATGTTCTAATATATATGGAACTAAAATTTTGATACCAATAACTGCCCAATACATTTAGTAGCTAAAATACAGTCTTATTTGAACAGTAAGATAGTTGTATTTAAAAAACTATAAATTGTTAGGAAAATAAATGGTTACATGTTCATTAAAAATTTAAGAGTAGCTGCTTATAGTACAGATAAAATATAATCTGTAGTTTCCAAATCAGCAGAGGTAAAAGAAAAGGAATAAAAATAGTTTCCTATCTAACAAAGGCAGGAAAAGCAAGCAAACAAACAAAAAACCAAGGAGAAAGCACTGTTAACAAAAAATCAAAAGTACTTGGTAGCAATGACTGAGAATTTCAAGTAGATCATACTCATACAAATGCAACTTCCCAGTTAATAGAGAGACTGTCAGATTTAAAAAACAAAAACCCAGGTGCATGCTGTTTATAAAAAATCTGCCAATAATAAAGTAACAGAAAGGTTGCTAATAAAAAAAAATGGGGGCGCCTGGGTGACTCAGTGGGTTAAGCCTCTGCGTTCCGTTCAGGTCATGATCTCAGGGTCCTGGTATCAGCCCCGCATCAGCCTCTCTGCTGAGCAGGGAGCCTGCTCCCCGCCCACCCCCCCACCCGCCTGCCTCTCTGTCTACTTGTGTTCTCTCTGTCAAATAAATAAAATCTTAAAAAAAGAAAAGAAAATGTTACAGTGTGTGAATGTTAACCCAAAGAAAGTTGGAGTGGAATATCAGTATCAAACAGAATAATTTAAAGCAAATAAGTATTAACAAAGAGACACCACATAATGATAAAAAAAATACATTATAGGGGCGCCTGGGTGGCTAAGTGGGTTAAAGCCTCTGCCTTCCGCTCAGGTCATGATCCTAGGGTCCTGGGATCGAGGCGGGCATCAGGCTCTGCTCAGCAGGGAGCCTGCTTCCCTTCCCCCACCGCTTCCTGCCTCTCTCTCTGCCTATTTGTGATCTCTGTCTGTCAAATAAATAAATAAAATCTTTAAAAAAATACATCATATTAAAAGTGAAAAAAATCTGGGTGTCTGGACAGCTCAGTGGATTAAGCCTCTGCCCTTGGCTCAGGTCATGGTTTCAGGGTCCTGGGATCGAGCCCCACATCGGGCTCTCTGCTCAGCAGGGAGCCTGCTTCCCTCCCCTCCTCCCCCCCCACTCTGCCTGCCTCTCTGCCTACCTGTGATCTCTGTCTGTAGAATATATAAAGAAAAATCTTTATTAAAAAAAGAAAATTTAAAAAGGTAAAAAATCACCAAGAAGTTCTATCTATCTAACCCTATAACCATGAAAGTTTTTAAAAGCAACAGAATTACAGGAAAAAATAAGAAGATGATCAAGTGTATTGGGAACTTTAAATATATCTTTATTAGAAACAGATTAAACAAAAATTAAGTTGAAGGGTGCACTAAGTTTTTTGTATTAATTTGCCTTAGTGTGCAAATTGTAATTTGCAGCTCATCTTAAGTGGTAGCTTTCTTTCTATCTACTCCACATCAAGTAGTGTAGCCCCCATGGAGATCCCAAGACTTCCAGCCCTACCCCCAGTCCAGCAGTAGGTGTCCCAGGGCTCCTGTTCTTCAGGGATATTGCAGAAGAGAGCAGGAAGGCAGATTGGCACAAGTCTTGATTTCTCTGCTTCCTTCCACTTATTCCACCAGGAATAAGCAGCAGGTGGTACGTTTATTCATTTGCTCATTTTCTTTTTTAAACTCTAGCTTAGGGTGCAAGTCATAGCTTTTCCCAAATCCCAGTTCCACTGTGAGTCTAACTTAAAGGGCCATACTATGTATGGATGCCATTGCTCTCCATTACTCCAAAGGATTCAAAGTCCCAGCCAACTCCTACCTGCTTTCAGACCCACATCAGGGCCACAGTTCTATCCTCAGTAATCCAGCTGTGTTGCTCATTCAATACTGATACCCAGAGAAAATTATCTTGTTAATAAACCCAGAGATGTCTTTAATTAAAAACAAATGTTTTTATGATTGAAGTTTTTGGAGAAGATGTAGGAATTCAAAGCATGAGTTCATAATACTGTTAACTATTTTCCTGTGCCATTGTGGTCTTGCTACTTTCTTTGGCTTTATATAGCAATGGGGATCGAGGTTTTTATTCTATTCTCAAATGCCAGAAAACGATTTAGAATATCTATAATCTCCTCAGGGCTTCTGGTTTCAGGTGGGAGGCAGAGTACAAAGTCTCCTTGTTTTTGCTCTTCTGATTTTCTGTATGCAATTAGAGGAATTTTTTAATATATTCTGGTGCTGAAAGCCTTACTCTTCAATCATCAGTCTTTGTCCTGGATTTTTCATCTACGTGATTTTGTAACCTGAAGGTTTGAAATCTACAGGGGCATGAGATAAAAGAGATAGGGGGTGAGAGTAATGGGAGGGAAACCCCACAATTACAATTTCATTATTATTCTACTAGAAAAGACATTTCGCCTTCCTGCCCTTGTGTCCTGAAAATCTGTCTTCTCCTGTTTCCTCAGAAGCCATGCTCGTATCTGCTTGGCCTCTCTTATCTCTTAGTTTTCAATCCTGGATCGTTTCTTGCTGAAGTCTTTCACCTCTTTATAAGACAAAGCCTGTCCTAACTCTCACATTTTCACAGGCAAGTTTTTGGAAGCCCCTCAAGTAACTGCAATTATTATCTGCATCCTGGTAATTTCTAATCTACAATTCTGGCTTCGATTTCTTGTATTCTCCAGATCCACAAAACTTTTTCAACCCCAGACAACTGAAGTTCAACATGTCTAAAACAAATTCTTATCTTCACATCTACATATCTCTCCAACTGATTTCTTTCTTTTTTTTTTTTAAGATTTTATTTATTTATTTGACAGACAGAGATTACAAGCAGGCAGAAAGGCAGGCAGAGAGAGAGGAGGAAGCAGGCTCCCTGCTGAGCAGAAAGCCCGATGTGGGGCTCGATCCCAGGACTCTGAGATCATGACCTGAGCCAAAGGCAGAGGCTTTAACCCACTGAGCCACCCAGGCGCCCCTCTCCAACTGATTTCTTATGTTTTCTATTTCCATTCAGTTTCCCAAGCAGAAACCTGGGAGTCTCCTCAATTTCTTCCGCTCCCTCCCTCACATTCAGTAAGTGGCCATTCTTGTCATTATGTTTCCACTTAAGGAATGTTTATAGCCAATCATTATTAGGTATCACTAGAGCTATAACAATATAATGAATCAAAGATGAGGTTAGGCAGTAAAATTTTAAAAAATTTATCATTAGATTCAAGGTAAAAAAAATAGTTTCAGCAAAGAAAATATGACTCATATTGCCCAATGGAACATAAAATTCAAAAGAATAAAAACTTAAAATTGTTAGATTTAGTTAAAAGTTTCCTTTTGATCTCAGTTACCTGAGATGTAAAAAAGGAATTTCCTCAGAGTATATAGTAGTTTAACAACTGTCTGAACTCTAATGTTTTGTTGTTTTATTTATTCTAATTTAATTTTTAAAAAGATTTTATTTGAGAGAAAGAGTGTGCTCCTGGGGGAGAGGGACAGAGGGAGAGAGAGACAGAGAATCTCAAGCAGACTCTGTGCTGAGCATAGAACCTGATACAGGGTTCAATCTCATGACCCTGAGATCATCACCTGAGCCAAAATCAAGAGTCAGATGCTTAAATGACCAAGCTACCCAGGCTCCCCTGTATTGTTGTTTTAAATGTTGTTTTCACTCTTCCCCAAATGGGTGAGAGTAGGGTGACATTCCACATTGTACTGACAGGCCAAATTCAGATGATACTTTTTGTTTTGGAGAGTATCAGTCTTGAAAATGGCAATACACAATTTCTTAAAGTATATACCACCTTCCTTGACTTGGATCATTATATGGAATCCTGTCCAACTGTCACAGGTTATAGGCAGCAAGACCAGACCTGTCCCACTCAGCAAGACAGAGATTATTGAGTCTAGAAGTACAGTCTAGAGATCACCAAGTCCTTTTCCTGTTTTTAACACAGGCTGGGAATCTAATCTCTTCTTAATTATCTCTTGTGGAAGGTAGATTCTCATAGGAAGGTGTCTAAGAACTATTACTACCACTAGGCTGTGTACTTCCTTGCTCACCCACCAATTCTTCCTCCTCCTCCAGACTTTATGTTCTTCTTTTTTCTTTTTCTCTTTCCCTACTCTTGCTTCTTTCTCAATTCAGTTTTCCTGCCTCTCTTTTTCTCCCCATAAATAGAGAACGAAAAAAAGAAAAAAAAGAAAAAAAAGCACAAATGTTGAGATTCCTGACTGGTGACATTCCAGAGAAATGAGGAAATGTGGTTGTTACATAACTGGGAGGGGTCAGAGGTGTGACCTGACAGTTGAGGGAGGGGAAGAGTAATCTAAAGGTAAAAGAAGGCAGAGGGTTAAGCAAAGGTTTAATTTTTGATTCTTATTACTTAAAATGATTCTTCTGTGGGTCCCATCTAGGGCATTCCATCTTTCTCAGGCAGTGATGGTTCCCATCAGACCCCAAATTACTGAAGCTGGTCAGCAATGATACAATCAAAGACCATCATCCCCATCAGTTTTTATTTGTACGGAAGTATCAGCACCTGAGAGTGCATAACGGTGAGCCTTAGGAAATGCCTAAGGAATTGTGGATAATAAGATATTTTTTCAAATCACCAGGATGTGAGAAGCTATTACATTTATCTTTCATCCATCTCCTTTTCAATTTCCAATGTCACTTTTGAACGCTGTAATGTGGTGGATAGCTCAGCCGTTCTTTAAAAACAATGATGAAAAATGAAACGTCTAACAATAATCGCAACAACCACCACCTAATCTACTTTACTCTTTGGTTGGTGGGAGATGTTGAAAAATACAAGAAATAAAGCCACCCATAAACAGTTCATCTCACAGAAGCAATTGCTATTAGTATTTTACTGTATTTCTGTCCATTTTTCTATGCAACTCTATTCTGTGATTATACTTCACATATATAGTTTTGTATCTTTAGATATACTTTGGTCTCAAATGCTTTTGGCTACAGTTTTCCATTACTTTTCCGGACAGTTGAATTATACGTATTACTTTTCCTGCTAAGTAATAGAATTTGAAACAGTAAACTCTGCAAAATCTCATTCTGAGGGTCTTTGTAGTTGACAGGGACACTTATGTGGATTATCTGATTGCATGCCTACACTTGGTCTTATGGTGGAATGGCTCCAAAGACCTGTACCACACATTAATCTGTAATATAACTGCCCCTTTCCTTAACTGTCTTCTGAACTTCAAACTCTGACAGCAAGACTATTGTTTTCCATCTCTATCCCAGTGATGAGCGTATGATCCCACACACAGAAAATTCTCAATATGGTGGGTTTTTTTTCTTTTTCTTCTTATTTGAGAGAAAGAGAGAGAGAGTGAGCTTACAAGCAAGGGGAGAGGCAGCGGGAGAAGCAGATACCCTGCTGAACAGGGAGCCTGACATGGGGTTCAATCCCAGGACCCTGAGATCATGACCTGAGATGAAGGCAGACACTTAAGTGACTGAGCCACCCAGAAGCCCCCTCAATATGTTTCTGAAGATTAAATGAATGAAAGAATAAATAACTAAACACTAAAATTCTAGAGGAGCCATAACATAACAAACTTTCTCCTTAGTATCTGGATATATCCAGATTAAGGTTTCTAGAAGTGAAGTACTGGTTTAGATTCAGGTTTGTTTTGAAAGAACAGTGAAAGATAAAAACTGATCATCAGCTGAGCATTCCTCATAGGCCCAAAACTCATAACTCTACCTAAGATTCCTACTTTGCTTTAGTGCTAAAATCTGGCTGCCCCACAAATACTCATAGAAAATTAATTTTGACTTCTTGCTATAGCTAATAACTTCCTGTAACATCTAGGCCACTGCTGCTTACATTTTAGAAATATTGCATTCTAATATTTGGCTGCACTATAGGCCTGATTCCACCACAGGAACATTGTTAAAACATGAAAACAATGCATGTCCTCTTGGACAAAGGACTGGATCTCTTGGGGAAGGGGAGGTGTATAACAGAAAGCTTACAGTCAATGGTTGAGAGAGTGAGTGAGCCAGAGAGCCTTTCCAAAGATGTCCATTTGAAAGAGGGCAGGGGAAAGCATAAGCAGTTGGTTTTGCTCCTTATTAGCCTCCTTATCCTCTTCAGCTTTGGCAGGTCTTGGATCTCATCTCATTCCAACATAAAACTGCTAATGAGCTGAGACATCCTCTGTAAGTAGATGAAAGCTGTTTTCCCTGTTGGCAATATATACTTGGTCACATGATACAACTGGTCATATGATTTCGAGGCAGTGTGCTAGTTCGTTTCTCTCTACAAATGTGATTTTACTTTTTTTTTTTTTTTTAAATGAGTCTAACCCACATTAATTAGAGTATGAAGTTGAGTGAATGAGTAACAGCAGCACCACCTGCTGAGTGCCTACAAGGCGTCCGGGACTGCTAGGTAGGATACATACACTATCTAACTGAACTTGGAGACTCTGCCTCCAGAAACAATTTAAATGTACCATTTACTGTGAAATTGTGTGTGGCCCTTTCCATAACAAACTTACATTTGATTTATTTAGCCCTATCCCATCACAGGAGGAAAACCAAACCAAAACAAAACAGTAATGCCCAAAATCTATAGATACTTTTCTGGTGAGAGACACAAAGATCACTGAGTTTTCCATTCTATACTCCAATTCCATTTTCTTTCTGAATTTTTAGATCTAATTTTTCTATCCTATTTACCAATTGGTTAATAGCTTCTTCTCTCTCCTGCCATCCAGCAGTGTTTTTTTTTATTTTGTCTCACAATGAAAGGGTTGGCTGTTTTCCCCATTCTCAAATCAGAAAACATAAAAGTTAAATAAAAATGATTTGGATATTGAAGACTTTTCTCCTATGTTGAAGTATGAGTGGCTGAGATAATTGATGAGTTTTCCATAATCATATAAGTGTGCTCTTTACTCATTGCCCAAGTAAATTTCATTTAATTAACACCTTCATCTTGTTAAATATCATAGCGGATTTCAATTCCGCAGATGGGTTGAAGTTCTTTTCTTATTGCTTAGGGATTACTTTTATGTTCCGTAGTCAGGAACATAAGTCATGGTCCAAATTTCTATTTTTCTATTTTTTTGTTTCTATTTTTTACCCAAGATTAACTGATTCAACAAACATTTATTGAGCCCCCCCTGTATCAGGTACCCTAATAGGGGAGTGAGCAAAGCCGTCCCTGTGTCTGCCCTTACAGAGTTTACAGCCAATTGGAGGTAACATTGAACAAAAAGAAATATGACAAATGTCATGAAGAAGGGAAGAGTACCAGGGGAATATGTAATAGATATAGCTAATCTAGCCTGATTGGGTTTGGGGGTGGGTAGAGATGATTTCTCCAAAGAAGATGAAATTTAAGCTTGAAGCATAAGGGAGAAGAGTGATCCAGGAGAAATAAGGTAACAGCTTGTGTCAAGTCTGCGTAGAAAGGAAGGCTACCTACTGAAGAACCTAAGAGGAGGTAAGTGTGGCAAGAGTGGTGTTGCCAGGAAACGTTAGAGAAGAGGCAGGCAAGGACCAGATCATATATGGAAACTTTATTCTAAGGGTAATGAAAAACCAATGGAGAATTTAAGCCAGGAAATAAAAGTTCTTAAAAAGCTTAATATGACTAAAATGTAGAATTTAAAAATATATTAACTTACTGTTTAATTTGTTCTGGAATGTGCTCTCATATCTAGTAATCCAATGATATTAAGAATTTTTTTTTTATTACTACAGGACAAACTTAATAGATTTCTGATACGTAGAATTTTTCTAAGAATGGAAAAGACCCTCGAATAGTTAAGCAAAGCAGAACAGCCCTTGGGTGGGTATATATCCTTAGTATATCTTTTTTTTTTTTTTAAGATTTTATTTATTTATTTGACAGACAGAGACCACAAGTAGGCAGAGAGGCAGGCAGAGAGAGGAAGGGAAGCAGGCTCCCTGCTGAGCAGAGAGCCTGATGCAGGGCTCGATCCCAGGACCCTGGGATCATGACCTGAGCCGAAGGTGCCCCTATCCCTATGTCTTGAAGTGATGAACTTACATCCTGAGTTCCTTTGCTTTACATCTATATCATATCTTAATTTGAATTGCAAATAGAGGTGGTAAAATACTAAAGACAGGAAGAGGAAGAAAGTGTGTGCGTGCGTGTGTGTGTGTGTGTGTGTATGCGCACATGTGGTTTCCCAGGGTTTTGAAGAAGAGCAAATGACAATATTGTATCACATTCTCTGTTCTCAAAAATAGCCTACCCTATATAAATTAGGAAAGTGTAGACTATAAAATATTAAAATATTTTTTTCTTTTAGTTGGGTGTTCTAAGAAAAAAATGGCAGCTTCTGGGTAATACAACAGATTTTGATATGAAACATATTGATTTCATACCAGGGACACCAAGATGGCGTCAGAAGTATTGTCCTTTGAGTAGTAAAGATATCCATGAACACTAAGGCCCTTGGACAATATAGAGTGTTAAGAGGCTAAGGTTTTAATTTTCCTTTTTTTTTTTTTAATACTCTTCAATTTTCTCTATGAGCATTTCTTGTTTTCTCCAGATGGTCTGTGTCCATTAAATTAGCAGATAAGATTTTAAGGTGTGGTTCTTTCCCAAAGGTATTTTCTAATTGGGAATTGGGAGAAATTCTTGAAGATTAATAAGGTTTCCCTTAGAGTGCCTGGGTGGCTCAGAGGGTTAACCCTCTGCCTTCGGCTCAGGTCATGATCTCAGGGTCCTGGGATCGAGCCCTGCATCGGGCTCTCTGCTCAGCGGGGAGCCTGATCCCCCCCCCCACCGCCCCCACCACCTCTGCCTGCCTCTGCCTACTTGTGATCTCTCTCTCTCTCTGTCAAATAAAAAAAAAAGTTTCCCTTAGTAAATATTAGGAGAATGGAGAAGGAGAATGAGCTCTGACCACCATTCTCTGCCTCACTGCCTTCCAAACCACAAGTTTCTTCTCTAGGATCTTGGGCTATAAGACTTCCTGACTGTTCTTCAGGCTCTACGACTCCTGCCCAGGAGTGAATGAATATATACTTGGCAAACTGAGAAAGGCTGCTGACCCTTGGCCTAAGAAATCTTGAGCAATAGGAGACCTGAATTTAAATGTCAATTTGTATCTGACTCACTATTTGAAGAGAATGAATCATTCTTTTGGTTAAATCATTCGGCTCCATGACCTGAGGTGTGGTACTGAAGACAGCACCAACTGGCTTCACATACATTGTATACTTGAATACTGCAGTTGATAAATCACTCTACTCATCAAAATAGAAACACATGTATTAAGTTTCCAATTGTGTGCCTGATTTGGAAACATTCAGAATATATAGGCTGAATATTAAAATTAATTAGTGCTTGTTATGGTTTCATGGGTCAGGTGAGATGTCTGTTATTATAAAAAAGGGAGGAGGCTTCCTATGTATTAATTATCAGGTTACCAAAGCACTGGGTAAATTTGGTAGGAATGTTAAGAGGAGCCTCTCAGCAAGTACTTGTTGTGTGGTTGAAAGCTGGATACTTTGTTTACTTGGGCCAAAATGCAGTTATATAAGGCTTTTTTTTTTTTTTTTTTTTTTAGATTTTATTTATTTGACAGAATGAGAGAGAGAGAGGGAGCACAAGCAGGGGGAGTGGGAGAGGGAGAAGCAGGCTTCCTGGGGAGCAGAGAGCCCAATGATGGGCTCAATCCCAGGACTCTGGGATCACGACCTGAGCCAAAGGCAGACACCTAACCAACTAAGCCATCTAGGTGCCCCATATTAGGCTATTTTTAGTGATAAAAAGTTATTTAAAAGTTGCAACCCTCCAGAATCTGACCTACAATGTCCTGATATTGTATTCTTTTTGTTGTTGTTTTTGTTAAAGATTTTATTTATTTGAGAAAGAGAGAGAAAGTGCATGTGAGTGCACAAGCAGGGGTAGTGGCAGAGGGAGAGGGAGAAGCAGGCTCCCTATATGGGGTTTGATCCTAGGACCCCAGGACCATGACCTGAACCGAAGGCAGATGCTTAACTGACTGAGCCACCCAGGTGCCCCCTGGTATTGTATTCTTTTCTGTGGTCAAAGTCATGGATAAGGAAATCTATTTTCTAGCACTGAATAAGAATAGATTTGGGTGTGTGGTCAGACCTATGAGTACTACAAAGAATAGATAAGCTACCATTTTAAAACAACAATTTTAAGCTGCAGTAGTTCTATTCCTTTTAACTTGATTTAAAGAGTAAGAGGGCAAAAGGAAAATAAACACTTATCAAGTACCAGTGTTATATGTCAGTTATACTTAGTCACATACAGCATCATTAAAGTTCACAGGAAGCCTGTAAAAGGTAATGTTTCCATATTGGTCAAGGAAGAAACTGAAGATTACAGACTGGGAGGGCAGAGCTGGAATGCACACTCAGGTCTGCTGGCTTATAATCTTTCCACAAAATCACTTAGCCACAAACAAAAAAACCCTTAAAATCAGGTAGGATCAGACAAAGTAAGAGTTTCTCTTTATTTTTTTTTTTTTTTCGTTTAGATGTAATTTATATCTGCTGGGGGAAAAAGTGAATAAAAGCTATTGCATAAGGATGCTTGTATTCTACAAGTCTTTTGATGGGGAGGCAGTAGAAAGAGGTGAGAATTAAATGTACATTAAGCAATATGTAAATTCTGGGTATTCTGAGTTTTATTGATTTTCCAAAAGTTATTTTCAGGATTGGCATTGATGTTACTATTCTACCTAGTTTGTAGGGACACTATGAAACTATTGACAAATTCTATACAATTCTTAGGGAAGACTGCTATAAAATAGAAAGATTATTTGTATTTTTGTGTACCTAAAGTACTTTGTTCTTACCTTAATTACTGCACCCACCATACAGCATTCTTATCACTTCTCTGCTCTCTTCTATCTCTACCAGAAAGTGGGTTTCTCCAAGACAGGGACCATGTCTTCTTCACCATGGTATCCATAGTAACCTGGACAGTGCCTGAAATACAATGTTTAGTAAATGTTTATAGAAAGAAACAACAAAAGGATTCATATTTCTGATCCCAGTTTCTTCATTTCCTAAATGAGAAGATAGTAAATTCTCCTAGATCCCTTGCCAGGAGTGTCATGACATTTGCTCCAATGCTGTTTATTGGAGTTGTAAGCCACAGACATAAAAGGTGTTATTGTGATGATTACTAAGGGAGTAATTTTTTTTTTAACCTAACATAAAATTTTTATTCCGGCTAAAATGTTTTTTAAAGATCTAATACATTTCAAGAAAGAGATTCAGGGTATTTTAGGTACTATGTGGCAGTAATCTCCATCCTTGGGCTCTAGAGTTGAAGGAAAAGAAGTATCCACACCAGAGATGAGAACAATCTTTCGCTAGGTGGCTCTCTTTTCCGTGAGTGGGTGGCGCGTCGGTGCAGGGAGGGATGACAGGGGGCATTGTACAGCTGCAATCACCACGCTTCACACCACATCACAGTAGGCTATAGCAGCAGGAGGAGCAGGGCATAGTTCAGGTTCTGTGTCATTAATGATAATCTTCTTGGGATTTATTTCAGAGTAGCCTGTCCTTTCGTTTTCCTCCAAACCTATATATGTGAGGTCCCAAAGAGACATTGTTCTAGTCTTGTAATAGGTGTGGTCTCACGGAAGGATCTGGAAAGTGCCTCTTTCTAGCATGGAAGACCGCAGGAAGCAGTTACCCAAACCCAGCCAAACCAGAACAGCCCATTAAAATGCTGATTTTAACTATCTAGTGAGGGCTGCGTTCTGGGGGTCTGGTGGGGGTTATATGGTTATACATCCTGAAGTGCTTGGGTACTGTTATATGAAAGGCCCCCACAACACAAATCGGAAATAGGATTTGTAAACTGTCAAATAAGTCCTTTAAACCATGCGAATGACCAGTACTTCTCACACTCCATAGTATTATTGACCCCATTCTTTATTTCTGCTTTTTAGCCCCAAACCTGACACAAAGTACACCTAATGCTTTCAAAAAGATTTGTTCGAAGAATGAAAATCCTTTTCCTCAATGTCTTTCATCGGAAGCTCCCGTCAGCCTCTAGGTTCTCGTTGATACTATTTTACCCAACGTTTTTCTCTCGGACCCAGAAGATACAGAGTGACAAGTTCTGAAACGCTGCGGACCCATCAGAGAAGTCTGCAGAGGGAGGAACCGGGAGGTCTGCCTCGGGTAACCCAGTGGGACCCCCACTGCGGAGTGCCTCTGAGAGGGACGGCAGTCGTGGGCATTTCACCACGTCCCTGGCTCTAAATGCTGGAAAACCTTGTCAAGTGTGCTAGGACGTGTTCCCACACTCACAACGGCGGCCTCCCCGCAGCAAGGAGGTGGCTCGATCGCCGAGGGCGAGTGGGCGGCAGTTCAGGGGTCGAACCGCCGGCGAAAGTCTGAGGTCTCTCCCGGCAAGAGAGGAATCTGGGTCGTCGTGTGCCGTTCTCCTCCCTCAGGGACCCCGTCCTGGCGGGATCCCGCCTCTTCGAGCCCGAGGCAGTCCTGGGGAAACCCTTCGCCCGCCTCGCAGCTTTGCGCCGCGGCCTTGCCCCACCGCCGAGCCCTCCACGCTCGGTCCGCAGCTCGAGGGCCTTCAGGCCCGGCGTCTTCCTCCAAGGCCCGCCCCTCTTCACGCCCCGCACTGAGAGGAAACTGGAGGTGGTTCCCGCCCGCAGGCGGGTGGAAAAGCCCACGGTGAATGCCTCGGGGTCCCCCCATTGTTGCGGGAAGGGGAAAGGGAAGAGGAAATGAACTTCACCGCCCAGGAGATCACCCGGATTCCCAACTTGGGGGAGGCTTTCGGACGGAAGGGAAGCCAAGGGGGAACCCTGGGCACTTTCCCGGGAATCCGTTCGCCAAGGGAGGGTCACCCGGTCCGCACACAGTGGTTACTATGACAATACAACCACAGCCTCCAGTTGCCATGGCAGCTGCTTATCCAATCCGATTGGTTTCTTTTCTCTTCCTCCCCGGGCTCCACCCCATCCCCTTCAACAGTCTCCAGGCGTGCAGGAGGTGGGGCCCCCAGAAAAGGGGAGGGGGTCCTTAGCGTCACTCTCTGGGCCGCGAGGGAAGACTAGAGTTGAGGGACTGGCGGGCGGAACTGTAGGAGGAAGGGGCAGCGTTTCCGGTAGGGAAAAGTGGAGGAGAGGAAAAAGGAAGAGAGAAATCGGGTGGAGTGGAAAGACGGGGGAAGACTTTGAGTGTAACTCCTGGTTGATTTGGGCCCGATGTTCCCGGTGAGGCTGGGGTTGCCCCCTCGCGCGGGAGAGGGGTGGATTGGCCGGAAGCCGCCGAACGCCTCCAGCAGGCCGCTCAGCAGCCGCGCAGGGGCCTCACAGCTAGCCGATCCCAAAAGGGAGCGCTACAGAGAGGCAAAAGTCACCGGGAGGGACGGGCGCCACTGAAATCTCGCGAGAGGGACCCCCACTTCCTTCCTCTGCTTCTCCCTCCTCTTTCCCCCCGCCCCCTTCCCTTCTCCCTCCCCCTCCCCCCTCCCGGTCGGAGTGTCCCTGCGCCCCACGGGCCAGAGCAGCAGCGAGAGCAGCTTTCCCCGCTCCCTCCCCCTCGCCTCACTCACCCCCACCCCCCCGCCGAGCGAGGAGGAGCCGGAGGAGAGGAAGATGGCGGCGGCCGCCAGCACCCGCGGTGCCGCGGGGCCACTTCGAGGAGCCTGAGAGACCCACAGAGGCTTCGCGGGAAGACGCGGCGGCGGAGGATGAGCCTGCAGAGCGCGCAGTATCTCCGGTGAGTGCAGAGGTCGGCCCCGTACGTGGGGGGAGCTGGTCGAGGGTTGGGGCGCGGAGCAACAGCCACAGAGGTGGTGTGTCGGGGTGGCGGGGGAGTTGCTGTGTCCTCTCCTTCCCCGGCGGGGAGGCGGGGGCTGCGAGGGGATCCGCGGGAGGGGGCGGGGCGGGCACACTCTCGGGTGCCTAGCCCCCTCCTGCCGGGCTGAGTTCCAGCGTAGCCAGCTAGTCCTGGTGCCGGGAAGGAGGTTAGGGAAGCGTGAGAATGTGTGTGCGCGCGCGCCCCCAGGGTCGCAGGCTCGCTGGCGGGGGACTTGTGGGGGGGGGGGGGGAGAAGGTGGCGGCGACCCCGAGTGGAGGTGGGCGTGGAGTCTGATCCCGGTGATGGGGGTAACATTGTGCGGTGTAGGGTGTGGGATTGGTTGGGGCGATGCATGGGGAGAGGACGAGGTGGAAGTCTGCACACCTGGTGGGGGGGGGTGTCGAGGAGGGAGGGCTAGAGGAGAGGGAGACCGCTGGAAACCCGAGTTTGTTCTCTATTCTCGGATTGAAAGTGCTGAGGAATAATGTCCTCTGTAGTTAGTTGGCGGGGTGGGGGTGGGAGATTAAAGAGGGAGAATGGATGAGGAAGTGAGGAAAGAGGGAGGTACTATGGACGGTGTTGGGTTCCCCAGAAGAAACTGAGTTAGAATTAGTGTAGTTGGAAGATACCATTCTGAGAGTCGTGTGCATTCATTAAGAGTGGTGTAAGGAACTTGTATGTCGGAGGTAGAGTGACGCATGGGTACAGCGTGTGCGAGTATGTGATGTGTGTCTGGGTTGGTGTAAAGGAAGAGACTGATAAACATTTTAGGAAGCGAAACATAGATACATTGGAACCAGGTATACGATGATGAGCATATTGAATGGAAAGACACCAGCGATTGTGCAGCCAGGAAGGTTCCATGGACGCAGAATAAGAGCTTGCAGGTAGAAAAAGAGGGTCAAAATCTTGATGGCAGAGAAATGAAAGGTTGTTGGAGCCTGAGATTAATTGGAGAGTTACTACTTCTTAGAAAAGGGGAAGGAAGGCCTTAAAGCGGATCCTTTTTGTTTTTCAGGAGCAGAACTAAGGCAGGCTTATGGGAAGATCTTTAAAAAAAAAAATGGTTTCATACCTTGTAGAGGAGGGAATTGCATGGGGTGGAAGTCTGAAATGAGCAGAAAAGTCACTTTATCTGTTTAGTGAAGTGAAAGCATTGGTGATTGGCTTTCTATATGCATATTACAAGAGAAGGTAGGTAGTAAGTGATATAGGAGAGTGGTTATTCTGTTTACGAAAGTAGTAATAGTTTCATTAAGCAGAGTGTGGAAAGGAGAGAGTGATGAGATCTTTGAATTATGGTTGAATGCCTGAGTTTAATAGTGACAGGATCCACACAACATATGTGCTCCATGACTGTAGGGTAGTTGGAATGTTACCTTTCTATCACAGTCCTTTTTCTCCACTATTATTCTTTTATTATTTAACATGTCAGATGAACTTAATAAATACAACTGGGAAAGCTCTATAGTAGATGTTGTAGAAGGAAGATTATGGGAACCATTAGGATAGTACTTAATTTTAAGGAATTTGCTGTTTAGTTTATTAGGCAAGTAAATTAATAATAGCACAGAGTAAACTATGACAAGTATCAAAAAGATGCCAAGTATAATAAGAGTCCAAAGGCAGAAGGTTACCTGAGCAATTAGGGGAAATATGGAAAAGCTTCCTTTGTTCATTTGCTCATTCATACACTCATCATTCGTCATTTTGTCGATCATGTATTTGGGAGGCATCGTCCCAGTGGTGAGAATAGAAAAGAACTCTACCCTCTTCTTACTGAGTTTACAGTTTGTTAGGGTTCAGGGAGAAAATGCCACTCAAAATGGACCTTAAGGATAAGCAACATTTTGGCACGTGTGGATTGAGAATGGGGAATCCAATGGAAGGAAACTGAGCAGAGATATTAAGATAGGAAGGTTGGGGACCAGGGAAGGTTTTTAGTCTAGTTAAACAGGAATATAGGGTGATGCACCTGGAAAAACTTATATGGATTCTTTTTTATAGATGAAGTTTGACCCCCCCCCCTTTTTTTTAACAGATGAGGAAAGTATAGCACAAAGAAGAAAAAGTTGTTGAGGACCATATAGCTGGTATGTGGAAGCGCTGTAGGTCTTCTAACTCCGTATCAGCCATACTGTGTGACATGTCTGGGTTCATCCATTCTTTCCACAAATATGTACTGGGAGTTACATATATACCAGTCACTCTTGTAGATGCTGAGGAGACAGTGGTGAACAAAAGAGAAAACATAGGAAGACATTCTTGGTAGAATTATGCAGTCAGTAAACAAATGAACAGGTAAGTTTGTTAGGTGGTGACAAGAATTAGGAGGAAAAAGCAAGATATGGATATCTTGTTTTGTAAAGACAGGGTGATCAAGGAAAGCCTATTAGGTAAGGTGCCCGTATTTGAGAGGGTTTTGAGTCATGATCAGTAGTTTATAGTTAAAATGCATGAACAGTAGAGAATCTGAGATGCTTTGTTTAGAAGAGCATTCACATGTTCATGGATAGGTATTATCGATGAATCTGTATAACATAATAATGGGCAGTTAGGACCGGAAATGAGGTTGTGGAATAGAAAGATATGAAAGCAAACTGGGAGAGTGGTGATAATTTTAATGAGAAGATTGGCTGGTTTTGAGAGGCTTCTGTGTTAATCTGTTTTATATTTTGTGAAATTAGCATGTTAGGGAAGATGTATCCTTATATTGTGGAATCACTGGTAGACCACTTGAGATGATTTGAGTTCTTTGAAGAAGGGAGAAAAGAATAAGAATGAACACCATGTTTAAGTAACTTATATTTTCTAGCTAAAGTTGAGTAAGCAGAATTCAACAGGCATAGGACCTGGAGTCTCTTAAGGATGTCTGGGAGCCAGTCTTTCCTCAGTCTTGCACGTCTGTTCTAAAGTAAATAAAGCAAGTCTTTGGGCTAATAGTAGTATGGGACTTAGAGGGGAAGGAGTAATAAGGACTTGGAACAGCCCAAATTTCCCTTTTCCTCTTCAGGTAATCATTCTATTTAAAGTCAGTGGAGAGGAGGCTAGAGAATGTCTTCAGGGAAGCATCATGTTCACTTTCTTTTCTTTGTTGGAAACTGAACCTTTGGTTTTTAGACAACTCGGGAAGGATGCTCGGTATTGCTGAACAAGTGTGGTTGGGGTAAAGCAATTATTCTTTGTGACCTTGACTTTCGAGAGAGTTTTGTTGTTTACCTTTCTCAGTGGTATAAGACCATGACTGGGCAATTTTTAAACTACATAGCTACAGATCTTTCCTTATGTAGATGAAAATTAGCTTTGTATCAGCTGAATGAATTTGCTGGAGGAAATGGACTAGGGTGTTTGGAATTGAATTGGTGGGGTGGTGGCAAACCAGGGAGTAAGATGGCAGTTTCAGAAGAGTGAGATAGTGGTTATGAAGTACAAAGCATCACTAAGATGAATACAGGGAGGGAATTCAAAATTAAGTGGACTGAATTAGTCTTGAGTTGTAGGAATAGAACAGAGATGAAAGGAAAGAAAACCTGTCTTCTGTGTGGGAAAGAAGGTGATGTTCTAGGCAAGATAAGATGTTGAACATTTATTTGTTGTTGGAAGAGAAGTGTCTTTTTAATTTTTTTTTTGAGAAGTGTCATTTTTTTGAAATAGCAGATTGACAAGACTCTTATCCAAATGCATAAATTGAGAATACTTCCTACATTTTATAAAAATAAGAGGGGCGCCTGGGTGGCTCAGTGGGTTAAAGCCTCTGCCTTCAGCTCAGGTCATGATCTCAGGGTCCTGGGATCAAGTCCCGCATCAGGCTCTCTGCTCAGCAGGGAGCCTGCTTCCCTCTCTCTCTGCCTGCCTTTCTGCCTACTTGTGATCTTTCTCCCTCTGTCAAATAAATAAATAAAATATTTTAAAAAAATAAGAAATGGTCTTAAATATGAGGGTGCTAGACTGAATATCATTGGAAATCTATTACTCAAATTGAAAGATTCATTGTTTTCTCTTTCGATTTATGACAGAATGGAAAGATTTTGAAGACTTTGACACCTCGAGTAGAAGAAAAGGGTGTATTGAATATTGTTCACTTAATAAGGGTGGAAGAAGGATAAGGATAATCCATGGATGAAATAGTAGGGGATGTATATCCTGCTTTCAATCAATGATCTGTTAAGGAATAGAAATAGGGGAATTAACATATCAAAGTTGGGAAAGCAGGCGTGGGGAAAGTATTGAAGTACCATACAGGGAAGACATCATCAAAGTTTTTGGAAAGTTGAGAAAATAGAATAATCCTAGCCAGAGGGAATACCAGTCAGATAGGTCAAATCCTGTTACAAAAGGTGGTGTGCCACTGAATGACGTCTGCTGCTGTTGGTACTCTGTACTCCCCCCATATCTTTTTGCTTCAGTTTCATCCTATGCCATAGGTTTTTCGGGAAGATCCACCTAAAGTTGATCCCTGATATTAGACCCTTTATAAGAAACATCTACAAATTGATTTGTTAGGAATTTTTTGCATCATACTTCTGTTAACAAAGAGGCTGCGTTCCAGCGGCACACTTCTTTGTCAGAAACTTTGTTGCAAGAGATAGAAATAATGTAACTGCCACAGGGTTGTTTTCTGAGACAGTGGAAAATGGTTATCATTTATATACTAATTAAAATAGTCCAGTAAATTGGTTTTTTTCTTTAAGATTTTATTTATTTGTTTGATAGAGAGAGAGAGAGAGAAAGACCACAAGTAGGCAGAGAGGCAGGCAGAGAGAGAGGGGGAAGCAGGCTCCCCGCCGAACAGAGAGCCCGATGTGGGGCTCTATCCCAGGACCCTGAGATCATGACCCGAGCCGAAGGCAGAGGCTTAACTTACTGAGCCACCCAGGTGCCCAGTCCAGTAAATTGTTAAGATAAAATGTGTCACTGTAAATCTTGGGACACAGGGAAATAAAAGGCGGAGATGAGACTGAGTAAAGTGGTAAACAGAGCCATTTATCTTAGCCTAGGGAGAGGAGCAGGGAAGTTAGTGGGAGCAGTTTGGGAGGAATACATATACTAAATAGGTTCCGGAAGATTCTGGTAATTCTGGGCTGGGCATTCATTGTCTCTGGAAGCTTCAGGAATCCTATAGTGTAATAGGAAATCATATATATTAAAAAAAAAAATGCTGTAGTGCATACATACACCCAGGAATCCTGTAGCACATGCTGATTCTAATTAATGTGGTCAAGAAGTGTTCCCCTGCCCCTACCCCTTCCCAGGATTTAAAATAAAAAAGCTTTGGTCCCAGAAAATTAGCCAGACGTGACTGATTTACCAAACATGGTAAAATTGTTGGGAAAAAAAATTACTCTCTCTTGAGGCTTATAACTCTGGGGTTTGTTGTTGTTGTTGTTGTTGTTGTTGTTGTTATAATGGTTTTAGTAGCATTTTACCTGCCAGAATATTGACTGGCTAAGTTATTTTGGCAGTTACTTTCTGCTTCCCTTGTGGTTTCAGTTGGATTCAAAATGTATACTTCCTGTCCTAGACTATATTTCATTGCTTTCTAACAGCTGTTGTGTTCTACCTTCCTGGTAGATGAAACAACTGCTGAGCTTTTGTTTTGTTTTTAAGGTGCTCTAGTAAGATCTGGACACACTAGTGTAGCAAGTTTCTGGAGGCAGTTTTGGGGTAGAGGGTGGTTCAGACTTTAAAAGAGCTAGTTTGTTTTATAGTGGATTAATATTGTTTGCAGTCTCTAACTACATCTCTAATCCTGTCTAGCCTTTCAGATTTTCTGGTTCTAGTGGCATGAATGAGTACCTAAAAGTTTAGGTGGGTTCATTTACCTGATTGATCTTGTTCAGAGAATAAATTATTGAGCACCTGTCTTTCGCACAGTGGATTGTTCATCTGTAGGTGCGTATTTTGGCAGGTGGTCATCACATGTCATTTAAGTTTTACAGTCAAGCTGTATTTTAATTTAGTTAATGAATTGTTGGGAATGGATTTATCAGTGCTCTAGGAGATTATAACTAAGAAGGGCCAATCAGCAGTAACAGGAATAATCAGGGATGGAGTCTTGGCAAACGTGTCACAAGGTAAGTGAGGACTTGTAACCAACTCCTTTCTTGTTAACATGTAAGTGGAGCTCCTTAGGAAGGTGGTTTTCACTCCCTGAGACCCCACTTTTAGTCCGTAGGAAGAGTAGGTGTTTAAGCAGTTGTTTAAGAAAACTTTAGGAATCTCAAGTAGAGTAGGTAGCAATTTTGTTTCAGTTTATTCCTCCTTTGCTTCATTTAGAACTGGGTTTCTTAGCCTTGCCGCTTACTGACATGCCATGTTACTGCCATGTTGAGTCTGATGGTTCTGGTGTGGGAAGCGGTCCTGTGCACCACGGGACGTTCAGTAGCATCCTCGGCCTCTACCCTCTAAATGACGGTATCGTACACCTGCATTTGTGACAACCAAAGATATTTCCACACATTGCCAAATGTTCCTTGTGAGTGCATATCCACTCTCAGTTGAGAACCACTGGCTTAGAAGATATGTGTAAGAAGGTTATACATGCACAGCATAAACTCTTTTTCTTGTTTTCTCCTTCAAGCCATAGATTACTTCTTAGGCTTCTCTTAACTGTTTTCTCTTAGGTGTGGTAGACTAGTTACCATGTTTAGATTTGGTAAGAATTTTGTACATATTTTAAATGTATTTTTTAAAGTCTCTTTCATTTTATTGGCAGTTAATACTGTGTGCAGAACACAATTATAGGGCCTTTGCCTGTGGGAAACCCAAAGATATTGGAGAAAGACATTTAAGTAACTATAATAGTAGATAAACTAGAAAGTGCTATGATAGAGAAGCTGAGTACTCTAAATATAGGGAAGAAGAACCTTATTCCATCAGAGGTGGAGGTGGGGTGAAGAAGGTATCTTAAAGGAGGTAAGATTTGATCTGCGTTTTGAAAAATAGATGGGATTTTTAAAAGTGGGTATTAGGAAAATTGACATCTCAGGCAGGAGGAACATCTCATAGTTTTTTACTCCAAATAAATTTTTAAACATTTCATTTACTTTCATTTAATACATGACAGTATTCTAGCCAGGGCTTTCTAAATTCTTCTTAGGTAAGATAGGTAAGGACCTAGAAATAGAGATGGAGAAGTGGTGGATCTGAACCCATGATGGCGGGTGTAGCCGGTGGAAGGGAAGAACCAGTTTGGTTAGAGTCCTGAAGGACCCCTTCTCCTGTGCACTTGATCACATGCCATTTCACTAGAACTGCATTTCAGTTCTTTTGTCTCTCCACTTTTAGTTAGTTTATTAGTCTATTTAAATATTCCCCCTAATCATCTTTTGTGGACCCCTCTTCATTTTCTCTTAAAAATCCTTTCCTGTTCCTGTTTTCCCTTTAGATTCTGTCCTTCCTTACTGGAATTTCTTGCGGCTAACAATTTCAAGTTTGCCCTATAGTTTTTACTCTTATTTACCATCTGCTTTTCCTTAATCCTTTATAATCCAACTCTTTTTCCTTAGCGGCTTACTGGAATTAGTATTTCTAGTGGTGGCAAAGAACTTAGGGCCAAATTCATCCACTGATTGTTTTTCTTTCTCACTTACACTGACACTTCTGTTTTCCTTTTTCTCTGCGTCCTTCTCATATGCATCCATTCATCCCTCCCACAAGTAAACATTCAGTTTGGGCCAAGGTATATATCCCAGGTCCCTGGGAATAAAAAGAGGATCTATTGTCAAGTAGTTTTACCAGGGCCTACAAACAAGTATATAATTATCCCATAGTTCATAGATGCTATGGCTTATACGCAGGGGCCTTAGGGAAGTTGTTGATGTCTATTGTTTTTAGCACTGAGATTCCATGATTTTAAATATCCTGCCTTTTATTTTATTTTGTTTTCCTGGTTTGCCTTGCCCCGTCAGTGGCAAAAAGAAATGCATAGCCCTTTTCCTTTTTTTTCCTCTTCTTTCAATGCTTCTTTTCCTCTGATAACACATCCACTTGCTGTCACCACATCATCGTTTAAAATCTGTCAAATGTTTACTTAGTATAAATCATGGTGTTAAGTCCTAGAGAGACACATGTATTAGATGTCATGTCTCCATTCAGAGAGTTTATAAACTTTTTAATGAAATAGGCATAAACATAAAATAATACAAAATAAAGAACAATTGAATATGGTAGTTTAGAGCATGGTCTCTGGGGCAGAACTGCCTGGATTCAAATCACAGCTCTACCACTTACTGGCTGTGTGACCTTGGACAAGCTTCTTACGCTTGCCATAGTTTGCCATAGTTTCCAGATCTGAAAAGTGGTGATGATAATAATAATCTTTATCTCATAGAGTTATAATGATCAAGCGAGTTAACTTGCAAAGTATTTGGTGTGGTTCTGGCACATAGTAAGCACTATTAGGCTTTAGTTATAGATAGTGCCTGAAAATTAGCCTCTGGCACTGACTAATCTGGTAATTTTGCATATCTACCCTCTGGACCTTCCTAATTTTAGAAGCCTTTTTGTCATAGCAAACTCAACACTCTTAAAGGTAAACTGGTAATTCTTTTTTTTTTTTTTTAAGATTTTATTTATTTATTTGACAGAGAAATCACAAGTAGGCAGAGAGACAGGCAGAGAGAGAGGAAAAGAAGCAGGCTCCCTGCCGAGCACAGAGCCCGGTGTGGGGCTCGATCCCTGAACCGTGGGATCATGACCTGAGCTGGAGGCAGAGGCTTTAACCCACTGAGCCACCCAGGCGCCCCCAAACTGATAATTCTTACTCTTCTCTTCCACCCTATCCCTCATATTTCCTCATTTTGCTCTTTGGTGTTACCACTCCGCATCCTCCCATCCAGGTTTAAAGCCTTGCAGCCCTCTTTGATCTCGTCTCCCAGTGTCCTCAGACTATTCCACACCTAAACTGTGTTTGGAGATGATGCCTTCCTGTTGCCTCTTCTTTTTCATGCCTGGCACTGTCAGCTTCATGGCCCTGCTGTTGAAATAAGTGTTCTACCTAATACCTTGGCGACACTCTGGCAAGTAGCAAGAAGAAAGTTTTGACTTGGGGTTTTTAAACATCGCCCATTAGTCTGTTTTTGAAGTCACATCATCTCTGGGTCTTGATTTCTTCCTTGTTAAAATGGAATATTGATCTCATAAAATTGTTGTCAGTGTTAAACAAAATAGTAAAGGTTTACGTACGTTTTGCAAATTTTGGTTCTCTATCACACTCCACCTGTCTCCCTGCCAGATGACCTTCACATTGCTCCTGCATTAATATTCCTACAAAGCACTGTATGTTGATTTACCTTGCTTAACCTCCTCAGTTTGGCATTCTAGGTCCTCCATAAAATGACCCTTATCTACCTGTGCCACATGATACCTTGTTACGTTTTCTAAGAACTCACAGTGCCAGCCAGAGTAATTTACTTATTGCCTTCTAAACAAGGTTTATCCATTCCTGCTTAAATCTCTGTTCCTAGGCCCTTTTCCTTACAGTAAGTACTGTCCTGCACTATCTCGTTTCACCTTCTCTGTGAAGACTACTCTGGTGATTTCTGCATTCTTTGAACTTTGACCTGAGCTGAAGGCAGAGGCTTAACCCACCGAGCCACCCAGGCACCCCTGCATTCTTTGAACTTTGTAGTAGTTCTTGTCTCTTAGTCATTTGGTAGTACACTTTCTTAAATTTGTAATAATCTCTTTTTTTTAATATAAGTAAATTATCTCTGCAGCTAGGCTGAATATGACAGAAACCATGTCTCAGCATTTTTAAGTACACAATGTACATAATGAGTGTTCAGTAAAGTTTTCATGCTTTTTTGTTTTGTTTTTGCAAAACATTTATGGAATACTTACGGTTGCCAGTGCTAGGCCCTGAGAATGTAAGAATGAATGAACTGATTTTTCTTCCTTAGGATAGTGGTCTCCCAGTGGAGATGGATGTTACACAGATATTCCCATATAATGTGGTAAATACTGTGTTAAATATTTTCAAGGATGGGGTGCCTGGGTGGCTCAGTGGGTTAAAGCCTCTGCCTTCGGCTCAGGTTCCGATCAGGTCGTGATCTCAGGGTCCTGGGATTGAGCCCCGCATCGGGCTCTCTGCTCAGCAGGGAGCCTGCTTCCACCTGTCTCTCTGCCTACTTGTGATATTTGCCTGTCAAATAAATAAATAAAATCTTTAAAAAAATATATATTTTCAAGGATGCCAGAGTATACTGAGGGAAGTGGAACTTTTATTGCCGGGGCAGTTCAAAGAAAACTTCCCACTTGAATCTCTGAGCTCAGTCTTAAAGGATGAGTAGGATTAATGAGGTGAAGAAAGAAGGGAAAAATGTAGTAAGCAGAGGAACACAATGAGTAAATAAATACCTGGGGCAGTGTGTTTGAGAACTCTAAAAAGTTTGGTATTAGAAGTACTTGAGGCTTTGGTTGATGTATACAGCATGGTCAGATCAGACTGTCAGTCAGGTTATGGTGTGTGTATAACTTACAGAGATTGCTATTAGCTCTGTCTCAGTCAGCTTTTCTTTGGGAGCCCAAGGTTCTTTTTCAACAAATCTGGTCATTAATCTTACAGGAGCAACTTATATTTGAATGGCTCATGTTTGTTGTACATATTCCTATTAGAATAGGGAGACAGAAGAAAAAGATACTTATATAATGCCTACAGTCCTTCCTTTGAGATACATAAAGATTTAAATTTCCTTTCCTTAGCTTTGAAAGTAACTTCATCTTAGGTAAAAATTAGTTATTTGGAACATTATTAAATTATTATTTAAGAGACGGAAGTATTAGAGAATACGTGTAATTCTGAAAATAACTGGGTTGATAGGACTAATTTTTTAGAATCTTCACCTCTTGAGTCCAGACATGGAATAGGGTTGGAGGTGAGGGAAGAATGGGGAGAAAACCAGAACCTTAAATTAGTGAAGTCTCTTTGGATTAACCTTTTTCAAGTCTTTCATAAAACAAAACATTTGAGACCCATTTTGATGATTAATATTTTGTTCCCATAGTTCTTAATGGCATTTTTCTTTTTGTAATGTCTGTCTTAAGTGAGAAGATGGTTCTAAAATCTATTGTATTTGAAGAGCTGCTGTATTTAGTGTGTTAATATCCTCAGTCTGTTTCTTAAAACTCCGTGGGTTCACTGAACACATAAGTTGAGTACTTTTTCCTTCCTTCCTCTTTCCAGAAGCCTAGCATTTCAGTGGTGTTAGTTCAGACACAGTATATTAGAATGTGTTTTACTAATGCTATCTCTTAGGTCATGAATTATTACTAAGTTTTTTAACAGGTGAGGTACTATGCAGTAATGAGATATCAGTAGAAAGATAATCAGAGTAAAATACAATTAGAAGATGATATTCAAAGAAGAAATGAGTTAAAATGTATGCTTATTTGAAACTTTTTTTTATTGCTGTGTGAAAAGATAAAAAGCATAGTGTTAAAAGAACTATCACAGGATGAATTTGAATATAAAAAGGGTATCCACAAAATTTTGTGCATGTGCACACATATAGTTTGTGTAAAGTAATTTAAAGTGAAATTTTTGTATTTTAATACCTAATTCTTTAAAATTATATTTCTTAAACTGCTTATGTTAAATAATTAAGATAATATTTGTTTGACTGAAATAATCATTACTTTTGCTGTGTTTTGTTTTTTAATGGAAAAAGGGCAGAACATTTTAAGAAGCATAACTCAAATTTAAGGCATGTTGGTCATAAATTCTGGTTTATAATAGGAAAGGAAAAGCAAATGTTAATAGATTAATTGCTTTCTAATTTGAAAAAATTTGTTGATTAAATTGTAACTCATACTCAAGCATCTTTTTGGTATCCTAAGAAAGCAGGGTGGTGTTGAATGAGCAAAGCCTTTAAATTAAGACTAGCCAGGGCACCTGGGTGGCTCAGTCAGTTAAGCATCTGCCTTCGACTCAGGTCATGATCTCAGGGTCCTGGGGTCAAGCTCCCCATCAGGCTCCCTGCTCAGTAGGGAGTCTGCTTCTCCTCCTGCCTCTGTGCTCTCTCTCTCTCTCTCTCTCTCTGTCAAATAAATAAATAGTCTTTTAAAAAAATTAATTAATTAATTAAGACTAGCCTAATTTGTGTTTAGATTGTCATGAGTTCAGATCCCAGCTCTGCATATGGCAATGTAACCTTGAACCTCTCTAGTTTTAGTTTTCTACTCTGTATTTTCCTTTTTATTAAATGACAGTGATAGAATTCTTAGAATTACTTAGAATTACATGAGAAAATGTGTATATAAAGCAGCATAGTAAAGAGCCTAATTTATGCATTGTATTCATTTTCTGCACTCCTGAATATATCAGTATTTTACTTATTAACTTGCTAAGGTAGTTTTTGAATTGGGCAGGAGCAGATTGTGTCTTACTGGCTATAGGGTGGTCTAGTGATCTTTACTGTGAAGACGGCTACTATATTCCTCAAGGGTACTGTCTTAAATTTTATTAGTGCTTTATATTTTCCAAAATACTTTTATTTAAGTGTATTTTTAAACCACTGTATACAGTAACTTTGTATAACTCGCTCGATTGGCATATTGTAGAGAAGGAAAACAGTACTTAAGGTAACTGATGAGTGGCAGAGTTGGGATTGGCCTTTGCTCCCTCTTTGTCCACTGCACATACTTGGGCAGTGCTCTTAAAAATGAAGTTTCTCTTTTGGTGTCTGTGTTTGCCAGCGATGCTATCAAATGGTGCAGTGTGTGTTATTTAGATGGTTCAGAATTAGTGGTTGCAAATTCATATATTAAAAAACATATTTCCTAAGTTACTTTAATTTTGTAAAATTTCAAATGGTGATGTAGATTTGATCTTGCCACTTTTAGCATCCAGGAAAGTACTTGTTTGAAATGGAACAAGACAAACCCCAGAAAATTGTAAGAATGATCCCATGACCATGAAAGAGTGTGTAAATCATTGCTGGGACAGTGAGTATAAATCTGGACTGTCCCAGGCACACAGGAATATATGGTTATCCGACCATCCAGAGTTGTGTTGCTTTCCAGTTGTTTTTTATATGTAAGGTAACATACTTACTCGTATATTTGTATGTATGTATATTCTTTAATAACTGGGATTGGACTGTATTCTGTTTTTGTGACCTGGCTTTTTTTTTCTCCATTTAACATTTTATTAAAGACAGGTTTGTGATTATATATCTGAAGCACCATTGGAAACATGAGCATACTGTTCTGTTCTTTGGGAATACCATAGCTTTCTAAACTGATTTCCTAAGAGTAAAAATTTGTGTTATTTCCAATACTTTATTATTATTTTAAAAAGTGCTATGATGAACATCCTTGTACACACGTAGCCTGTGTGCACTTGAGTGACAGGGTATGTATGCACATTAAAAATAATTTGTTAGGTGTAGACCGAATAGCACCCCGACCTCCCCCCGCCAATTCAAACCCCGGAATATATCTACATCCTGATCCCTGGAGCCTGTGAATTTGTTACCTTAAAATGGCAAGGGGGAATTGAGATTTCTAAACAGCGGAGTTTAAAATGAAGAGATTATCATGGATTATTTGGTGGGCCCAGTGTAATGACAAGGATCCTGTGAGTATGGAAGAGCGAGAATAGGCCCATGTACTGGAGAGCGCGTTCTGCTGGAATGGAGGGGTCACAAGCTGAGGAACACAGGCAGCCTTGCGAACTAGGTAAAGCCAAAACCCTAGAGTCTCCAGAAAGCAACACCGTTGTGCCGGCACCTTGACTTTAAACTGCTAGGACTCATTTAGGCTTCTGACTTTCAGACCTGTAAGATAATGTTTTGTGTCGTTTTAAGGTGCTATATTTGTGGTAATTTGTTACAACCACAAAAGGGAACTAACAATACATAGTAGATACTACCAGGAAGTTTATGCTATTTATTCCCACCCCAGCAGTGTTTGAAGGTACCTGTTTTCTCATATCCTCACCAGTACTGAATGTCTCCTGTATCTCTCTCTCTTTTTTTATGAAGCAGACTCTTTGATGTCTTTATTTGTGTTACACGTGAGCAAATTTTTTTTTAAGTCAGCTCACACTGACTTTTTTTTTTTTTAAAGATTTTTATTTATTTATTTGACAGAGATCACAAGTAGGCAGAGAGGCAGGCAGAGAGAGGAGGAAGCAGGCTCCCTGCCGAGCAAGGAGCCCGATGTGGGGCTCGATCCCAGGACCCTGGGATCATGACCTGAGCCGAAGGCAGAGGCTTAGCCCACTGAGCCACCCAGGCGCCCCCGCACATGAGCAAATCTATCTAATACTCTAGTGTTTCCAGAGTGCATTCCACTGAAAATGAATTGTGTGGGAAATTCATAGGTGTTAGGATTCTCAATGTTTCTAAGGCAAAATAAATTCAGAAATACTGCGTTACACTGGATTCTTTATATGGAAAAGTTATCTTGTGGGATTTACCTAAACAGTGGGTTACCTCGTTGGCTCAGTGGGTTGAAGCCTCTGCCTTCGGCTCTGGTCATGATCCCGGGGTCCTGGGATCGAGTGCCTCATCGGGCTCTCTGCTTGGCAGGGAGCCTGCTTCCTCCTCTCTCTGCCTGCCTCTCTGCCTACCTGTGATCTCTGTCTGTCAAATGAATAAATAAAATCTTTAAAAAAAAAAAGTAGTGTTATGTTATCACAAAGTTAGCATGATACTCCAGATAAAGTATTGGCCAAATATGGCACTGAAAAATAAAGAGCATGGCTTTTGTTTTCTGACAGCCCTGGATTTAAATTGGATGTATGATCTTGGCTAAGTTACTTGACCTTTTTAATTCCAGTGTTGTCAGTAGTAAAATGGAGGTATGTTTCTTATGGTTTGACAAGGAATAAATGAGGTAAAAGAATAAAAATCGATAACGTGCTACTTTATTCCTAGTTTTTTAAAAAAGCAATAAACGCAGTTATTATTATTAATATTAGTAGTAGGAGTGTATTATTTGGTATTTAAAAATCTCACATTCTTATGGAGCAGTTGTCCTATGTTATTGTTAATGGATTTCTTCAGTTTTTTTCTTTATTTGAACTTACTGTATATTCCAAATTTTGGGACTATGATAGGAGCACTGGGTCAGGGACAACCCTGTGAATACATGTGCATTTGACTTATGGCCTTTTTACTTTTAATCGTCTCAGAGAACTAGGAATAGAACTTATTGTAGTAATTTAGATGATTGCTTTTAAGGAAATTGGGATATGAAGTTGCCATAATGGATGTTGTAAACTGTCTTAGGGAAATAGTTCCAAGAACCTTAGAAGATTATTCTGTCTGTCACATCATTTCCAGTACAGGGCGAGAGACATCGTGATTTACGTTAAGGGTATGTGTGGAGATAGCAGGACATAGCTAAAGAGGTGATCAGGTGAAAGTTTTCAAACTCAGTGCAATTTGAATTTGAGGCAAGTCATAGGAAGATGGTAGAATGGTAGAATCAGAGGGCGAAAGACAACTCTAGTGAGTTGGAAGAAATGATTAATTAGGAGGGTCCAGGTGAGAAACAGGGCCAGCCAGACTGACTAAATATCATACTTACTTTATCTTCATACAAGATCCTGTCGAAATAGATGCTTTTCTTTCTTTCTTTTTTTTTTTTTTAGAATTTATTTATTTATTTGACAGAGATCACAAGTAGGCAGAGAGACAGGCAGAGAGAGAGGTGGAGGCAGGCTCCCTGCTGAGCAGAGAGCCCGATGTGGGGCTCGATCCCAGGACCCTGGGACCATGACCTGAGCCGAAGGCAGAGGTTTAACCCACTGAGCCACCCAGGCGCCCCGAAATAGATGCTTTTCTTGATAAGATGTGAGTTACTTTTCTTTGGGTTTAGATCCTATTGTGGACATAATTCTTTTTTTCTTTCTTTCTTTCTTTTTTAAACAGTTTATTTATTTGGCAGAGAGAGATCACAAGTAGGCAGAGAGGCAGGCAGAGAGTAAAAGGGAAGCAGGCTCCCCACTGAGCAGAGAGCCCAACACAGGGCTCGATGCCAGGACCCTGAGACCGTGATGTGAGCCAAAGGCAGAGGCTTTAACCCACTGAGCCACCCAGGCGCCCCGACATAATTCTTTCTTTATGTTACGTGGTTCAGATCCCCAGATTCCCAAGTGAGGTAAGATGAAAATGAGAGAACAGTTTAGAACCTGGGAATGGTGGCCATGTAAAGTGAGGCTGAAAGTGATATAGTGTGATACCAAGCTAATAAACCTCAAGTTTTCTACTTTCCTACATGTTACCTCCAGTGTTTCTTCATATGTGAACTGACAGTCTTTCCACTATTTTTGGCAGCTGGTATGAAGCTGCAAGTGATGGCAGTGCTCAAAAATGTGTCCCGTGATCGAGCCCCACATCAGGTGCTCTGCTCAGCGGGGGGCCTCCTCCTCCCCCCCCCCCCCCGCCCCGCCTGCCTCTCTGCCTACTTGTGATCTTTCTCTCTCTCTCTGTCAAGTAGATAAATAAATAAAAGTCTTTAAAAAAAAAGATGTCACCATGAGTAATTTTCTCTCATTTTTAATGCACACTGCTTTCTTTTGTGTGAGGCTTTCCTTGTTTTTGTGTTGCATTTGCGATGTGTGTGATATACTCTGGTTTTTGTGGCCATACAAGTATACTTTTTAGTGTAAATCTTTGTGAAACTTTGATAGGAAATCTTGAGTCAATAGTCTTTATTTTAAATTGTTTTGGTGTGCTATGATTTTATTATTTTTTATTATGATTTTATTAAAAATATGTTTAGGAATAATTTGGTTATTGTTTCAGCGGCTTCTTAATGTTTGTGCTCTAGACCCTCTCCTGTATGGGTCCCCGATTAGGGGACTGCAGTTTGGCAATGCTAACCTAACTTTTGGTTTTTTTTTTTCCAGTGCTAACATGGAGGCTTGCATAGAGTAGCAGTATCATACCAGTGAGGTATGATAACTTCAAGGAGAGAGGGTGCTGGTTTGTGCATTTGACATGATTAATAAGACTAAAGCAACAATTTCATTTTGTGCCAGACCCTGTTCCAAATGTTGTATATTAAATGGATCCTCCCAGTACCCCTGTGAGGGGTGTACTATTGACTTCATTATAGAAGAGTAAGGAAGCAGAATATAGTTAAGCCTGGTGCCATGCATAAAGTAGCTGAACCAGGAGTTGGGCTCTAGAATGCTTTTAACCATACATCATATGGACTCTACCTCTATAGTCTTATATTTTTATTTGCTTAGGATTGTAGGATTTTAAAATTTTATTTTTGTTTTGTTTATATATTTGTTATTAGATAATATATTTCTGTAAAACGTTTAAAATGCATAAGTATATATGTAGTGTATATGATTTGAACAAACTTTTTTCATCAGTCTTAAGCTTCTTAATGCATTTATTTTTTGTGGAATAATAAGGGAGAGGGCAGGGTAGTTTTGCCAGGAAACTTATTAAGAGAAAGAGAAGGGGAGATTGTTTTTCTTATATCTGTAATAAATTAACTTAGACTGCTTTGAACTTACTGACTGGCTGGCCTGCTGTTCCTCTCTCATAGCTGTTCTTCTGCAGTTTTTGTCTTCAGTATTACTACTTAAATACAGTATATTTCCCAAAACCTTTCGGATATCAAGAACTAGCTACTATGGGGAAAAACAGTACTGATCCACCTGGGCTAATAGAACAGTGGAGGATGACTTGCCAGTTTTATAATTTAAGTACAGAAGATTAAGACTGCTTTTTCCTTATTGTTGTGGTTGACTTATTACACAAAGGTGTTCAGGTATCAACTTCTGGCCTTAAAAGAAATAGAATTTTACATGTGTGAAATTAAAATTTTAAGTAGTAAGTTGCTTCAGAAGGAAAATTCAGTGACTTTTTAAAAGAAACAAATTACTAAAGCTTTCATATGTGGCCTGACGTCTTTGAATTTACCATTTTTCTACTTAAACACATAGCTGATTCTGAGAGAGTGAAACTATGGTTAACTCTAGAAAAGGGACAACCTTCCTGTACTTAGTTCACAGTCTTAGCTTCTTTTCATGTTACTGTACATTGTCCTTGAAAAGTTCCTTCTTACAGAAAGTCTTTCTTTGAATCATCTTAGAATTTTGTTAGATAAATGACCAGATGTTTCTTTTTTTCTCAGTTCCCTTTCATTGGTTACATTATTTTGTGTTTGTTCACCATTTTATTCCCATGTTAGGATTTGAGGGGAGAGGTTTCTCAATTACTGTCATAAAACTTTATTTTATTTATTTTTTAGGTTTTATTTATTTCAGACATAGAGAGCGACATATGTGCACCAGCAGGGGGGGAGGGCAGAGGGAGAAGCAGACTCCCTGCTGAGCAGGGAGCCAGACATGGGGCTCCATCCCAGGACCCTGGGACCATGACCTGAGCTGAAGGCAGACGCTTAACCAGCTGAGCCACCGAGGTGCCCCTATCTTGGTACAGCTTAGAACAATACTGACAATCAGTAAATGTTGACCAATAATGTCTATTTATTGTGACATTTTGAAATATATTAATTTCTCAGAATGCTTGACATATCTCAGTCTTTAGGAGATGGTAAAGTCTGAATAGTATTATTTTCCATTGTGATGTAAACGAAACTAGGCACACCTGACTTAGACAATGAAAAAAAGCAAAAACTGTGTCATTGTCTTTTTAAAAAATGCAAAGAAGACATCCAAATGGATGTCACATGAAAAAGTGCTCAGCATCACTTGGCATCAGGGAAATAACAGATCAGAACTACAGTGAGGGGGTGCCTGGGTGGCTCAGTGGGTTAAAGCCTCTGCCTTCAGCTCAGGTCATGATCCCAGGGTCCTGGGATCGAGCCCCACATCGGGCTCTCTGCTCAGCCGGGAGCCTGCTTCCCTTCCTCTCTTTCTGCCTGCCTCTCTGTCTACTTGTGATCTCTGTCTTTCAAATAAATAAATAAAATCTTTAAAAAAAAAAAAACTACAGTGAGATACCACCTCACACCGGTTGGAATGGCTAAAATTAACAAGTCAGGAAACAACAGATGTTGGCGAGGGTGCAGAGAAAGGGGAACCCTCTTACACTGTTGGTGGGAATGGAAGCTGGTGCAGCCACTCTGGAAAACAGTATGGAGGTTCCTTAAAAAGCTGAAAATAGAGCTTCTCTATGACCCAGCAATCGCATTACTGGGTATTTACCCCAAAGATGCAAATTAGTGATCTGAAGGGGCACGTGCACCCAGATGTTTATAGCAGCAATGTCCACAGCAGCCAGACTGTGGAAAGAACCTAGATGTCCTTCAACAGATGAATGGATAAAGATGTGGTGTGTGTATATGTATGTATATATATATATACACGCACACACATACATAGAATGGAATAGTGTGCAGCCATCAAAAAATCCAAAATCTTGCCATTTGCAACGACGTGGATAGAACTAGAGGGTGTTATGCTAACTGAAATAAGTCAATCAGAGAGAGACAATTATCATATGGTCTCTCTGATATGAGGAATTTGAGAGGCAGGGCAGGGGGTCATGGGGGGTAGAGAGGGAAAACATGAAACAAGATGGGAGCGGGCAGGGAGACAAATCGTAAGAGACTCTTAATCTCAGGAAACAAATTGAGGGTTGCTGGGGGGTGGGAGGGGAGGGATAGGGTGGCTGGGTTATGGACATTGGGGAGAGTATGTGCTATGGGGAGTGCTGTGAATTATATAAGACTGATGATTCACAGACGTGTATCCCTGAAGCAAATAATACATTATATGTTAATTAAAAAATGCTAATGGGAGCACATGGGTGGCTTAATTGATTAAGTGTCCAACTCTTGATTTCAGCTCAAGTCATGATCTCAGGGTGGTGAGATCAAGGCCTGTATTGGGCTCCGTGCTCAGTTGTCTTGAGATACTCTGCCTTTCTCTATCTCCGTCTCCCCTTCTGCCCCTCCCCCACTTGTGTGTGCGCACGCTCTTTCTCTCACTCACTCAAATAAATCTTAAAAAGGAAATGCTAGTAGATTGTATAGACTTAAGGGTGGGAGAATTAGGGGAGTATATCAGTTATGTGAGGAAGAGGAACAACTGGTTCATTTAAGCATAAAAGAGCTAGAGACCGAGGTTCAACAGCTGCTGTAACAAATTACCATAAACTTGGTGACTTAAAACAACACAAATTATTATTTATTGTTCTAGAGGTCAGAAATTTGAAATGGCCCCACTAGGCTAAAATTTAGGTGTCCTTCCTTCTGAAGGTTATAAGAGAGAATCCATTTCCTTGCCTTTTCTAGTTTTTGAGGCTGCTTACATTCTTTGGTTTATGGCCTCCTTCCAGCTTCAAAATCAGTAATCCTATCACTTTATCCTTTGCTTCTTTCATCACATCTCTTCTAACTCTCCTGCTTCTTCCCTCTTTTACTTCTAAGAACCCTTGTAATTATACTGGACACACCCAGGTAATCCAGAATAATCTCTCCTCAAAATCCTTAATCACATCTGACTTAAAGTAAGTCCCTTTTTGTTAGGTAACATATTCACAGATTGTGGGGATTAGGATATGGGATTTGGGGAAGGCCATGATTCTCACTCCCACAATAGCTGTGTAACCTGGAGTATACAACTTTAAAATTCAGCCTATGAAGATACTCTTGTGTAAGACCATGATCTCTCCATAATTTATATCCCTGACCCACACTTGACATGCAGGACCACTGATAACTGGGAATTTGATTTAGTTGCTCTCGTCCCAGGTGGATTTGCCGCAGTACCTCTTCTCTCACTAGCTGTCATTTAAATGTGGTGTTGGGGGGTGCCTGGGTGGCTCAGTGGATTAAGCCTCTGCCTTCAGCTCAGGTCATGATCTCTGGGTCCTGGGATTGAGCCCCGTATCGGGCTCTCTGCACAGCAGGAAGTCTGCTTTTCCCCCTCTCTCTTTGCCTGCCTCTCTGTCTACTTGTGATCTCTCTCTCTCTTTCTGTCAAATAAATAAACAAAATCCTTTAAAAAAAAATGTGATGTTGGTGCGCTCATTTTAAGTCTGATTGATCTCTTTGTACCCTAGCTGCAAGGGAAGCTGGTAAGTCTATAGCGGAAATTGCTTCTGCCTTCTAAGTTGGGAGATTTCTTAAAAATAGGAGGGGTAATTAAGATGCTGGGCTTCCAAGAAGAATGCCAACTAGAGAGAGCCTGTAAGTATAGTGGAAAGTCATTGGTAATAGGATTCTGTTCATTTGATAAACTCTGTATCAGAGATGCGAAGATGAATAAGAGTCATGTCTGTTTCTGTTCTCATGGCGGCCAGAGCAGGAATGGAAAGCGATGTGCATGTGCTAGTACCTTAACATAAATCAGTGCCATTTTTCTCATACCTTACCTGATAGGAAGCCAACTCTGATCTGTGAAAGCTTTTCGTTTTCATTTCCATTTCATTCTCTTACATGCTTATCAGAAATTGCTGTTAGCTGTACCTTTGCCTTTTGAATGGTGATGGAGGAAGGTAGGCAGGTTTTGAGGCTTTCTTCTTTCATTCCAGTAGGTTATCAGTAACAGTGGTTTTGACGTATACCTGTGCTGTCCAGAATGGTAGGCATTAGGCATGTGTAGCTGTTGAAATTTAATTTCATTTAAATGAAATAAAAAATTTTGTCAGTCATACTAATCACATGTCAAATGCTCATGTGACTAGTGGCTACTGAATTAGACAGCCCAGGTCTATCCCAGTGGTGTGGCATGTTTATTGTATGAGGGTCAATCAGGAAAAAAAAATCAGGGACAGCAAAGCAAGGTTTATTGAGTGAAAGCAAAGTGATAGTACAAAACTCCGTAGAAGGGAGGGGACCCAAAGGGGTTGCCCAAAATGAAATGTTGAATAAGCTCTTTTTTTAATACCCCTAGTAACTTTTTCCTTTTCACATAATGCTTTAGAGTTCACAGCATCCATTCACATGTATTATATGTTTTACTGATAATGCAAACTGTGAAATAAGCATAATTAACTCTTAACTTTTCATATAGGAAGTTGAAGCTCAGAGAGACCAGAGGGTCAAACAGCAAAGTTAGAAGGGGTTATATTATTCTTTTGGGGGTGTGTGTGTAATACATAATTCTGTTCAGTGCAACATGAAGTGCCTAGGGTACTAAGTATTGTGTTGAATATTAGGATACTAAAAAAGCTAGCTGTTCTGCCCTGGTCTGGGCCTTGTTGTCTTATTCTTGTTGCGTTTTTCAGCTTGAGCTGGTAAAGAATGGCAAATGGAACATTGTGGGGAAGGGGCCTCACACTTGTATGAGTGAGGGAGCCTTCCCCAAACTGATGCCTAGTCAGTTTCACACTGTAACCCCACTAGATCATATATGGATTTGCTTTTTGTCTCCTCCCACAATCCCTAATATAAAATGTAAATTCCTTGATAGCAGGAACCTTGTGTACTTTCTTCACTGCTGTATCCCAGCTCCTAGGATAGTGTCTAAGATATAGCAGGCCCGAGATACTAAGAAATTATTGGTATAAATTGTTTTACATTTTCTTCTATTATTAAGCAAAGTGGTTGCTCTGGAGTGTTTCTCCCCTGCTAAAATCTTAATGGTTTTAGGAATTAAAAGTCTTTTGTGATATTTCTCTTTCATATTCATATTCATATTGCTGAAATAATTGATCCTCTTACAAGTGGTTTATATCTGCAAGGCCCTGTAGAGTAACTGCTAGCCACCTGTGGTTACTGAGCACTGGAAATGTGGTGGGTGTGACTGGCTCTATTATAATTCAGGGTTTTTTTTTTTAAAGTGGGAAGAGGCATGGGGAGGGCCAGCAGGGGGATTAAAGAGAGAATCTTAGGGGCATCTGGGTGGCTCAGTGGGTTAAAGCCTCTGCCTTCGGCTCAGGTCATGGTCTCAGAGTCCTGGGATCGAGCCCCGCATCAGGCTCTCTGCTCAGCGGGGAGCCTGCTTCCTCCTCTCTCTCTCTGCCTGCCTCTCTGCCTACTTGTGATCTCTGTCTGTCAAATAAATAAATAAAATCTTAAAAAAAATTTTAAAAAAAGAGAATCTTTTTTTTAAAGATTCTATTTAGTTATATATATAAATTTTATATTTATAATATTATATATATTTATATATATAAATATATAATATTTATATTTATAATATTTATATTTATAAATATATATTTATATATAAATATATATATAATTTTAAAAAAATTTTAAAAAATCTTTTTTTTTTAAGATTTTATTTAGTTATTTATTTGACAGAGATCACAAGTAGGCAGAGAGGCAGGCAGAGAGAGAGAGAGGAGGAAGCAGGCTCCCCGCTGAGCAGAGAGCCCGATACAGGGCTCGATCCCAGGACTCTGAGACCATGACCTGAGCCGAAGGCAGAGGCTTTAACCCACTGAGCCACCCAGGCGCCCCAAAGAGAGAGAATCTTAAGCGGACTCTATGCCCAGCGTGGTTGGGCTCAGTCTCAGGACCCTTAGATGATGCCTTGAGGTTACGTATAGTAAATATGTGACTAATATTAGATTTCCTTCTATTGACCATAAGGA